>NC_135784.1:213556927-214756927 GCF_051106095.1 Pogona vitticeps | reverse complement strand
ATCAGAAATGATTTGGCTTGGTGTGTAAAGAATGTGTGTGTAGCTACCTAGTCTCAGAGGCAAATCCAACTTTCGTGCAGTCTGAGACAGGAACTGAGAAAGAACCATCTGATAAAAATGCTCCTGTTCCAAATGATTATCCTTTAAAAAGTAAAAAAATACCACCACCACTACCAACAAAAAGGAAATTAACTAATTCACTATATGGGCCATGTGCTCTTTTAAATTTGGCCTCTGAGCTCACCGGCCCAACTGGATAATGGCTCTTGGACATGCTGAAGCTGCCTATCTCATCATAAAGGAATGGGGGCACTACCATTCCCATAACAATAAATTAACATTGGATTTTAGGTGTTGAATGTCAACTTGAAGACCAAACGGGAGAATGAGGATGTGGGATAGAATAGAGTATCCTGGAAGAGGTCACATATAATTGACACCTTGAAGAGCAGGAATTGTTTTAGAAGGTGATGATATAATGGAAGATTTTACTGTAGCTTCTGCCTGCCTGCCTGCCTATCTAATAGATGTTATGGTTTGCAAAGCTGCTAAAAATAAAGACTAAATTTTACCACTGAGGGCGATTTTAGTTTAGGCACTGGAAGTCTAAGCAAATTAAATGTAATATATTATTTTTAGAACAAAGCTTGGAATTTTAGCACTTACAGGTATTATTTCACTCATGAAAATTTAGTGAGCCTATTGTAAGAAGTAACTCCTAGAAAAATATACAAAGAAGTGCCACATGCAGGAGCAGAGATGGATTTAGATGCAGAATTTTTTTTTAAATGCAAAGAGTACATAGGAAGCTGCCTTATATTTGATCAAAAGTGCAGCAATTTTATTGTGCAGCAGACCAAATCAGCATTTTACAAGGAAATTCTAAAAATGAAGCCACCACAAATAAAAAAATATATAACTTTGAAACTGGACTTCGGATAAGCAACAAATGTGGCAGAGACATAGCAGACTGTCTGCTCTTGCCCTATACCTAATTTGGATTAATCTGGGCACAGGATTTTTTAAAGTCATTTTTTAAAGGTAAAACTGTTTTACTCTCCACACGCAGAAACAAGCAGCCCTAAAATGTCCCCAGATTTGAAATTGTTCATATAAAATGAATGCACCAATCTTGCTTACCTTGAAAAAGAGTGGTTGACCCCACACACTAGTGAGAGTTCAGGCTTCACTTGGTTGAGCACCCAGTTTTCTGCCTCTCTGGCTGTCTATGGTGTCTGTAAGGCTCTCCTCCAACACTACATTTCAATGACTTGATTTCCCCTCGCTCCTTTTGCATAGTGTGAATGATTTTTTACTTTGGTTTCCATTGACAATCTTTGTTATCTCTGAGTCCTCCCTGTTACATACAGCACTGATGTTACCTGTCTGTCATGGGTTTGGAGGGAAAGTTCCATCCTATGGGGAGTGGAAGGCGGGACATCAGGAGGAGGGGCTGTACTGTATAAATATGTGATGCCTGTGTGGTGAGACACACACTAAAGGAGATGCTGAGAGACACTGGGTGGTGACGAAGCAGCAGCTGGGAAGAAGAAGCTGTTGTGAAAGTCTGTGTGTCAGACAGGGTACTACTGTGTGTCAGAGTACCAACCTGATAGGTTCAGGTGTCTGTTGGTCAGCCAGAACTGATAGGTTCAGGGTCTGTGCTTTAAGTTAAGGTTCTGGGTGAACCAAACTGTATGCTTGTATGAGTGAGAATAAGCCACGTTACTTTATCCTATTCACCTGATTGTTTATTTTTCCCTGTGTGTATTTAAAATAAACCTTATTCTTTTTATTGTTTAAAAATCCATCCCTGGTCTGTGTGACTTCTTAAAGGGAATGGTTGGTGGCAGCTTAGTGTAACTGTGTGGCAGATCCCAGTAGGTCTGGGTTTGTCACATTGATTGGTGTCCAGCGTGTGGGATACGACTGGTCCAGTTGTCCAGCGGTCCAGCAAAGCCTTGGCAAGTGTGCCCAGAGCAAGGGGGGTCTAGTCAGGGACAGTCTGAGGCGCGTAGGTAATCTTCTAGGTGTACCTCACGGGGAGGTGCGCTAGTAGAAGAACGTGCCAACTGGGGAGACTTAGATTAAGGTGCTCTGAGGCAGCCTAGTTTTGGCGGGAAAAAGCTGAGGCAAAACTGCATAGTAACAGTGATCTAGCTTGCCAGCTGAGAGGCCCAGCAGAGGGGGGTAGGCTCTGACTCGATACTGTTGCAAGTAGTGCTGAAGAACAGCAGCAATCTCTAGGGAGAGCTGGTTCTGAGGCAAGAAGGAAAAAAGTGGTCGTTTTATTCTGAGGCTTGACTTTTTAAAGCAGCCTGTTCTGAGGGGGGATTATGCCCTTGACTCGAAGCAAAGTAGCAGACATGAGTGAAGTGAAAGACCCCCAGATTGATCAAGGTTCTGAGGAGGAATTTGGCTCAGTGCAAGGTGACAGCACAGGAGAGCAAGACCCAGAACTCAGAAAAATACTCATAGCCCAACAGCATGAACTGAGGGTGAGGGAAATGGAGGAAAGGGAAAGAGAGAAACAGCGGCAATTTGAAATAGAGAGAATGGAAAAGGAAGAAAGATTAGAGAGACAGAGAATTGAATTGGAATTGCAGAGAGAGAAAATGGCGTTTGAATTAAAAAAAATTGGAAATGATGAACCAGAACAATAATAACAATAGGGATTCTGAGGGAGGCCAATTGTCTAAAGCTGACCTGAAGAAATTCCCTGTGTACCACAAGGGAGATTGTCCTGAGGTGTTCTTTTCCTTAGTGGAAAGAGCGTTTGTGGACTTCTCAGTGAGGGAAACTGAGAAGATGACCATCATGCGATCTTTAATCAGTGGCAGCCTGGCTGAGGTTTATGCTGAGATGCCTGAGGAACTGATGAAAGATTTTGCAGAGTTTAAAAAACTGGTCTTTGCAAGACATGGGATAAATGCAGAGCAGCTGAGACAAAGATTCAGGTCCCTAACCAAGAAGCCAGAACAGACTTTTACCCAAGTGGGGGCCCAATTGGTGAGGCTGCTTGAGAAATGGCTATCGCAGGAGGGGACAGAGACCTATGAACAGCTTAAAGATTTGATAGCACTGGAACAGTTCTATTCAGTCCTGCATGGGGAATTGAAATTCCAGGTGAGGGAAAGGAAACCGAAATCTGTGGCAGCAGCCGCAGAGATCGCAGATTTTATTTCCCAAATAGGAAAGCCCTTGGGTGAGGGGAAATCTGTGGGTAAACCCAAAGAAACCTACAGCAAGTACTCTCAGGGACCAGGGAAAAGCCAGCAAGGGGGAGGGGCCTATGGTGAAGGGAAGCCCTCAGACATGAAACCAAGACCTCAGATTTTGGAGGGAAAACCAAAACAAGATGAGAGAGAATCAAAATACACCAGAAAATGCTATTTCTGTCAGGGAAAGGGTCATCTAATCTCAGAGTGTGAGAAATTAAAGCAGCTAAAAGGAATGGTGCCTCAGAATTCTAGTGGGATCAAGCCAAAAGCTGTGTTCTGTGTCCAGAAAGAGCAAAGCTCAGTGTCACTGAGGGAGCCTGTTGCCATGACTACTCAGTCTGGAACAGCTACCTCTGCTGATCAGGCTGAGGAAAATGGTCCTCTTGTGGAAGTAAAGCGCTGCTTGCTGGTGAAAACAGATTCCCAGTTGTTTGAGACAGCCGGGGTGGACGTAGGAATACTTGACCGTCAGTATAGGGGGCTGCGGGACACTTGTTCCCAGGTAACCCTGTGCCATCCAGATATTATTCCTAGGGAGTTTATAATCCCAAATGAGAGCATAAAGGTGGCAGGGATTGAGGGGCAGGTAATCTCTCTACCAGTAGCAGAGGTACCTGTCAGCTTTCAAGGCTGGAGGGGAGTTTGGAGGCTAGCGATTTCATCGACTCTGCCAGCAGCCGTGCTCGTGGGAAATGACCTGGCTGAACATGTGAAACGGGTGCTAGTGATTACACGCTCACAAGCCACCACAGGGACAGTTCAGGGGGGTAATGATGAGCCAGAGACGGAAGCAGAGGGGAGTTCAGAAGCTGTGGTGGAAACCTTAACCACAGACAGCAGATTTGGACAGGAGCAAAAGGCAGACGCCACTCTCCAAAAGTGTTTTGAACAGGTGACTGACGCCCAGCTAACACCTGAAACCCCAGTGAGATTTCTGGAGGAAAAGGGGATTTTATATAGAGAAACCCTGAGGAATATCTCAAAAGGGGGAGATGGGATCAGAAGTCAGCTGGTGGTACCTGAAAAGTATCGCCCCATGATCTTACAAAGGGGTCACTCTGACATGTTTGCTGCACACTTAGGGGTGAAAGGGCCCCTTGATTTGATCAAACAAAATTGGGAGCAGATCACCCAAAATGACCCACAAGACGTTGTGACATACATAGACACCTTGATGAATGACCTAAGGAGAAATCTAGAGCTGGCAGCAGAAAACCTGCAAGCTCAGAAGGTCAGACAGAAAACATGGTATGACCACAAAGCTAGAGAGAGGCACTTTGACCCAGGGGAGGAAGTGCTTTGGCTTAGGCCCTGCAGAGAGAATAAACTGCAGCTCAAATGGGCAGGACCATATAGGGTCATTTCCAAGATGTCAGACCTGAACTACCTAATAGAGCAGGAGGAGAACCAAGCAAGGAGGGTGGTTCATGTGAATGCCCTAAAACCCTACTACAGAGGGGAACAGAGGGTTTTATTCGCGATAAAAGCAGCTGAGAGTGAGGAAGCTGAATTACCCTTCTGGGAGGGTAGAGGGGAAGTAAAATACAACCCAGAGGAGGTAAAGATCAGTCCTGCACTCACCCAAGACCAGCAGCAAGAACTAAAAATGCTGCTTAGCAAATATCAACAGGTGTTTTCCAACAAGCCGGGGATAGTGAAGGGAGTGATGCATCGGATCCACACAGGGGATGCACCCCCGCAGGCAGTATCCCCATACCGAGTAACGGGACCCTATAGGGACAAGGTGCGGAAGGAGCTGGACGAGATGCTGAGGGAGAACATAATCGTCCCCTCTTCTAGTCCTTGGTCCTCTCCGATAGTCCTTGTGGACAAGCCTGATGGGAGCATTAGGTTTTGTGTCGATTACAGGAAATTAAACCGTGTAACCACTCCTGATGCCTACCCAATGCCCAGGCTAGACAACCTGATTGAAACCATAGGGGGTTGTCGGTTCATCTCATCATTGGACCTGGTAAAGGGATATTGGCAATTAAGAATTGATCCCAGGGATCAAGAAAAGACTGCCTTTTGCAGCCCTTTTGGTCTCTATGAGTTTCGAGTCCTGAGCTTTGGTCTCAGAAATGCACCAGCCACATTCCAAAGGCTGATGGACCAGACCTTGGCAGGGCTCAGTGACTTTACAGTGGCCTACATTGACGACATAGGGATCTTCAGTAATACCTGGGAAGATCACCTGATACACCTGGAGTTAGTGCTGCAGAGGTTAAGTGCAGCAGGGCTAACAGTAAAGGCCAGCAAGTGTCAGCTGGGTAGCCCAGAGATAAAATACTTGGGTCACATGGTAGGGGGAGGAGTGATAAAACCCCTGGAGGCCAAAATAGAAGCTGTTCGTGATTGGCCTAGGCCCAACACCAAGAAAAAGGTCAAATCATTTCTTGGGTTGGTGGGCTACTACAGAAAGTTCATCCCGAGGTTTAGCGAGATTGCGGCTCCGCTGACCGATCTGACGAGGAAGAAGGCTGATGACCGCATCCCGTGGACCAGCGACTGTGAGGCGGCGTTCCAGAGGTTGAAGGAGGCGTTAATCAACTATCCTGTCCTGCGTGCTCCAGACTTCGACCGGGAGTTCATCATCTACACCGATGCGTCTAACAGCGGGGTAGGAGCAGTTCTGTGCCAGGAGGATGAGAATGGTGACCAGCATCCAGTGTCCTACCTGAGTAGGAAACTTCAAAAAGGTGAGAGACATTTGGCAACCGTGGAGAAGGAGTGTTTGGCCATAGTCTACGCGATCCAGAAGGCCAAGCCTTACATCTGGGGAAGACATTTTATTCTGTGTACTGACCATTCACCATTGCAATGGTTAAAGACAATGAAAACCCACAATAGCAAACTTATGAGGTGGGCTTTAAACCTACAGGACTATGACTTTGAAGTGAAGGTGGTCAGAGGGTCAGTGAACTGTGTTGCTGACGCCTTATCAAGAAGACCTGAAGAATGAAGACGGCGAAAGAACATGGACTATGTGTATATAATGATGAAAAAGTTAAATGTACCTGTTTTGAATTTGGTTTGTATGAATAAAGGTAAATTGATGTAATATATATGGTAAATGTTTAAATGCCTATTTGCTATGGTTAACTTAGAGTGTGAGGATAAGTAAGTATTATATGGTATGTATAACTGTTGTTGTGTATTTTGTACAGGTTGTTTTTTGGTGAAAAGCACGTTAGCTTTCCCCCCACAAAACAACTTATAAAGAGGGGAGGTGTTACATACAGCACTGATGTTACCTGTCTGTCATGGGTTTGGAGGGAAAGTTCCATCCTATGGGGAGTGGAAGGCGGGACATCAGGAGGAGGGGCTGTACTGTATAAATATGTGATGCCTGTGTGGTGAGACACACACTAAAGGAGATGCTGAGAGACACTGGGTGGTGACGAAGCAGCAGCTGGGAAGAAGAAGCTGTTGTGAAAGTCTGTGTGTCAGACAGGGTACTACTGTGTGTCAGAGTACCAACCTGATAGGTTCAGGTGTCTGTTGGTCAGCCAGAACTGATAGGTTCAGGGTCTGTGCTTTAAGTTAAGGTTCTGGGTGAACCAAACTGTATGCTTGTATGAGTGAGAATAAGCCACGTTACTTTATCCTATTCACCTGATTGTTTATTTTTCCCTGTGTGTATTTAAAATAAACCTTATTCTTTTTATTGTTTAAAAATCCATCCCTGGTCTGTGTGACTTCTTAAAGGGAATGGTTGGTGGCAGCTTAGTGTAACTGTGTGGCAGATCCCAGTAGGTCTGGGTTTGTCACACTCCCTTTTTAATATTTCTAAAGCAAGAGGAAACACACGTTTGTACAGTTTTTGGTCCTATATTGCTTTTCTTCCTCAGTTTATCTACTTCAAGGAAAGTGCTTGGAAACTAGAAGATAGCTTTCTCATCTGCATTCTGTGGAATGGGCATGGCAACATTAGTTTACTCAAGAGGTTCTCTATTGTATGTATTGCACTTACTCACATCTTTGCTCCACCATTTCATTAAGTCAAAACAGCCCTTCAAAATATTTTGGCACAAAGGGACTGCAGCCGCACTCCACCTGATCTTAGTTCTGCCATCCCCCAGCACCCATTGTACAGTTAATGTAATTATCTTCTGGGATCCCCTATACTGGGAAATTGTACATGAGGGAAGTTTCTGTTGTAATTTGTTTGAAATGTATGAATATATAAACTTCAATTTTAAGAAGATAGGAGGTAAAGCGCTCTCTCTCTCTCTTTTAAAACCCTCTCTGGTTTATGAATGTGAGATGGAGTGCTTCTGTATCCATGATTCAAAACAGCAGCAAATGGCCCAATATTGTTGCACAACATCATGTCCACATTGCCAGCAAGAAAAAGAATGCCAAACTTCACACAGAAAAGGGTAGCCTGAATGTTGATAACACCAATGGCAGCAGTCAAGATGGTCTACAGGATACCCTACTTTGCTCACTACCATTAACATTTGTTGAAAAATAACCTGACAATTGTTTTGTGTTTGGGTGAGAAGTGGTGAAGTGATGAAAAAAGGAGTCATCTTCTGAGATTTTCCCTGCTTGGTAATATTTTGTGCATAGTAATGAGTTCAAAATTCCAAATCTGAATCCACTGGCAGAACTTTGCATGATATCCAGTAGATACAAAGGATTTTGTTGTGTAGCTCATTCTAAAGTATGGCATACATGGCACTGTAAGCCATTGCCTTTGTCCACAAAGCCATAATTTTATCCCTGGCTTAAACTGGTAGATCTCTTGGCCTAATTAAAACAACTGAGTTAAAAACACTAGAACATTCTGTTTGAATATTAATTTGTTAATGCTAAACATTAGAAAATTGGAAATTATTAACACTGGGAGAATAAATTGTTCAATTTGTTCAGTTAGCACTAATTAATCTGTTAATTAAATAATTTGTTGTGGGATTTTCAGAAAATGGTCTGGTTGTCACAATTAATCCCCAGGGGCATTTTGTTACTGGCACTTTCAAAAGTGTTCTGTTTTGTTGTTTCAGGTTGGCCTTCCTCTGTCTGGCACTTTTTTCCAGGTGGACTACAGATCCCTTAATACAGTTGTTGATTGGGAAGGGTGGGATCCTGTTGGAGGTTTTGCAATCTTGCATGCTGTCTTTAGTAGGTTTGTCTGGGAGGGACTTTTTTGGGCTGGGGTGGCTGAAAAATCTAGCCAATTGTTCATTCCTGCCAATGAATCCATAGCGCCCCACTTCTCTGCTCTATGTCTCTTTTCCCCTCTGTTGCCTCTTGGCAGCACAGTCTGTTGAAGCTGTTGCTGAAGAAGCCATGTTTGTCATTTTGCTGTTTGATTTGTTCATAACTGTAAATAAAGAAACCTTCTATTCTTTCACCAACATCTCAGAGTGAGTTTGAGACTATAAGTGCCAGTTTAATAAGAAAAAAAAAGGAATGGATTAATCTAGGGAACCTGAAGTTATTCGAATCTGTGAATCCCTATACTTCTGCTGTGCAAAAATTTAAAACTCTGCAACAGATCCAACACATGTGTCCCGACAACTGCCCCCATCCTTTGCTTTCTATTTTAAACAGACAGTAAAAACTGGTGAACTGTTAACACCCTGGCAGACCACAACAAATGGCTACTGTTGAGGCTGCAGTTGGGTTCCTTACATTTGGGGAGCTCTATCTGCCCTAAAGCACAGAATCTCATCGTACAACCTGTTCAGCTACATGTCCCATTTGCACCAACTAGGTGTATCCTTTTGTTCCACAAGTATTCACTATGCATTGCAATGACATTGATTCGGAAATAGGAAGTGCTTTGTGAGTAGTGGCCCAAAGCCTATAACATACTCTTCTCCACTGCCTCCCCCATCTCTAACATCACAAGGGTCTGCTTTTTGCTTGTAGTTTTTTGGTTATGAAATCTCAGGGAATTATTTCTTCTTAAGTTTGAATAGCGGCTGCTTATACAAAATGGGTGGCCAGGCTACTGTTCACAGCAACATAATGGGTCTATAGACCTTGTTGAGTGACTTTTCCATCAGTAGCATGGTTTTTCCCCCTCCCCATGTTTCCACCTGGACAAGCATGTTGGCAGCTCTTCAATCAAAAAGTCCACACTAATTCAGGCAGGCAGGGCAAAACATATGTTCTGTGAGGATACTCGTGCTTTGAACTGCCAAAGTAGAGCCTCCTGTGGATTTCAGAGAAAAAAGCAGCTGAAGTCCCACTGGATGCTGCTGCTGTCACCCATATTGCATCCGGAAAAGATGGAGAGCACACGACACTGTCATCAGATTTCATTTTGGGATTCAGGCATGAGGAACCAACATGATGTTGCACAGTGATAAAGTCCTTCATTGTTTGCAAAGATAATGAAATGGGCAGAAGGGGTTTTCTGAAATTTGCTGTTGATGCTCAGAAGCTGAACAAAGAATAAATTACCAAATTGTCTGCCTCCAGATGACCACCAAATTGCAAGTGGGCTTTTATAACAGGGTCTGGTATGCAGTGTGGTTATACAAACAAGCTTATATAAATTATGGTCCACCAAGTACTGTCTAAAGATGAGGAGCTGCATAGGAACCTCCAAAGTAGTTTTCCCACACAAGGCCTAGTTGTTGAGGCCAGGGAGGAAGACAGCATAGAAATGAAACAAACAAAAAAGCAAAGCAAAAAGCAGAGTGTCCTGTCACATAGGTTCTTAAAGCACTCTCTGGGTGGCTTACAATTTAATTATGCAGGCTAGACATTGCCCCTTCAGCAAGCTGGGTATTCAGTTGACCAATCTCAGGAGGATGGAACACTGAGTGAACTTTGAGACAGGTACCTGGGATTGAACTCAGGCCATGAGCAGAGTTTTCGCTGCAGTATTGCAGTTTAATCACTGTGCCACAAAGCTCCTGTACATGCATCCCAAGTACTGTCTGAATAACTGGGCCCCATTGCTTTCTCTTTTATACATACAATAAAAAACTGGATGATGGTTAACATCCTGGCAGATCACAACATACATTTAGCTACAGTCACGGTGGACCCTCCCATTACACAGGGAGAGGCAGCTGCCTTCTCAGTACATTTCAGATACGATGGAAAGGTGTAGAAAAATAACAAATAGTTAGCTTTCTTTCTTCCTTCCTTTCTTTTTATGGCAATGGAGAGGGAAAGATATTGGTGATTTGTCTTGTTCTCCCCACCCCACCTGAATACTTTGTTGGGCTGTGGTACTATACTCCTTGGCTTGTGAGTTGGCAGAGCATTTTCTGCTCTGTATGAAAGCAAGAAAATATCTTGGCCTTGCCTGTGGTACTGAAGCTGACTTGGTGAATATCCACAAGCTGTGGAGGTCTGTCATGCCCACTGTATATATAGCAAGAGCATATATAAACGTCAATCCGTTGTTCCAAATTGTTCATATTGGAAAGGATGTACCTTAAAAGGAAAGGGAAATCATTTCCTCTTTCCCTTTAAGGTAAATGTTAAGGAAATCATTTGGAACATGCCTGACAACGTAGCCTCCATTTTCTTTTTTTTAGTACCCCTGAATTACTAATAATACCTATATTTTATGTTTCACTCCCTTTATTTACCAACAAGTAGGGAGCATGGATTTGTCAATTGTCAACCCTGAATCCATGTACAACCATCCACTTCCTCTTTTCTCTATAGCTGAGAATAGCAGGCTTTCCTGCAACATGCTGATGTTTATTTATTAAAATGTTTCTATATCACCCTTCACCTAGTGGTACAAAATGCAACTAAAACAAAATTAAGATTTATTTATTTATTTATTTATTTATTTATTTATTTATTTATTTATTTATTTATTTATTTATTTATTTATTTATACCCTGCTCCCCTAGACAGTGTCTACTGGGGCGGCTTACAAATATCATAAAATATCATAAAAAATCATAAGATTCTAGTAAAACTACAAAAAAAACACCCCACAACCCTCTATAATAGCACTGTAGAGTCAGCTGCTCTTTTTAAAAATAGAAGATGCAACTATAACACCTTACTAACACAGTTGTGACAAATCCTGTTGACCTGCAACTCTCACCAGCCCTGGCCAGCATAATTAAATTCATAAAAGTTTTCTTTTTAAGTGTAAGAATAATACAGTAGTGTTTATTCAGTGCTCAGCACCATGGACAGGTACATATATGAGCAGCTTGTGACTTCCAGAGGCCCTTATACAGTAGGTCAGAGATTCTGGGGACTGTAGCCCCAAACAGCAACTTTTCCAAACTACAGTTTCAGCTTGGATTCTTGTACAGCATTGGATTCTAACATCTCATCTTTAGTCTGAACAGCGCAGGGCTCAGGTTCATATTATACTGGAGCTTCTCTCAAATTCCTTGTGCTGATTTCATAGCCCACTGCAAAGCAGGCTTAGTGACCTAACTGCTTGTTTCCAGCTGGCTGCGCTGTGATGATAACCTTTGTTGTGTAAGCAAACGGTATGGTCTTGTCTTCTGGGGTGAAAGTCTCTAACACATAGTCTCATTAAGTCGTAAACAATTCCTGAAACATACTATATATCATTTCCCTCCAAAGTCACTTCCATAAAACACAATCTAGTTAGAAATTTCACACAAACCTGAAAGCATATCTCCTAACAGGGGAAAACATGGTGAGTTAGTGCTAGAATCAATGAGGATTTATTTTAGTGATATTGAGTGTGGATGATTATAATTACTTGGTAATTGACATTCTCCCTGGAGGCCGTGTCCCCACTTAGCCCTAATTATAATGATTTTTCTTGCTGCTTCCTCCCAGAGAAGAAGGTCTAATGCAGGAAACATGGCATGCAATGAATTATCAGACCAAATTTTCAGCAACGGTTGGGTACATATGAAAAATATACCCTTCCATACAACACGTACTTATTTTTAACAATGTATCCTCTACAACACTATATCTAGAAGATAAGCCATAATTTTTAAAAAATAGGCTAAATGCTATTTTGAAAGCCAAAGCTCTGGCAAAATAAAGCAGTTTTTACTGGCTGTTGGAAATAGGAAGGAGCAGTTCACTCCACAATTGCCATGTCAATGGCATCTTGTCTCATATACTCACCAAATCCTTCTTGATGGTAGCTGGACATGCAACGAAGTTTCAAAGGAAAATCTTCCAAGCTTATATAGGACATATATCACTCAGGTAACCATTTAGGACTTCACTGGTCAAATCCAGGACTTTGAGTAAAGCTCAGAAAGAAACAAAAAGCCAGCATAGGTGGCTAAATAGGCAACACTATTTGGGATCAGATTATAAAAGGAATATGTTCATCATGAGCCCTGCTCAGGCTTTCTACATAAGGTTTAATGAAACATGTGAGCAGGGGACCACTAAAGCCAGCTCCTTCTGTCATTACTTTATTCATGCAAAAAGCACTAAATCTGAAGAGGAAAACCTGTTTGGAGGCAGAATCCTGATTTTCTGGAGAGCCTTCATGCATACAGGAAGCTCTCCACTTCAAACTGTCACTGTTCATACATGGTAGAAAAGGCGAGAATGCACCAGTACACTCTCCTCCTCGTGTATTTGGAATAGATGTACGTATATCCTTACATAGAACACCCCAATAGGACTTCTGAGAAATTCTAATCAGGTTCTCTAGTAATGGGGTTTGATAGGCTTAAATACTTAAGGTTGTGCAGGTAACAGTTGCTGTGTGATTCATCACTTTTGCAATTTTGATGAGAGAAAAAAATTGACAGATCCATGCTCCCTACTTGTTGGTAAATAAAGAGAATGAAACATAAACGATAAGTATTATTTTCCCTTCTTAATTCATAGCCAGAGCTAATACCCCCACAACACACACTTCTACATCATTCAACAAAGGGGTCAGTGAGGACTTCTTTTTCCAGCAATGTGTTCTCTCCCACCAATGTAATGCAAAATCTATGACCTTTGAACTAACTCATGTTCTGTGTTAATGGAAAACCATAAACCTCTGAGCAATCTTAGGTAGGTGGGGAGAGTGAAATCTAAATGTGCACCTGAGGTGCTTACTGAGCCTTCAGTTCTGAATGGCAAATGGTAATTGATGTACTGTTGCTTACAAAATAAGATCACTCAGAGCTATCACATTCATTCTGTTGCTCACAGCAAGCAGTACAGTGAAATCGGCATTTGCACTTGAAAATCGGCATTTGCACCCATTTTGCACTACATTATCCTCCTCCATTTTCTTGGAGGGGTTTTTGCACATATGCTTCAGTGTGGAATGGGTGGGAGATAACGCCTCTAGTGCCAGCTGCCAAGATTTCTCCTTTCGGCTCCACTCCCATTCTTTGGCAGTAAATATACAAAAATAATAAATCAATAAGGAAGATTTGTTGCCTTTTCTTGAGACCGAATATCTGCTGCTGAGGGTTACAATTAGTCATGGCAAATTTCTCCATACAGTTCATTACCTAAGAAGTTGAATTTGTGTGTGTTGATCAGCCACACACCAGTGTTTTCTTCCCCTTCCTCCGCCTTCTCTTCTAGCTCTATTGTTAACTTCAGCTTGACCATAGTGTATGAAAATGTGCTGTAGTGGCACTCAGTGGAGAATTTGCTAGCATTTGAATTGAAAGGAGGCCAAAAAGGGGGGGGGGGACCTTGTGAAGTGCTGAGTAGAATTCATCTCATTATTGAAAGCAGCTGGTGTGGGAATGGAAAGAGTGAGAATCAAACACCTGAAGGGCTATCAAGATACCTTATCTCACTAATTACTGTCAAATGGAAATATTTCAGGTGTAGCAGAAAAATATGGTGGGCCTGCACATTTTGTTTGCTTGCGTGCTTTGTACCGCAAAAGCAGAAACACATAGAACTCCCCCTTTCCCATACATACACCGGAGTTATCTTTCATTTGCAGGGAATTTTCCATCAGCTGTCACCCAAAAATTGTGTGGCTGAAGCTATTTGCATAACTCCAGTTATGTAAATACGAGAAAGATAAGTTTTCTCTTTGCCACTTTTTCAGTTCTACTCCGCACACACACACATGAGCATATTTTAGGTACCTATTAAGGGCTTTCACAATTGCTTCAGCTTATTCTTCCTGGTTGACTGTGCAATCTCATCCAAAGTTCGGATTGCACACTCTGTATTGTGAGCCATTGTTTTATACTCTTTCAAGTGTTCTGTCTGTTGACTAATTAATGTTTTACCTGATTACTTTTTTTTTTAATTTTATTCATTAGTAAGCTCCCTTTTTTAAAAAAAAATGCTGCTTCAAGGTATTAATTTATATACAGCATGTGGGAAAGTAAAATAAAGCTTACCAGGAGTAAGTGCCAGCTTCTTACAACTCCTATTCCTAAGCCCTGAATAATAACTTGATCTTCAGAGACAGGATCACTTCTGTTCTCTTTACACCCCTTTTATTCTTTTCCAGAAACGGATTTGTTGTGAAAACAAGTAGGGCCTTCTTGTACAGAAAAAATTCATCCCTTGGTGTATCACACCTTCTTTTGGAGGAAAGGTATAAGAAAATGGTGAGAACTTTGGTAGAAATTTATATTTAGGGCAGAAAAACATATGACCTCCACCTCTGACCTCTATCATTGTGGATGCTGCCACCCAGTCTAAACAGGCTGGACTCCTATTGTTCATGTAAGGTTTGTGAAATCTGGAATGGCTAATCATGCCCATTTGATGAGGTGCTGGGCCATGTGACTGAGATGTGCACCCCCAGCATTGTGTCAATTAGCTGCAGGTCGCCATCGTAAGGTTTGCACAACATATACCAACAGTAATATCTCTGCATAATATTTTGACTATCTATATCTGGCCACTAATTTAATATCTCAAGTTGCTTACAAAAAAGATAGGTTTGGCTGCTAAGTAATTTCCTGATTTGGTGGCTAGGCTGCTAATATTAGAAGCAGGCTATACATTTACTACCCTAAATTTCAACATCCAGATCAGTTAAAGGAAGTTGACAGATAATACAGTGAAAAGATCTCTATGATCAATTATCTATTTATCTGAGTCATTTCAATAAATTTAGGTAATCAGTATACAGGAAGGTAAAAAAATTACAGTAGATTAATAAACTATGTCAGTTTGCCAGGAGGTTGCTATTAGAACATAGCTTACTGAGACTGTTAATGAGATATGAAAAGTTCATTGACTAAAACATGCACAGGGCCAGGTATCACAAATATACTCACAACGAATTCAACAACTTTAGCTTGGTCTTTTCCCAAAAGACAGTCTATGACCCTCCAGGCAAATATGAATTACAAATAGATAGGACAATATTGCAAATGGAGATATCAAGGGATATCTTATTAATTTGAACAAGAACCTGGTGAACTGCACCCAAGAGTATCGAAGGAACTGGCTGTAGAACTCTCAGAATCACTGTCTATTCTTTTATTGAAATCACAAAAGATGGGTGACGTGCCAGATGCCTGAAGGAGGGCTAATGTAGCCTGCATCTTCAAAAAGGGCATAAAGGAGGAACCTGGGAACTACAGACCAGCCAGCCCGGCATCAATCCCAGGGAAATTTCTGGAGCAGATTATAAAGTCATCGTTCTGCAAGCACCTTGAAAACAATGAAGTAATAACTATAAACCAACATGGATTTATCAAGAACAAATCCCGCCAGACTAATCTTGTCTCATATTTTAATGGATAACTTCTCTGGTAGACAGAGGGAATGCTGTAGTCATAATGTATCTTGACTTCAGCAAAGTGTCCCATGATATTCTGATTCACAAGCTAACTAGGTGTGAGCTGGATAAAATAATTGTTAGATGAATACACAGTTGGTTTCAGAATCGTACTCAGAGAGTGCTTATCAATGGCTCCTTCTCAGATTCGGAGGAGGTAACACAAGGCCCTGTCCTAAACCTGGTGCTCTTCAACATTTTTATTCATGAGTCAGTTTAGGGGTGGTGGTGCAGGTAATGTGTATCATAGTTGCAGATGAGACAAACTTTTGTGGAATAGTGAATATTCTGGAAAACAGAACCTTTTTTAAAAAATACAGATCTTGAGAGGCTCAAGCACTGGGCCAAAAACAACAGAAGGAAAATTAATAGATATAAGTGAAACATTCTACAATTAAGTGGGAAAATGCACAGTTACAAGATGAGGGACAGTTCACTTAGTAATACTGTGAGTGAGAAAGATCTTAGAATTGTTGTGGGTCACAAACTGAATAATATCCAATAATGTGATGTGACTACAAATGCTTTTTTATGCTGCATTAACACAAGTATAGTTTCTAAATCCTATGAAATACAAGTTTTCCTCTATTCAGCATTGGTTAGGTCTCATCTTGAGCACTGTGTCCAGTTCTGGACACTACATTCTGAAAAGGATACCAGCAAACTGGAATAAGTTCAGAGGAGGGTAATAAGACTGCTCAGGAGGCTGGAAACTAAGCCCAATGAGGAAACTGAAAGAACTGGGCACGTTTAGCCTTGAAAAAAGAAGATGGAGCGGATATATGATAGCAATTTTCAAACACTAGAAAAGCTGTCATACAGACGAGAGGCAGGATCTGTTCTTGATAATCTCAGAGTGCAGAACACATAATAGTGGACTCAAGTTAAATAATGCTGGATTTCGGTTGAATATGAAGAAGAAGCTCCTCACTGTTAGAGCAGTATGACAATGGAAGCTATTACATTGGGAGGTAGTAAGCGTTCCAGCGCTGGAGACATTCAAAAGAAAATGAGACAACGATCTGTCAGATCTGCTTTCATCTGGATTTCTGCATTGAGCAGGAGGTTGGACTTAATAGCCTTATAGGCCCCTTCCAACTGCTGTACTCTATGATTTTATGAACAATTCAGCAACAATTGGGGAAGAAATTAGCATGGGGGACAGATCTTTATCCAAAACTATCAGAGGATTGGTGAAAAAAAATATAGGAAATATTCACTTGCAAATGAATTTCAGCTAAGTCAGCAATTTCAGCAAAGAAATAATAATAAAGATACTGCACAGATGGCACTTATGCCCATAGAGGATAGCTCATTACACTGCTAATGAATTACAAACATGCTGACAAAAACGAAGGCAGTGGGATACCTTAGAACACATATGCTAGAACACCCGAAGGAAGAGAAAATCTGGTAGCAAATATTAATCATGATGGAAATTATAACAGGATAAAATATCACTTACTACTCATACTCCTAATTGTTTGAGAAATCACGGCCAGAATTTTATTGGAATTTTACTTGCTTACTCCAGAGTAAGTGAATTGGATGGGGCAACAAATTGCTGCTAATGAACAGCCAGTTGTGTGCTTTGTCATACTTCCAGTTGTGTAACTGGCACATAACCAGGCTGCAATTTGCTGCCACAACTTACTAGATTTCACTTTCTTGGACGTAAAGTCCCACTAGGACTTTGGCCAATGAAAAATTAATTTCCAAATGACTAGGTTCAGACACATTAGTAGCAGCAAGAATTGTGATAACAACATATTGAAAATTTATTTACAACTGCAGCTACTAAAATGCTGTTAGATAAAGTCTGGGAAATAGCTTTGTTGAAGAAACTAGTGTGCAGACTGAGTGTAATAAGAGAGTAATAAAAGGAACAAAAAAGCTGAACAAATTAATTGAAATATAGGATAGCTTTATTATGTTTGTAAATGAAGAAAAATCAAAACATGGACCAGCATACAAATAATGTAACTTCTTGAAGGACGAACGACAGAGAAAAGAAAAATATTCACCAGATAGGAACCCTGTAGTTTATCGTTAACAAACTCATCATTCATGAGTTAATATGAAACATGGTTCTGAATTATTTGGTACTGTTATTACATTTCTTTATTTTAGAAATTTCAGCTGTGTTGCACTGGCATATATCTAGAAGCCAGCAAATATCTATAAAAGCATTGTATACGATTGTAACAATTAATTAAAAAAAATAATGAATTGGGCAAAATTAGTCTCAGCAAAATAGCTGGCTTTCCATGAATTCTGATCTCCATATACATGAGATTTTGTTCATTCCCCAAGTGAACGTGGTGTGAGAGAGACCATCTTGGCATCAACTTAGAAGTCACTAGGACAACACTTGAGAAGTATTGCTTTCACACCTATTTTCTACCTTATGGTTACAGAGTAGCCAAAATCCTGTAGCTTAGCATAGTAAATCACACAAAAGTTAGGCCCATTGGATCACTGGGGACTTGGTGGCTCAACTCCTCCAGAGGTTCCACTGAGTCAAATGGGCCTCTTCTAGTTGTCAGTTACTATGCTAAGCAACAGGATTTTGGTCACCATAACAGAGTTATTATTTCCAAAATTACTAAACTTAGTAACAATAGCAAAGAATTGCTTCAACCTGACTGTCAGCAGACTATCTCTAATCCTTTTGGGGAGAGGATCTCTTTGTAAAGAAGGAGTTGTGCAGGAAGGAAAACAGTTCCCCTTCCCAAACTGTAATAACTGCAGGGAGGAACACATCTGGCTTAGTGACTTGGAATGATGATGGGCATTTCAGCCAAAAATGGCAATCTGCATTCTCAATCCAATGCCACTCAGATTTAATTTGGTTGAATGGTCTAGCTTGGGACTAAAGTACAGCTCTAATGGAAAAACACATGGGCAGGTGAGTAGGGACTGATCAAATGGATACCCTGTGTCTGATACCCTTTCAGCTGCCTCTTCTGTGTCCCCCTATACACCGTTAGGAAAAGACTTCTGGTTTGTGTTGTGGATTGTGTGGAACAGCTTTACAGCAATCTTTCTGCTTTACAGATTCTGCATCTCGTTTAATCATCTCAGCAATTTCCCTCCTTGTTTATGGCTCTTAATTCCTTTCTCTGCATTCTCTGTAATGGCTTCACTTTGTTTGGAAAGCAGTGGGAATGCCGTTTGAATTACAGAGGTCTCACTGTTTTAGACGCAGGGTGAATTTGAACAATCTCTTGACTATGTTATCACTACTGATAATGTCATCCATGGCACAAATACCTATTTCAGTACTTCGGGTCCCCAAGGCAACATATTACCCTGGGTCATGTATACACTTTTAAATGTGTTTTTCTCACACTTCTCATCACAACCTAGAGTGGCATAGGTGCAAGTTAATATTGGGTTTGTCAGAAGGTTGCTGGGCTCTGTGCTGTAGACGGTCATTTATTATCCTGCAACTTTATGTTGGAAATGAAACAGAACTTTAGTCACTAAGCAATGTCCATATATATGCTGCCTTTCTTCAGGAGGATCTAAGGCGGCTTACAGCATATATTCAAAGATAAGTCCACAGTGGATGGAAGTTTTGTAAGGGCAATATATTAAAGGCACAACTACAATTCCTATGAGAAAGAAAGGGGGGGGGACACTTAAAAGTACTGGGATGGCTGCATAAGGAGCTTCAGAAGACCTAAGATTTAACGGCCACAAGTGCAAGAAATGGAAGGGGGAAAAATCACAAACAATTGGTACTTTATGGAAAGAAGATGAGGAAGGCTAAAGTTCAAAATGAGCTCAAATGTGAAAGAGAGACAACAAAAAGCGTGTTGGTTTTTTTTTTTCCAGCTATGATTGAAGCAAGAGGAAGAACAGGAAATGGGCAGTCTCCTGTGAGGAGGGAATGGAGAAGTAATAATGGAGGACAGAGAGGAAGTGGAACTACTTGAACACCTACTTTGCTTCTGTCTTCTTCCAAAAAGAAAACAGTGCCCAACCTGCTGCAGTTAGAATAAAGGAAGAAGGAAGGGTTAGGCAAAGAGATTGTATAAGAGCATCTTTGTTATTGTTGTTATGTGCCATCAAGTCATAACTCACTTACAGTGACCCTAATAGGGGTTTTTCAAGGTTAGCGAGATATTTAAGGAGTGGTTTTACTAGTTTTGCCCCCAAGTGAGTTTCCATAGCAATGCAGGGGAATCAAACCCAGGCTTCTTGAGTCGTATCCATTACTCTACTCATAACACCACATTGGGTAATAATAGCATCTAGCTACTTTAAATGAACTCTTCTGGATCAGATAAACTGCATCTAAGGACACTGAAGGCTATTACTTCCACAGCCCCTTTCTTTAATCTTTGGGATTTCTTTAAAAACAAGTGAGGACCTTGAAGACTGAAGGTGAGCAAATATCATTGGCACCTTCAAAAAAGTGGGGGAAGAGAAGATCTAGGCAACAATTGACCGGTCTCCTTATTTTATTTTATTTTATTTTATTTTATTTTATTTTATTTTATTTATATCCCGCCTATCTAGTCGCGGTGGACTACTCTAGGCGGCCAACAACAAAGATAAAATACAATAAAATAAAGCAACAAATTACAAAACAATTAAAGTAAAGAAACAATAAAGGAAAAAAGAAAATCAAAAGTAATCTGGTGAGAAGGCCTGCCGAAACATCCAGGTCTTTAATAAATTCTTAAAGGTGCCCAGCGAGGGAGCCCCGTGAATACCAGGAGGTAAATTATTCCACAGGCGAGGAGCCACCGCCGAGAAGGCCCTATTTCTTGTTTTCTCTTTTCGGGCCTCCCTCGGCGTTAAGCTCCTCAGCCTCACCTCCTGGCTCGCCCGTGTGACCTGGGTAGAACTTGTTGGGAGTAGGCGTTCCGCCAGGTATCGAGGCCCTAAACCGTTTAGGGCTTTATATGTAAGCGTTAACACTTTGAAGTCGATGCGGAAACGGATGGGCAGCCAATGCAATGTGGCCAGAGTGGGCGAAATATGTTGGAATTTTTTCACTCCACTGAGTAATCTGGCCGCCGCATTCTGCACCACCTGTAATTTCCGCAGCAACCTCAAAGGAAGCCCCACGTAGAGCGCATTACAGTGGTCTAATCTTGAGATTACGAGCGCGTGTACTAAGATGGTGAGCGCCCCCACTTCCAGGTAGGGCCGCAGCTGGGCTATCCGCCTGAGGTGAAAAAAGGCGGTGTGGACCACCGATGCCACCTGTGATTCCATGGAAAGCACCGGGTCCAGATGAATCCCCAAGCTGCGTACCCCATCCTTTGCAGGGAGAGTCACCTCCCCAAAAGAGAGGGAGTTTCCCAAATCCCCGACTGTGGGAGGGCCCACCCTCAGTACTTCCGTCTTGTCCGGGTTCAGCCTAAGCCCGTTCTCCTGCATCCATTCCAGTATAGTCCCCAGGCAGCGCTGAAGGCACAGGACGGCTTCTCCTGCAGTTGGCAAAAAGGAGATGTAGAGCTGCGTGTCGTCCGCATACTGGTGACACGAAGCACCACACCCCCTGATGACCCCACCCAGCGGCCTCATATAGATGTTAAATAGCATTGGGGAGATAATCGACCCCTGTGGAACCCCACAATTGAGGCTCCACGGGGCCGAGATTCTCTCCCCAAGCTGAACTCTCTGGGGGCGGTCCTCCAAGAAGGAACGGAGCCAGGACAATGCCAGGCCACCTATTCCCAACTCGGAGAGCTTCCCCAGGAGGATACCGTGGTCAATGGTATCAAAGGCCGCTGAGATGTCGAGGAGGACCAACAGGGACACTTTGCCCCTATCGGCCTCCCTCAATAGGTCATCACACAGGGCGACCAAAGCCGTTTCTGTGCCGTGGCGCGGCCTGAAGACCGACTGGAATGGATCCAGGGCATCTGTTTCATCCAGGAGCGCCTGAAGCTGGTCGGCCACCACCCTCTCGACTACCTTGCTAAGGAAAGAAACATTGGCGACGGGCCTGTAATTGCCAATTTCGTCCGCCGCCAAACTAGGTTTCTTCCTGATGGGCCTAATGAGTGTGTCCTTCAGGGCAGATGGAAATCTGCCCTCAAGGAGAGACCCATTTATTATAGCCGTGGCCCACTCCGTTGTTAGCGGCCTGGCTGCTTTGATTAGCCAGGCCGGGCAAGGGTCCAAAGAGGAGGTGGTGGCACGACAGCGGTCAAGCGCCCTGGAGACAGTGTCAGGCGTAACAGGCTGAACGGTGTCCAAAATCACCGGGCAAGACGGAGCGCTGGACATCTCAGCTTGACTCACTGTGCTCAAAAAAGGTGAGAGGTCCCGGCGGATGGCCTCCACTTTTGATTTAAAAAATGCTCCAAATTGGTCCGGCGAAAAACTAGGGGGAGGCCCATCGCCCGGACCAATTCTGGAGAGGTCGCGTACTATACGGAATAACTCCGCCTGCTGGTTGGACGCCTCGCTTATCCGGTTAGCGAGGTATGATCTACTAGCAGCCTTTACCTTAGCAAGATAAAGGTTTTAGTAGCGACCCTGACAGCTATCCTGTTAAAATCCGTCGGGACCTTTCTCCATTTGCGCTCTAGCCATCTCCTGACCCGCTTCCTCGCCCGGAGGTCCCGGTTAAACCAGGGGGCCGGGCGGTCTCTGCGGCGGAGAGGGCGTTTAGGTGCGATCATGTCAACAGCCCTAGTCACGGCAGCAAACCAGCCATCTACCAGAGCCTCGACAGGAGCGCCAGCCAGGTCAGCCATAACACATCTCATGGCATCCTGGAATCCAACCGGATCCAGTAGCCTTCGAGGGTGGACCATAACAATAGATCCCTGCTCCCTGCAGGGGGGGAGAGCCATTTTAATGGTATACTTTATTAGGTCGTGATCCGACCATGACAAGGGTACCGACTCAAGGTCAGTCACCATCGGACCACTCTCACTCCCATTGGTAGAAAAAACCAGGTCAAGTGTATGACCCCCCACGTGAGTGGGGCTGTTGACATGTTGGGACATGTTCAAGAAGGCCATGGTCTCCAGGAACTCAAGAGCTGGACCAGAGGTCTCCGCCCCCGCGTGCACGTTGAAATCCCCCAGAACCAATAGGTTCGGGGAACCCAACAGTGCCGCGGAGACGAAGTCCACCAGCTCCGGTAGGGAGGTGGCTGGGTCGCGGGGAGCACGGTAGCCCAGCAAGATCCCAATACCATCCCTGGCCCCGATAGACACGTGGAGGGCCTCAAGACCCGGCTTTATCACCGAGGAGCGCCTAGTGACCTCCAAGCTTGTTTTGTGGACAATGGGTACTCCACCCCCGACCCTCCAGTCTACCCTGGTGTTGGACAGCATAACCGGGCGGACAGATGAGAGCTAGAGGGGGACCCCCCTCTCCGCCAATCCAAGTTTCGGTTATGCAAGCCAGGTCTGCATCCTCCTCCAGGATAAGGTCTTGAATTACCTGGGCCTTATTGGATACAGACCTGGCGTTCAACAACACCAGGCGTAGAGTGGAAGGCTGGCTGGTCTGGTTACCTCAATGCTGGGGGCTGGTCTCCGTCTCAGAACAAGGAACAGCCTTCAAACATCTGTCCCTAGTTCTACTAACACGAGCAGGGACAGAGCCAATGCCATATCTCCCCCTACCCGTAATCACAGAAATATTCTGGGGCCCCTCGCTGGGAGGGCAGGCCTTCCATACCATATCAGAGGGAAAAAAAGAAAATTAAGGAGAAAAAAGGAGGGGAAAAAGAAAAAACAACTAAGTACGAACAATCAATTAACCCGAAGTAAATAACTTATACAATTATAAAATAAACAAAATTAATCTAACTAAAAATAATAATAGTATCAAATAAACAAACATTAAAAAAAATCACAGTATAATAACTAAGTAACTACAGGATTCCCCCAAAGGTTATCCCCCACATATAACCAAAAGCTGTTTTTCTCTGCCGATTGATTTTGTCCCTTTAGATGATACCAGAGTCAGTGGCGTTTCGTTAACAAGGCAGGAGTCCCGGATCACAGTAATGGGCTCAGGGGTCTCGATATTGTCACTGAGCAGGGTCACAAGCGCTGACAAGCAAGCTGGAAAAAGCTTGGACCCTGCCATTTCCCCCCCTTAAGAATCCAGTTAGGGGGAGATCAGATGGCAGCAAGCAGGCGGAGGCAGAGAAGCAGGCGAGGGAAGAAGGAGCTGGGAGGGGAATCTCCAACATGGCACCCGCGTTCCCACGCTCCGGCAACCTCTCAGCTCCCGCTAGTTCTTGCAGGATCTTGCACCCTCTCGGCTGCCCTCAGCCCCAACAATATCAGGAAAGTTTCTGAATACTGTACATTGCTAAACAATTGGTTTGAGAACACTTAGAAAAGAACAGTAAAATTTCCAAGACCCAAAAAGCCTTCACCACCAGCTGTGCTGCCCGGGGGTTCTGGGAGTTGCAGTCCAAGAACACCTGGGTGACCCAAGGTTGGGAAGCACTGAGCTAGATGATGCTACTGTTATGTGGATTGGTAGTTGGCTGTACCCAAACTGTGCTCACCAATGGTTCCTTGTCACCTGGGAGAAAAGTGGCAAGAAGGGTGCCACAGAGTTCTGTCCTGGGTCCCATGATGTTCAGCATTTCTGTAAATTAATTGAATGAGGGTACGGAGGGGATGCTCAACAAATGTGCAGATCACACAGTCTCATAATCCACCTGGGTGTTGGTACCAGGAATCCAGTACTGAATAGGGATGTCTGAATTGATAGTTTTGCACACTCTCAGGGCCACCATGGGATGTGGTGGAGCTGCGGGTTAAACCACAGAAGCTTCTGTGCTGCAAGGTCGGAAGACCAGCAGTCATAAGATTGAATCCATGCAACGGAATGAGCTCCCGTCGCTTGTCCCAGCTCTTGCCAACCTAGCAGTTCGAAATCATGCAAATGCAAGTAAATAAATAGGTACCACCACAGTGGGAAGGTGATGGCGTTCTGTGTTTAGTCACACTGGCCATGTGACCACGGAAACTATCTTTGGACAAACGCTGGCTCTACAGCTTGGAAACGGGGATGAGCACCGCCCCCTAGAGTTGAACATGACTGGACTAAATGTCAAGGGGAAACTTTACCTTTACTTTTACCTAGATTTTTTTAAACATTGGGTTCTTAGGAAGAAATTTGGAAACTTTTCTAAGTTTCCACATCTTAGTGGCTGAACATCCCTCCTTCTTTTCCTCCTCCTCCATTTTTAATGAGAACCAAATGAAATTTGCATCCATCTGGTCTGGCCAAATGCAATAAATACAGTTATTCTTCACATGTAAGTGCTAAAGATTAAGAGTTTGTCAGGAAAAAAAGGAGGTGGAAACTTGAATTCATTGCTAACATAATTGAATATGTGGGACTGGAAACTAGATTTTTACAAGTTGAACATGCAAAACATTCTCCCTGGATGGACAAATTCATTAGCTTTGCAGCCACTCACATTCATTTGTTTTAAATGATGAAGTTTTTATTTCACATTTTTGATGAAAATTGAGGAATGTTAACATGAAATTGCCACCCATCCCTATTCCTGACTGCTACCAGTTTACTCTTTGTGTATATCTACCTCAAATATTGTCAGTTCTTGGCTTGGTCAACAGATCAGGTCTTCACTGGTTAACTCTGTTTATCGGGGCATGCAGATGAGAGGTAGCATGCAGTGGTTCTATTTTTGTTGGTCAAGTCTTTGAAGCCGTTCTTAAAACAAACAAACAAACCCAAAAAGCTACACAGCTAAGAATTTGCTGTTATATTTGATGTCTGAAGGTTTAATCAATAAACCTGACTAAGAGCCACCTTTGCATGCTGCCAGCCAACTTGAGTGATGTGATGCACACCTCTTTGTTTTAAAGAAGTCTTCCTTTTATCACTTGTTCCAGATTTTTTTTTTTTAAATGAGAGTCATGTGGTATAATGAAAAGTTCAACTAGCCCTCCTTGGCAATCATGTCACTGAACTGGAGGGCTCTCTAATGGAGACTGAATTGCTAATTAAAGTTTTGGTCAGGGATCAGTGTTTTGCAGATCAACATCTTGGATCAGTAAACACGTTCAGCGAGATCCATGTCTTGTTGGCTTATTAAAAATCAGAATATTTTTCCTTGCAGCCACTTTCTCCTGAAGAAATTTTCCTGGCAAGGTACAATTGATATTAGAAGGGAGTTGATTAGCTGATTAGTCTATCTATAAATATTTTAGTCTTATCTATAAATCTATATCAGTGGTTCCCCATCATGGATCCCCAGATGCTCTTGGATTAAAACTTCCAGAAAACATCACCACAAGCTGTGCTGGCCAGGATATCTGGGAGTTGTAGTCCAAGAACATCTGAGGACTCAAGTTTGGGAAGCAGTGATCTATATGATTAATGACAGGAAAAATTTCACATATGTTCCATCATACTTTATTTTGTGATCAATTGATTCCCTCTGTCTGTGTTCTGAGTGGATGGGATGTTTCCTTCCACAATGGCAGGGAAGGAGTTTGTGCATTTTTAAATATTTATTTATTTATTTATTTATTTATTTATTTATTTATTTATTTATTTATTTATTTATTTATTTATTTGTTTGTTTGTTTGTTTGTTTATTTATTTATTTATTTATTTATTTATTTATTTATTTATTTATTTATTTATTTATTTATTTATTTATTTATACTCCACCCATCTAGACCGAAGTCTACTCTGGGCAGCTAACAACAGTACAAATAATAACAATATAAAATAACTAGTGCATAACTCGTTCATTTAGTCGTTTAGTCCTGTCCGACTCTTCGTGACCCCATGGACCAGAGCACGCCAGGCCCTCCACTGCCTCCCGTAGTTGTGTCAAATTCATGTTGGTTGCTTCGTAGACACTGTCCAGCCATCTCATTCTCTCATCCCCTTCTCCTCTTGCTGTCACACTTTCCTAACATCAAGGTCTTTTCTAGTTGCAGGTAATTATGTTGCTTGTATCTAGTCATTTCCAAGCTCTATCCTGCACAGTGTATTTAGGTAGTGTTTGGCACTATGGGCACTTGCAGCTGATGGTCAGTATGAAGATTTCAGAACATAAACTGCATCTGTCTGGAAGTATGGGTTGAGAGGGTCATCATCATCATCATCATCATCATCATCATCATCATCATCATCATCATCATCATTGTCATAGAACTGTAGAACTGGAAGGGACCCTGTGGATCATTGAGTCCAATCCCTGTCAAGGAGGCACAGTGGGGAACTGAGCTGCCAATGTCTAAGGTTTTCAGAGAACTGCCCTGAATCTGAGTCAGAAAGATGCTGCACACACAGCAGCTCTGAATGGTCAAATAACATGACCAGGTGGTCAGTGGCAAAGGAATAAAATATTATATTCAGTTTCTGTTATGTTTGGGTAGGGCAGGTGGGGTACCTACCTAACACTGCTTTATTAATTCGCTAAATATCAAGCAAGCAGAAAGATACTGTTCACCATTTTTGTGTCAAGGAGATAAGCCAGGGGAAACCTTCAGCTCACATTTTGAGCTAAATGACACAGACAGAAAAGTATTAAGGCAGGAGTGTGGAGAGAGAGATGCTTTGTCTCTCTCTGACATATTTCTTACATGAAGACACTTTTTTGAATGTTGAAGTCCAGGGAAAGGCCTGTGGCTTTTTCTTTTCTTTTCTTTTCTTTTCTTTCCATCTTTCTGTCTTTCTTTCTTGTTTTTGAAAGCGAAGCAGAAAACTTTGCTTTCCAATGGTTGGTGGTTGATTTAACTTCAAAGAAATAAGTCTGAAGGGCAGTTCTTGGTCACGTGCCTCCACAAAACCTGGTTGCATAAGTTAGCTGCACATTAAGAAATGTTGTGGAACAGTTTTTTTAAAAAAATATTATTAATCATGGAGCAACTAACAAAATTATTACCAGTCATCAGGCAATAAAACAATTCATCAAGTATCTGAGAAGTGTTGTGTTTGAAGCTTAAAAAAGAAAGGCAAATCAAAACTTAAATACAAGGAATTACATATTTCTGGCAATTATTTTCAGGACTGGATTGGTATCTAGACATGGGAGAGTGCAGGTGTTTTACAAAGATATTTGTGTTTCTTCATATGATATTAATGTATTGCTGCTTGTGATATGCGGTCTGGAAGCTGAAAGAGGCTTGAGGCCCCCCTCCTCGAAAACACCACACGTGGGGAAATTTCAGTGTGTCTTTATAAGGTCATAGAGGACATATGCATGCACTTCCCAGCTCAGCATTTTTAAGAGAGCCTGTGTGTTCTGAAACTGAGGGATGAATACCTTTCTCTGCTTCACATTCAGCATGTATAGGAGAAGCCCTTGCCTAAATGGTGGTGGGTCTCACTCCAAAATTTCAGGGGATGGCATCCCTTGTACTGGTCATCGGCCAGCTATTGTGTGTAGCAATGTTCCTCTGCTTATTTAAACTAATTATTTAAACAAAAAAGAACCTCACCATGTGAAACACTGATTCAGTATCTAGAAATAGGATGCCCTTAAGTGGAAAAGGTATTCTATTTGCTCTCCCCCTCCCATCGTTTTAATTGATCTTTCACACATATAATTACATAATAATCTACATTCATACATTTATCCATTCATCAGCATTCTGTTTGTTCCACCACAACCTTGCTTCAGTCTATATTTGGCAAAGTAGTTTGCTTGCTTTCTAATTAGTCAGAAGGGAGATCACACAGCTTTATTTCAGTCATGAAGCATTGCAAGATTTGCCAGCCTGGAAGTAAAAGGTTATAAGAAATGAAATATACATTTACCTCCAAGTATGATCTGACCCTCAGTTTTAGTACAAAGGCAAGTTTTAAGAAAATATTCAGGAAGTTTGTAAGTCACTGAAACCTGGCCACAACTGAAGAACTGTGCGCAAAAATGTGCACATGTAGATAAAATACAAACAAAAATATGTACAGTTTTCTGTATAAAAAACAAAGCACAGAGGCACAGTGGGGATTGAAACACCTGGCTTCTGATTCAGCAACTAAGAACTATTTTGTCTTGTGCATGCATGTGTGCATATTTGCAAAGAGACAGGAAGGCAGAGAGAGAAAAGATTCTACTCCATATCCAGACCCTCCAACACTTAACATATGAAAATGAGGATGCAACACCCCTATTGTACTGTCAACAATCCTCGATCAAAGTCAGGCACTGCTATCACACCTTGCTGAAGACTCAGTTATTCCACCATTCATGTATGTGTTGAGTGATCTTGACTAGCCCCTCTCCCAGGAGGCATAGTAAAGATACTCCTGTCCACTTGCTCTGCAGCCAGACGTTCCAACCCAACAGTATAAATATGTGGCTAGAAGTCCTGGGTTTAATCTGGAAATATTCCCATGCATAACTCTAATGACTCTACAATGTGGATATACAGTAGTCAGAAGGCAGGAGGTATGCTTAAAAAAAGACACAGGGCTGGTCCAATGTGAAGGGCAAGATCATTCTTCTCCCTGCTTTCCATCTACAGTTGGACTGGCCATTGAAATGTACTTCAGCTCCAGTGACGGGACGCGTAGCACTTCATCTGAGGGAAGCATAGCATATATCTCAAGGCACCCAGGGCAGGTTGCCTGGATTACACAACTGTCTTCTAACAAACAGGTGGCTGCTTTTGCTGTGCCTTCTACATCAAGTCCCATCTGCCCCCTGTGGCAACCCTCACACTCTGGCAGGGCCAGTGCTGCAAAGAAGTAAGCACGCAGCTACAGACATAATGTAAGTTTCTATTTTCATGGATAGCCATTGAGACATGCATTATTTTTTCCCTAAATAAAAATGAATTGGTGGAAGTGAAACTCAAAAGGTCTGGCAGTTTTTGCAGAGGAAAGCTTCCAAGACCACTAGCTGCATTAATTTGCTTATTACAGTCCCCTGAGACCTCTGCCAAGTGACCACATTAAAACTCAAATGGAGTTGAGAAACTGGCATTTGCTGCTAGTTAATGAGCCCCAAGCAAACTGATCTAGCATTCTGCAAAAGTGAGAAATGGAGGGTGTTTTTTTTTAAAGGACATTGTGGTTGTCCCTTCGCACATACTCACACCCCAGCTGCAAGAGGCCATGGCAGCACAGAGCACATAATCTAACAACTGCCTTCTGGTTCATTTTTGCCAGTAGATTTCAAGGCCATATGAGCTAACAGAATTTATTTAGCATACAAATCTTGAAACATGGTTACGGCCTGCTAATCACATGGCACAGAAGTGGCAGAGAAAGAGCAGGAGCAACAGTGGTCAACACTTTAGAGAGTGGCATACAATGATTGCAGTGTTAAGCCATTAAGAGTTGATTGCCTAGGGCCCACAGTATTGTAGCAGTTTTCAGTAGAGGCATATAAAAAGGGGAGAGGTCCCACACATCTGAATGGTGCTGGGGGAAAAAATTAAAGCATAGGAAACATGAGCATCCCTTACTAAGGTTCCCTCCACCCCATTCACATGGATTGTCCATCTTTCTTCTCTCTGCAGTATATAGACAGTGCCATTCAGATATGTCTCTTGATTAGGGTTGCCAGACATCCAGCAAAAGGAGGACATGTCCTCTGTCTGGCAAGCAAAGATAAAAACCTTTATAATGTCTGGCTTTTGTATGTTTTATGTTACAATTTTGGATGGGAGGGGGAGAGGTGGAAGGACCCCCCCTTCCCCACCTTTCCTCACCCCTCACCTGCCCAGCCCCCGTTATCTGCCACTGCCACTGGAGCGCAGCCCTCACCCCCTCCCGTGGCGGCTGCTCGGCGATCCGCCATGCCTGCCCAAACCACGTGGGGCCCAGAAAGCCAGCGCAAGTGGAACACCGCCCCCTGAGCCAGGCAGGAGCAATGTCGTGTAATTAATAAAGATTATAAGGTTATAATTATACAAATGGCTGTTCAAATAATGTTTTTTGGTATTTTGAAAAAAAGCCTCCCTTGAATTTATTTTTATTTTTTAACATGACTGTTTCTTGGTCAGTTCACCAAGAGACATTTATTGGCAGCTATTGTCATAAAATTGTATTGGTTGCAGGTTTAATCCGGAATGATCCAAATGAAACATTCAATACGTCCTCCTCTGTCCTGTTTTTTTTGTCTTTCTATGTCCTCCTTTTGGTACCCACTTACTGTATCTAGCAACCCTATTCTTGATCGTCTTTGCAGCATCAATTGATGCAATACCAAAGAAAGGAAGGACTGGGATGCAGGGTCATGACTAGGGTGGAAAAACTGGGACTTTGCCCCATGGGACTAAAATTTAGAGGGCATTGAAATCTGGAAGTCATTCTAATGAATGTTGGGAAAATAAATGGCAACATCTCCTGACCTGATTCACTTTCCTCTTTTTATTTTTTATTTTCTTTTTTGATTCCTTTAAGAGCATAGACTTTTTCTTTCTTTTGGGAACACATCACATTCTTCCCCTCTTTTTTTTCTTGGGAAACACACCAATGTATTGGGGCCACATGGGTGGCAGATAATGCCAATGGCCCTAGGTGCCAATATTGCTAGCTAACATCTCTGCAGGGAGGTTTGCTACAGCTGGCCTAAATCTGGATTTAACCTGATATGTCTTTGTCAAAATTTTGTACTGAAATAATTAAGGGGGTTTAGAAAATGCAATCCTGGAAATGTGTGTTGTACTTTAAAAATGAAGTTTGAACAACAGCTTATTAAGAGTAACTGCAAAACAATCAGCCAGCATTCCAGCCAGGCCTGGGAGCAAGTCATTATAAAAATAACATTACAAAATAATTTCCTTTATAGCTGACAGTTGAACATATTAATGCTATAATGTGTTAATTTTATGACTGGAGATGGCATTTGCAGGTCCTATAATTTTCAACCTGTATAACTATAGTATTCTGGTTTTACTATACAAGATAACTGTATAGTATCTTGGTGTACCAAATTCTTTATTTTACAGGCCCTTTTTTTCCTCCATGCGTTGTGAATCTTAGTCACAACAATTATGTTTTGATCATAATGGCAGTGTGCCAGATTCCCAATTACAGGGCCTTGTATTACAGAAAGTGCAGGAACAACAGAGATTCCTACTATAAAATTTATGTTAGTGGCCAGCCCTTGTACCGTGTTTCCCCGAAAATAAAACAGGGCCTTATATAGTCGTGCCCCACTTAATGATTACCCCGCATTACGACGAATCCGCTTCACAACAATGTTTTTGTGATCGCAATTGTGATCGCAAAACGATGGTCTAAATGAGTGTTTTTTTGCTTTGCGAAGATCAGTTCCCTGCTTCCCAGCTGATCGTCGGGTTTTCAAAATGGCCACCGGGTGCTCAAAATGGCTCTCCACTGTGCTTAGGGATGGATTCCTCGCTATACAGGCACAAAAAATGGCCACCGTATGGAGGATCTTCGCTGGACTGTGAGTTTTTAGCCCACTGGAACGCATTAACCGGGTTTTAATGCGTTTCAATGGGTTTTTTAATTTTGCTTTACGACGTTTTTGCTCTACAGCGATGTCGCTGGAATGAATTAACATCGTTAAGAAAGGCAACACTGTATTAATTTTTGCTCCAAAAATGCATTAGGGCTTATTCTCAGGGGATGTTTTATTTTTTTCATGTACAACAATCGACATTTATTCAAATGCAGTCATGTCATCTTCTTCTGGTTGCTGCACAGTGGTGGAGGGTGGGGTTTCACTTAACCCGGGCTTATTTTTGGGGTAAGGTTTATATTATGAGCATCCTGAAAAATCATACTAGGTCTTATTTTCAGGTTAGGTCTTCTTTTTGGGGAAACAGGGTACCTCCAAGACTAGGAATCGCTGATAGTTGATGAACGATAGATAAGGGTATAAATAACGGCCAGAAAAGCTAGCTAGGCAAGGAACAAAGGATGTTAGAGGGGAGAAAACCCTGCTGGGGTGTGTGCAAGATTTTTTTTTTATTACATGCTGATGTGATTTTATAATTGCTTATACTCTAGTCTTTTTTATTACATAGACTGTTAAGATATTTACATAGTGTGACTTAATTAAGAGGTTTTTTAAAAAATAACTTAAAGAGTATGCCTATGTCATACTTTTTATTAAGTATTTGCAGCATTTTAGTTGCAGTCTTATTCCATTCTGAGACACTATATTAAATTTTATTAGAGCATTTTAAAGTTTGTTTGTTTATTTGTTTGTTTATTAGCCACACCATTACCAGTGGCTTCCCCAACAGAGAAAAATGTCCCTGCTGATTGTCGTCAATCTCTCAGCACCCTTTGATACCGTTAACCACGATATCCTCCTGGGGAGTCTCTCTGGGTTAGTTTTATCCTGGCTCCGATCCTTCCTAGAAGACCATCCTCAGAGAGTGCAGCTCAGGGAGATGTCCACCCTAGGAATCTTTCTTGTGGAGTCCCACAGGAATCATTGTCTTCCCATTGTTACTTTCTCCATGAAGGATGAGGTTTGCAGTCTGGGCATAATTCTGTACCCAACATTATCAATGGATTCCCAAGTTGCCTTTTTCACCTTAGGCAGATCACCCATCTTTATCCATACTTTGGCACCGGGTCTTTCACTATGCTGGTCCTCACGCTATAAGACTTGAGATTAGACTACTGCAATGTTCTTTATGTGGGGCTGCCCATGAGTCTGCTACAGAAACACCAGCAGGTCCAGAATATACCAGCCAGATTGCTGAATGGAGTGAAGAAATACCAACACATCTCTGCCTTGTGGCCGAGATACCAACAGAGTGGCCTTGCAGCCAGATGGGTGGTATAGAGGTCAACAAACAAACAAACAAACAAATTCTGCTACTTAACTTATTTGGGATAAAAGCCAGCTGCGATGAACACAGGCTTCTGATTTTTCCCTGGATGTCTATAAAATTCTGTAAGACTTTTAGGGAGAGGTTCAGGCATTAGGTTCCCTGACCTGATGGTATCCCTCTTTTCAGTTTAGGAATAATAAGAGAATGACAGAAAAGACAATTTGGGGCAGGGCAATGATGCTTGCTCCACATAGTAAGGAACAAGTGAATAAACTGTATTTCTTAAATAAACAGTAAGAATATCAGTAAGCTATGTTGTTTTCCGCTTACTTCATGTTTTACTTCTGATAAAATTTTATCTCTTGTAACAAACGTTTAGAAATTACTATTTTACCCATACTAAGCAGGTTTAGCCTTTTATGGAGGGTATGAATTCTTCCAGAATGTTTTAGATCTTTAGGAAAAGTGTAGAGACCAATCTCTTTAAACTGACCTTTCAAATGGTTTTACTAAAACTGTGCTCAAGACCTGGGGTTCAAATCCCAGGTAGCCGGCTCAAGGTTGACTCAGCCTTCCATCCTTCCGAGGTCGGTAAAATGAGTACCCAGCTTGCTGGGGTGGGGGCAATGTGTAGCCTGTATAATTAAAATTGTAAACCGCCCGGAGAGTGCTTGTAGTGCTATGGGGCGGTATATAAGTCCAATAAATAAATAAATAAATAAACTACTATGATAATTTTAATTATGTTGATTATTGTGTTTTCAAGTGGTTTTATTGTTTAATTTCTTCTTAATTTGTTTTTAATTTGATTTTAGCATTTTTAATTATGCATGTTAGCCACCTTGAGTACTATGGTTTTTGATGCAACAGTGGGCTACAAAGAGATGAATAAAGAAATTACTTAAAAACAACCATTTTCACTTATCACATTTGGGATTTTACTGGAAAGATTGTCTGCACAGGTATGCTCTTCAAATCAGTGTGCCTATTTTTGTATTTGCCTTCAGCTCCTATACTCTTAAGCGCACAATAAAGAAATCTGAGAAGTGTCCTATTATATTTTCCAAGAACATCAACAGCAAATTTATTTCACAGGAATTCATAAATCCAAAAAGAACTTCCATTTATTTCAGCATGCTTTATTTTCACATAATGAAACTTCATTCAATTTACAGCTGGCATCTCAGTGATTTTCTTATCAATGCATTCACGCCAGTAATCAGATCTCAGAATAGTCATGCTTAATGGATGCGCTTTCTGTGAAGTGCTAAGAGAATCGGTGGGAGCACAGAATGTAAATGTGAAAACATCGCACAAAAAGTGGTGGCCCCCCTCTGAACCCCAGAGAGCTTCTTCTGGCATTAAGACAGTTTCTTGCTTGACTTGACGCATGTGGCAGTTCTTGAACAATTAGAAATTTCACAGCCATCTTTAACACAGCTCCAGGAGGGCCACAATGGATTCTAATCCCTGTTTCATGGTTTGTAAACACTATTAAAAGTATTACTTCTTTCCACAGAGTTGATTTAGTACAGTCGCAGCTTGAAAAATGCATGGCAAACTTTTGAGCACAGAGAAATCTCTCTCTGATTTAACATTCAGGAGGAGGCCTTACCCCCTGATGTTTGTGACAAAAAGGGTGGCGATGAGCAGGGTTGGACCGAGTAAGAATACGGAGGTCATGGCCTTTCTCATTATGGTGTGGTGTGTTTTATTTCTGTCTAAATTATAGTAATTGTTTCTAAGTTTGCATTTAAAGCACATAAACTAGTGGAACACATTCCATCCGGCTTTGTATCCTTTTTGCTCTTTCTCTCTTTTTTTTTGCTGACACATTTCCTCTTTTTTTGTGAGGGTTGTTGTGACAGACAGGTCAGGAACCACTCCTGTCCATCACAATGGAACCCTGATTCAAGAGCCAATAGCTGTACAGAAAAGGCGGGACTAGGGATATATAAGAGAATGGACGACCGTTAAAGGGCAGTTAGGGTCTGTGTTAGTTTTGGAGTTAGAGTTAGGGATGAGTTAGGGACTAGTGCTAAAGAGAAAAGAAGTTAGGCAGTTAGGACCAGCCTTGTGCTAGTTAAGAGTAATAGAGAGATGGGAAATGAGAAAAGAAATGAATAAATACCTTGATTGAAATGATTATAAATACACAAATATAAATGTTACCAAAGCACAATCTACTGAATGAATAAAATGAAACCATCCATGATTTACTTTATATGATTTACTTATGAACACTAATACATTTTGTTTGATTGAATAACACTGATTGAAGAGTTATATTTGATAGAGTGAGGAGAAATCCTCTGGTGGCAGCGGGAAAAGGTTGAAATATAAATGTCACACCTGAAAGTGAACCTGGGTTGTGTGGAGAAGGCAAACAGGGGAACTGGGTGTGTCACAGTTGTCAATGTGAAAATGATCACATTCCCCCTCTGCACAAACTTTTCCCTTCAGGTTTTCGGCATGGTAACTAGAATCCTGTTCAGGCATTCTTTACCTCACAAACATATCAGATAGGAAATGCTTTAGTACCACCTTCTTCAATTCCTTGTTCTGTTGCTCTTCTATGTGGGGCAGCTTAATGTCAGAACTGGAGATCTTTCTGTAGCAGTTCCACATATGAGTTAGAACTCAATTTCTCCAGGTTGCTAAATGACCTGGAGACCCCCCCCCCCATGGAAAGTAGAAACTCTTCACTTCAGACTTGTCACCTTCAATAAAGGTGGGTGATGGAAAAGTCTCTGTGTGTGTGTGTGTTTGAGAGAGAGAGAGAAAGAGAGAGAGAGAGAGAGAGAGAGAGAGAGAGAGAATAATGCTTACTCTACATAGGAAGGGAATACCTGAATAAGCCTTATTTATTAAATAAACAGTAAGAAGCGATCAATGCTATGTTGTTAGTAATGGGGTGACCTGAAGGCAGCTGTATTCTTAAACTGGAGGTTTCAGAGATGTCCCCATCATTCTCTAGTACAGGAAATATCTGGTACTAGAAAATGAAAGGACATTCTCTGAAAACTTCCAGCTTAGGAATTCAGTTGTTCAAAAACACCTCCAGTTTATGAATGTGGGATATTGTGCTTCTGTACCCACAATTCAAAAAGCCAGGAAATAGCCTCATATTGCTGCAAAATATCATGCCCACATTACCAACAGAAAAAAGGACGCCAAGCTTGACATAGCAAAGGGCAGCCTGAATGTCGACAACACTAATGGCAACAGTCAAGATAGTCTGCAGGATACCCTCTTCTGCTCACTTCCATTCCCACTTTTTGAAAACAGCCCTGACAATTGCTTTGTGTTTGGGTGAGAAATGAAGAACTGATGAAAAAAAGGAGTCAGCAGCTGGGATTTCGCCTTGCATGGTGTCACGTTTGTGAATGATAGTGGTGCTGGGGGACTGCTGTTCAACGTCTTGACTGTGGAGTGTCTCAGGGTACCGTGATTCCCCATACTATTTCACACACACATGAAAAACCTGAAAGAGGCTGTCCAGGATTTTGTGGTCTGGTACCACTGGTGTGCTGATGACATCCAATTCCATCTGCTTTTTAAAGATCTTCCAGGAGGCCCTTCTCTCAGACTCTCAAGCCCCCATGTGTGGTCACCCATGAAATCTTTTATTATTCCTTAAGCTGCAATCTTATTTGGAGCAAAATGTATACTTTTATTGTTGAAAACTACGGAGATTTACTTCTGTGTAGACCTTATACAGTGGCACTGCAAGTGGGAAAAATCTTTCTGTATGGCAAGGGAACCCTTGGCCTTTCAAGGTATTTTGATCTGTAATTCCTTCAGCCCTATCCAGCAAAGTCAGTGCTGCATGATCATGGATGGCACTTGTAGCCAAAAACATCTGAATGACCAAATATTTCTCATCCCTAGAGCAATTATGCAACTTCTGATTATTCGATTCGATTTCGATACCTTTATTGGCATATGAACAGACGACAGGAAAACATAGGTACAAACAAACAATAATCAAAGGGAAAAGTAAGGTGAAAAATACTCTCAAAGCAATGGGGAATATCATAGATTATGGGTTAAAATAGAAATTTCCAATAGATATCCAGCAACGGCAGATGTAATCAAAGGACAAGAATCGCTCAGGAAAAAAAACTAGGGAGTTGGGAAAAAAAGAAAGCCACGGTTCAAGACAGAGCTTTCTCAAAGAAGAATGAGCCGGGCAGTGAAATAAAATATGATCCAGGGAATCTGGTAAAGTATGACAGAAGAAACAGAGCCTATTTGCACGGGGAATCTTGGAGAAACGGCCTACATGGACCGCCGATGGGAAGATATTCAGACGAGCTAGCATGAATGCTCTTCTCTGGTCAGGATTAGTCAGTAAAGAGAAGTAGTTGGAAGGACGTCCTAGGGAAGGAGGAAGACTGAAAAAAAGGGGAGAACAGGTGGGGTTCAAATCGGCTGAAAGTGTCTCATACTCAAGCTGCCAAAGTTTGTGTTTGATCAAGGAATGGGCCTGTTGTAATCCAAGATCGAAAAGGGATTCTAGATTCAGTCCTAAAGAGAGAAGTTTAGAATCGATCAGTTGGAACCATTTCGATGTGTAAGAATCACTAAGAAGATCAAAAAGGAGAGAGTTAGAGTTAGAGTGGAGATGGATGCGGAGCCAGTATTTGAAGGTGGTAACCCAGGCAAGGGTAACTTCTGATTATATTTTTGCCTTTTTGGGGGGGGGGGGAGTTTATAGTACTGCTACACTAGAGATAAGGGAATCACAGTCCTTTATGTTTATTTTGTTTACAAAATAAAAAGGACAGTCAAAATGGTGTGGCAGATACCACAATTTCTCCTTCTTTGAATTTTTCTTTTTGTAAAACCATTGAAGGGCATATGGGGACTCTTGGTAAAATATGAAACATTTCATTTCTTTCAAAACACTAAAACACTTCATTTAAATTTAGTATTTGTTGTTAAAATAACAGGTATCATCACTTAGCCATTACTAGAGCCATCATTGAGCATGTCTGATTTCACAGATAATGGCACCTGTGACTTTAGGTACATTTTTCTGTTTCAATAAATAGTTTCCAGTTTATGTCCCAAGAAAATTCTGCTCCATTCTTTACTGAGTAGAAATGCTTTACCTTTGCAGTCATTCCAGCCAGGGGCTGTAACAGGAACCACTGGAACTGTATAGTGTGATGCCACACAACTATTGAATGTTGACATTTTGAATAGGCTTTCCTTGGAGGTGTCCTGTTATAGCAGCAGTTTGCCCCATTTTATATAGTAAAGCAGATAATTCCAAGAGATTTCACTGCATATGTTGATGACAGGTAACAGTTTAGCCTAGTAATGTAAACTGATTTCACATAGAGGTGGTGACATATAACTTCCTCCAGAAACCTGTTATATCCAGAGCCATTGCAATTTAATTGTCAGTCTTTTTACACCACTGAAATTCTTTTCTGATGTGAAAATTACCTCAGGATAGGGCTCACAAACCTTTCTCTAAACCTTTACTTTTGTTATTTCTTCTTAATATGAGAACTGCAAGACACAATGCAGCTGAACAGCTTTGTTTATAGAGGCTGTCATATCTTGGTCAGTGTAAAAATAACAGCAGACAAAACATTGCTAAAAAGCTTTGAAATAGCAGTCTTGAAGGCACTCAGTGACAGGACACTTCAGCTTCATTGGCAAGGTTTTTGTCACCCCAATATTGTAAAGTCATTTTTTCCCCAAAATGGATCCCAGTTTCTCAGAAATAATACTAGAATTTGAGTTAGATTTTCAATAAAAGCCAGAGCCTATCATAATGAGCAGCACAGTATCAATCTAAAGGAAAAACAAGATGGGGGGAATATAAAAGGCACCATATAATATTGGTCGCTTTCTAGGCGAAGGAAAGAAAACCTATGGCTCTTCTCCTGAGCTCCTGCGGCCCTCAGCCTAATTGCAAAATCCCTTTTGAAATGGGCCATTCCTGCAGGGCACTGTAACAGTGATCGATCTCTTCCCATCAGCCAGAGGGGGGGGCAGCAACTTGTATTATTTGCCCCCCACCCCTTGTTGGATTAGCCTCACTCATTGCTCGCATGTGTCTCCAACTAAATATTCCCAAGAGGCTGCTGGTCCTTGCTCAATTCTCCTCCCTACTTTTAAAGTCTCAGGCAAGCAACAAAAATATAAGGGTTGTTGAGTTCCTGCCACACATGCCTGCTAGCCTTACTTCAGCTTGAGGGGGGTTGTGGCTTGCACAAACTTGGAGCAGGTTGTTATGTGTCATCAAGTCACCTCTGATTTATGAGAGAATTTGCGAATGAAAGATCTCCAAAATGTGCTGTTTTCAACAGCTTTGCTCAGCTTCTGCAGACTAAGCCTTGTGGCTTCCTTCAGGGATACAATCCATCTCTTATTTGGTCTTTCTCTTTTCCTGCTGCTTCCCACCTTTCCCAGCATTATTGTCTTTTCCAGAGAATCCTGTCTTCTCATGATGTGCCCAAAGTATAACAGCCTCAGTTTTGTCATCTTTGCATTCAGAGAAAGTTCAGGCTTGATTTTATCTAGGACCCACTTGTTTGTCTCTCTGGCAATCCAAGGTATCCACAAAGCTCTCCTCCAGCACCATTTTTCAAACAAATCATTTCCCCCCCATCAGCTTTGTTTACTGTCCAGCTTTGTTTACTGTCCAGCTTTCACGCTTGATGTAAGAGTAGGTTGGCCATTTCCAGTAGGCCACGTGACTCTAATTGGATAGAGAAGGGATGTTTCCCCTCCCCAAGTTTGGGATTGAGAGTTAAAATTAAAGTTTGTTATGGACATTGAAAAACGAAATGGTTTAATTCAATAAATAAAGATTATTTGTAGAATCATAAAATAATGGAGTTGGAAGGGTCCTATAAAGCCATCGAGTCCACCCCCTACTCAATGCAGGAATCAAAATCAAAGTATATCTGACAGATGGCTGCCCAATTTTCTCTTGAATGCCTTCAGCACTAGAGTGCTCACCACCTCCTGAGGTAATTGTTTCCAATGTCTCACCACTTTAATGGTTAGGAAGTTTTTCCTAATATTCACACAAAATTCGGTTTCCTGTGACGTGAGCCCTTTATTATGTTATCTGCACTCAGGGATGATTGAAAACAGATCCTGCCCCTCCTCTGTATGACAACCCTTCAAGTATTTGAAAAGTACTTTCCTATTTCTCCATTATCTTCTTTTTTCAAGGACAAAGGTAAAGGTAAAGGTTCCCCTTGACAATTTTTTGTCCAGTCGTGTCCGACTTTAGGGGGCAGTGCTCATCCCGCTCTTCAAGCCATAGAGCCAGCGTTTGTCCGAAGACAATCTTTCCGTGGTCACATGGCCAGTGTGATTTAGACATGGAACGCTGTTTACCTTCCCACCAAGATGGTACCTATTTATCTACTTGCATTTGCATGCTTTCGAACCGCTAGGTTGGCGGGAGCTGGGAGAAGCAACGGGCGCTCACTCCGTCGCGTGGATTCGATCTTACGACTGCTTGGTCTTCTGACCCTGCAGCACAGGCTTCTGCGGTTTAGCCCACAGCGCCACCACGTCCCTGTTTTCAAGGACAAACATGTCCAGTTATTCAGTCTTTCCTCACAGGGTTTCATTTCCAGTCCCCTGGTTAGCTTTGTTGCTGAACTTATTCCAGTTTGTTGGCATCCTTTTAAAAGTGTGGTGATGAGGCCTAACCTATGCTGAATAGATGGGAACTACTATTTCATAGGATTTGGAGACTGTACTCCTGTTAAGGCAGCCTAAAATAGCATTTGCCATTTTTGCAGCATATTGTTGGCTGATAATCAGCTTCTGATCTACAACAATTCCAAAATTATTCTTGTAGTATTATTGAGCCAAATATCCCCCATCTTGTGTATTTGTTATTCTTTTCCCTTGTGTGTCAAATTTTTCACTTATCCCTGTTAATTTTCCTTCTGTTGTTTTCAGCCCAGTGCTCAAGTCTATCAAGATCTCTTTTTAAAAAGTCTGTTTCTGTCTTCCAGGGTATTCGCTATTCCACCCAATTCTGTCTCATCTACAGCTTTGATACACATTCTCTGTGCCACCTCAACTGACTCACTGATAAAAAAAGTTAAAGAGCACTGGGCCCAAGAACCACTTGCTACCTTCAACCAGTTCCTTCAATACTCTTGGATGCCATTCACTTGTTCAAAATAATAAGGTATTCTTTACTATTTGTTTATCAGTCTCCATCTGCAATACTGTCCTCTCCGCTTGTACTTCACATTTTCCTGGAGAGTCATAGTCTGTCCTTTGGGAAAACACTGAACCAAAGTAGAAATTGAGTACTTCTGCCTTTTCTTTGTTATCTGTCATAATTTTTCCATCCCCACTGAGTAGCTGAGACACTGTTTCTTTTATCTCTCTTTTCTAGAAATGTGCATGAATCAGAAAAATGGTGATTCATTTTGATTTGTAATTCATCAAGGTGAACAAATCACAAATTACAAATTTATGAATTTTTATGATGAATCAAGAAATTGATTCATCAGTTCATATTTTACTTTAAATCCCTACAAAACAGCCTCTAGAGACACTAAATTTGCAGGGCAGATTCTCCTGACTCTATAAGCTCTGGAAGACTGTTGAAGTTAGAATTTTGGATGTCTAAGTTATACACCCACAAGGAGTCCCCCCCAGGAAGGTTCCCCCCAGACACGTAGAGACACCAAAATCACAGAGAAACTTCAACTGGCTCTCTTCTACAATGCCTCCATGTTTTGTGAAGACTGGGTTTCAGACATCCAAGTTATACACCACAAACTGGGGCCCCAGGAAAGTGCCCTTTAACAGCTGGCTTGAGAATGGGAAAATTCAATCTTCATCTAACCTGGAAGGATTATAGACAAGAGCCAGGAGAAACTTCTCTGCAATTTAAGTGTCTATAGGTGCCTGCAGTGCCATTATATAGCCCAACAAATTGGTGAATAAAAATACAGTAGCTAAAAATGCATGGATTCATATTTGTCAGAGCATTGATTCATATGAATATGAATTGAACAATAAGCAATTTTTGAATGAATTTTGTGATTCATTTTTAAATTCATACCCATCTCTACACTTTTCCTATATGAGTACCTAAAATGGGGAACTGACTGTTTCTTTCTATTCATAGAAAGAAGCATTCATCAATCCTCAAAATGTTCAGAAGGGAAAAGGGCCCACATTGTCCTCCCAAAATTAAATTTATATTGGATCCTGTCAAGCTGGATCCTTTAGTACATTTGAACTGTGATACTCAGAAGCCTACAAATTGTCAAGAGCAATAGCATTTTTTTTTAATTTTTAAAATTTGATTTTGTGGTTTAAAAGGTAAGTTACAATCCTCTGATCACATAACAAAAAAATAAAAAATAAAAAGAGCAATGGTATTTCTCAAGGCCTCTGGACTGTGATTTTCTTCCAAATAATGGGATACAGAATCTGGTATTTCTTTGCAGTTATCAATAGCACCATTGAACTGAATTTTGAGTGTCATAGGAATTGCCCCCTACAATCTCTGCAGCCCCTTGGAGTGGACAGCCAGATCTCCAACATCTGTTTAGGCGTATTCTTTCAGAAAATGTTCTTATAGTCTTAGATAAGAGAAGTGTAACTTGGATAACTATAAATTTGTTTTTTATAGCACAGTGTCCTCAACCTAGAGATTTTAAATCAGACTAAGTCAGACTGTTGTGTAGGCATACCCATATAATGCAAATGGTATAACTTGCAGTGGCTTCTCACTAGCAATGAATGAGCGCTGTTTGGATTTTCAGCTGCACCCCAACAGCCCAAAGTAGTGTGCTCCCAAAAATCCAAGTGAAGACTTGAAATGACAAACTGCTGCAAGTTACACCATTTGTCTTCTGCGGGTGTAATTAAGCAACTGAATTTTGGCCTATAAATCCTTGAAGTTCTGAGAAAAGCCAGAGGGTCTTAGCAGTTGTAGCTAAGGTTTCTGTGCATTAATAGACCAAATGCATTTATAGTACTAAGGCTGGGCTACAGTATAAATCTATTTTGGGAAGGACCTCTAGTCCTTTTTCCTTTCTGAAAATGGGAGTGTGAAGTAACATGTGTCTACTGGAGAAGGGAATGACCTAAACTTAAGTTTATGATGAGCCAAACCCATAATATTACTATTCAAATGTTATTTTTAGAACATTAATTTTTAAGAGCCTTTTTCTTGCTTTGGTCTTTTAAAAGTAACACATTCAATGTTAATATTCTCATGAGTTATTGCCGATTTCTAGCCCTTCTCACCATATAAAAAAAGCAAAAAACAAAACAAAACAAGTGTGCTGCTTATATACCACCCCATAGTGCTTCAAGCACTCTCTGGGCAGTTTACAATTTAATTATGCAGGCTACAAGGCTACACATTCCCCCCCTTCCGCAAGCTGGGTACTCATTTTACCGACCTCAGAAGGATAGAAGGCTGAGTCAACCTTGAGCCAGCTACCTGGGACTGAACCCCAGGTTGTGAGCACAGTTTTGGCTGCAGTACAGCGGTTTAACCACTGCGCCATGAGGTTCTTATGCCTGTACTGACTATAACCCTATTCAGGTATTAAAAATAGGGTTTGCTGAAAGCATGAGCAGAGAGAGAGAGTTGTAGCCTCCTCCTCTTGTCCATTTTCATCCCCATGGGAAGAAAAACAGCCTGTAGAGGAAAGCTTCTGCAGGACTTTGAGTGTGAGACTGGAGATCTGAAAAACCAGGCTTTGGAATTGTGTAGAGACACTCCATGTGCAGCAAACTGGCTTCTTTTCTGACTGTCCTGCTTCAGGTGCAGTGACAGTCAGTGGGCAGGTCTAGAATATTATTGCTTCTCACATTTCCAACTTAACTCGTTTTAAGGCATGCCTCAACATATCTGACAATTCTAATTTCACTGCATTTCTTTTCTCTAAAGATCAGCCACATTGCTTTTCATATTGTTGTCTCATATAGCATCACAACGCTTTGTTTTCTTTTCCCGCACTGAAATATGTGCACTGTTTTCCCCTAATGTGTACATTTATTGCATGGTTTATCTCCTGTATACACTCTTTCCCCATGGTACTAAAGCATGTTGCGTGTATTTTGTTTAATTATGCTAATTTCAGCTCTCTGCATTTTAAAATGCGTACATTGTTTTGAGCACACTTCACTTTTCCTAAATGCAATGGAAGCCTCATAAATGTGCAAGTTCTTAAGTTGAAGTGTTTGGGTGTGCCCTCCCCCCCCCATCTCAGGAAGTGTGAAATATAACTTTCTTCAAGACTGTTAAATCCAAAGAAATTCTTTTCCACCTCTATGTATGATAAGCTGGCACCATATCTGGAAATGCGAGGCAATAATGCAACGATGAAAGGGCTCTTCTATAGGTGCCTTTCAAAAATGATGTTCTGGCAGGTGTGGTGCAACATGGCAGGTGAGAAAAGTGACCTTGCCTATGAGATTCCTTCTCCAGCAGAGCTATCAAAAAGTAGGAGGTGTTCTGTTCTCTTTGGTACCCAGACACTCCAGCAATGCTTATGCCATTTAGCTTATTCTTATCAAGTGGGAGCACCAGATGAAAAGATTCTTCTGTTTACTTAGGTTTATAACCTGCTTGGCTCCCAGGAGCGTCCTGCTATGGTATCCAGTTGTGGTGGTGGAGACTGGAAGGCCAAAAGCTTCTGCGAGATGAACATCACCAAGTTGCTACTATCTGGCAAATCCTGAGAAGTCAGACGGGCTGCCGTGAGTCACACTGGCATCAGCAGCCACGCTGAGCATCCTGTGAACGATTGGGGCCTCATCTGGTACTCGTTAGAATCTCACCAGTCTTCACATTGTGCGTTTTGAACACAAATGCTTCAAAACAATAAAACAATAAAATTTTTTAAAAAAAACGGCAGTGGGGTGGGTGGGGGAGAAACTAAGAGATGGTGTGTAGTCAGCCTGCATGTCTTATTGGATAAACTTTGGCAAAGCCCTCGGAGGCTGTGTCCATGCCATAAAACAAAGCTCTCTTTGCTTCACTTGTCTCTTCACACCACACAGCTGATGCTTAGTTTCTCCTGTTTCATCACTAGTTTGATACAATAGTAGGGATTACACACCAACCACAGCTGCTTCGAAATGCATATAATTCCTCCCTCCTTCACATTAATTCAACTTCCTCCTGGAGTGCAGTTTTGACTGAATGAAAGCCTTCCATAATTTATGGTCAACACATCTGCTACAAAGGACTATATACAGAAAAGTATACTAAGTTTTCAAATTTTATGGAAATGTTAGCCACTTCCATTAAAAACAAAACAGCAGGAATCACTAGAGCCTAAATCAGAGCTTAGAAAAGTTGTTTTTTGGACTATAACTCCCCAAATCCCCAAGCCATCATGGCTGCTGGAGAAAAAATTTGGGGACTTGCAGTCTAAAAATAACTTTTTGAGCCCCAGAGATGTATGTTTTGTATGAGTGGGAGTACTAGTTGTAATAGTGCCAGTAACAACAATTAACAAGATTAATAATAATATTTTAATCCCATCACCCAGATTCATGGTGGCAAAGTGGGTCATCAACATTTTGCTAAAGACTTCTTCACAATATTTCATCATGCTTTGAGGTCACTGACAATCTTTTTCTTTTTTAAACAAATTCAGTTCTCCCCATTCTTTCTGGCCTCCACATTTGCAACCTTGGTGGTCCACTGCAAAACTTTTGCTCTTTGGGAATTTCGAGCCCATCTATTTCTTTTGACTGTGCCCATAGAAGTCACTGGTTTTGTTAAGTGACAAACAGTTCACACTATGGCAACACCTAGTCAACATTAATAGCCAAATATAATCAAATTCCCTGAAGAAAATATTAGATTTACTCATTTCTTTGAGTAGCTCTTCATTATCTCAAGTTTTGAGCTCATGAAGTGTGCAGAGCATAACTACATCATTTTGGAAAACGAGATAACCTCTCTTGTCTAGTACTAATGTGTGTTTCAATTATAATTGCTATAATGGTCTCAGACACAAGTACTAATTTTTGGCTAATGCCTGCCCTTGATCCATTAGATGCCCCATTTTTCAAGCCATAGCAAGGGTGCTCACAGACAAGTGAAGTGTTCTATAATTGTGCTGCAAGAGCATGGGATTAGTGCGCTCTGCAGAGAAAATTCAGCAGCATGCTCAACTAACTACCTATTAGGCAAACATCTATATTGCAGCATAAAAATGCTAATTAAAAAGACTGCACCACGGACACCACAGTGGTTAGTCTTACAGTCTTTTTAGAAAATAAAGCAAAAGGTAGGCATGTGGCACAGAAAAAGAACAATTCTATTCCACTGTGAGAAATTCTTTTTTCTGCCTTTTGATTGAGTTGATTGAAATTATAGCAGCTGACCAACACAAGTCTGGAAGTCAGAAGCACTGCTTCTTCTCTGCAAAGCTACCTGGGACTGGAGAAGTTGCAGGTAAAAGGGGTGCTTAATCCTTTCCCTAACTGAGGCAGCAGACATATGTACCATATTTTTTCCATGTATAAGTCTATACTTTTTCCTAAAATAGAGCAAAAATTGAGGGTTGTCTTACACATGGAGGCCAAACCACTGGCATGCAGAGCCCTTGCGGCCACTTGCTGCCAGGGCTCAGCTCAAGCCCACGCTGCCACCTTGTCCCCTGCCCGAAGGGAGCCTGCAAGTGGTGATGTAGGAGGTGACTGGGCAGTGGCAGCAGCAGGAGGAGGCAGAGGAGAAGGAGGAGCCATGCTCGGAGCCACAGTCAATGGGTCGCTGTGAGGGGCAGCTGAGTGCAGCTCCTCCTTTGCCTCTGCCTCCTGCTGCTGCACTTTTCACTAATACAGCAACTATCCTGAATTTTGGACTAATCCCTATAATAATCTAGAACAGGAAACAAACCCATATAGGGACCATTGGAAAATTAAAGACCAATGGCTTATTGCAATGGTCCCCAACCTTGGGCCTCCAGATGTTCTTGGACTTCAACTCCCAGAAATCCTGGCCAGCAGAGGTGGTGGTGAAGGCTTCTGGGAGTTGTAGTCTAAGAACATCTGGAGGCCCAAGGTTGGGGACCACTGGCTTATTGGGTTGTGTGCGTGCGTGTGCATGTGTGTTTGTGCACATGTGTGGTGGAAAGGGAAACTCCTTTTAATTTCATTCATTAAGATCATCAATAAACAAAAGCCTGATATTCACAAACGAGGCTATCATTGCTGAGATTTGAGTTGACACCAGCCATCTTGGCATGGTGAGACAGTATTTTAAGGATTCTTCACCCCGCTAGAGAAAGCCTGCCTCTATTGCCAGACCAAGTTGGTTCCCTCCATCTCCCCACTGTAGTTTCTGCAATCTGTATCTGATACAAACACACAATTAATGTCCTTTTCCATTTGTGAAGCTACCCATACCTAAGAGAGCAAGTAGAACAGGGCAGATGGATTGATTACAAAGATGGAAACAAACCTTCCAATGCCTTTAGTACTAGGCAGCCATCATCACATTTTCCAGTGCAGCACAGTCTACAAAAATGTGCAAATCCATTCATGAAAGTGTACAAATTATGTCTAATTTCACCACCACCACCCAAGGTTGCTGAATTTTTTTAAAATCATGTCTTATTTAAGAGATGAGGACCAGAAATGACATTGCTGTGACAAACCAAGACATATCTCTGCTGTGCCTTGAAGACTGCACAATCCAAAAATTTTGGAGTTCTAAGATTTGATCTGAAGAGCAACCACAGCCATCGAAATCACCTCTTCCATTTCATTAGTCACATAAACCATCATTTTCATTTGCAAAAAAAGGAATACTTATGATTCCTGCCACAGACTTGCAAATCATGCTTTAATAAAAATCTTTCCAAGTTGGTTAACAGAAGTGGAAAAGAGTAACACTGTGAAGCAACAGTTTTAAAGGTAAAACAATAAAAGTGCTAAAACTTCAAATACTGTATAAGGAGGCCATTAAAACTTTAGCCTTTATCTATCAGAGCAGGGCTCATCAACCCTGGGTCTGCAGCCTGGTGTTGGTCCACGGGCTTGTCAGATCAGGGCCGCAGATACAGATCTCCGCCTCCCCCACATGTGTGCATGGTGGGTGTGTCACACTCACAGAGGGGTGTGTCACAGCCATGGTGGGCAAGTCATGCTCCCGCAGGGGCATGTCATGGGCCTGGTGACATGCCCCCTGCGAGTGTGACACGACCCCCCGCACATGGATCTCGCTCTGCCCAGTCGGTCCGTGGCCCCAAAATGGTTGGAGACCACTGTATTAGAGCACTGCAATTAATAGGCCTTGTTACTGGCCAGCCTGACTCAGACAGCAGCAGGTGACACATCAGGACAACTTGTGTGGGAGCCAGTATTCATCTAGTAATGAACAGATATGGTGGCAGTGCCAATTACTCTCCCCGGAGGTCAGTTTCTCAGATGAGTGCTTCAGTTTGCCTAATGGGCAGGCAGCTCTGATACTGAATGAGCATGACCACTGCACAGTGTGAATTGTTAGAATCCTTCATAATCCATTTTCTAGAATACCATCTTGTTGCCAGCAGATCCACAGGCAACTCTGTAGACTAGGAAAGTAATTTCCAAAAAGTAGACAGCTGGCAAACTACTAGCCTGCAATGTGGGGTTGTTGCAATGCATATTTTAAGTGCCACGTCAGTAATCAGCAGCAGTTGAGTGGTGACAGCATACCATTCATTCTCACCAACCCAGGAATACTACTGCTACACCAGCAAAATCTCTGTGCAATAAGGAAGATGCTGTGAACATTATGCTTTGATTTCTCCTCCTCCCTGTCTCCACCTCTTAGCAGCCAACCTGGATTACAATCCCATGACTGAGTTATTTACTGGGAGTGAGGGCGAAAGGTTACATGGGCTGCTAATGATCCGTTGTGCATGCATTCAAGTAGATTGCTCTCATTTGTTCTACTGCTTAGCACCATCTCTACAAGAACATCATTGTTTATTCTGTTCAGTGACTGCATTTCATTCCTGACCACCTGAGTACATTCCTCATTGTTTATTGTGGCTCAGAAGTAATAGTCATTTTCCATAATATGTGTGTGTGTGTGTGTGTGTGTGTGTGTGTGTGTGTGTGTGTGTGTGTGTGTGTGTGAGAGAGAGAGAGAGAGAGAGAGAGAGAGAGAGAGAGAGAGAGAGAGAGAGAGAGTATTTTTCACTCAGTTACTCTCACACTTTAGGCCGATGAGAATATATAATCATGCAACTATTACTTATACCTCTGTAAATGATGCTCAGAACACACAGCAGGTCATTTTTTTAAAATATATATATATACTTTTGTACACTTTTACTTTGAATTTTTTTAAAAAATAAGCTATCATCTGATGGTTTATTTTCTCACAACGGGATTTCTAGGAAGATATGATGGTGGCATGGAGAAGGTAGGGGTTGAAAGAGATGGGGCTAGAGGAAATGAGACAAGGAAATGGGGCCAGGAGGAGAATAAAGAGATTATGTAATGGTGGGTGGGGTAAAGCAGAGAGGAGGTGATGAGGAAGTAGAAAGGAGATAGCACTGATGACACCGGGGAGAGATGTGGGGAGGAAGGGAAGCAGAAATGATGGTGGCAAATTAGTGTGGTGGTGGCAATGGTTCTCCTCTTTCCCTTTGCCATGGGGACAACTTGGGCGACCAAGGCCTAAACCAGTGAATTCCAGCCTTGGATCTTCAGATGTTCTTGGCCTACAATTCCAAGAAATTGTGGCCAGCACAGCTAGTGGTGAAGGCTCTTGGGCATTTTGGTCCAAGAACATCTGAGGACCCTAGGTTGGGAACCACTGGCCTAAACAGATAAAAAAATTATGAAATGACAGCATCTCTGACCTCTGGTTGAGGAATTTGAGAGACAAAAGTATTGTCTATTTAACCTACATATAGTGACACATATTCTCAAATACGTTCTCACCAATATCTTTGTTTACTTACTACCTGTGAAACACACAGGACAGGACAATGTACACAAACAGATATACCGGTACCTAGACCATCCGCATACTTTTAATGAGAGAGTTAAAAAAATTAGCAACCACTTGGTATCTCTGATGTTATGACTTTATTTTCACAGGAGTTCAAGTAACAGTTTTCAAAACACTCTTCTAAATGCAAATTAGCTTAATTTGGGAGCAACAAAAGATGATTGAGTGCTGTGCCACCTTAAAGACTAGCACGTGTTACGTATTCAGCATAAGCTTTTGTGAACTGTAGCCTACTTCTTCTGATGGATCTCATGACCCATTTTGGGAAAACTGATGTCAGATCGAACTTATGTTAGTCTTTAAGGCACCATAAGTCTGGTCTTTTTTTAAAAACTGAAACAGAGTATAGACTAGCATATCTTCCTCACTGGAAATATCATATTTGGAAGGAAGGTCTACATAAAAGAAAATGGACTTCCTACTCCCATTTTGCCTTTTGAATTTTGGGGATTAAGTATTTAATATTTCTTCAAACGTTCTTGTTTTAGTAAACTGCCAACCAACCCTGAGGCTACGGGGGTGGGGGAGGCAGTATATTACAGCAGTTAAATGAATAAATTAGAATCCTAAAACAGATTTTTCTTAGAAGGGAGGTTTATCCCTGTCAAGGGACATCTCTGGAGGCATGTGAGAAGCCTCAGGCTATGTAGGAGGTGTCCCTGTTGCAGGTCCTCTTTGCTCTTCCTTATGCCAGCACTATCCCAGTCTCTGAGAGAAATTGAACCGCACCTGATTATACAACATGGCATGGGATTTTTCACCTTACCCAGCAGTAATGAAAGGATTTATACCGAAGCAGTGTCTATAACTAATGGAGATCTTGGTCTACAAAAATTTGCTCATTATTTCTCACCTCTGAAGCACTTCATAAGATGGAAAGGCTAAACATCATGTGTTCACCAAAATGTGGAAGGCTGCTTTTTAAAACACCAATTCTTGCTTAACCCATTGTAATGTCCAAAGCAACTTGCTGCTGCTGATGTTACTAAAGAGCAAATAATTCTGTTTTTCTTCATTAAAAAAAAAACACAACAGGACTAATAAGGCAGAAGAGCAAATATTGAAAGTTCACCCACTGTCTACCCACCAGGCAAAGTGAGACAATTGTGCAGTGCAGCACAAGTAACAAATTGCGTCATTTCCCTCTCACTTGCTGCTTCTCCTCCTCTGAGGAGAGCAGTGGTCTCTCTTTTGTCTGCTCTTTGCCATGTGCCACTGCATCCTGCCTACCCTGGCGCAAGACTCCCCCAGTTACTGATGGGTGCTGTTCTATACAGGATGCAGTTTTACACAAAGGCTACAGTGCATGGTGAGGCGTGTGAGGTGCAGAGGGAAATAAGGGAGGCAAACAGAAGGAGAGAAAAAGAGTAGAGGCAGAGAGAATAACAGTAGCAGAACAATACTCAGAATAATACATAAGGACATGCAAAGAGTCCTACTGGATCAGGCCAAGGACCCATTTAGTCCAGCTTCCTGGATCTCACAGGGCCCCACCAGATGCCTCTGGGAGCACACAAGACAACTAGATACTGGTCTCCCGATGCCATTTCCCTGCATCTGGCATTTTGAGGAATCTTCCTTTTAAGCCTGGAGATTATAGATCCCCATCATGGCTTGTAATCTGCGATGGACTTTTCCTCCAGGAATCTGTCCAATCCCCCTTTAAAGGCATCTAGGCCAGATGGCATCACCACATCCTGTGACAAGGAGTTCCACAGACTAACCACATGCTGGGTAAAGAAACATTTTCTTTTGTCTGTTCTCACTCTCCATTGAAGTGGATGTCCCCATGGTTCTGGTATTGTGTGAGAAGGAAAAGAGCTTCCCTCTATCCAGTTTATCATCCCCTGCATAATTTTATATGTCTTTTCCAGTTCCACTATGTCTTTTTTAAGGTGTGGTGACCAGAACTGTATGCAATACTTCAAGTACACTAAGCCTGTGAGGGCACTATTTTATCCTAGACTACCCTTTTGTAATTACATTAACAGGATATGACAGAGCATACCATCACACCATTCTGAGGGCATTCTGAGAGGAAAATGGCAACTAGCAGCCAGGTCTACAGGACCCCACATAGGCATATTAGCTAGTGTCGTTCTCCTACAACCTCAAATTTGCTTCCACCTTCTGACCAGGTAAAGAGAAGACCTAGTTTTATCCCAAGTCATTATCCATAATTGTTTTGCTTTTTAAATCTGGCATGCAATTTGCTTCTGGGAGAGTATTTCACATCGACTTTAAGTAGAAGAGATTCCCTGACTTTCTGCCATAGAATTTCTGCATATCTCACAGGATTGTGTGTGTGTGTGTGTGTGTGTGTGTGTGTGTGCATGCATTCATGTGTGTGTGTGCGTGTATGCATTGGTTGAAATCCCAGTTATGAACACCATGAACACTTTCACACGTTTCAGAATTGACGAACTAAAACAATATAAAATGTGGCACCGAAAAATAGACTTCCAGTGCGCCATTTTAAATATAGCTGTGTGGAAATCTTTGTAGTTGGACAAGACCAGGAATTCTTGGACCATCACTCACTGGGACCAATAGAATAAAGAGTGATTAAAGGCACACAAAGCAAGAAGAAAATAGCCTTCTCTCTCCACGAAAATAAATAAGCAACATCTCCTTCTTTCTAGGGCAAGTATTAATTTGGCAATAATTGCAAATCCCACAGCAGAAGGATCCAGCATCCGAATCTAGCAGCAAGCATGATGGAAACAAACAAAGACATTTCATTTTGGCACATTCAAAGAAGAGCAGTTCTTTCAGCAAGAAAGGGAAACACAAAAAGGCTCATTTTGCAGCAGGTTGCCTAAACGGTTCGTGGTACCCTAGCAGGAGGAAAAGGATGATAAAACAAGAGAGGAGCCTTGGTGCCCTGCCAAAGAAAGCACAGCATCCACTATCTGCTCTGCTAGCTCAGCTATTCCAAGACATTTTGCCAAAACTTGCTCTCAGTTATTCAGATTTATTTTGATGCACAGGAATCAGATTTTTTTTTATTTTATAAAAGCACCTCAAAAGAATTAGGTAAAGTTTTCCCAATGCAATATTTCTGGCACGTACATGACAACAATGCATGTACTAGAGGTGTGCAGAAACTTACTTTTAAAAGTAATTTGTTACAATTAATTCTAAACCCAAAATAGTTAATCAACATTTGTTTACATTTTTAAACAGCAGATTTTGCTTTCCAAATATAACTTGCTTTCCAAATATAACTACTTCTAAGGTAAAGGTAAAGGTAAAGGTTCCCCTTGACAATTTTGTCCAGTCATGTCCGACTCTAGGTGGCGGTGCTCATCTCCGTTTCCAACTCACAGAGCTAGCGTTTGTCTGCAGACAATCCTCTGTGTTCACGTGGCCAGTGTGACTAGACACGGAATGCCGTTCACCTTCCCACCGTGGTGGTACCTATTTACTCGCATTTTTGCATTTTACATGCTTTCGAACTGCTAGGTTGGCAGGAGCTGGGACATGCGACAGGGGCTCACTCCATTGCGTGGATTCAATCTTATGACTACAGGTCTTCCGACCTTGCAGCACAGAGGCTTCAGTGGTTTAACCCGCAGTGCCACCACGTCCCATTCTACTTCTAAGGTAGTTATATTTAATTATTTTAAAATAACTAAACATAATCAAAAGCAGTATGCTAATAAGCTGCAAAATACAATCCCATCGAATTTACCATCAGTTTAAGAACCACAAACAGAGCATGAAACAGCACTAGACACATGGGACATTTTGTCCTTCCATCATTTAGTGAGACCACATCCCTGTAACTAGAAACCTAACAAAAAGTTACAGTTGCACCACAAAAGGAATGAAGCTATTCCTCATTAAGTTACAATAGCCAATGAATGTAATTACATGTCATTTACTGAGGAAAGAAATTAATAAAATTAACTTCTTATTTGTAACTAGTTTCTTCCAAGTTCTTGTGCAGATCTTGTAAGGTAGCCACCTTCCCTCATGTTTGTCTGTAAGGTAAAGGTAAAGATTCCCCTTGACATTTAGTCTAGTCATGCCTGACTTTAGGGGGTGGTGCTCATCCCCATTTCCAAGCCGCAGAGCCAGTGTTTGTCCATAGACAATTTCCGTGATCACGTGGCCAGCGTGACTAGACACGGAATGCCATTACCTTCCCACTGTGATGGTACCTGTATCTACTCACATTTTTACATGCTTTCGAACTGCTAGGTTGGAAGGAGCTGGGACAAGCGACGGGAGCTCACTCCGTCATGTGGATTCGATCTTACGACTGCTGGTCTTCCGACCTTGCAGCACAGAGACATTTGCGGTTTAACCTGCAGCACCACCACATCCCGCTGTTTGTCTGTAAGTAGTAGAAAATTATCAACAGGATGGAATGCCATCTGTATGCACCTGTCAGGTGTACATTTTTGAGATAGTTAAAAAATTGTCTCCCTTATTTTTCAAACTTCATGTGCTTAGTCCTCCAGAGCAGTGGTTCTTAACCTTTGTTACTCGGATGTTTTTGAACTGCAACTCCCAGAAACCCCAGCCAGCACAGTTGGTGGTGAAGGCTTCTGGGAGTTGCAGTCCAAAACTCCTGAGTAACCCAAGGTTAAGAACCAGTGCTCCAGAGCACCAACACATTCTTCTTATAGTGTTTCTGCAGTTTCATTTTTTCCTTATAAAATACTTGATGTGAGTTATATCCATCCATCCAGAAATATTTGTCCCTGTTCCTATTGAAACCCAGTTTTGCATTCCTAGAAAGAAGAATGTGAATATATGGATGAGAGAAGTGAGAAGAAAAAAAAATCACACACACCGTATCAAACATACTACATGCAAAAGGTCAACGAACTCTACCCACCCACAAGGACAGGGGATCACTACACACAAAAGACCAGCTAATGACACCCATCAACCACAGGAACAGATAATCTCTTTCCCTTAGCACAACAATACACCCACAACAATACACACTAATCACCCATCTACAGGAAAAGACAAAAGCCTATCTCACAGCCACAAATACTGCACTCCCAAGCCAACTACACCAGAGTACAGGTTGCTGTCCTCTGAAGATGCTGGCCACAGAGACTGGTGAAACGTCAGGAAGAACAACATTCAGAACACGGCCAAAGAGCCCGAAAAACCCAGAACAACCCCCCCCCCCCAATTTTCCAATTTTGTTGTTCAGGCAGAAATGCTCTCACTTATAGGTGAAGAAACCCAGAAACACAACCTATAGTTGGTTACTGTGATGTATCCCTTGTCCCCTTTTAATGCTGTTCTGGGCAAAGGGGCAGAACACAAATGAGCCTTAATGTACATTAACATTGCCTAATTGGTTAGAAAGACTGCACATCAACATCCAGGCCTGGAGTGGATGTTTATGTGCAGAGCCAGCTCTATCATTAGAGTGTGTGTGTGAGAGAAGGAGGAAACAGCAGTAGAGGGGCAGTGGCAACAAGCCCATTCCACCTTCCCAGGAGGAGGAGGAGGACATTGCATTGTCTACCGGGAGGTCCTCAGAGCTAGACTTTTAGGAAGCAGCTAGTTCTGTACACTTGAGTCAAGAAGCCAAGCTCCCCCATCCACCACGGGGAATTGTGTGGTGTCACTTCTGTGTCTAGCTCTGAGGACCTCCCGGTAGCCAATGCAATGTCCTCCTCCTCCTTCTGGGAGGGTGGAATGGGCTTGCTGCCACTGCCCCTCTGTTTCCTCCTTCTCTCTCTCATGCTGTTTTTAAAAAGAAAGCAGGGGGATGTGAGTCATAGAGCACAGAGCACGGGCACTGCTGTATCTCCTCTTTCTAGCCTTCTTCTTTCAAGAGAATGGTTGCGGTGTCCACCTCCTTGGTTTCCCACAGTGTAGGGTGTTGGCAGCAATGCTGTAAAGATAGATTCATGAATAGGATGTCTGTTTTTAAACATGATAATAGTGGGTTGTTTTTATCCAGCCACAAAGTTAAGCACTGTGCCCTATGCATTTGCCTATAACACTGAATAGCAGAAGAATGCACTAAACATAAAAACAGGCTGTACACTGTATTGTTTAGCGACAGCTGTTTTGATTATTAAAGAGAAGCCTTCTGTGACTCCAAGATGCCATTGTTTTAACTCCTCTGATGTCACAAAGAACGCTAGGCAAACTTTAGTGTGGTGCCTGAGTGGTAAAATAATTAGACACCCTTCCTGCTCCAAGTTCTATGTGCAGACTTTCTTTAATTAAAACCTGGAAGTATATCTTTATATGGAATCTGAATAAGCACTGGTGGGTCGGGAAAAACAGATTCATGGTTCAGGAGCCCTTAAACAGAGAGATATTTCTGCACCATGTGGGTGACTTCAAGAAATGTCAGCAGCTGTGCAAGAGGACTTAAAGATGGAGAGAAGCAACTTTACTCTTTTGAAATTCATCCTTTTGAAGTGTGGTGGTATCTAAAAAGCAATACACCTGTTTAACTCCATGGCTGTGCCAATATTCACAGACTTTGTCATTTATACCTCAGGTGGCAGAAAGCATGACAGAAGAACACCAGCTGCTCTGAAGGGACCACTGTTTTGCTCATTGCCTATTGGGTGTTCAGGAAACCCAATTATTCCCCCACCCCCTTTGCTAATGAACCTATCTACAAATAATGCAGAAGTCTCCTGCTTTAAAAAACACAACACTTTCCCTTCTGAGCCAAGCCCTTAGAAATCTGCGTCAGAATTAACAGCAATGCTTCCCCCCCTTCTTGTTATCTCAGCCCTTTTTTTCCTTTCCGCATTTTCAATCTGGCGTGAAGGATTCAGCACGCCAGTGAATTTACCGTAGAAGAAATTGGCACGTTGCCACTACAGAGCTTGGTAAACAGAAGATATGAAAAAGTCATAGGCACCCAATGGGAATCTGCTGTGATGTGTAACAGAGAGGCTGTTCAGCGAATCTTTATAATGAAAGGGTACCTCGCTGGTTTATTCATACAAAGTCAGGCAAACACACTAGTCTCCGAAGGAGAATGTATATTCCCCTGCCCATGGACTAGCCCCAGAAAAGGATGTCATAGGGATATTTTAATTATATCTCCCTCTGCCTGTGAAACCTTCCATTATTCTAAATGAGACTCTCTCTAGTCAGCTCAGAACACACACGGTGTTCTGCACATTTACCACCTTCTGCAGTAAATAATGCCTCCCCCCAAAAAAAATCTTTTCCTCTGCGTATCAGTAATTATATGGAGGGCTATTTTGAATAAAACTGTGAAGATGATACTAATTAAAGAAATATTGCTAGCTGGCATTTCGACAGAGCTGGGTTAGCTAATTATATGGTTCAGTAGCATATGGGGGAGCACTGAATGGGGAGAAGCTGGTGTGGCCATTTTCCCCTTAGGAAGCAATAGTGTGCATGTGTGAGCACGCACACACATGTGCGCATGCACGCACACCTGTGGTGAAATTTTAGTAATGGTCATATGGCCCTACTTTTTGGTCTGCATCTTGGCTTCCACATACTTTTTAAACTTTTGACACTGGAGCAACTTACAACAAACTCTTCGTCTGCATTCATTTCAGTACACAGGAATTATTTCATCTAATCTTTGTTGGAGCTCAGTGGCAGTTTAGGCCTGTGGCTAGCTTCAAATAATGCAGTGAGCTGCTTAAGGACGCAAGAGCAGCCCTGCCCATCTAGTCCAGCATCATGGTGGCCTAATACGGTGCCTATAAGAAGACCAAGGGGGCAAGAGCTTTCTTCCACTGGTGCTCTTATTAATTGGTACTGTGCCTTGCAGTATCCATATTTATATTTAATTGCTAGAGCCCTGTGGCGCAGTGGTTAAACTGCAGAACTACAGTCAAGACTCTGCTCATGACCTGAGTTTGATCCCAACCGGCTCAGGTAGCCAGCTCAAGGTAGACTCAGCCTTCCATCTTTCTGAGTTTGGTAACTAGAATACCTAGCTTGCTTGGGAGGGGGACACATATAGCCTGTAATTGAAAACCACCCAGAGAGTGGTTTAAGCACTATGAGATGGTATATAAGCAGCACACTCTACTTCTTGCTCCAAGTAGTTTAGAGTGAAATACAGTACTTTTTATATTTACAACTATCCTGTTGTGAGGTTGAGTGACAAATGTAAAAGATTTAACAACAGAATTAAATTCAGATTCAAATCCAGGTCCACTGAAAAATCTGAACCTGTTAAGAATTATTTGTTTGTTTGTTTGTTTATTAGTGCCACTTATATACCACCCCATTAGTTCTGTAGCACTATTCTGAGTGGGTTACAAAGGATTAAAAACAAAGCTACACAACAGAAGACTAAAATATAACATAACAAAACAAAACAAAAAAAGCAATAATGTGGCAAGAACATTTTTAAAAGAACCAGTGGCACCAACAAACGATCATGGAAAATGGAACTGGAGGCGAAAAGCTCAGCCAGAGTCAGATTGGAAAGCCTCCCTTTAAATAAGTGTTTTCAGCTGTCTCTTGAAAGAATACAGGCAGGGATCAGCTGCAGCTCCTTCAGGAGCTGGTTCCATAGTCTTTGTGTCACCGCGGAGAAGGCTGCACCTCTGGTAGATGACCATTGGGCTTCTCTTGGGGTGGTTACTCAGAGGAGCCCGACCTGAGACAATCTGGTGGGTCAGGCAGATGACATTACCTCTGACAGGTAATGGGGTCCTAAACCACGAAAGGCTTTAAACGTGTCAAAATCTTGAACCTGATCCAGGACACAATGCGTAACCAGTGGAGACTGTCCAGAATTTGAGTGATGTTATCAAATTTGCTTGCACTGGCCACCAGTCTGCCTGCCATGTTCTGGACCCACTGTCGTCTCTGGGTCAGCCTCAAAGGATAGACAGCATTGCAGCACAGACAGCATTGCAGTAGTCAATCTGGGAGACCACCAGTGCCTGCAGCAATCTTGAGAGAGCCCTCACCAAAGTATGGGCAGAGTTGAATGATAAGCCCGAGCCGGCTGAAGACTGATCTGGACATGGCTACAATATGGGAGCCCCAAGAAAAAGCCAAAAACAGAACAACACCCATATTGTGAACCTTATCCCTAAATGAGAGAGCAATGCCATCCAGTCTGGGGATAACTCCCTCCAACCTCTTGGATACCCCCCCCCCCGCCAAGAACAGAATCTCTGTCTTGTCTGGGTTCAGTTTGAGCCTGAACGGCATCCACCGTTGTTGAAGAAAAGGAGATGTAGAGCTGGGTGTCATCAGCGTACTGATGTAGATATTAAACAGCATTGGGGAGATGATCGAACCTGCGGAACCCCAAAATTCAGGATCCACGGGGCCGATAACCTCTCCCCAAGCTGTACTCTCTGAGGACGGTCCCCGAGGAAGAATCGGAGCCATGCAAGTGCATGACCACCAATTCCTAACTTGGAGAGCCTCCTCAGGAGGATACCGTGGTCGACGGTATCGAAGGCCACCGAGATGTCAGTACTGCAGGATATAGAGAAACCCTATAGCTGCTTTCTCCTGAAACAATTACAGTGGTGCCCCGCATAGCGAGGTTAATCCATTCCGGATTAACCATTGCTATTCGGAAACATCGCTAAATGGAACAGAAAAACCTGCATGCCAATGGGCCCCAAACTCACCGTTCAGCGATGTTCCTCCATAGCGCAGGCATTTTCGCGCCCTCGGTAAGCGAGGGCAGGGCACGAAAACGCTGCACGTGGCCATTTTGTGTCTTCTGTGGCCATTTTGGAACCGCCGATCAGCTGTTCCCCCGACATCGCAGTGCGAAGATCGGTAAGCGAAACGCTTACCAATCGTCGCAAAGGACATTTTGCCCATTGGAACCATCGGTATGCGATCGCATTAGCGATCCCAAAAAACGGATCGCTATGCGAATTCGTCGTTAAATGGTGCGCTCGTTATGTGAGGCACCACTGTACAGTACAATACACAAATGCAACTTAAAATGAACTTTGGAAGGCACATTATAAAAAAAGTTAATGAAGCCGGGTTCTTGCTCATTTGCAGCAATAGGAAGCAGGGTAGGGAGTGGGGAACGACAATTCTGTGAAATGCTGATGAAGTGCTAGTTGTTACTCTGCTTTGTTTTGAAGTCATTTTCTCATTTCTTCAGACTTCAAATTTCTTATAAGGTAAATATTCTCGAAGTGCCACTGTTATTTATCAATATAAACAAATGTTAGTTTTCAGTGAGGGACAGTTTCCTGCTGATTTTCCCCCTCCTCTCTCAGCAAACATGTCCTCCAGTTTTGGCCAAGCAATGGCCAACTGCTGTGCTGTTTAATCTGAAGAAGGCAAACAGATAGTCTGAAGCAGTCCCCAGGAAAAAAAGGAGTGTGGGTGGGTTCTGAGTTGCAAGCTGAGTTCAAGGCAAGGCGGTGGGGGGGGGGGGACAAGTCAAGTCACCAGTGCCACTTAATTCTGACTTGACAGCAAGTCCTGTGACTCAAGTTCCCATCCATGGTCTAAAGAGATACTATTGGATATGCCGGAAAGAAACCAGGAGCTTGGCTTTTTTCTTTTTTTCTTTTTTCTTTTGGTAGCTATCAAGAACTGAAATGGTCTTAAGAAGAATATTTAAACCAATTGTGGGGAAACTCGGACTTTCCAAATGTAGGATTTTTCCCTTGCCTGCATAAACAAATGGAAAAGGATAATAAGAGTTGCAGGCCCCAAAATCTGGAGAATGCATGCTCCCCATCCTTTTTCAAAGTCCCACATAAGTCACAAGAATCCCAGTGACCGTGCTGTATTCCTCTCATATTGGTACCATTTTTCTCTCTTTAACAGGTTGCAGTGATGACATTTTCTTTTGAAATTAACTTAGAACTAAATATTATGGGCTTCAGAACTCTTAGTTTATGTTTGTCACAATGTAAGAGTAAGGTAATGATCAGAACGCTTGAGATGTTTTTCAACGCTGCATCATGGCAGTAGTTTTCAATATGTGTTCCAGGGAACTCTTTGATTCCTTGAAAACCTATCTGGAGTTACTTATCAAGAAGACCACAGTTGAGTTACTTGTGAAGAGGCATAAATGTAAATGTAAATTTCCCAAATGACAACCTGCTACCATGTTTTCCCGAAAATAAGACAGGATCTTATATTAATTTTCCTCCAAAAAACGCATTAGGGCTTATTTTCAGGGGCTGTTTTATTTTTTTTTTTTATGTACAACAATCTACATTTATTCAAATACAGTCATGTCATCATCTTCTGGTTGCTGCACAGTGGTGGAGGGCGGGGTTTCACTCAACTAGGGCTTATATTTGGGGTAGGGCTTATATTACGAGCATCATGAAAAATCATACTAGGGCTTATTTTCAGGTTAGGTCTTATTTTCGGGGAAACAGGGTAACTACCAATTGTACTCTGGAATGTGCACCTATAGAGATGTGTTGTGCATGTATGTGTTCAGGGGATGTTCTCTGCTTATATGGGAAAATGACTAAGTCCAGTAGCCTGGAGAAGCTGGATATGTGCTGGCTAGAACTGATGGATATTATAGTCCAGCATCCAAAGAGACATGCACTTCTCAACATTTCTCCAAAACTGTGTACAAAATCCAGACCCCAATGTTCTACCCTCATAAAGTACAAGTGTTCTGCTTATATACCACCTCATAGTGCTTAAAACACTCTCTGCATGGTGTACAGTGTTTTAGTTATGCAGGCTACATATTGCCTCACCACCACAAACTGAGTACTTAATTTACCAACCTCGATAGGATGGAAGAACGAGTCAACCTTGATCCGACTACCTGAGCCCAGGATTGAATGAGGGTCATGAGCAGAGTCTTGACTGCAGTGCTGCAGTTTAACCTTTAAGTTTAAGACTATGCACTACAGCAGACCACACAGAATTATGTGCACTGCAGCAGAACCTATAGAAAAAATAATATAGGAAGACAAGTTAAGTCACATGCTTTTGGGGCTGAGGGAAATGGCAGCTAAGTTACAACTTATAAGGGAATGTCAGAAAGGACCCATTCTAGTCATGATAAATCAGATACATGTGAATCATTTGAATATTATAACAGGAGAATGGGGACTTGAAAATGTATGTATGAAACATCACATGAATCAAACATCCTACAAATAATCTCATCAATCAGCTAATCAATGATCATGCACTCAGCTGTGAGTCATCAGAGGCTGAATAATCAAGGGAACCAACCATAACTGAGGCAGCCCCTTGAACTGTGAAAAAAATGCATATCTATCTATCTATCTATCTATCTATCTATCTATCTATCTATCTATCTATCTATCTATCTATCTATCTATCTATCTATCTATCTATCTATCTATCTATCTATCATACAAAGGTAGCCTTGATATAGTAGCTAAATTTACCTGTGAAGAACAAAGGACTCACAACGAATGCCTGGCAATTTACATAACAGTCCTTACAGTTTTTATATAAGAGGTAAACTGAATTGTACTCACTGCAACATTTTCAGAGTGCAATAATTTAATCCAGGAACTATGAGCTTTAATATGCAGGTTAATTGGAGCAATCTGACAGGTAGTCCCTTAGGACTTGAGTACTAAGTGTAAAGGGGAAAAAATGAACCGCATAAGGAAGATGCTGTTCTATCAAGATAAAAAGAAGGCCATTCCTCCTCTGAGTTCCATTTTCCCATCAACTTTAATCTTCTATGATTTTCCTTGTTTGTTCCTTTGAGAGGCAATGCTACTCCATGGAAGGGAATTTGCTCCAAGCCTCGAAATATTGTTAGTACGTGTCTCACCCATGCTTCCATGAAGGCCAAACAGCATCTCATATAATTGAAATACACAATTTCCCTGCAGGGTTAGACTAACATTTGATTTAGTTCTTGATTTCATTAAAAAAAGAAATCAAACTGGGCACATCACTGTAGGGGGTATTTTAATTAAGGAATATTCCTACCAGAATTCCCTTAAATCTTGCTGGGTTTGACCTTTGGGGAGGGAGATGGACAGACATGTACTTCCAAGAACATTTGGTAATGTTTTCAAGCCATGAAAGCAAACAGTTCTATTCCAGCACTTGAAAGAGTTTCTTTTTTGGACTACAATTCCCAGAATCTTCCAACACCACTATAGCCAGCAATCATGCCCGGTGGGTGGAGGGAGGCTGTGAGTTGTACTGTTGAGGGTGGGATGAAAGTGTGAATTTGACTGAAGTGTTCCTGGAGGAGGAAATGTTGAGGTAAAGGTTAAGAAACTATGATTCATTCAATATTGCTCCCAATGGCCAGTCAACTCTTAGCCTGCGTAATTAATTTGTAAACCACCCAAAGAGTGCTTGAAGCGCTATGGGGCGGTATATAAGCAGCACGCTTTGCTTTGCTTTGCTTTGCTTTACTGGTTATATTGTCTAAATACATAGGGAGAGGCTCAAGCCTTGTACCCTTGATTTCATTTGTTCTCAGATATGTTTTACTGCTCTAAACTTTCCCTTGAAGTAGCTGCTAGCCCTATAGGAGTTAGGGAAAGGATATCTCTCTCATATTCTCTGCATTTCTGAAATAAAACTGGGAAACACAATCCTACCGTTATTTCCTCAAAAAGCAGGTACATGCAAAAGTTGTCTTTCTGAGGGTATCACTGGTCATTTAAGCAGACACAGCCAAGCTCAGGTGAATGATGCATGTAGTCAAGCAAGCCAATATACTAAACACAATTTACAGGGACTGTAAACATTCAGTCATGGGCCTCATGGCACATAACCTTCCTTAACTTCATACCTTGCATTTACTGTTTCACAAGAAATCCCATTGTAAAAAGGAAATTTAATCAGAGGAAATTTCCATTCTCCATACTATCTGTTTTAACCCTGGAGAGGCAGCAGATAATCCTTACCTCTGGAGTGGTATTTTGACTCACAGGATATACTGATTTAATGTACAGATTTTCTGCAACACACTTGTCCTTCTTTCACTGTACTCTACTATCCCCAACATACAATTTCGGAATTACTCAGCCCATCATAGTTATACGCACAAAACACAAAAAAAGGACCAATGTTCTTTCTTCAATTCAACTGGGACTTCACTTAATGCCTTGCTTTGGCTGGATCATACATTTTGCTTACCTCCCTCCCTCAAAACTATGGATGCTAGAAGTAATCTAGCAAAGAAATAAAGCTGTTGTTGTGCACAAGTGTGCGCATGCATGCACACACACGCACGCGCGCGCACACACGCACGCACACAGGGAGAGAGACTATACTCTCTGATGTACTGTACAGTGTACTTGGATGTTACATAGATCATAGATTCCCTGACCTGGGTGGTACTAATTGCTTTTCCATTGCTGAGTTGGCTCTCCTATTTCCCCCTGGTGATAAGTAGTTTAGGATGTCAAAGTGACTTTGGGTGCAGACTTGAACACCACAAACCTGTAGATTACTTTCTGGCAAGCGGAACTGCAGGTGCTCCCCCCCCCCCCCAGGAAAAGGTCCCTTGAGTTCTTGCCTACTAAAAATCTCTTGCCATATGCCTATGAATAATGTAAAGTGATCTCTTTAGGAACTGAAGAAAAACAGCTAACATGACACAGAGCTTTGTAAATCTCCCCTGCTCCCACCATCACCCATACATAGCTTTGCACATTCTCATTGATAACAAACACTTCCTTCAGTTAGAACAGAAATGGCTCCAGCCTTCACTCTCTCTGTTTCCTGTCTGGGGCATTTTCTTAAATTATCATGGATTTCATTTTTAATGATTGGATGATGATTAACCACTTTGTAAGGGTTCAGGAAAATGCAGTTTAAAAATTAAACAAGTAAACACATAGATGAATATTTAAATGAGAATTGTTATATTAACCAGTACAGTTTATTGCTGCTCCACAATTAATACATTATCAGAGGGACATTTTGAGTCCCTGGGAGCAGAAATGCTACACTGGGTGTCTTCTTTGACCATGTTATTAATCGGTGTCTCAGTTGGTATATTTTCACAAGCCATTGCATGGGGTTGAGATGGCAGCTCCTCCTGAAGAAAGGATTCCATAAATGAAAGGCTAGACAGTGATATTTGCTTCTTATCAGATTTGTGCATGTGTGTGTGTGTGTGTGTGTGTGTTTTGTCTTGTTTTAGCAGCAGCTGTGATTACCCCGACCTACACTGCTTTTACATCTACCATAATCAGTATAGGAGCCACAGGAGTTCACTCTGCTGACTTTGGATTAATCTGCGGTGCGGAAGGGAACGTGTTGAAAATACATCTCTGTTTGTTTTCCTCCTCTGATACTCTCTCTCCATGGTCTTCTGTGGCTTGAATTAATGGAGGCAGAGATAGGGGGAAGGGAGTTGGATGGGAACTAAGTACACACAGCTTTTGTAGACTCCTTTCTCCAGCACTTCCGGATAATAGAATCTGAAGGGGACCTAAATAAATCAACAGTAGCTGTCACTGGTCCCAAGTCACCTAGCAAGTGTCTTCAAGTACTGTCCTCCTTCGCATATCAGGTCAATTACTAAGGAGAGACCTGATGTCGTCAATAAAGCTGAGCTGAAGGAGGAGTAGGGAGGAGTTGGCATAGCACTTTCAATTGCTCATGGAAGGGTTCAGGAGAGAGAGAAAAAAGTCCCCCATCGATGCCTCTCCCCATATCCTTATAGAAATTCATGTAATCTGTCTTTATCCTTCCGGTCTCTGGTGTTTCCATGACAGGAAGAGGTTAAGAAGTCAAATATATTCACATTGCTCTCTCTCTTTATCCCTCTCCCTCTTGTGTTTGTCCACATGCACATACACCAGGGCTGTATTTGACAGTGTAATTATGTTACATGCTGACTTGTTACTGACCATAATCCCATTTAAAAATTATAACTGAATAACTCCAGTAGTGTAAATTTCAGATATGATTTGCCTTAAGTTAAGAGGTCAGTGGAGGCACTTCCTGTTGCATGCCGAGCCACGTGATTGGTGTGCAACAGCAAACGCCTACACCAGCTTCTTAACATGTGTCAATTTACAGGTGAGATGTACACTAACAGAGTCACCCTGGGGGATGTAATTACTAGGATTCTGGCCAATATAACATTTAAACAACTGATTGAATTAAAAAAAAACACCCAAACTATAATTGTGCATAAATTCCCTTCACTTCTCCCTGGAATTTTTACTGAGTGTGACAGAAAGAAATGGCAATGGTGGGTTGGGTGTGGGTGTGTGGTGTTCAAAGAAGAAGAAAATGTGGATAAAGTTGTCGCACTTTGTTCTGGCACTCAACTCGGGGCTTGTTTACATATATGTTTGGCTCTTAATAAGCTCCATTCTAAACTGAATCAATTTAGAAATCATCTGATAGTCACATGGTATTTGGGTTGGTGAGTGTTTCCTCCTGGGAAAAGTTTTAATCCATTTTAAAGCTGTGTTGCATCTTGGATAAGATGCCTTTAAAATTGTTGTATCCTGTGCCCATCTGCCATGCCCTCATGCTGGCCCCTGCTGCTGTGGTGGTGGGGGGCAAAACAGGTTGTCCCTTTAGAAAGCTATTTTGGACTGGCCACATTCTCCCCTTTCTCTCAGGCTTCCAGTGCCTGTCCCCCCTGCATCCCCCTAGTAGCTCTTGTTGCTGCCACTGCCTCTCCCACTGCCTCTGCTAGTTACCTAAAGATGCAATTTGCAGTGACAGAGATATGTGGAAATGAATGAAATAAATTAGGGTTTTATATGCATGCTAAAATAAATGACCCTCTAATTGACAGTATTTTATGTTGTTTTCCTGGCAAAACAATCTGTGTTTCTGTTTACGTCATGGAGACATCTTATTGTAAACCTTAAAAAAAAAAACCAGAACAGCATTTTTATTGTCAATGGGATCAAGTTTGCTGCTGTATAAGTGTTCTGCCTTCAGTTATACTATCATTTCTGTCTGGAACTCTGCCACTGCCCTGGCTTTCTTCGCTACAATTAAAGTCCAAGGGAAGACATCATAACATAAATACCCCCATGGGGACTTTCCATATCAGGAAAGGTGGACAACTGGGAAGATTGCAGTGCAGTGAAGAAGAAACAAACAAACAAACAAAACGTAAGTGCACAGTCCCCTGAGATGGTAAAATAAGCTAGAAAATGATACGCAGCATCCCTCTGAGAATGAGATGGAAAAACAGAGGAGGGGGTGGAGGAAGAAAATGATTCTCTAACTTGAAGAACGATGAAAAGCTTAGATATTAAAATATACAAACAAATAATATAGCAACAAGGAAGTGGGGGAAAAAACAAAAACTTAAAATAATCGAATCATAGAATGATTGAATTGAAAGGGGCCTATAAGGCCATCGAATCCAACCTTCTGCTTGAGGCAGGAATCCAAGTCAAAACAGATCTGAAACTTGGATGAGCAGTCTTACTGAAGCCAACATTGGGGGGGGGGGGATTCGGAATTAGCTATTTGTGTAAAAGGACTTGAGAGCCAAATTGATAAAAAACCTGGAACAGGTTCTCTCCAAAATGGACTCTTTAATAAAAGAAAATTAACAGATGGGAAAGGACTTGAAAGCAATCCAGGGAGAAATGCAGAACATGAAGGCAAGCTTGGAGAAATCGGAGGGCAGAGTTCAACAACCGAAAAACTTCCAAGGGAAAACAAAGGTGCAACAACAGAAGATAGATGATTTGCAAAAGAAAGTTATCTATCTGGAAGATAACTCAAGATGTAACAACATCAAAATAATGAATTTTGAACATCAAAAAGGAACTGCTTTTAAGCAGGAAGTGGTGGCCTGGATTAATTCTATTAGGAATTCCCAACACCTGGCAGAAGAAGATATAGAGAGAATACATTTTGTTGGGAATCCCAGAAGCAAGAGATCAAGACCTATAATATTGAAAATTTTCAACTATGTCAAGAAAGAGCAGTTTCTTGAGGTCATTAAAGAAAAAACAGAACTGTTAGTTTATAGATCTAACCCAGTTCAGATCTACCAGGATTTAAGCAATGAATCTACAGAGTGGAAGAAAACGATGAAACCAATCACTTCAATTCTAATCAAGAATGGTAGGAAATACAACTGGGGTCATCCTGTCTTTTTTAAAATATGGAAGGATGGAGTCTTTTTCAAAATCTACTCTATCAAAGAAAGCAAGGATTTGCTGATTGTGTGGGGGCTTTGGCAAGAAGATGAAGGCGACCAAGGTACAAGCAAGTAGGCTAGTAAGGAGTGGAAATTTGAAAGAGAAAGATATCTCGATTGGAAGAAACCATTGGATATTATCGGATGTTTGATGACTCCCCCCTCTTTTTTATTTTCCCCTTTTTAACATGGTATTTCCCCCCTTTTTCCTTCTTTTTCTTTTTATTAACACACTTTTTTCTTTTGTGGGTATTTTGGTTTTTTATTTTGTTTGTTTGTTTGTTTTGGGGTTGAAGAAGTAAGAGGAAAATTTAAGGGATAAGGACATAAATAGAAACAAATATGTTAAATGAAAGAGGGGAAGGCATTAAGGAATACATATATTCCTTATATAGGGTAGGGTGAAACAGGAATGAAGATTTGGCTGGGGCCCAGACTAGTGTGAGTGGCGTCTCCCACCCTCCCAGAGCTCGCGTCAAACTTTAGTGAGATGTGGGAAAATGGGAGGGAGGAAAAGAGTTTATATGTAGAGAGGGAAGTTAGGGATAGGAGATTAGATAGAGATGTAGCTGAATTTGTTTTTTATGGTGTTTTTGTTTTGTGGGATACACAATGGGACTGAATAAAAGTCAGATTATGGAACAAATATGGAGAAAAACATATGAGTAGCTACTTTAAATGTGAAAGGCCTAGGGTCTGTAACAAAGAGAAAGAGAATAGAATCACTACTGAAGAAAAACAAGGTTGACATTATTTATTTACAAGAGACTCATCAATCAAAGGATGGAGTTAAGGATCTGAAATTACAAAATATACACATTTATGAAAAAAGATTTGGACTTCCAAATCCAAAGGTGTAGGGACATTGATATCTAAACATTGTGAATTTGTGGTAAAAGAACTAGTAAAAGATAGTAATGGTAGATATTTGATAATACAGGGTCAAATGGGGGAAGAAGATTATACATTAGTAAATGTTTATGCACCGAATATGAATCAAGGAGAATTTTATAAAAATGTGATTAAAGAGATGGAGAAGGTTAGAAAGGGATATGTGATTATGGCAGGAAATTTTAACATGGTTTTGGATAAGGTAGGGGATAAATTTGTATGTGAAAAAGATGTGTTGAATAAGAGAAGTATGCTTTTGATCAAGATGTTGAAAACTATGGATTTAAAAGATACATGGAGAGAATTGAAGGGGGATGAAAGAAGGTTTATGTATCATTCTTCTGTACATAATAATTATTCAAGAATAGATTTTATGTTTATATCACAAAATTTAATTTCAAAGGTAGTACAGACAAATAATGTGATAAAAATAATGGATCAGGCATTGCTGGTGATGGAGATGAAAGTTAGGAAGGACTATCGAGAAGCTAGAAGATGGAGAATAGATTCCAATATTTTTCAGCATACAGATGTAGTGGACAGAGTTAAGAAAGAATGGTTGGAAATATGGTCAATTAATGAAGCAGGTGGGAGTAAAATAGGAGTGTTATGGGACATTATGAAAGCAATTATAAGAGGAATTGCAATAAGAGAATTCTGTAGATTAAAAAAGCGAGAGAAGAATATATATATATATTAAAGGATTTAGAAAATAAATACAGTACTATATATATATATAAAATTATTAGATATTCAAGTGAAAAGGAAGGAGTTAGAAAGCGCAGAGTTAGAAAAGGTCCAGAGGGTTTAATATTTATTTATTTAATTTATTTAATTTATTTAACTTATATGCCGCCCATACTACCCGAAGGTCTCTGTGAAGAGGAATTATTTTGAGTATAGTAATAAAAATTCAAAGCTTTTAGGTAGAATAGTTCAAACTAAAAGATCAAAAAATACAATTGGAGTGATTAAATAGGAAATAGGAAATAATTGTAGTCTAATAAAGGAAAAATTAAAGATACTACAAGAATTCTATCAAAATTTATATAAAACTAATAGTACAATGAAAGAAGATATAGAAAATTATATTAAAGAAAATGTTAAGAGTAAACTATTAGAGAATGATAAAAGAGAATTAGAAAAAGAGATAAAGGATGAAGAGACTATAGAGATTATTTATTTATTTATTTATTTATTTATTTATTTATTTATTTATTTATTTATTTATTTATTTATTTATTTATTTATTTATTCATTTATTCATTTATTTATTCAATTTATACACCGCCCATCTACTAAACAATGGTAAAACTCCAGGCTTTAATGGGATGGGGACAGAATGTTATAAAGCTTTTAAGTCAATACTGATCCCTAAGTTAAAAATACTTTATAATGAGATATTGGAAGGAGAGAAAATACCAGACTCTTGGAAACATTCATTAATAACTCTTATCCCAAAACCTAATAAAGATTTAACAGACCCAAGTTCATATAGACCCATTTCATTATTAAATCAAGATGCAAGGATATTCACTGCAATACTGGTGAACAGAATGAACACATTGATTACAACATATATTAAAGAGGATCAGAATGGGTTTTTAAAGGGAAGAGAATTGGAAAATTTAACTAGGAGGGCACTGCTGTCCTCAAAAGCAAGCATCAGACTTGATTTCCCTTCCAGGTGCAGGCCTGACTTCTGTGCATGCCCAGAAGCAGCAGACCTTGCTCTTCGAAGGGAAGCTGAGTCTACAGCTTGCTTCTGATGACAATGATGTGCAGCAGTAGCAAGTAGGTGCGGAGTGATGGTGGCAAGGAAATGGGGGGGCAGTAGCAGGAGCAGGTAGTCAGCGGGGGGCAGGAGCTAGGCCCACTGTTTCTGAGCATGCACAGAGGCAAGGGCTAGCTCTGGGAAGGGAACCCAGGCACATGTTCCCTCCTGGCCTCTGCCCAAGGCTTGGGACTCTGACTCGAGGCTTGGGACTTGGTACCAAAGACTTGAAACTTGACTTAAGTCTTGGTGCTAAAGACTCAGACTCAGACTTGGGTCTCAAGTCCAAAGAATCACCAACATCTCTGGTATAAGGCTCCTGATTACAAGAGGCTTCTTTGAGCCCTTCTTCCCACCCCATTTCAAGTTTTAAATAACTGTTAAACCTTTGCTTATTTGTTCTGTCAGGTGAGAATGAAAACATTCAGAAGTTTTGAAAGCTTAATGCGTAGGCATATATGGCAGCTTTCATGCCTGTTTCACAATTCTGGAAAAAAAATCACAACCCTTATTTTGCACAATTGTTTTTCAAACGTGAAACACTGAGTTGTGTGTGTATGTGCAAGTGTGTGTTTACACTTTACAATTTCTTTAAACAACAACCAAGTTTTTCCTAAGGAGTATGTGTGTGTGTGTGTGTGTGTGTGTGTGTGTGTGTGTGTGTGTGTGTGTGTGTGTGTGTGTGTGTGTGTGTGTGTGTGCACCCACAATTCTTCAAAAAACTATTAGTTTATAAATGTGAAATATTGTGCTTCTGTATCCAAGATTCAAGATGACAGGAAATGGCCCAGTATTACTGCACAATATTGTGCCCATGTTGCCGGCAGGAAAAAGGGATATCAAGCTTTACATAGCAAGGAACAGCCTGAATGTTGCCAACACCAATGGCAGCAGTCAAGGTGCTGTACAGGACACCTTCTTGACTTTCAGGAAAAGGCAATGGCTTATGCTGTCCTATGTGCCATATTGTAGAATGAGCTGCACACTACATTACATAGTGCTTTCTATCTACTGCATACCATGAAAGGTTCTACCAGTGGATTCAGATTTGCCCTCTTGTGCTCACTACCTTTCACAAAGTGACACCAAACAAGGGAAAATCTCAGAAGCTGACTCTTGAGATGAGTGCCTCGTGCCCCAGTAGCTACAGCTTCTGCAATTCCTCTTGTATGATTGTAATAAACTAATAAAACCAGGTCCTCAGTAGTGAATGTGCAATTTCTTGTTCTCAATCACATTCCTTCTCTTCATGTCACTGTTGCTGTTGGGTTTTGTCTGGCAAGAAGATCTGGGCACTACCTCACATTTTAAATTAAACACTGGGGGAGTTCATTATGTGTTTTCTCCTATTACAAACTAAAAGCTCCATCAGGTGCAATTAGTACCCAGATGAAACACTGTAGCTAGCCTACAAAACAAACACTTCCTAGTTCTGAATGGAGGCTCCCTTTCTAATTAACACTTTGAGAACAGAATGATCAGGCTTTCTTTCAGCACCAGCCATTTCCTACTACAGGCTTTGCCTCTCATCCTCCAAGCCACTGGAGTCATAAATGTCAACCAGCAGTTTAGTAAGCCTCCCAGAGCAGTCAGGGCTTTGAATGCCTGTCTCGTACTTCTTTAGGACGTACCATGCAGCTTTGGTTATGGCACATTCTTAAAGGCATCATGGGAGCATGATGTAATGGTCCCATTATTGATGGTGAAACAGTATTTCAGAAAGTATTGCATTTCCAAGAACTGTATTACATTTTCATGAAGCTGCATTTCCAAGAACTCTCACTACTGATTCACCATCAATTGTGCGCATCATTGATTTGGGGGGCAGATAATACCAATGGGTCCGATAATGTAAAGCTGGGTGAGGGGGCAAAACTGGCATGTCTTGCCTGAATATATTTATTTTATTTTTATTTATTTAAAATATTTTTATCATTTTTAGCTTTTAAATCTTGTCTTTTAATTAAGTAAGCCTTTTAATGAAAACTTACTTAATTAAAAGACAAGATTTAAAAGCTAAAAATGATACATATACAAATATCAAACAAATACCACACTTAAAAATGGTAAATAAAATCAGCACCAAAAACACATTGAAAGCAACAACATTAAAAAAAACCCTTCTCAGACAGCCTGTCGCTAAGGGAAAGACTGTCTGAAGAGAAAGATTTTTGTCTGTACTGTATGAGCATCAAAGAACAGGAAGCTTAAGCTGAAAATCATTGGGGAAACATTTCTAAGAAGGAGACTGCAGGCTGCTTTTTGAGCAGGGGCCGGGTCTCAAAGTCAAGAATTGAAATGCCAGCCTATTCCTCAGGATTAGGGACATTAAGTCAGGGCAAGGTGTGGAAGCAGTTAAAGATTTGTGTCTTGCTCTCTGCCTTTGCCTTGTCATCCCATCTTGATGCTCAGCTTTACTTCAGGACACTAATGGAATATAAAGTAGTCGCTCTGCAGGCAAGGAAGGCAGTGTGGGTCTGTCCAGGAATACATTGTCATGGGATGGTGATGGGGCAAACTGCAGACAGGGGGGCTTCAGAACAGAGAGGTGAATGGTTGCCCTGGCAGGTATCAAGGATGTAAATGGAGGAATCATGTTATCCTCGAAAAGGCACATGTTTCTCCAAGTCACTCCATATTAAGTATGTCCATTTCATTTTTCTCAGTATCCCACCTGCATTTTTGTCCTATCCACTTCTACGCTGGCTTGCAAGACGTCTGCTCCCATGCCAAATGTGCACATTTTTAATTGTGTAAATTTTTCAAACACACATATGGCTTTATGTAGGGCTTAACATTTGTGTCATGGTTTGTCCTCATGAGCTAAATAAAGAAGGACATTTTTCCCCACAGAGAGAAGGCAAGTTTTTTATTTAAAAAAAAATTGGTCTCCGAGAGAATATGCACATTTGTGGAATCATATTTTTGCACAATTATGTGACTTAATCGCACATAGTTATTATGATGATGTGAGGTTTAGTATTAACATACATGGTGTTACTTTTAGAAAGCAATGGATTTACTTTTTATGTGGGACAAATCACCTTTATGTGATTTATGTGTAGTGGGGCAAAGAGTTTATCTTCACATCCCTAGTTTTGTGTACATTTCCTTCACTAAAATGCACCACAAGCCTTGTAAATGTACAGACTTCTGATACAAGATGTGCTACATCCCATTATCAGCCTCAGGAGATGCAAAATGGAGAGTTTTGCAGAAAAATTCATCCTCTGCAAATATCTTTTAAATCCCCACTTTTTTATGTTTACACAAGTGTCCTCTTAGTCTTCTGCATCTATACTGTATACAATCCATGTTTATCTATGTTTGCTTGCTTTGCTTGATCAGATACAAATATCTAAATATACGAGGGGGTGCTGATAAGTATTGAGCTTTCCCCAGAAAAAAATTGAGCTAGGAAGCTATAAATCGCAGGGTGTATTGGCCAATTTGTCTGTATTCAATGGTGCAAAAATCAACTACCTATGATTTTAACTTATCTTCCGTGTTCAGGTCCAAAGTGAACATGGCAGCACCTCCAGAAAGGTTCAATGTGGAAGAGCATAGGACTATAATCAAGTTCCTGTTTCTCCAAGGGAAAGGTGCAAAGCAGATCCATGATGAAATGTCACAAACTATGGGTGATAGTGGCCCTTCATATGCAACAGTTAAACACTGGGTTGTCAATTTTTAAACTGGCCATTCTGGTGTTGAAAGTGAGAAAACCAGTGGAAGGCCTGTTTCTGTCTCTATGCCTGCAAATGTGAAAGCCATTCATGACATGATAATGGAGGACCAATGAATATCGGCCAAAAGTATTGCTATATATCTGAGAATATCACATGAGAGAGTTGGTGCCATTATCCACAACAACTTGGAAATGAGAACTGCAGCAAAGTGGATCCCCAAACTTTTGACAACCGAACAAAAGAGGAAACGTGTGGAGTCATCAGTGGCTGTTTTGGAACATTTTGCAAGAAATGAGTCAGATTTCCTGGGCAAACTGGTAACTGGTGATGAGACATGGATCTACTGTTAGGATCCTGAGGCAAAGGAACAGTCTAAGGAATGAAGGCATAGTGGTTCCCCCAGGCCAAAGAAGTTCCGAGTGCAAAGGTTGGTGCAGAAGAAAACAGCAACAGTTTTGGGGGATAACAAGGGAGTTCTGCTGGAGGACTGCCTTCAACGGGTTCAACCATCAATGCAAAATATTATTGTGCTTTATTGATGAAGCTGAGGCAAAGCATCAAGAAAAAACGTCGATGAAAGCTCTCCAAAGGTGTCATCCTGTTGCATGACAACGCCTCATCACACACTGCAGGTGAAACAATGGCAAAACTGACCTCCTTAGGCTTTCAAGTGATGCCCCATCCCCCCTATTCTCCCAACCTGGCTCCTTCTGACTATTATCTGTTCCCCAAACTCAAAAAACACCTAAGGGGACAACGATTTGGGAGTATTCTGGAGGCAACTAATGCTGCAAATGAATGGTTACACCAGCAGTCAGAAGAATTTTATTTGCAAGGGACTTAAGAAGCTGCAGGACAGATGTCGCAAGTGCATTGGCTTCCTGGGGAAATATGTAGAATAGTGTGGCAGTTACAGCTTGCTAGTTCAATTTTTTATCAGCACCCCCTCATACATCTCACTTTACTCCCCCAGGTTTTGGATAGTTAAGAGATAGGCATATACTATGCTGGAAACAAACAAACAAAAGCACATTAAAATAACTCAGGACTGCCAGTGGTAATTCTAGAAGATAGTTTTTGTTTGGCTCTGGGAGATGCTCAGATTGCTCAGAACTTCTTCCAGCAAAGGGTGACATTAGGGATGGGCATGTTGGGGAGTCACCTGGGGCTTTGAATTGAAGGGGGAGCCAAGCAGAGCTGAAAGAAATATCAACTGCAGCTTGGGGCTGTGTTTCTTTAATGTACACTATGCAATGAGCCAGGGAGGACAATTTAAAAAAAAAGAAGGAACAAAGAGAAAAAGAGGGGGGAAATAGGGGCAAATCCAGTACAATACACACAGTATGGATAGCAAAAGTCATGCTATTTAATTTGCAATATATGTGCCTCTCTTCGTATCCCCCATCAACACGCAATTCTTGGAAAGCAAAAATCTGTGATAAAATAGCTTGTCAATCTAAGCATTTTTCTCCAAAATATCTCAATTGTGGCCAATTTATCGGGCCACATCAAATTCAAAATGTCTGATCTGTGCCAGTTTGTATTTTGAGGCTCTGTATTGCTCTCATTGGCTAGTAATATTACACACTCAAACACATACTAAAGTTCGGGCCCAGGGGTGAAAGTAGCCGACATTTGTATTCACAAATTTCATAATATCAGTTAAGGTTACAAAAATTGTAAGGATTAAATAATTTGTGGAACTATATCAATTGATGCCTCTCCTCTGAAGGCCACGGTCAACTACGGCTATGTTATGAAGTCCCAAATAACTGTTTTGTAGAGTTCCAAACACAGACAGAGTCATGGGGTTTTGTACTTGTTATTTTGGCACATTACCATATGTCACAAAATCAGATATTCAAGTAAGTAGCATTTCCCCTCAAGCTGTCTAATTTAAGAGGAGGCTCATAATCAAAAGCATGTCTAGGCTGAAACTAGACATTAAGGGGCAGACATGGTAAGTATGATTGACTTGTTTTCAGTCCCACAATAGATTTCTTAGAGATGCATGCTTCAACAATCCGCTTGCAAATGATGCTTGCGTTTGCACTTCAATGACGTATCACAAAACACACTAAATGCAAGATACACAGATAAAGAAAAGTATGTCTTTCACTATATGATGGAGCACATCTTCTAAAAACATACAAAATATATTTTCTGTCTTGCCATATATTTTGTATCTCCAGAGACTTTCTAAAGAGCTTCAATCTGGCCACTTTCAGTCTGGCCATTCAAGAAATACGTTCTATAATAACCATGAAAGAGTTGGCAAAATGTGATTCATGACTCTTTCCACAAGCAATGAGGTATGTAAGCACACATTCTACACTCTTCAATTCCTGTGGCCCACGGTCAGGGAATTGATATAGCCTGAGCATGCATTGCTTTGCAGTTTGCAGAAATCAGATGAATCCGTATGACTCTCATGTCCATTCCTACCATTTAGCTAGATGTGCTTCTAGTGTCTAGATCATTAGTAGAGATCAGCCATAACAGAGTAAAAAAGTTTTCTATGATTAGAAAATTTACTTTTGATTTTTGGGTGCTGCTGCTGGTTACTGTGCCAGAATCAAAATGCCAAATTGGATTGTGTCTTTGCCTGGAATTCACTTGTTAGTCTCAATAAAAGTAGACTTGTTTATTTAATAAAACTTACATAACTGTTGAATCAGCAAATTCCACATTGTTAAGAGTAGCTATTTCAATTGGGAATACTTATTGGATTTAGGCCTTAGTTATTGGATTTAGACCCAGCAAACGAATCCTTATGTTCTGTATCCAAACTCATGCTTTTCTATTTGTGTGAACATAGATTTTTGTAATATTCTGTCTTCATCATCATCCAGAGATAATATTTATCTTTCAAGCTAGGTATCAGGGGAACAGCTCATAAGCAATGAACAATAGTTTATCATCATATCTCAGAATAAGGCCAATAGGGAGGTAGGTTGAAACAGTAATCTTTCTCTTGGAGTTTTAAATTGGAAACCTGGTCAGATGAATAATGCCTGAAATCACTGTGACCTGATTTGGATTATCTTGAATCAGTTAAGAAGCTATGAATCAGTCTTTTGCATATGTATGAAGACTCTTCAACTCCTTTCTTTACATGAGGCAATTATACCAGGAAATGTCTAATCATGGATTGCCATGGAGTTCTCTGGTTTAATAGAATGGCTTCTTCCGTAGCTGTTAAGAACAGGTTGCCTGCCTGTAATGGTAGTTCTTTGAGTGGTCATCTGTGAAGTCACACTCCGGGTAACCAGTGCATGCGCAGAGCCTCATCGGAACTTTCTAGAGAAGTGTTCTCCAACCTTTTTGGAACCGTGGACCGGTTGTGGGGCGGGCTCTGTATGCGGGGGGCACCCCTGCACTTGCAGGTGGGTGTGTTGTGCTCGTGGATGGGCACACAAGCGTGACATACACCCTGCAAGGGCAATATGCCCACCGACAAGCATGACACCTCCCGCAAGCGTGACATGCCCACCGTGCATGTGTACGGGGGGGGGCAGAGACCCATGTCCATGGCCCAGTCTTGGAAAGCCCATGGACTGGCACTGGGCTTTGGACCGGGGGCTGTGGACCCCTGTTCTAGAGCTTCTGAGATCAGAAAGAATCATGTTAGTAAAGCCCCCACTCCTGGATTATATGTACCCTGGCACCAGGACTCTCCCATCAGTACAAGTCAACCGCCAGTGTGGGTTAGGATGTGACAGAGAGGGGAGAATGGGAGGGATGTGTGACTTCACAGAGGACAACGTGAAGAACTACTGTTACAGGTAGGTAACCTGTCCTTCTTCATGGCCTCTGTGAATCACACTTTGGGTGACCAGCAAGTTGCCTTACCCAGTAGGAGGGTGTCACACTAAGGATGAAGAAATCACAACTCTTCCAAAAGAGGAATCCGTTTTCTGCCTGACTTCCACCTGACAGTGGATTATAAAGGTTGATGGCTGTGACCAGGTGGCTGCTGTGTACATATCGTGCAAGGGAATTCCCTTGAGGAAAGTTGTGAATGCTGCCAAGGCTCTTGTAGAATGAGGTCAAAGGGGTGCCAGTTAAGGGGCATGTTACAATTGGTAAGCCAGTTGAATCGTAGAGGTGACCCACTTGGAAATACATTGAGTGGAGGTTCTGTCACTTAAGGTGGAGGAGGAAGCATAGGATTGTGTGTACTGAAGGATTTTTTCAGTGATTTGCCAATGGAAGAGGCATAAGACTCAAACTTTTTCCACTTGTAGTTATTAGCTCTCCCTGCAGAAGGCTTTCAAGCCTGTTGAATTACATTTATCAGGGAGGTGAAATCCTCCATGCTGCCAGATGAGGTGCTGGGCGATCTGGGTGAAAGACCTGTGCCTTAACTTGAGTGAGAAGGTGAAGTAGATGGGGGAGGTGGTAAACGTCAGATGACAGCTGATATAAAGCTGAAAACCAGAACTGATGTGGCCACCAGGGGGCCACCGGGATGGCACTGACCTTGTTCTGTCACAGCCAAGTAATTACTTTGTGTAAAAGAGGAAATGGTGGGAACGGGTAGATGAGAGATCTGGGCCAGGAGTTGTCAAAGGCATCACCCAGGGTGCAGAGGGTGCAAGAGACTGTCTGGTATAGTTCCCACTTGTGGGCCAGGTATTCCGTCCAGCTGAGAAGATCTGTGAGGTCATTGTCCTGGCTGGCCCCATGGATGGCTATGAGGCAAATGTGGTGCAAGAGACACCACTAATATAGGCCTACTGCAAGGTAAGGTAGGCTTGGGTAGTGGTTTCCACCTTGTTTGAGGATATAATACATTGCAGAAGTGTTGTCTGTGGCAATCTGTACAGTACCATCTTGCCCCAGAGATGGTTCTGAAATGCCTTGCTAGCTTTGATAACCACCAAAAGCTCCAACTTATTGATGTGGAGCCTTTTCTCTCTTTGGGACCACTTGGCATGTATTTGTAGGGATCTGCAGTGCGCACACATAGCCCAGCTGGTGAGGCTTGCATCTGTGGTGACTTGTATGTGAGGTTGTGGTTGTTACCAATCAAGAGGTTTGCCTCTGTTGACCATCAAGAAGATGGTCAACAGAGTTGAAAGAAAGTTCAGGGATGACTTCGGGGGGGGGTAGAAGGTGGGTTGGAGAGGGGTTTGAATAACACCAGGAACCATGCCTGGAGTGATCTCATTTTCAGGCGAGTGTGCTGGACAACAGGGGTCATGGAATCCATCATGCCCAGGACACACTGGACCATCAGAGCTAGGATAATTGCATGAGGGCTGAAGGTGCTGAGTAGGGAAAGCAGCTTGTGGCGGTTATTGTCTGGAAGAAAAACTTGGGCTTTTTTGGCATCTAGGTAAGCACCGATATATTAGATGCATCTGGTCAGAATGAGGGCAGACTTTTCTAAGTTCACAGTAATGCTGAGATCTCAGAGGAGTTGCGATGTGAAGGACACATTGTGCTGAGCTTTGTGGTGGGAGTGAGCCAGTCATTGATGTATGGGAAGATTTGGACACCTTGCAGCCTGAGGTATGCTGCTACCAGGGCCATACATCTGGTAAACATCCAAGGTGCTGTGGCCAGGCTGAATGGTAACCTCTCGAATTGGTAGGCATGGCCATCCATTTGGAAACAGAGAGACAGCCTGTGAGAGAGATGGACGGATATGTAGAAATAGGCGTCCAATAGATTGATAACTGCAAACCAGTCTCCCTTCTGTAGCAGGGGAATAATGGATTTGAGGATAACCATGTGAAATTTGGTTGTAGAAATGTAATCATTCAGGTCTCTGAGATCAAGAATGGGGCAAAGGCCTCTGTCTTTCTTGGGAACTGTGAAATAGTGGGAGAAGAACCCCTGAACTACGGGTTGTGGTGGTACAAGCTCTATGGCATCTATGAGAGGGATTGTATTTTTTCCTGCAGGGTCACCAAGGGAAGCGTGGACCTGTGGAATGATGGAGTTGATAGAACCTGCTGCCATACCATCGTTCTATGATGGATAGGACCCAGGCACCTGTGGTGATGTTTTGCCATGCAGGTAAGTGCCATTGGGGGCAGGTAGAAAGTGGCTGGGAATAGAAAGATTTTGGCCACTGGGATGTCAAACCTGATGTTTGGATTTGCAGTCATGGCTCCTGGTCATGGTTTGCAGCTCAGGTTTAGAATGGGAAGGCTGATGCTTATAATAAAAGGTAGTGGCTGCTTGCCTCTGTGCTTCCTGGTAGGTGTTGTAGGGGTGACACCACTGCATGCAACAAATGAGACTCTCAATGCTTCAGTCCCCTCAGAAACTGAGGGGAGAGTCTTGGTGCCAAGGTACATATAGTGGGGGTGGGGCCTATATTAACATGTTTCTTTCTTTCTGATCTCAGAAGCTCTAGAAGGTTTCAATGAGGCATGTGCGAATTTCCCAGAGTATGATTCAGAGGCCACAAAGAAGAACCATAGTTCTCTAGTTCAGATGAAATGTGAAACAACAGTAAATGAGGGGGTTCCTGTTTTTACCAGACTGTGCGCAAGGATTTAATGTGCACTTCTTGAATTTCCTAACCCAACCAGGAATCCCACTGGAACCAAACTACTGGCAACCAGAGTATGTCAGATCTACCTCCTTGGCACAACCATTCTCTGAAAAAGGTGTTTTTTTTTCCATTTTAGGAAAATAAAAAGGGACATTTTCCCTCATCTCTTTCCCCACCACAAAATCTTGTATGATGTGGGACCAAATGACAAAACACAGTGAATTTGTTTGGATAATTTCCCCCCAGCATTTTTTCTCCTTTTTAAAAATGTCCTCTAGCAATGGACATTTTGTACAACTCTTCAATGACCAGGTCATCCAATGCCTACATTGTAGATCTAGTTCTGTGGGAATTTGGCAACAAAACATGAGATGGGGGTGGGGTGAGCGCTAAAACATGCATTGTAATTAAAACGTGTCTCAAACATTTTGTGGCAATAGACCTCTTGTTTCTTGAATGCTTGGAATGCATTTTCAAATACCCCTCTTTAGCCCCAGTGTCAGAAAGCCATTTAAAGGTTTTCTCAAGTTGTACGTCTCCGATATCTTTCAGTTGTCACGCTGTGGATTCAGAGTATGTGATAATGTATTATTCATATTCCCCCCCCCCCGAGTTCATCAATGTCTCAGCTTGTTATTCTTACCATTTTCCCAGAATAATAGGGCTTAGTGAGGCAATTTATCCTCAACTTACAGCAGTTTGTGTAGTAATAGAGTCTATTCAAAAATGTTAGGAAGAAGGGGAGGAGGACCCCATATTTAATCACCTCTATTCCTTCAAGGCTGAGGAGGCTAAGAAACTCTTTGCACCCCTCCTAACTTAGTATTTTTTAAATTTAACTTTCCAGAGGAAATCTAGAACCCAGTAACTTCTGAACTAAAGTATTTCAGTTGAAATTCAAACTTAGTCATGGATCCATTGATTGGCTTTGGATAAGGCATTCTGCCGCCACTCAAACAAATGTAAATAAAACCAAAACGAAGTGTGCTGCTTATATACTGCCCCACAGTGCTTAAAGCCAATGAGCTGGGTACTCAATTTAGCAACCTCGGAAGGATGGAAGGCTGAGTCATCCTTGAAGCTGATCACATCATGAGCAGTCTTAACTTCAGTAGTTCAGTTTAACCACTGTGCCATGGGGCTCCATGTAAAGTTCATTTTGGTACATCTGTATGAACTAAAAACTACATCACAAAATTCGGAGAAGTATAAAATCTTAATAAAAATTGTTTACAAATTAGTGCATTAAGCTAAGAGATGAGAGTTCAGGACAGTGTATTTGAAACATGCTTGAACTAAAGTCCTTAGCATCCCTAGATAATACAGTGGTCCCTCGACTTACAAACACCCCTACTTACGACCATTTCGAGTTACGACCAGCTCCGGCTGCAAAATTTTGCTTCTACTTGTGACCGGAGCTTCCACTTATGAACAGAAAAAGGCAGGGGGGAAAGGTGGTAAATTCAAATTTCTAACTGTAGGTGGCGACGAGGCTGCTTCTTTATAGCTCTTTCGCCTCAGCAATTAGAGATCGTTGGAGGCTTCGGAGGCTTGGGACTGCCTCCTGCTTCTGAGAGCGTGTGTGTGTTTGCAGGGAGGCTTCGGGCTGCCTTGTAAGGTAAGGTGCTGTTTTCTGCTTTTTAAAAATTGTTCTGGGTGTTTTTGCATCATGGGTTTGAACTGGGGGGGTTATGTTTCTGTGCTGTGATGGGTCTTGGGGGTATGGTTGCTTTCTGGATTTTTTTCCCCATTTCCAATGGGTCGGGGGGTTTCCTTGCTTTTTTGATTTCCCCCCCATTTCCGATCTTGCACAATCTGCTTGATTGCTTTTTGATTTCTCTTGTTTGCCTCTGCAATGGGTCTTGCACGGTTGATCGGTTTTTGGTTTGTTTTCTTTGCATTAGGTCGTCCACCCTTGATTGCTTTTTGCCTTCTCTTGTTTGCATTTGCAATGGGTCTTGCATGGTTGATTGCTCCCCCCCTTGGTTTGAAAGGATAAATTGCGTTTCCGACCAGTCTTGCAGTGATTTTTTTCCTGGTGATTTTTTTCTTTGGCCAGAATGGATTAATTTCATTTCAATGCATTCCAATGGGAAATAGTGCTTCAACTTATGACCATTTTGACTTACACCCATCTTCCTGAACCAATTAAGTTTGTTAAGTCGAGGCACCACTGTATGTCCTAGCAAACAGTCCTATGAAAGGTTTTAATCTACATTTATAAAAGTGGCCTGTGCTCCTGTGCAAAATTGTATCAGCCACCAATAGCTTCAATGAAAGAAAAAAAAGGGACTTCCTTGCTTTGTCAACTGACTGACAATTCCATCAACACAACCCAGCTTTCATGGTATAAAAAATTCTCTTTTAACATAAAACCAGAGCATGGAAATTTACTTTGAAAAAAAGAAAATGCCAGTGATGGTTCCCAACACCCTTTTTTCTTATTTGTCATCACAATTACAAATTTTAAAAACAAACTCTTTATCTTTTTTGCCTCCCAAATGTATCTAAAATAGTTATAACAACCAAATGCAATTTTAGAGACTAACGAGTTTTATCTGGCATAAAGTCTTGTGTACGTCATCCCATACATCCCATGTTTGATGAGCATTTTTTTAAAAAACAGTTATTCTTTAGTTACCTTTTTTTAAAAAAAACAGTGAATGCTATAAGGTGCTAGCTGGCTTGATAACTTAGTGTGTTAGGTGTCTGGCTGCAGAGTCAGACACCTGGAGTTTGACTCCCATTGTGCCTCCTGGGAGAAGAGCCAGCTTGTATAGCCATTGGCTTCATAGTCTCAGGATACCTGGCAAACCCACTTCTGAGTATTGTATACCTAGAAAACCCTGGAAAGAGTTCCATAAGTTCAAATTGACTTGATGACACACAATTCTTCTTCTTCTTCTTCTTCTTCTTCTTCTTCTTCTTCTTCTTCTTCTTCTTCTTCTTCTTCTTCTTCTTCTTCTTCTTCTTCTTCTTCTTCTTCTTCTTCTTCTTCTTCTTCTTCTTCTTCTTCTTCTTCTCCTCCTCCTCCTCCTCCTCCTCCTCCTCCTCCTCCTCCTCCTCCTCCTCCTCCTCCTCCTCCTCCTCCTCCTCTTCTTTGATGCTGGTACAAAATACTCTGTCCTGCCACCCATTTTGTTTATACTTTGGCACCCACAACAGTACAAAAGAAAACACATGAGGCACAGCATAAGCCAGCAGTTCAATTGTGTGATATTCCTCCACCACCATTTAATGAGGCCACACATCATAAGCATAGAAGTAACTAAAAGGTCACAGTTACACTGCAAAAAAATAAATAAATTGATGCTGCCCTTTGTTACATCACAGCTGTAACACAATTTAGTTACACCTTCAATATAGGCAAAATGAACTAATTACAAATGTGATTCTCCCACTGTGCATGGAGAATGACTAGTCTTGGGCAAGCTACAAAGTCTCAAGGTACCCCCAGTAGAAGGGAATGGCAAACCACTTCTGAGTACTTTATACCTAGGAAGCCCTGAGTTGCTACAAGATAGAATTGTTCTGATAGCACATCATTATTATTATTTAATTAGTTCTATATAACAAATTACTTCTAACAAATTATTTATAAGTAGCTATAATTAGTTACATCTAAACAAAAGAATGTATTGCAACTTCTTTCTATATGGGCTCTCGTAATAACAAACATACACCTTCCCCCATTCTAACAGTTAGGAGGTGGACAGGAGACATCTCACAAAACCCAAAATGAAAAAGCAGCACAGAGAACACAGAACAAAGACAGCCATAATGTGGAATTATAGGGCAAAGCCACACAGCCTCTTTGTCCACCTGGCTCAGAAACAGTGCTTTTCTTCCAATTACACATAAAGGGTTGTAGATCATACAAGGTGTACTTTGGAAAGCTTTAAGTCTTTCAGTTTTTGTGGTGCATGGGAGATGAACAACATCCCCATTTAAAGCAGCAGGATGGTGGGAGTTTAGGGTTTCCTCTGTATAATACACCCCTTCCGCCTTTGTAGTGCTATATCAAAACCATTTTGTCTAGAAGAACAAACCTTTCACAAATGAGCACACAGATACAAAAGAACAGAGTTTAAGGAGAAAGATAAAAAAATGTACAAAATAAATCTTGGCAGCCTGGGAACCAGAAGATAAAGCAGATAAAAGGGGTGAATCAAAAGAAGGTTCTGTGTGGTATAGAGCTAAGCAATCTTATCTCCATCTCTCTACTCTCTCTCTGTCACAGTCTGGCTATTAGGTACAGGGAAGAGAATAAACTGAACACCTTAGGTTCTTTCTTTCCTTCTTTCTTTTCATCTTTCCTTCTCTCCTTCCTTCCTTCTTTCCTTTCTATCTTCCAACAATCCTTCCTTCCTTTTTTTCAGGCCAAGACACGAAGCATACAGCACAGGCACAGACTGGATGATTTGCATGAGTGCAGCTCGCATTTCGAGATTTACCTTCTGCTTCTGCTTGTGGTAACAACACATCCAAGTAAGAAGCAGGGGTTGCTGGTCATCCCTCATTGGCCAGCCTTTTCCAACCATCCAAGGGACCGCTCTCAAGGACGGGGGCCAAAGGCAAGCCTGATTCTTGCTAAATAGAACAAAAATCCTGTTTAACTGTCATAAAGACTATCGTGCCCAAACTGCAGCCTCTAGCAAGCCTCTATGCATCCTTCCTGGGGAAAGAGGAGGATGACGTGCTTATGCTCTATACATAATCAGAGGAAACGTAATTTATACATATGAGATCATCACCCCTGAGACACTGTGCTAATGGCTCCAGACACAAAGACCTTGAGGAATTATTTGTGTGACTATTTTTTTTGAAAAATTGTCTTATTTATTCTGCTAAGAAGCTATCAGACTACGTAGGCTCACTGATTTATACACTGATTTATTAATAGATCTATTAATATACCAGAAGTGATTTATCTTGAACTCTGACTACCCTGTGCTATGTTAATGAAGCCACTTTTGATTTTGATACCGTAAAAAGCTGAGGTTTATTCCAGCCTTGAAAAATGTGCCACTAAGTTGAAGATTCTGTTTGAAATATATGGCACCTGAGATGTAAACAACAACAGTCTTCAAGTTGGAAGGGACCCTATGGATCAATTGAGTCCAGGCCCTGTCAAGGAACCACAGTGAGGGGAATCAAACTCCCAACCTCTGGCTCTGCAACCAGAGACCTAAACCACTGAGCTATCCAGCAGTTAGTTCATATTGTTCTATTTATGAGGTTAAATTAATTTGTCCGTCAATTAGAAAACCAACAATCATCTCTAAGCTTAAGATCATATCTAAAATTATCATAAAACCATGAATATGGAGACACATATTCAATCTGAGCTGGCTTCTGAAAGGTTGGTATCACTTGGTGGGTGCAGTTCAGGTAGAAAGATCAGACTAAAGATTAGAATGCTCCTTTTTGAAAAAGCAATTACTGTAATTACAATTTCAGATCGAAAAGCAAGGAGTTACTATGATAGTTACTGTATAATCTTAAAAACAACTGTTTACTTTCACATACTTTAAAAACATGCACACACCTCTGAATGCTACCAATCATTGGCCCGTGGTACAAAACAGACACTGCTCCCATTACCTCAGCAGACACAATGGAACATTGGCAGCATGAAGGCAGCATGAAGCACAACATAACTTAGCTTTTGCATATGTGATACTCTTCCTTCACTGCCTAGTGAGGACACCCATCCATAATTATAAAGTAACTAAACATTTACAGTTACACAGTTACATATAAAGTTCCACTTACAGTTACAAAACAAAAGGAGTGAAGCTATCATTATGTTACAGGCATATTACAATGTCATTTGTTATGGGGAAAAACAGAATTAAACTCTCAGCCAGCCATCTGAAATACATCTTAAAAGTACCAGCCTGCTATTATTTTCTTCTGTGTTTCTTTTTGAGCTAAACAAAACCACTGGGCGCATGAAGAGGACTATAGACCACTCTTAATTAATAAAAACAATGCGAAACCCTGGATTAAGCAGGTATTTGCTCAGGGTAGGAAGGAGTTCCTCCAGACTTCTATGGCAGCAGGACTGACTTCTGGGCCAAGGGAGGGGCTCAGTTCAAATGTTCAGAAACACGACCTAGCCTGCAAACTGCCTAAGGAAATGCTTGTCTTGTGTATTTCTTTCCCTTCCCTTCAGGAAGCAACACTGGTGTCCTTCCAGCTATCACCTCTTTTGCACAGAACACAAAGGAGACATGACATGGAAAAGTATTCAAGTTATCCTTGACTACATATAGCTGGAATCTTGAAGACATGGGCACACATCTACATTAGGAAGGGTGCTGTTACTACTGTTAGTTTCTATTGAGCTCTCTTGTTTTCAAAGATTTAAAACTGCAAAGTAAAATTCAGCCCCTTCTGAAACTCAGAATACAAATACTGGATCTTTCTTCAGAACAGAACTACACTGCAGACTGAAACAATGCAAACTAAAAGTATGTAGGCTTGGAAGGTCATTTCACACCTGCAATGAGTTGGAATCTTTAAGGTTTCCCCCTCCACTTTCAATCACAATCCACTCTCAAGGGTGTTAATAGTTCTTACCAAATGGGGAAGAATCGTCGTTGTCTAGCAAAGATCCGCCATAGGAAAGCTGCTTTGCAAACCGCCAATCAGCTGTTTAAATAGCTGTCTTGCGAAGCTTAGGTCCTGAAAACACCCGTTTTGCGAGCGCGGAGGGAGCTGTCAAAATTGTCGTCTAGCGAAAATCGGCTTGCGAAGCAGGGGCCAAACATCGTCCAGCGAAATTCCCCCATAGGAATCACTGTTTTGCGAATCACTATAGCGATCGCAAAAAGTCAATGTCTAGCGAAAAAACTGTCATCTGGGGTAACTGTCTAGCGAGGCACCACTGTAATAACATCTGAAAGTCACCAACACCACAATTAACCCAACGGGCCATTTAATGGGTTTCGCAGAAAAACAGAGAGCAAGAAACACAGCAGATTGATTGGTGCACAGGAGCAGAACTCGAAACTCAGCATCCCAGTGGGCTGCTCCTCTGATGAGAGAGAGAGATTCCCCTATAAATAGCAGCAATTCCCCATTTTCAAATTTTCCTAGGAACATACGAGGCAACCTTATACTGGGGCAAATCATGCAGCTCAGCCCAGTCCATCTGAGCCATCTAGCCCAATATTGTCAAAGCTTACTGGTAGCAACTGTCCTGGGATTGGGACATGATTCTTTCCTAGCGCTACATGGAGATGCTAAGGATTGAACTTGGGATCATCCATATGCAAAGCAGATATTCTACTACAGTACTATCATCTATGTTCCCTTACTACTACCAGCTATGGTCCCTTCCTGAGGGCAGTATATATTGCCACAGCATTAAACATCATAATGAGCACAACTGGGGCAAATAAAGTACTACCCAGGTTTCAGCAACACCCATTAGTGACACGGCAAACTAAAATTAAAATAAATATTTTGCAGAGCAAAATACATATTAAACAACAATGTTTTAATGCAAGAATTGTCGCGGTGGAAGCGTTAAGACCTCCTTGTTTTTGAGGTTATAAAAATATAAAGCATTGAAATTAAGTGTGCACGCATGTGTGAACATGTCTACTGTAAATATTATTGAGATATCAGATTTGTCTTTTGTTACAGCAGTTGTCATGTTGCTAGCTACAACTTTAAATTTATTCAGTAAAAATTATAACAGAAAATTCAGCTTTTGAATTCCTGAAATATATTTTAGATGCAAATTAAATTGGCCATCTCCCCTCCCCCAGAATTGTTCTATTTTAGAAATGACAACTGAAATTTGCCAAGTTCACCCTGGCTTTCTATGTATGAATTATTCTTTTGTTAATCTATAAATTAGAAAACTCAGGAGAGGTTATTGTTTGTTTCTTTTATTTGCTTTTCTTTCAAAAATACAAATGCTATTTTCCTTGGTTTTCTTTCTGCCAAAACAGAGGTGGTTTTAACAGTGCACCTTAATATGAGTGTCTGTGTTTAGCATAATGTAATGTATTTTTGCATAAGTAAATAAGTACCATGTAGACAGGCTGAGAAATTCCACAAAGAGATAATAATAAACAAAATTATTTTCTTTTCCAGTGCACTATAACTATTGCGATAATTTTCACTGCTAGCAAAATACGTTTGTTTTAAGATGAATAATGAAGTCCAGAAAGGTCACACTGATTCACTCTTTATTCAAGTCACAGAACAAAGATGCATGTAATTGGCAGAAATTCTATGCAAAGAGCTCAAGATGAAAGTTCTTCTCACCTAACTTAAACCTTCTGAATGTATTAAGATAGAGAACTTGTTAAAACTGTACTCCCCCCCCCCAATGATGTATTCTTCAAGGACTGTACTCGGACCCTGTGTTCTTGGGATTGTTTGTTCTGTTGTAATTTATTAACTACTGCAACAGTTTGAAAAATATGAGGAGCAGCAGAACATGGAGTGTACAACAGAGCATGGAAATAATGTATTGGATTCAACCCATTAATGTTGGACATAATCTGATTATTTATGCATGCTGATGCAGGTCAAATTGTGTAATTCGTTGAGGTGAATTGCCGCTAGGTTTGATGCTTATATTTCTCATTGTGTGTCAAGGCTTGTGACTGGTGTGTAATGAGAAATATAGACCTTAATTTCTCCACTTTCATTAACTGACTCCAGTATGATTACACTATTCGACTTAGCCTGCTACGCCTATGTAATAGGATTCTGATCATTAAACAAGATACATTTTTGGACCAACACCAGAAAAAAACTCTTAACATTTAAAAAATGGCTCAAATCCTCTTGAATAGTTAAGCCAATAGAAGAGAAATGGCACTACTCACAGTGAATAGCTGCTGCTAATTAACAAGCCCTTTCTTGGATCCCTAGTTGCATGTCAAACCAAACTTCACAACTGGTGCAAAATGAGAAATCCAAGCAGGGTTTTTGTCAATTAGGGGCAACCTAAAGCTGTTAAGTTATTCCCACTTCCTTTCCACTAGCTCAACCAATTTGCTCACAAATGGTATTTATTCTCTTTGTCCCCAATATCTCTTCTTCCCTTGTGTTTTCTCGCTTTTCACATTTCTCCTCTCAGCACTGCCTGTTCATAGTGCTGCCAATTAGAGCGGGGGGGGGGGATATTTAGGGTATTGGTGGATTTCCCCCCTCCTTGTGGGCAGCTGCCTCTCATTCTTCTCTCCCCCTGCAAGACTTTCGAGGTGTGATAGCATGTGAGTGACAGAGAGAGCGTGTTTGAGTCCAAATGTTCTTTTAGGAGTCCCAGGCAGTCAGTGTCCTCACACAGCGCTGAACTAGGAAATCAACATTTATATATATAAAAAAATATTCTGAGGAAACCTAACAGGGCATCCACCCTAGGGATATGGACCCAAAGTAAGTAAGGCTGAACCATCACCTCCTGTCCCAGTGTGAAGACATCATCCTCAGTGTGGGCAGGACACCCACACCCATTGCCTCTTTGGAGCAATATAGGCAATCACATATGCTAGAAATCGGGGGTGGGGGGAGGGATGATGTAAGTAGAATTGTTTAAAAAAATCAAACGTCATGACAAAAGACCGGGCTTACTCACAATTAGCTTTACATCATGGAGTCAATGGAAAATAGATTGAGATCGTCAGTGACAACTGTAGCTCAAACGGTGTGATATTTTGAAGTGTAATCAAGCTTAGTTTTGATTTGCTGTTAAATCAACTAGAGGTAAGTACCCCAAGGGGTTGAATTGCTCGGACAGAGCTTGGGGTGTAAGAATGCCACAAAAATATGTGACTGGATCTCTTGCATGCTTAAAAGTTAAAAACTTGTTTGGGGGAAATGGCAAAACACAACAGGAACAGAATCAATCTCCTTCCCTGGCCCCAAAGTCCTCCTCATTGCCCCCAACACAAACACTGCTTACAGTGTTTTTTTTACAAGTGGATTCTGATAATAAATCTCTCTCTGCCTCATGCAGTCATGTATTTAGTTATGGCTTCTACCCATGTTGCCATGTTCTAATCAGTAATTTGAGGTTTCGGGGGGGGCACTTATGCCCTAACTAGATTGTAACCTGGTATAACATCTATACGGACAGGAAGCAACAGTTAGAACTGGATATGGAACAACTGATTGGTTCAAAATTGGGAAAGGAGTATGACAAGGCTGTATATTGTCTCCCTACTTATTTAACTTATATGCAGAATACATCATGCGAAAGGCCGAACTGGAAGAATCCCAAGCCGGAATTAAGATTGCTGGAAGAAATATCAAGAACCTCAGATATGCAGATGATACCCCTCTGATGGCAGAAAGTGATGAGGAATTAAAGAACCTCTTAATGAGGGTGAAAGAGGAGAGCGCAAAAAATGGTCTGAAGTTCAACATCAAAAAAACTAAGATCATGGCCACTGATCCCGTCACCTACTGGCAAACAGGAGGAAGTGACCGATTTTACTTTCTTGGGCTCCATGATCACTGTAGATGGTGACAGCAGCCACAAAATTAAAAGATGCCTGCTTATTAGGAGGAAAGCGATGACAAACCTAGACAGCATCTTAAAAAGGAGAGACATCATCTTGCCAACAAAGGTCCGCATAGTCAAAGCTATTTCTAGTAGTGAAGTATGGAAGTGAGAGCTGGACCATAAAGAACGTTGACCACCGAAGAATTGATGCTTTTGAATTGTGGTGCTGGAGGAGACTCTTGAGAGTCCCCTGGACTGCAAGGAGAACAAACCTATCCATTCTAAAGGAAATCAACCCTGAGTGCTCACTGGAAGGACAGATCCTGAAACTGAGGCTCCAATACTTTGGCCATCGCATGAGAAGAGAAGACTCCCTGGAAAAGACCCTGATGTTGGGAAAGTGTGAAGGCAAGAGGAGAATGGGACGACAGAGGACGAGATGGATGGATAGTGTCATCAAAGCTACCAACATGAATTTGACCAAACTCTGGGAGGCAGTGGAAGACAGGAGGGCCTGTCGTGCTCTGGTCCATGGGGTCACGAAGAGTCGGACACAACTAAATGACTAAACAACAACAACAATAACATATTTGGGTTTTATTTAATAAGAAGATTGCTTGATTTTTCAAATATTGTATTTTTCTGTAGCTCGATGCTCTTCTCATGTTTTAGACTACATGTCCAATCAGCCCCTATCGCAGATATAGTCCAAAGCAAAGCAAAGTGTGCTGTTTATAGTGTGATGCTTAAAGTGCTCTCTGCGCAGTTTACAATTTAATTATGCAGGCTGCACATTGCCCCCCCCCCCGCAAGCTGGTTACTTAATTTATGAACCTCAGAAGTATGGAAGACTGAGTGAACTTTGAGCCAGCTATCTGGGACTGAACCTGGCTTGTGAGCAGTGTTTTGGCTCTAGTACAACAGTTTAACCTCTATGCCACAACACAGGGGAAGGGCACCAGGTTGGGAGAGTCCACCATATTAACATACTCTGTGTGAGAGAATGATGTTATCATAAGAAGCTTTTGTAAAATCCAAATGTATTTGAACTGAAATACCTGACTGGGGATAAATCAATTCATCTCTGTCCAAGAAATCTGAGGATAGGCGGTTAATGGATTTTAAATTTGAATTGTGCTGTTATCTGTCTAATTTTAGTAATTTTTTTAAAGACACAGAGGTTTAATCATTATGAATTTTTGGAAGAGCTAGAAATACAAATTGTCTTCTACTTCCTGCAGATGATATTCTACATGCAGTAGTAGTAGTGTTATCATACCTAACTATTGCCTATATAGTAACTAATTTCTTGATCCAAAGTTCCAAACTCTGGGTTGAGAAGGGGATTTTTGGATCCCACAGTGCCAAGAGACAGAACTCCAAAGTGGCTACCTAGGATTCAAATCAGCAAGGTGCGGCCACTAATTGTAAGCTCATGTGTCTTATGTTGAACAAAGTGAAATAAGGCACATTGGCTTACATCTTACTGTGCATGTATACTTGCAGAATGCAAACAGTAAAACTTGCAATGGCTTCTCATTGGCAGTTAATGAGACACTTCCCCTTACATGTTTTGGGATATGCCAATCGACTAGAAACTCAAGCAAGTATTCATTAATTAGTAGTGTGAGCCTGTTGTGATCATGCCATTTACCTTCCTCAGGCATAACCATGCAATAGGATTCTGGCTATTCCCTTCCAACATATTTTGGGGTTTGGTTGAGTGATTGACTGGAGCATTCATGTCAGAGATTACAAATCCTTAACTACATCCCTGCTGGGTTCCATAGTCTGTAATGCCTGCCTGTTACTGGCTGCAAAACAGAAGAAGTGCTAGTTTGGGCAGCAAACATCTGCTGACCTGGGTATTTTATGGCTATTCCCCTTCTTTATCCCTGGTGGTCCAGAGGGGGACCACCTGGAACAGCTACTCTCACATACAAACCCACTGAGCAGAGGAGCAGTTAAAATAACTGAGAAGTTTTCAAAAGGCAACAAGTTCTGTGGAGACCATTGCTTTTCCTCTTCTTTGTTATAAGGGGGGGGGGGGAGAAAAATAGAAGATCAGGGAGTGACAACACCTGCTCCTAACCCTATTTGTGCTGCATCTCCAGATACATAAGACCAGCTAGCTGCCGGAGGCAAGGCCTCTGTGTCGCCCAAGTGCGCATTTAGTGTCGCACATGGAGCCACAGGAGGAGTTGTGAGCCAAGATCCATAGATGCTGTGGTCCTTGTGCCTCCAGCATAGCTCTGGAAGGTCCTTCAATGTCTGTGCCGAGGCAGCTTTGTTGGGAGGGGCTCAGGGCTTCATGTGGCATGGGATCAAGATGAATATTACCCTTACCCAGTGGGATTCTTCTTATGCTCTTGTGCCTGCAGGATTTTCCTCAGGATCTGTTTCCAATGGCCATGTGCCTCCTGGCCTCTTCCTGCTAGTTTTTTTACTGTGTGCACTGCCCAGCAGCTCAGCAACTAACTAGTGCCTGATACTATTTTTTTAAAAATATCTTCCCTTTCTAAGCTAGCTGCATTTTCTTGCAGGTGAAATCATCAAACAAAAAATAACATAAAACCTTCTGCCTACAATGCTTGCATTCTTTTATTCAGTGTCTTACGCTTGCACACCTTCAAACAAACAAACAAACAAACAAACAAACAAAACCCAGAGGGCAGTCTTTGTAGCAAATTCCAGCTAAATGTTTTTATTCTCTATAGCCTACTTCTAGTAGGCAGAACTACATAGTGAAAAATGCAAATTTTAAACCATTTCCCCATTTTTTTCTAAAGGATCCTCTCCTGATCAAAGGCCACAAGTATTTTTTTTTTCAATAACATTTTCAACACCTTTAATAGCATTTGCGTCCTACCAAAGGATGGCTAATTTTACCTTAAATATAATCTCTTTTTTTGCCTAATATATGTGATTTTTGCAAACAATTTCTCTTAATACTGTTCATTTTCATAAATATGTACATTTTTGTGAGTACTTCCCTTAATATACACCCTGTGCACACATTTTTACTAGAGAACTGTGTGCTGAAGCTCAAAGAAACATGGACACTGACAGTTAATTGGGCTAAGATTCTTTTACTGATCCAGGAAGCATGAATCCAGCAAATTCATATTAAAATGCAAATCAGTCCCTCTTGGGAACTAGAAGTTTAGACTTCGCAATTTAGTCCACCTGGAGAAATTTATGCAAAAACTACAGGAAATAAAAATAAATCTATGTTCTTTAATACGTGGTATCCTTTTTTCAATTAAAAAATGTAAGAAAGTTTTCTATGTATCACTCCTGATTCAGCCCACATTGTGGAATTATGTCTATGACTGAGCCTCCTAAAATCATTTCAGGCAAGACAGAAATACTGTATTTTTTGCACCATAAGACTCACTTTTTCCCCACAAAACAGGGGTGTGGAAAGTCTGTGCGTCTTATGGAGCGAAGAAAACAGATTATATTTTCCTGTTTTCTTCTCCTAAAAAATTGGTGCGTCTTATGGAAAGGTGCGTCTTATGGAGCGAAAAATACGGGTAAGTTTAAATGGGAACATTTGAACTTATTTCTGTCTTGCCTGAAATGATTTTACTACAGCAAATGTACACATTTCTCTTTGTAATGATTGCTTGGATCCTCGTTCATTTAATGAATTATATTTTTCTTGTTGTTCGTTCTTGTTGCCCAATCAATGGAATAATACATTTCAATGAATAAAAAATAAATGTATGCCAATGTACTTTCTCACCCAGCTCTCTTGAAGTTCCATCTTTTGATATATTAGCATATGAGCTAGGTTTGATTCATGGGCAATGTACTGCAACTGGCTCTAGTGGTCATCTGGTTTGAGATGGCAAACAAAACTGTTCATGTAAGGTATGTGTATGCAAGAATGGAGTTATGATCAAGGAGACTCTTCCATTTAAGGAACCTCTCAGCTGATCCTGCATCTTGCATATGCAGTGACATCAGAAGCTTCTTTATTCTGAGTAGACACACTCTTCCATCTAGATCAGTATTCTCAACACCAACAAGCACTGGCTATTTAGGATTTCGAACCAGCTTCTTCCTCAACCCTACCAACTTTGGGTAACCCAGTTGTTCTTTGCAAAACCTGGAAATCCTGGCCAACACAGCTGGTGGTAAAAGCTTCCGGGAACTGCAGTCCAAGAACACCTGGATTAACCAAGGTTGGGAACCACTCATCTAATGCCATGCTTACCAGCTCTTGCAAAGGGCTTAATTACGGGTGGTGCCACTGATCCACTGCATGCCTGGCAGGACTGATCACTGGACAAGTTTTGCTCACTGAGTAAGAAGGTCTGTAGAGGAGTCTATAACCTTGTTTAATGTGCTTGCAGAGACCCTGTCACTGTGAACGAGGCCTTGGGCTCCCAAATGTAGGTACTCACGATCAAAATATAGTTAGAGAAGACCATTGTAGAGACCATTGTGCTCCTTGTGCTTCCATGTGTGCGACAATGTGGGTTGGTGGAGTACACATGCACATCCATGCCTTTGTGCATGCTTAGCCCAACATACAAACAGGCAAACATTTGCTGATGGCCTTTGAGATGCTAGGGATTTAGGACAATGAGATGAAAAAGTGGACAGCATTCTTGTACCGTGAAAAGTTGTATAGAAGATTGTGAACCACAGCCCCACAGTGATTAATCCTTCAAATAGAAGCCATGTGTTCTCTCACCAAGTTGATGTTCAAGTTCACCACCAAGCTACAGACTTTCCCAAAGGGTAATTCATGCTGCATCATGCTCTGTGGTGTGGAGATCACAGTGGTCTCTGCAAACGATGAGGCAGTAAGGAATTCAAGAGAGAACTCTGCACTCTTCCTACGTGCATCCATATTTTTTATGCTGAATCTTTATATAGGGACTCTCATGTTTAAATACCGCAACTATCTGGAAAATTTATATTTTTTCCTGGAAAAGATCTTCGTTCTACAGCACTGTCTGGAAAAGGCCCATCAAATAAAATGCTTCCTTCTTTAGAAAAAAAAAGTAACTTAGAATCAGCCTTTGCAATGCTTTACTGTTTCCCACTGGGCAATGTGCCTGAGTGATTTTAATAGAGCTGTTCAGTGTCTAGCAAACAAATTGTTGCTGGTGTGGTTTTTTTGTTTGTTTTTTACCTCATACAACACACCCATCTGTTACCCATCTGCTTTCCTCACAGGCTTGCCTCTAGCCTGTAAGGAACCTCTTCCTCAGTAGACTGGTTAGTCTTCACTTTATATAAACAAAGAACTGTCAGAATAGATGAATTTCACTTTTTATTACTTTAGCTTCTCTGGAAGTACTGACAGCCTTCTAATCCAAAGGCATGGGTCTTATGACTGATTTACCCCAAAGCTAAATATCAGGAAGAAGATGGGATGACAGAGAGTGTGGGAATGTCATACTATTGACAGATGGATGGAGAACTAAGATACTCCAGTGGAATCTATTAGTGTTTGATTAAGCACCATTTTGTTATCTCTCACATTGTATTCTGACTGTTTACAAAGTGACATTGTTGTAATTAGCAAGCAGGTAGTTCCTCATAAAGACAGTGTGCAGGCAAAAAACAAACAAACAAACTGTAGCACTTTAAAGATTAACAGTTATATGAACACCAGTGTCGTCGTCATTTAGTCGTTCAGTCGTGTCCGACTCTTCGTGACCCCATGAACCAGAGCACACCAGGCCCTGCTATCTTCCACTGCCTCCCGGAGTTGTGTCAAATTCATATTGGTTGCTTCGATGACTTTGATTTGGCTCCTTCCAGTCTGAAGTTCCATTTTGTCATCAATGGCTTAATAAGCAAGTCCAGATGTCAGCAAATTGAACATTTCCTCTGCTCCTCAGCAGAGGGGGAGAGGAAGTAAAATTTGTTTTTAGACTGAAGTAGACTTTTGGTGATGTGCTGCATCTCTTATTTAAAAAATAAAAATTCTTTGATTTGTCTTAAAGGACCGGTTGAGAAATTGATTTGTCTGTTGGCAGTTTCTTGACTGGCACTTCAGACAAGGTAAAGGAAAAGCTTAATTTTTAAAAAATAAGTTATGCTGCACATCAGTGATCTACTGCAGCCTACCACAGTTTAGAAAAAAATAGTTTCCCTTGCTCCTTCATCAAGGAATAGAGAAAGTGTTCCCCAATATCCTGAAGTGGTTCACTTAGTAAGTCACTTCACAATATCAGAAATTAAAACAAGAAGGAGCCTTGATAGCCATTTTGAGTCCATATCCAGTCATCACACATGCTGAAAATGGACCAAGCCAAAGCGATTTTACCTGCACAAAAAAGTGGAAGTGTCAGGGCTCAGAAAGGTGCAATACGAAATATATAGGGACAATTTGGTCCGCTCCACAGATTATATCATCACTAGAAAAAGGAGTGAACCAACTTATCCCCACATCAGAGTAAACAGTGGACTAAATGCCTGTCTGATCACATCCTCAGATGATTCTTTAACTTCACAGATCCCAACTCACCTTACAAAGAACTGAACCTCCCCAGCTTTGCTAGTTAATAATTATAAGATTGTAAATTTCAATCTAATTTTCATCTTTATTTTCCAAATTCACATTTATCTTCCTGTTTTCCAGCTAGATTTATTTCTCATTTCACTTATTGTTTGACTCATTCCTCACACTACCCTTTCCTGCTCATATTCTTATGACGTTTTACCAGGAAGTGTAGAAAACAAGCACCTATTCAGCATTTGGAAAGAATCAGATCTGTGTCCCAGTTGTCAAGTGTCCTAGACATTGGCTAACTGAGCACAGAGCAACACGCTTGGCATTGAATGGCCATTTTTCCCCTCGTGTGTATGTGATTCAGTTTTATTCATTGTGCTACTGTGTTCTGTCCAAAAGCAGGGGTAATCATTACTATCTGGGCCTTTAACGGAGGCAACCCTCACAAAATCTGTTCAGTGCCACTGAGCTATGAGATTTGGCCTGGATAAGAATACTCAGTCATGTTCTTAAAGATTATGAGGACTGGCACAATGAGGCCAAACATCTTAATCACGATGACAGAACTTAGTCAATGCTTTGGAAATAACAATGCAATACCCCCAAGAACATAAGAACAAATAATAAAGATTATGTATCTAGATTTAGAGCATTCATTTCTCCTAAATTTGATAGACATGACCTTTGCTGCTAATATTCTTTTCAGCCCCAGTTAAGTGGACATTCAGTGACAAGAAACAAGCAATCGAGGGGGAAAAAAGAGAAGAGGAGATGGTCACAAATATAAGAGAAGACTCATCTCTACAGAGAGGGAATGAAGTCCTGTACAAATCTGCTCAGAGAATGGGGTCTGGAGTTCAGCAAAGCTTGCTATATGGATATAGCCAGCTTTGGATATAGCCATCTACATATGGATATAGTTATTACTGCAGCTTAAAAGTGGCATTCACTTGTATATTAAGGAAACAAAGGAATACCTTCCTTAGGTATGCAATCTTCTAAACTGACTTGTACTGAGACAAATCTATCCATCATCTAGAAAGCAATAAGGAATGTCTCTTCCTTCAGACAAAAATTGTTGCACACATGTGCAGGTTCAGTTGCATGATGAAAGGTGCAACCGTAGGGGGCAGGAACCCCGATGATTAAGCGTGGTAATATATCCAAAGCCCTTTTAGGCTGTTGTGATTAGGAAGGACGGAATAGTAGACGTTTCTCCCCTCCAGGGTGTTTGCTTTTCACAGCCTAGAAGGTTCCCTCCCAGTGCAGGCAATCGGAAGGAATTCATTTATACCAGTTTCAGAGATAACCTTTTCCCCCCCCCCCAGTGTTAGAAACACAGTTGTGGGCTACAAGAGTTGTAGGACCCTGTGGATCCATACCTTCTCCCTCTCCAATCTCCAAATACCTCTGGCACATCTCTTTTTCACATTATATGAGGCCAGAGTTTGGATGTGGGAAAGGTGAGGAGACATGACAGGCCTCCATAGTGTCTGGGAAGGGACAGAAGTAGGGAAGAGTTGAGAGATTATGTTCCCCATTGCACCCCAAGGACAGTGTCATTTGCGGCCTCTGTGGGGTATATCCATTCCTTCCTAATGCCCCTGAAATGTGCCAGAAAAATTGTACTTGCCATCTTAAGGATTCTCAGATTGATTACCACTTTGCTGGTAGATACTGGTCTGTTGTATTTTTATCTTGCCATTCTTCCAACAGGCTCAAGACAGTGTACATCACATAGACATGCATTCTTGCTTGTCTTCTTGTTTCTCCATTTCTATGACACTGCAAGACATTTTCTAATGGTAACAATGGGACTATCAAATCGAATGGAAATTATGGAAGACTTGACGCACCAAATCCCCAATGATTCTGTGGGCCTACTCACAATGCTAAGCAATATGATTTCAGACATTGTGTAAAAAAAAAATAACACCTTGCTTCTTTCTCCTGATTTTGACTAATTTGCTTGTAAACACTGAGAAGAAGAAATACTATGAAAGGAGGAGAAAGTCTCTTCATCCACTTTTACTAAGCCATGCCTAATTGTATAATGATTAAATTTAGCCTGAAATATCATAGCCCTTCCTTCTTGCAAAGGTACTCCAGATTCAGAATATATTCATTCATTCATACAGAAACCTTTATTGGCATTACAGGGTACAGGGAGTACACAGGATAGTTACATTCCAATTCCGGGTGGGGGGAAGGGTGAGGCTGGGATTATAGTAGGCTAGGTTCAGAGAGATTTATAGAGGGTTTAGGGTAGGGGGAGGGGGGAGGGGAGGTCTTCATAACAGTTAGAAGAAAGTCAGCAACTTGACTGGTGATAAAAGGCGAGAAATCACTCAGGAGTATGGGGGTAGGGTCGAGGAAGAAAGGGGAGAGGGAAGAGAGGAGTGGGCCTAGTAGCCGTTTACGGGGGATGTTGTGGGATGGGCACCGGAGTAAGATGTGGTCGAGGGAGTCGGGTTCGGATGCACAAGAGTAACACAATCTGTTGGGGCGGGGGATTCTAGTGAATCTCCCAAAATGGGCTGCAGATGGAAAGATATTCAGCCTAGCGAGCATAAAAGCTCGTCTTTTTTGAGGGTTGGACAATTGGTTAAAATAATTGGAGGGGCGGCCAAGGGAGGGGGATAGGCCAAAAGCAAGAGGAGAGCAGATGGGGTTCAATTGGGAGAATAGGGTTGCATGTTCAAGGTCATAAAGGTTGGATTTAATGATTTGATATGCTGGGTTGAGGTTCATGTTGGCTAAAGTTTCGACAGAGAGAGATAGTGACGATAGTTTGGCTTCTATGAAGTGAAACCACGTGGAAGTGTAAGGGTCCTTTAATAAATCTTGCAGGATCGAGTCAGACGGAGTTAGGAGGTGAGTTCTGAGCCAGAACTTGAAGGTAGTGGTCCAGGCTAGAGTAGAGGGTAAGTGGGTACCCAGTTCTAGAATAATGGTGGAAAGTCTGATAAGATTAGGGATCCCGAGGATTTTCCTAAGAAAGGAGGCAGCCACCTTATCGATTTCAGAGTTTGCTGCCTCGATCCAAATTGGGACTCCATAAAGTAACTGGGAAATTGTCTTGGAATATAAAATTTTGGTGGCAGCAGGTACATACTGATTACCAGAATGGAAATGAAAACGGGAAATTGCACTGAGGGAGAGAGAGGAAGAAGCGATTGCGGAGGTGCGGTGTGGGCTCCATGAGTGCTGAAAGTGGAAAAGGATCCCCAAATATCTGAAGGTCTGGACCTGTTGGTATGTGGAGTTACCAATTCTCCAGGGAGACGGAGCCCAGGATTTGCCAAAAACCAGTATTTTGGTTTTCTCTGAATTTATTGTTAGGTCGTTGCTGGAACAGTATTGTTGAAAGGAGAGGAGGAGCCTGCGGAGGCCCAATTTAGTGATAGAGAGGAGAAGGGCATCGTCCGCATACATAAGGAGAGGGGTAGGCGAGTTGTTTAGAGCAGGGGGGGAAAAGCCAGTGCCAGTTAGGGAGGAAGGGAGGTCAGCGAGGAAGAAGTTGAATAGGAGAGGGGCTAGGATACATCCCTGGCGTATGCCCTTAGTGACGGGGATATTATCTGTCAGGGTGCCAGCACGGTCGATCCTGATTCGGCATGTATTGGAGGAATGTAAACGCTGTATTAGAAACAGGAGGCGTTGATCAATCCCCCAGTTGGAAAGTTTCCTCCAGAGTAAGTCTCTATTGACCAAATCAAATGCGCCTTTGAGATCGATAAAGGCTGAGTACATTTTGGCACCATAGTGTTTAGTGTATTTGCTAATCAAAAAGGAGAGTGTGAGAGTATGGTCCAGGGTGGAGGCGTCAGGGCGGAAGCCAATCTGTTCTTTACCGGGAAGTCCAATGGCAGAGGACCAAGAGGTGAGTTTCGAAAGGAGATATTTGTAATATAGTTTTCCTATAAAGGATAGGAGACTGATGGGTCTGTAATTGTTTGGGAGGGAGGGGTCACCTTTTTTGAAAATTGGAATGATAGTTGAGGAAAGCCAGGAAAAGGGGATAAGGCCGGAGTTATTGATAAGAGTAAAGAGGTTAGAAAGGAAGGGGGACCACCATGAGGGGTTGTTGAGTAGAAATTCGGGGAGGATACCATCTGGGCCAGGGGCTTTCCGGGGTTTCAGGGAAGAAATCAGCTCAGTAATTTCTTCTGGGGTAACCGGGGGCCAGGGTGGGAGGTTGGGAGGAGGGGCAGAATTGGTTAGAGTAGAGCAGGAGGAAGTAAAGGTTGTAGAGAAATGCTCAATCCAAGCAGAAGCTGGTATGAGAGTCGACGGGCAGGGAGCAGCAAAAGGAGATGAGCGGGAGACCAGGGCCCAGAATTGTTTATGGTTATTGGTTTGGATTGCATGGTATAGTAAGTTCCAGCTTTGTTGAGCCGCAGAGTGTTTCTTGGATTCTAGGAAAGAGGTGCAAGCTTTCCTGAGCGAGAAATAGAGGTTCAGCCTGTCGGGGGAAGGGTTGGGTTGAAGTGAGCGGAAGAATTGTCTAATGAATTTTTTTTGCAGCCCAGCAGTCTGCATCAAACCAGGAAGAAATTGGGGGTTGGGAGTGGGGTATAGGGGAGGGACGCAGAGTGGGGGAAGCTCTCGAGATTTCAGTTAATGAATGCATGAGAAGTTCATAAGAAGCAATGGCGGAGGAGGGTGAGTGAGTGGATGCAAGGTCCTGAGATAAACTTGATATCTCAGGTCTTGAAATCCATTGGGAAAAGGTGGCAGCAATTTTAGGGGTCCATTTGCGGATATACATGGGGGGCGGGGAGGAGGGTACAGGACGCTGGGGACAGGAAGGGAGGAGGAGTTTCAAAGAGATTGGAGAGTGGTCATTGTCAGCACGAGATTGGACAGCGAAATCAGAAATGAGAGGAAGAATATCCGGGGTAACAAGGGCATAGTCAATGACACTGGCCCCTCTGTAAGAGAAATGGGTTAGTTGGCCCGGAAAATCACTGGGCTGAGATCCATTAAGGATGTGAAGATTGAATTCTAAACATAAGCTGGTCAGCAAAGGAGTGTGTTGATTAAATGAAGGGTCGAGTGAGAGTCTGGGGCCTAGAAGGGAGGGGGGGATAGAGTCGTCCCAGATCCAGTTCAGGTGGGAGACGAGGGAGGGGTTGTCTGGGCCTAACCTGGAGTTAAAGTCCCCTAACAGAGCTAGGCTGGCAGAGGGGTTGGTCCGGAGGTAATCTAACAGGAAGATTTTGATGTCTTCCCATAATGGGAGGGAAACGGGGGAAGGGGGGGAATGTAGATATTAAGGATGAGTAACTTATGGTTTGAGGTGAGTAATTGAATGGGTTGAAAAAAAGAAGACTGAGTGGGTAGACAAGTAACAAATTGTGAGAGGGGGGGACTGAATAAGCAGCAGAGGCCCACACAGGGGCGTCCTTTCTGATGGTACTTGAATGCTGGGGTGAGGAAGGAGGAGAAGCCCGGGAGCTGAGGAGGGGTTAGTGACCAGGTTTCTTGGAGGAAAATTAAATCGAAGGAGGAAAGGTAAGCAATAAGATCGGAATGGCCACTTTTCCCACGCCATCCGCAGATGTTCCAGCTTAAGAGGTTAAGGCAATGCGGGGATGGCGGGGGGGGGGGGGAAGAATGGGCAGGGTTGAGTAGTCAGAGGTTACGATCAGGATTAATGAAAGGGGCAGGGGGGGTTGTACTGTTGAGAGCTGTGGTTGGGGTTATGGGATCAGAGCATGGGGAGGGGAAGGATTGGGATGGAGCGTCAGTAGGGAGAGGGGAGTCAACCGAGGCGCCTCTCTTCACAATACAGATAGGGGAAAGGGGGATGGGGGTATGTGTGGGGAGGAGGGGGAAGGGGGAGGGGAATCTTGGGCAGCTAGGGAAGGATTGGGGTTAGGGATCAGGAGGGAGGCAGGGGAGGGGATTAGGGGTCGAGCTGGTGAAAGGTTTGCAGAGTATTCAGGGTTAATAAGAGGCACGTTGTCCAATACTGTGTGGGTTCCTACTGTGGGGGTAAGAGGAGGGGGCAGGGGGGAAAGTTCAGGCTCGGTGGAAGGGGCGGGTGGGAGGGGGTGGGGGGTCAGTCTGAGCTGAGTAGGCATTCAGGGGGGGAGTAGTTTTCGGTGTTGGCCTCACTGGGTGGGGAAGGCTCGGCAAGAGTTTAGAGACGGTAGAGTTCCGGAAAAGACGGTGGGGACGTTTCCCTTTTCCGTCTTCGGACAAACGCTAGCTCTATGGTTTGGAAACGGAGATGAGCACCACCCCCTAGAGTTGGACACGACTGGGCAAATTGTCAAGGTGAACCTTTACCTTTACTTTATTAAAAAGTTAGCTAACTCTGGGGAGTCACACAAAGTACTCTCTGGACTGATGAGCTGGGCAAATTTGTCACTTTTGGTAATTTGGTGTCTGAGGTAGCTGCCTCACTCTGGCTAATGCTGGAGCTGGTTCCAATGCTGCATCTTTGTTGGTGAACATTCTTTAAAGAAACAAACAAACCTAAAACGACTATTATTTTAATTAGTTTTGAAAAACGGGAAAGTAAATTGATATTTTTCAAATATTGTAACTATATCCATAACAAACTACATTTACAGGCCTTAGAACAATCTGTAGCTACTTTTAAAAAGTAAAAACTTTCCAAGCTCTGCTTGTTTATGCCTAGAGGAGAATTTTAGAAGCAATGAAGCAATGGTGTTCATTATACTGTTAAAGATGGGGGTAGGGGCAAGATAACCTTTTTCCCCCCAGTGCTTCCTTAAGAAAAAAAAACAAGACCAAACACCAGCACACCAAGAAAGGGTTGAACTAAAACCTCATTACTAATACTGTGGTCTTTCTTTTGAGTTTTCAGAAAGGATCTCGTCACTTTCTATTGGAGACCCATTAAAAGTGGCATCCCTTCCTTTAGTCAGAGCTGGTCCAAACTACCGTAGCCCTTCAGGATCCCAGCTGCTCATTCTGCTGCCCTACAGAGACTGGGGCACTGCATCTGATACGTATGACTGCTATGCTGTTTGTCGTGGGGGGGGGGGGAATGCCAGCTCTAACTTTGTTTTTAGTTGGAAAAAAATTGAAGAAATATTACCTCCAAGGTAAAGAATTCAATTTTTAAGTCCAGACAAGTCAATATGAGGTGCTGAGAGTGTGTAGTACCCTGGATGGCATTGCTTGTCAGTGAGATTTCAGTTTATTAAATACCACACCAGAGAATGGTCTGTACTTTGCAGACTGGGATAGTAAATGGCTGCTGGGACATCCTGTGGTGTCCTAGTTAATGCACTAATCAAATGCAAAATTAAGAGTGGAGGTGCCAGCATAGTCCATCCAAGCAGAAAGGCTATGGCCTGATGGTTCCTCTGCTAAATATCTGACCACGTCTTGTTGTGTCTCTCCATTTCTGTTTTTGTTTATGCCACTGTAGCCTTTGATTAAACCTACTTCCCTTTGTTCATACATCATCCTGAAAATCCCTCACTGTAACCTCTACTAATTAAATGGAAGCCAACCTAGCTGACGAGAATGGCAGTGCAAATCCTTACCTACCACACTTCAACTTGGAGACAGGACTAACATGTTAATAGATTTTAAGTTGCTCAGTTTAATGGTCCTCATTATATTGGATTTCTTTGTTAATATGGTAATATTTATTACTATATTTCATTTCTATGCTGCCTTTCTCCAGAGTGTCCAGAGCACACCCCACGAAGTCAGTGGAGCTACCTAATCACTTGGGACAACTCATGACCCACATGAAGGAAATGGTGTTGTCATGGATAGTGAAGTCTTTCAACACAACAAGCTGAGGGGAATCCAGCAGCTTCCTTGTTCTGGAAGGAAGACTTTGTCCGGTGAGATGGTCATTAACCCAACAGAATCTCTGTGCTGTCCCATATCAGGCCCCATAAACAAATGGAAAATATAAAATGGACGAAAATGTTGTGGCACCTTAAAGATTAACTACTATATTTCAATGTGAGTTTTCGTGGACACGTCCACCTCCCGGGCTGTCCCAGTCACCCAATTTCAGGTCCACACATCCAACCCAGCAGACTGTGCAATGGGACACCTAAGTAAAGGTAACAGACTATCAATAGATGGCAACAGCTCTACCTCCCAACCATCAGGTCTTGCCTGCAACTGCACAGATAACCAATGTGGATAAAGCTGAGAGAGAGAGTGCCTTCTCCAGTTTCATCCAGGTCTTTAAGGCAGCCACATTAGTCCTGGATGTTCGCCATCTTAACTTTCACTGACCTGGATGATCTGCCACTAACTCTCTTTGAATTGGGAGACAATTTGGGGGCAGCCAGCACCTTATTTCTGATAGGATGATAACATTAACGTGTCCCTATGCTCACCTCCTCTAGTACTCTATGACTGTAATAACTGTTCCCTCTCCCCATTACTCTTTCTCTCTTGAAAACACATTCTTCCTGTTGCTGATAGCAACCTCACCACCATCGCTCTAATAGTAAATAAAATCAAGAAGGTAATGGACAACGAAGGTTTGCTCTTCCCTCCCTTGAGCAGGATGTCAGGCTGTTATTCATGTGTACTCAGAAGTGTCTCTAAAGATGCAACAACTTCAGGAGTACCTCTTTCAGAGGTTGCCCTGCTGACAGTGGCCCACCCCCATTCCCCCCCCCTTCTCCCTTAATACAAGTGGCATAAACTGTAGGAAGAAGGGAGCCTGGGGCTGCAAAACACATGACCCGGAGCCCAGAGAAGCTCCTGTCCTGTACGGAAGTGATGCCCAGCAGGCCAAAACTCCACAGAAGCGACAGAGGCAACAAAGCAGCCAGATGTCTCTCAGCACCCATACTCCCTTGCCATGGCAGGGGCCTCTCCATACGGGAAAACAACATTTAGCCAAGTGGATGGAAGGGATATTCAAAATGTTTGTAGAATGTTCAATTCATATAGAAACGAGTCTTGTTGATGATATAATGTTACCTGATAAATGACTATAAACAGATTCAAATAAACATGGTTTGGGATAAAGGAAATTCAGCTAATTGGTAGCTCTGTTTTCCTCTCTATATGCATGTATTTGACTCAGTGGTCTATATTCCCCTTCCAACTGTCATTTGGGGAGAACAGTTGACAGAGTTGATAGTGTGCCAGGGGGCGCTAACGAGTAGATTTCCAGAGAAATCTACTATTTCTATATGGGCACCACTTTTAAAATAGTTTGGGGGACTGAGACGATGGAGGCCCAGGGTTCAAAACTACATGGTAGATCCATATGTATGAAGGAGTTCCCCCTTTGTAAATGCTCCCTTCCAGAATCAATGTTCATGGAAAGGATATAATGAATATTGAAACTTCCTCATCTCAAGGATAAGTCAAATTGGAAAAAAAACTGGTAATTGCTGCAAGATTTTTGTCTCCTGTAAAGACTAGCAGTCCCCTCCCCCCACAACTAACCAACACCCTATGTTTTCTTCATAAAATACAAGCTTTTCTACATGAAAGACAGTGTTTTCTGTGCAAAATTGTGTTACCGCGAGAACCTGCGAAAATCCAGCAGAGTGATATTTCAGGTCCTGATGGCAAAATAACTCATACAGACACATTCAGCTTCCTCCAGCACAACACGTGTTTTTACAGCATATATACATATATACAAAGTGGCAGCACGACAGCATGGAATCATCAAAGGGAAGGGTGGTACATCTTCTCTGTTCATTTCATATATATACACTCAAGCATCTGCCCTTGCCCAATCAGATAAGGTGTTGCATCATCCAGGCACCACCTCTCCAGAGTCACTGTGACTCAGCATTTTACACACCTGGATATCATGGCAGCTCATTAATGCTTCTGTTCTGTTCAGGCCTGTAAATTTTTTAATACTCTCACAAATTGCCTCAGTCCTGCAAAAGATACGTTTATGAGTTTTTCTCAAAAAAGTACCAGAAAACAAACCAAATAATGCCCTGAAGAGAGAAAATATACATTTTCCCACAAGGAAAGATGAACTGTATTTTTCTGTGTATAAGATTTATAAGAAAAATTGATTGCTGCTTTCCCTGCCACTTCCTACACCCCACAGGGATTAGCAAGGAGAGGGGAAGCAGGAATCAAAGGGCTGCAGGATCGTTTTGATCACTGCTTTCCCTTCCACTTCCGAAGCCCCATGGGCTTAGCAAAAGGAGGGGGAAAGCAGGGATCAAAGGGCTGCAGGATCACTTTGATCACTGCTTTCCCCTCCACTTACTAAGCTTAGCAGGTGGCAGGGAAAGCAGTGATTAAAGCAATCCTGCAGCCCTTTGATCCCTGCTTTCCCCCTCCTCTTACTAAGCCCCTGCGGGGAGGGGGGAAAGCAGTGATCAAAGCACATCAGGATTGCTTTGATCCCTTCCCCCCTCCACTTGTTTTTGTTTTCTCCTCAGCTTACTTCCATGTATAAACCCCTTAACTGTCTAAAGATTTTAGACAAAAGTACACGGGAAAACATGGTATATTTCTAAATGGGCTCCACTCTGGAGATCCAAGCCAGCTATGATTATCTGTCGCACTTGAAGAGTAGCTAATGAAGCTCTCTGGAGCACAGAAACATGGGAAGATGGCTTATACAGAAGCAGACCAGTTTCACTGAGGTATTTTAAATGCTCATGGCTGTTCTAAATTTGAGGAAGGATTCTTTCCCAGCCCTACATAGAGATCCCTAGTATTATGTGATGATCTAGGTAGTATTTGTTGTTGCTGTTATGTGCTGTCAACTCACATATGACCTATTGGAACCTTACTGGGGTTTTCAAGGTGTGTGAAAAATGTAAGGAGTGGTTTTACCTATGCCACCCAACCCATGTGACTACATGGCAAAGTGGGGATTTGAACCCAGGTCTTTTGAGTCCAAGTCCATCACTCTGTCCACTATACCTCACTGGCTCTCTATTTCAGGAAGGATTCTTTCCCACCCTTCCTGGAGATCCCTAATATTACATGATTTTCTCCTATGTAACCAGGCCTAACTGGGCTTAGCTTCTAAAATCAGATGAGATCAGATATGTTCAAGGCACATTCTAGATGATGCTGGCAGAGGGCATGTCACAGTATTGCTGGTACTCCACCAGGCATCTCACAGCAGGTCTGGCCTGGGAACAACTGTAACTTATCTTTTAACACTAAATGAAAACAGTCAACTAGGCAATGTGATGCCTTTTTTTTAAATCAGTCTTTGGTTTTATGAACCTTTGGATAGCTTTACTTCAGGCATGTTGCACAGGGTAGCAAAGAAACCACTGGTTCTGCACCCAGAGACAGTTGCCTCAATCAAAAGTGTACCACTGCTGTTGCCAAGAAAACAGATAACTTCAATGGCAGCTGTTTCCCTTTACTGTCACCTGGAGGAAAAATATGGGGCAAGGGACCAACTGTTAGGTGGGTGGCCTATATAATAAAACAGTAGAAAGAATAAAGGAGCCATATTGCTCCCTCCCCAGCCCCCATCACTGTTTCCAGCTTACATGACATGCTCTCATTCATTCTATATCACTCAGCCTTGGGACCTGTAGAGCATAAATCACTGGTCGGACTGTGCTTACTGGCAATGCGATAAGGGGGGGAAAAGGCTTAAGATTGCATGTTGTGACAGAAAATATGGTACTCCACATTATTCGCACTTCAAATGCTGCAGAAGAGTGTATAAAAAAAACAGAATGGGAGGGAAGTCAACAGAAGCCAAATTTTCCATTTTCTTGATAGATATTAGCTGGCTGACTTGTCAGCTTCCTACAGATCAAAATGTCACAACTCAGTGCCAGAAAGATCTGTGATTTCCTAAAGAACTAATGCCAGCTTCAGTTCAGGTACTAAGAAGTGCACATGCTCTTCCAAAATGCCATTATTAAATGAGGAAAGGAGAAGGGCAGAATAATTTAAATGTCTACAAAAACAACAACTCCTAAATTTGGATTGTAGTCATGTTGTCCATGCTGATGTGAGTTGTAGTTCAGAAATGTCTAGAGGGCCACAGATTGCCCACAGTATGTTTCAGAGTACAATAAGAAACACACACACAAGCACACAACACAGGATCCTGCGTGAAGTGTCTGATAATCCAAGCCACAGGGACTTTGGTGTGGATAAGGGGTAATTGTCTGCATCCAGGACACTTGAGGAGCTACAGAAATGAAAGAAGAGAAAAAGGAAAGGGCAAATGTCTATAAGTTCATTTCCAGTTTTGAAACATACTAAGACACACCTTTCCATAAGACACACCAATTTTTTAGGAGAAGAAAACAGGAAAATAAAATCTGTTTTCTTCGCTCCGTAAGACGCACAGACTTTCCACCCCCCTGTTTTGTGGGGAAAAAGTGTGTCTTATGGTGCGAAAAATACGGTAAGTATTTTCAGGCATTAAGTGGTGTGGGGGCATGGAGAATTTGGAAAAGCAAATAATTGCTTTTGGGCTTCCAGGAAGTAAATTTCCCCTTTTTATAGCAACAAAGTATATGACGGTATATAGCTGTGGGGCCCACACTCTGGAGGGCATATGTGGCCCCAGAGATTCAAGTATTCCTCTCCTGGAACGTTGATAGCATACAGAGGGACTAGAACTGCAAGGACAATAAAGAATGAATGTAAGCTAATGACACTCAGAAGTACTTGAGTTATTATTTGTTTGGGGTGAAGAACTGGAGAGCTGAGCAAAAGACAATGAACCTGAAAGACCATTATTGTGTGGAAATCTCCTGGAAATAAGATGTTGTATCAGCCCTTGTATGACTGAAGATGACTGATGTTCTAAGCAAGGTTTCCACTCCAATTCAATTTCTGTGTTTTACATAAGAATGGAAGTTTGCGTGCCACACATGCCAAGATGCACATGAAAAATGACAGGGAGTGTGCTTCCTCTGCCTGCTTTTTGCTGCAATCCACACTCTGGGGCAAACTGCAGCCAGCCTCCCCTCCTTTGTCTGAAGAACTGAACTCTTTGCTTCCGTAAAGCCATTTGCAAATGAGGAGTGGGGAGCTTTTTCCCCAATCATGGGCATGGTGGTGAAAGGGGGTTATTTTGGTTAGGCCATAATATGATACGAGATCGAAGTATGGCTCTCTTGCAGATATTTAATTTAATCATCCCTGGGGCTAACTGATCTTCGGTATTCTACCTCAGATTGAGACTGTGGTGGAAGAGACAGCGAAGGGGACTTCTATTCTTGATCATCTTTGAAATTAGAAAGCAACAGTCTTCCATCATACCAAAGCATGACAAATATAAGCTTGGAAAAGGTTCTAAAGAAGAGTTTGTTGCTGAGAGTACGGGTGGTATATATATAAAAAGGAAGGAAATGGAAAATAAAATAAACCCTGGGAGATGGAGAGACGTACTGTAACAAGCAAACGTTTCTGCTTCACCAGGAAGGACTCAAAGGAATGCATGCATACACATGCATACACACCCTGTAAAATGTTTCTCTAAAGCACTCGTAATGTCTGCTTTTCCGACTCCTCATTAAAAGAGCCAAGTGGAGTGACAACTTCAGAAAGCCTCCCTAATTTAAAAGGGAGCTCGGCTTTGACATCCTTGATTAACAGTGCAGCAACTGGAAGAAGACTTGACAGGAAAGAGGACTGGGGCTATCCTCACAGAGAAACAAACAGCTCATTTACAAATTGCACTTCATTAGGCTGCAGCAGATTAATCCAATTGTAGATGGCAAAATGTAACTAATGCTGCATAATTTGGATGGAAGTACCAGTAAAACTTAATTTCCCTTAAAATTGCGTCCTCTAAAACTAGCGCTCCTCCATCTTTCTTCCCTCCGCTGTACCAAAAATCAAACTACAGGAAAGTATCAAGGTTGTCTCCAGAGATGAGAAACAAATGTTGCTTGGCTCTGAGGCAGAAGATTGAGAAGCTGTTCTAGAAACAGTCTTATTTAAATTTAGTATTATTTTTCACCAAAAGGCACCCAGCATATTGTGTTTGAGCTCCTGGACATGAATTGTTGTTAACGCTAAATTAGTTTCATGACATCAAGCTAAATCTAAAGAGACTTAGCTCCACAATCAGCCTTCAACTGCAGGGGCAACAAGGATTTCCTCAAGAAAAGAGATGAAGGCCATGCCCTACTAAAGGAAGGCAGAACTGAGTTGATCTAGCATCTGCCTCTCTTGAGATTACACCTGAATCAGCTGTGTCACAGGCATCACGGAACTGTGCAGATAGTAAACGGTGCATATATATTTGAAATCCTAAATGTATCTGGAAACAGAAACAAGTTACAACAAAACCGATTTCTCCTTGGCCTCACAGTGAACGGTGTGTAATTGTCAATTGCTTCATGCTCACAGGTAAGGGTAAATAACTCCCCAAGTTTCAACCCCAGTGGGAAAAATTTTCCTCACTGGGAAAGATTTTGTGCATTTTTCCCATTCTAGTGCTTTTAAAATGTTTTTTTTTTTTTTTGGTGGCACAATATTTTGCATCACTACACTGTGCAAAAATTACCCCCTCTCAAAATGTTCTCCTTGCTTGCTTGCTGCTAATGCTGCTAGTTAAGGAAGAAGAAGAAAAAAGAAAAGCATTGGCCTTTTCACTCTCGTGCAGGAATGAAAAATCCCACAGCAACGACTAGATTAAAAAAAAAATGTTTTGATACAACCAGGTTCCAGAAGAAAACATTCTTGTGAATATTCACTATGTCCTTAGGCAGCATAGTCTACAGCCCACAGGTGGCCTCATAACTGCTTTTTATGATTCACTGTCCCATATAAAACATCAAACAGTGATGTCGAAATTACCACTACACAGAACTCCCATCCTCTCACAAATGGGTGAAGAATTAGTAGGTACAATAGATTTAGGGCCATCAAGCATGTAGGAGAAGGTACCCCTAGATGAAGACAGCTCTGCATAAAAGTTGAAAGACTCTACATTCCATTGATACTTGTGAAAATACCCCAGACCAAAGGCATTAGCTTATCTGGAGCTAGACGCTCAGCCTAAAGGAGAAACTACTCATGAGAAAAGTCTGAGTTTAATTGCTAAAATCCTGTTGGTGAAACTATGCCTGTGGAAGCGTGATGACAGCAGAGATTAATTTTCAGTAATAAAAAAAAATCCTACACCTTCCCACAATTTTTCCAGCTCCCTTGTAGATCTCTTTCATTGTATAGAAATTGTGGGACAGAAGGAAGAAATCTTTAATTATAAAAAAACTTGACACTGTCAGATGACAATACTAACAGGGAGACTTTTTGGAGTAATAAAATACCTCTTTCCTTTCTGTTGTTTGTGTGGCGTCCACACAAGGAGAAGTATAAAATGGGAGTCCAAAGAGCTACCGGACAAAAATAGGAAGTTTTTAGTTATCAAAAATCACTTCCTGCTGCTGATGTCACATAGGTCAACTCAACAAAATTTCAGTCAGTAAGCCGATCCTTGAGCGAAAGTTCTTCCTCTCAGGAAGACCAGAGTCCCAAATACTGCAGCCTGAGCAGGCCAGTCTATCTGTTATCTGTGTCTCAGTCTGGCAAAATCTTGCACCTGCAAATATACTAGGTGTAGATATAACTATTTTAAATGGAAAACAAACCCTATAGCAATCTCAGAATTTCTGGCTGTTTCTGAGCGGTTCTAAGTGACTTCTAGTTTGGAAAGAAGGAGAAAAAAGTCCTGTCACCTACTTCCATCTAAACCATCTCAAAGGGCCCCACTTGTGGTCAGATTACTACGGTGTCCCCTGGGAAAACATTGACCATTTTCTTCTGTTTTGGAGGGGATGTCAAGGGACCGGTGTGCTGGGGTGCATGCTTTCTCCCCTGGGGCCACATGTGGCCCATGGACTGCACTTTCCTAGCCTCTCTTCTAAACTGTACATGTAATTCCAAACTCTCAGAGTTTATTAGCAAAATAGAAGGGATTAGGCCAGACCTGGGCAAAGTGCGGCCTGAGGGCCACATAAGGCCCACGAGCTGCTCCTATCCGTCCCGCCGGTTGTCGCTCCAGTCCGGTGTTCAAGCACTTGTTAAAGCCCAAGACAGAATGGATTTCTCTCACTGAACAAGTTGAACATCAAAACCATTTATAGCTTTTTGTCTAATGTTGAACAGTTGCTTATCTTTTATTTTTAACTAAAGTTGGTTCGGCCCCCCGAGCACAGTTCAGATTTTTCATGTGGCCACCCTATAGAAATTGATTGCCTACCCCTGCATTAAGCCAACCTTCCCAAACCTGTTGGCTTTTAAGTGTGCTGGAAGAAAACTCCCTAGAATTCCTTGGCCACCTTTTCTTGTTGTGAGAGCCTCAGTTAGACATTATGCCTGTTGACAAAGGTGTTTGGGTGTCAACCCAGCACCTTGAGCAACAAAACATGAAAGCCACCAAACGCTTTTTTTAAAAATGGCAATTGTATATATCCCACCACGACAATAGCACTGGGGAAGGATGGTAGACTGCAGAGAATAAGTTAACACTTACTGTCTTAGTGGCACCATCACTGTTGCACTTAGTTCTTCCCAACTGCCTTTAAAGTAAGCAAATACACACACACAAAAAAAAAAAATACAGGAAGATTTGGATCACCTGATGTCCTGCCTTCACTGTTCTTGAGCCACTGCTCTTTTAATGTTAGCTTGGAACTTTGAAATGTGTTATATCAATCCCACTGTTATTATTATTATTAATCTGTCATAAATAATCATTTTTTAAAAAAAACAAGTCCAGGTTTTGAACTGTGTACAAGACTGTAATCATGATTGCAATCTTGGCTGCAGTTCCATATGGTTATTCTTGGAAGCAAGCTCCATTTGGCTGAAGAGGGTAACGTTTCAATAGATTGTAAATCTTGCTTTCTCTTTGCAATGGATCTGTATGTCAGGCTGCTTCAGTTCTGATTTTCTACAATAGGAAATGAGGCTTGTTTGCTGAAGGAAAAAAAATCTTGACCTGGCCTGGAACTAAATTACTTGAAGGTCAAACCAAGCAATACGTATAGCCTGTCACTGGAACCATATACCACTTTCACAGAGATTCATGCTTGAGTAATGAGACACACGTTTGCCTATCAATGACCAATCACAAAAGAAAGAAAGCTAATTTGCAAGATGTGGGGGTGGGGAAGATTGTGCTATGACAATCAGGTATATTTCGGCACTTAAGTAGTTCCTGTGTCTCATTCCAAAAGGAGCATCTTTTAGCCCAGCCTGTCCACTCAAATAGACACCAGATACCTGACAGAAAGCACCCCTAGGTATGTTACCTGACCTTCCTTTTCTTCCACTCTTCTGCAGGCCCTTCTACCAGAGTCCACCAAATCTCTATGCACTGAAGCACTCCCTGGCCCTCAATATCCCCATCATAACATTACTAAGTTACTACAGTGTCATCTCATGACATAGGTGTTATTCAAAGTAGCAAGACTTGCACTTGTTAAGACTTTTATCCAAATAATATCCCAGCCTATTACAGAGAAAGGTGGATAATAACTCTAATAGCAAGGAAGGATTCGGCGGCAGAATGAGAAATTATTGGTTTCAGCTCATTCAGTGAATCTGATATGACAGAAGGTTATTACTACAATTTTCACCAGGAGCTGATACGGATATCAACCCATCCTCCATTACCTCTTTGGCTTTACAGGAGTATACACAGGTATAATTTGCATTTTATAATGGCAAGAAGCTACATACTGTACCTCCGCAGCAGTTATTCTCTTCATAGTGGCATTAAATTACCTAGCTTCATATCTCACGCTGTATCTGAGGCTTACAATAACCCTCCCAGAGCATTCTTACTCACGCATCTCATGCGCTCCCCTCCATCTACATCCCCACCACCGCCTCTTTGTTTGACTTTGCCGCACACCAGACACCCACCCCCCAAAGGCATCACCACCCTCCTTCCTCCTTTTTTTTGGGGGGGGGATCCTTTAGGTATCCTCATAAATATTGTAAGGGGTCTGAGGCATTTCATGATAAGAATTCCATGTCTCTAATCTTTAGGTGTCTCTACTTTGACCTCCCAACCCACTGGGAAATATGCCCATGGAAATGGTATTTTAAAAAACAAAGCTTGTTTTTTAGAAGCTTTATTTTACATTTCTATAGACTGTCACAACCTAAAGGGTTTTGTGTGACTTCACAGTTAGGGAAATTCAGAGATACATGGGTTCTGAGTGAGCCCATGATGGATGTCTGAGATTATTTCTAGGCAGTGTTGGTTTTGTAGGTGTTTATATGTACATCCATTCTCTCCCATTTCTGTACAAATCTACATTTTATGTTAAAAAAAATTAAAAGTATACAGAAAAATCATCTGGAGTGTGTTTCCCCAATACATATTTTTTCTGTCAATTTTTGTACCCAGTATATGATTATATCCTAAAGTACACATTTTAGTTTACACTCTGGTGAGGAATATTTCATAAAAACAAACAAAAGCTGAAGGATAACTGGATTTTCTTTGGCATGCTAATCTGGCAAGTGTGGATCAACCGGATTCATGTAAAAATGACTGTGGAGGGGGATATTAAATTTTTTAGCTGTCTTAACTAGGTTTTCCTGCCTGGCCCTGCTTCCTTGTGGGATTGTGATCTTTGCAAGAGAAGCTGCCTTAAGCTATGCCTGGCTTCGCTCTGGATGAACATATGATAGTCTCTTCTTTTCTACACATGTGCACAGAAATGTAATTACTAGGGCTCTTGGCGCTCAGGGCACTGGCTGATGTTTCATCAGGCAAGGATGTAGAGAATACTTGCAAATATTCATTCTTATTTTAAAAAAAGATTCTCAGCACTCAGGATGTCTCAGCAATTGCTGTAAGATTTTTCATTGCTACACAGAACCAGTATTTTTTTTTACACCAGACACAGCATTTGCAAAACCCCTGGTGGGTTATGTACAAAGAAACAAACAATCTTTTGAAATGTTTCAAAATGATGCATTTTGTGCATAACACAAACTTTTATGCACAATATATGGTATGTGTGATTTGATGCGAAACCCACTTTCATTTCCCCAAAAAGATCTTTTTTTTGCAAAAAAATTACCAAACACAAAATGTGTACAAAAACTCTTATGACCTCAACAAGGCAGGAGAAAGCCTTTAAAAAGGAGTCAGTTTTTAAAAAAGCCTTACCTGTGAGAATGAAAGACGTAAATAGTTGCATACCTAGTTTTCAAGAGTTGCTATTGCTGTGCTTCTCTGCTGTTCTTTGGCTTGATAATTGGTAGCAGCTAATCTTGGTATTTTTCCCTTTCCCCAACAACACAGATTTGGTATGGGAGAGATGCTGAGAAGGAGAAAAGGTGGTATAACTGGAGATTAGTAGGCAATCTTATGCAGATATGCAAAAGGCATAACTTTTGGAAGTAAATTGCTGTAAGTTAAGAAATCTCTGTAGACATTATCTGTGGCATGCTGATTTGTACAACATGGTGCACAACAGATAATGTCTGTGGAGATTTCATAACTTAAGACAATTTGCTTCCAGAGGTTATATCTATTACATAATTATGCAACAAGATTTCAGCCAATGGTTTCCACAAGCCCTTGAGAATAAACTTTAGTTTGTTTCATGAGACAAGGAGAAATTTCTGCTGATTCTGTTGTTGTTTAGTCGTGTCTGACTCTTTGTGACCCCATGGACCAGAGCACACCAGGCCCTCCTGTCTTCCACTGCTTCCCGGAGTTGGGTCAAATTCATGTTGGTACCTTCAATGACACTGTCCAACCATCTCATCCTCTGTCGTCAACTTCTCCTCTTGCCATCACACTTTCCCAACATCAGGGTCTTTTTCAGGGAGTCTTCTCTTCTCATGAGATGGCCAAAGTATTGGAGTCTCAGCTTCAGGATCTGTCCTTCCAGTGAGCACTCAGGGTTGATTTCCTTTAGAATGGATAGGTTTGTTCTCCTTGCAGTCCAGGGGACTCTCAAGAGCCTCCTCCAGCACCACAATTCAAAAGCATCAATTCTTTGGCCGTCAGCCTTCTTTATGGTCCAGCTCTCACTTCCATACATCACAACTGGAAAAACCATAGCTTTGACTATGCGGACCTTTGTTGGCAAAGTGATGTCTCTCCTTTTTAAGATGCTGTTTAGGTTTGTCATCACTTTCCTCGCAGGAGTCTTTTCATTTTGTGGCTGCTGTCACCATCTTCGGTGATCATGGAGCCCAAGAATGTAAACTCGGTCACTGCCTCCATATCTTCCCCTTCTATTTCCCAGGAGGTGATGGGACCAGTGGCCATGATCTTTTTTTTTTTTTGATGTTGAGCTTCAGACCATTTTTTACACTCTCCTTTTTCACTCTCATTAAGAGGTTCCTTAATTCCTCCTCACTTTCTGCCATCAGAGGGGTATCATCTGCATATCTGAGGTTGTTGATATTTCTTCCGGCAATCTTGATTCCAGCTTGGGATTCCTCCAGTCCAGCCTTCCGCATGATGTATTCTGCATATAAGTTGAATAAGCAGGGGGACAATATACAGCCTTGTCGTACTCCTTTCCCAATTTTGAACCAATCAGTTGTTCCATATCCAGTTCTAACTGTTGCTTCCTGTCCCACATATAGATTTCTTGGGAGATGGATAAGGTGGTCAGGCACTCCCATTTCTTTAAGAACGAATTAACATTGTTAAGTGAGGCACCACTGTAGATGTTTTTCTGGAACTCTCTGGCTCTCTCCATAATCCAGCGCATGTTAGCAATTTGGTCTCGAGTTCCTCTGCCCCTTCGAAATCCAGCTTGTACTTCTGGGAGTTCTCGGTTCACATACTACTGGAGCCATGCTGGAGGCATGCTAGCTGCTGATTCTAGAAGCACCCATTTTAAAAACCAGTTTTTACTTATTTTTTTACATTTCCACCATGCTTACTAATTAATGGATAATTCTTTAGTTGGCTAACAAACTTTATTAACAACAGATTAAAAACTAAATAAAACACGTTTAACCCAACTGAACATTAAAACAATTATAGGAGGCAACCCAAATCAAGAAAAAAATGATCCATAGGTTCCCTTCCAGCTCTGCAGTTCTAAGATGAGGATGATGAAAACTCAACAAACAAAGAGTTCTTGCAGGTCAGTTTGAAGAAATGTGCCTTCACGTTCTTACTAAAATAGTGAGGGTAGGAATAGATTGCAACTATGGAGGGATTAGGTTGGGATGTTTTTGCTCTCTTATTTAATATTTATTTGCTGTTTATTACTGATTTTTAGTTTATGTTGTTGATGCTCTCATTCTAAGCCACCCAGAGCTGTCACTCGGCTACTAGATGGGCAGGGTAAACATTGAAATGAATGAATGAATAAATAAATGAATGAATGAAAGAAAAAGAACCCAAGGCAACTTGCATAATTAAAAGACATTGTTTAAAGCTAAAAAGTGGCAGTACACAAACACTAAAAAAGATCAAGCAAATGCCATACTAAAACATGGTAAAAAAAATTCAACACCAAAAAATGCATTCAAAGCAGTAAGGCATAACAATTTATTTAAACCTCCCATTTAGGCAGTGAGTCATTGAGGGAAAGCTTGCCTGAAGAGGAAGGTCATTGCCTGCTTTGGGAAGAACAGCAAAGATAGGGCTAGTCAGGCCTCCTGTGGGAGGGAGTTGCAAAGTCTGGGAGCAGCAACAGAGAAGAGCCTCTCCTGTGTCCTCACTGAATGCACCTGAGGGGGTGGTGGGACTAAGAGAAAGGCCTCCCCTGGTTATCTTGACTAGTTGTTGTTGTTTAGTCATTTAGTCGTGTCCGACTTTTTGTGACCCCGTGGACCAGAGCACGCCAGGCTCTTAACTAGAAATAGGCACAAACCACTGGGTGTTCCAGCGGGCACCCACTTGAAGGCAGCACCTTGGCTTCCCTGCCCCGCCTCCTCCAGGTACTGCCTATGAGTAGGGGTTTGCCAGAGGGGATGAGGCGCTGAACCGCACAACAGCTGTGAGGCCATCAGCAAACCGGCATGGACAGCCAGACCGGTGGTCCATGCCCATCTCTAATATTAAAAGCTGAGCATGCTCACATAGGACCCAAGCTGTTTAGAGCTTTATAGGTTAAAACCAGCACTCTGAGACTTTCCTTTCTTCAGGGTACTTTAGGAGGCTTATCAAGCTCTCGCTTGTTTGCCACAAACAGTTATGTTGAAATACATTATCGGTTAGTTCTAGTCACTTTCTAGTTACTATTGATGAGAAGTTTCCATCTTATCTGCACCACAGATGCAAATAGTGAAGATTGTTCCTTTTTTGGCAACTGCTCAATTATGTCTCTTATTCAGAGAAGCTGCAGCATCACCTTTAGATTCTGCCAGCTTCTGAAACCTTTAGGTTACTATTTGTGCATTTTACCCAAATTATGCAACCCTAGAATGTACAATTCTTAGGTGAAAATTGTAGTTTCCAACCTCCCCCCATCCTTGCGAAGGACTAGGTTTTGTTGCAAAACATCTGATGCTGAAATGTATCTGGGAAAACTTTGGACAGCTAGCCAACAGATAAATTAATGTAGAATGTATTCTCGAAGGCTTTAACTTAATGTAGACTTTCGGGTAATATCATGTGCTATGCAGGATCTATAATATCTCTAAGGCTTAACTAGAAAGTCCTTCTCCTTAGTGAGAATGTGTGGTTCCCTTAGAAACCTAGCTAGAATTAATTAAGAGAGGTTGCTAAGGTGTTATATTGTTGTTGAGTGTATGCCTTGTTTGTGGCTTTAACAAACATTTCTCTTATTTTACTTCATTCAGTAAAGACACTAATGTCTGTGTTCCTATGTTTCAAAAAGGAGGGAACTTCATCCAGAAAGGGAAAAAACTATTTAAAACAAAATGTTATGACTGAAACTATATGTCATGATGCAAGATTCTAACACCTTAACATCCACCCCAGGTAAACACAATCCCACTGGCCACATTATTCTCTAAACTCTTACACCTATTCTCAGCATAGGTGTAAGAGTTGAAATGGAAGGGTGACTTTGATAGAGTCAGCAACTTAGATAGTGTCATCATCCACAAACATTAGATTTTACCTATATATATATATATATATATATATATATATATTTAATAGTCCAGTGCAATTTATCTGTATTAGTAAGGAGGAAGACTTACTCTGTTTACTGGACGCAGCTTCAAGATTTTACTTTTTAGGGAATCAAAGGCTAAAGTACTATTAATACACATAAAGTGTATGAAACCTGCAATGGCTAGCTGTGCCTGATTGATCAGGTGCTGGGGCACATCACTGTTGTGCAGTCAGGCATGGGACCGGGCATGTGACTGAGATGCACTCAAGTGCCTCATCAATTAGCCAGGGCAGCTTATGCAAATCTTACATGAACATCAATAAGATTCTGGAATTCACCTCTTACTGTTACTTGTCATGGAAGTGAAAGTGCATCCTCATTATATTAATGTACTGCTCTGTTATCTTCACTTACTTGTCATGGATGTGAAGATACAAGAAGAGAACATTAACATAACATTTTGAATGAAGATGGAATATTGATCTGTAGTGCGCATGTCTTACTTCTGGAAGAACAGCTTCAACTTTTTGCTTTAAACTGATGATTCTCACCTGGGGGGGGGAGGGGAGAGTTTGAGAATATAGCCCTGTTCAGGCATTCCAAATACGCTGCTGTGAACATGCTTAAACATGAGTGTCCAGCTCCTCCTACTCTGTTTCCCCAAAAATAAAACCTAACCTGAAAATAAGCCCTAGTATGATTTTTCAGGATGCTCATAATATAAGCCCTACCCCAAAAATAAGCCCCAGTTAAGTGAAGCCTCACTCTCCACCCTTGTGCAGCAACCAGAAGAAGATGACATGACTGTTTTTGAATAAATGTAGATCATTGTACATTAAAGAAAAATCCATGAAAATAAGCCCTAATGCATTTTTTTGGAGCAAAAATCAATATAAGACCCTGTCTTATTTTGGGGGAAACATGGTACTTTGCCATCTCCAGAGTTTCAGTGCTGGGTCTGAATAGCAAGGAGTTCTGGTTAAGTGTAGGCTCTATATGCAAGCAAAAAAAATCTGAGTTCTGACCAGTGTATAAAGCTTACACATGATTGTGACGATCTCTTCTTCAGGCCCAGTATCAACATTATGAATAATACAATGAATGATGGGTCAGGCTAAGAGCCCCTGTCTCAGCATGTTCCTGGTGTTGGCATTACAATAGGGTTTATGTGAGAAAGAAACAGCATTAATGATATCTTCCTCCTACCTACCGGTTTTTCAGTAAGAGGAAGTTATCATTAATGTAGATTTCCCTTTGCCTGATGTGTTTGCCGGGATCAGTTTCAATAAACTGCTCGGAAGGGGTAGAAGCTGGGCAGAATGACAGTGAATAATCATGACCACCACGACAGATGTGAATGACCTACTTAAAACTGGATGCAGGTCCATCCCAGCTACTGAAATTTTTGTCAGCGAAAGCACAATTCAATATTGGCTGCGAGGTGCCTCTTTGTAGTGCTGGCTGGCCTTAAGTCTGCAATCGTCCGGCCCATGTTCACAATGAACAACCTTTGATTTTGATTTTCTGAATAATTAATTACTGCCCTGTGTCTAGCCTGCCCTTTTCTGGAACTGTTGTTGAACTGAATACTACCCTGATGCTTCATTTTCCACCTGGAGGCTCTTATATTCCTGGATCTGTCAATCTTGGTTTCAGCTAGAGCACTGGTTCTTAACCTTGGGTTACTCAGGAGTTTTGGACTGCAACTCCCAGAAGCCTTCACCCACCAGCTGTCCTGACTGGGGTTTCTGGGAGTTGCAGTTCAAAAGCATCTGAGTAACAAAGGTTAAGAACTACTGAGCTAGAGCATTTCACCAAGACTGCACTTGTGGACACTAACTAAAACTTAGGCGTAGGGAATGGGGAAAACCGGGAGATGTATTACTTCGGATTCTTTCAGATGTTTCAGGAGCCTTTGTTTACATTGATTATGAGGTTTCAATGAGGCATCTAGGAACTGTCAACGACTTCAAGATGGATTCTGATGGTTCTGTTTCCAGTTGTTGCCTAGTTACACAAAATCTACAGACAGGAGATACATGTATTAGGACCAACTAAAAATCAATACAAATGTCTAAACTTCTTAATTTATTTATTTTTTTGGTAGAAGTAGAGGTACAAATTATGATCAGGTGGCACTGATCAGGTGGCAATATAGGTTGTGTTCTGGACCATTTTTTGGCATGGTTTGGTTTCATTTTTTTTCCTGGTGGCCAGGCAATGCACAAGAAATCACAAACTAGCCCATGCCCAAGTCAGACCTTTTTCACTCAGCTGCAGGGCTACTCTTTGCATGAGCCCAGAAGAAGGTCACACTCTGCGAAGTGACCCAAGGTAATCCAACTTCCTTATCTGATTGTAACCTGTAAGAAGAAGGAGTTTTTTACCTGCAAAAAGACACATGATTGTCACAACAGGAACATTTCTCATCTCCTGTATCTTGCAAAGTAGCTTTCATTTTTCACTGATTGGCCTTTCACAGTGAAGCTCTTTTTTTCATGTCTAACTTCTCAGACAGAAATATTTGGCTCAGCCATGTGTTCAGAACACTAATGTGATTTCAGCCTTCTAACAAGTTACCTGTAACATTAAGTTTGGCCCTCAATCAGCCCTAGTAAAGATATGATTGTGGACGTGGGATTTAATGTGTTTTCACAAATCATAGCTGTCTTGATTTGTGAAAACACATTAAATCCCACGTCCACAATCATATCTTTATTAGGGCTGATTGAGGGCCAAACTTGTGACAATCAGACAAACTTCTGTCCTTTTGCAGGTAAAAAACTCCTTCTTCTAACAGGTGTAGTGTGAACAGGCGAATCTTTGTGTGTATGATTGTACATGCAAACAGTTCCATGCAATCAGAAACCCCCAACATCATGCAGAGCTTTCTGGCATGCAGCTGCTCATGCAAAAATGTTTGACCTAGGTCAAAGCTAGGGCTAGTTGGTGGATTCTCTGTTGGCACATTATTTGAACGCACAGGTGCAGTTTCTGAAGAGTCTTCTGTTACATATTAACCCGCAATGGGGCCTTTCCCTGTATATCCAAACTAAGAATAATTGCAATTAACTTTGTTTCTAGGGTTTGTGACTGCATAAATCACATTTCCATCTTCTCACCTTCATTTTTGCTTGCTCAGCATCTTGCAACTTTAATTCAAAGCATTAACATTCTCTCTCTCTCTCTCTCTCTCTCTCTCTCTCTTCCCCACATAATGGACACTTTATGTTTTAGCTATGCAGAAATCATTTTAAGCTAAGTGGCTCCTTCCTCATCTCTACGCAACCTCCTCCTTACCTCGGTCTCCTGATGCCTACCATCCCCCCATGTCTGTTTGCTCATTCCCAAATGTGCCTTTGGATGCAGAAATGGTCTACTTAAATTTTTCAAGCAGCCTGTGGGACAGCCTCCTTTCTCAAAACAGGATCCATAATGACAGAGCTAATGAGGATGCCCTGAAGTGACTTATGCTTGTTTTATCTATTTTTTTTTACTATATCATACCTGAGAGCTTTGGCTATAGGGTGACTCATAAGTCAAATGAATGAATAAATAAATAAGAACAAATTGTGGCATTTGTGCATTTGTAAACAGACTGAGCAAAGGGCTGCCTGAATCTTGCTTGAACTTGGTTCAACAGGTTGCTTGGGGCTTAGTTCCTACTGAGGAGATAAAGTTGTCTTTGGATTATACCATTTTTTACTGCAGGGGGCTAACTGGGAACTCATATGGTTGAATAATGCCTTTCTAACTATTTTCAGGAGAAGCCTAGATTTCTTGACATTCTAGTTTCTGCATGCCCCCCTTTTCTTTTGGAAAATGCAGGAATGTTAAATCACACAAATAACATTTCAGTAGTACAGCTCATCCACAGGTTTACCATTTTTTGCTTGAACTTAGTCCTATTCAGGTGTTTACCTACATGTATGTAAGGTTAAACCTGCGGCAATATATGCAAGTACATAAAACTCCCGAAAGTCCCCATGAATCTAGTAGTGTTAGGGACCACCATATGAAGTCTGTAAGCACATCTGACTGTGTGGAATTTCCTTGACTGAGAATGCTGCATTCAGTGACCAGGTGAATGCGAATATCAAGTCTCTTTAAATCTTCCAGCACATTTCCAGGTAGTGTTTGGGGGATGTATATCCCCACATCCTTGCCAAAGATTTTACTTTATATGTAGTCAGAAAAACAACAACACCTGCATAAAACTTAAGCCTTTTTTGAAGAGCTGCAGCTACTAAGAAGCAGAACAAATCAAATTACATAGGCGAAAAGTATTTGGATTGTTTTCAAATACTAGTGGATTTTGGCATATAAAGTAGCACCCTCATTCCAAGCCCCCCCCCCCGTGGATGCTGAAAACTCTGACTGCTATTTTAACAGTGAATACTATACATAGCGTAGTCTAATCTCTTTCAATATTGATTGATAGGCATCCTTCAGTCTCGAGAGACTATGGTAATGTGCTCTGTATGGAGAACTTGGAACAGCGTCTAGTATGGCTGAGAAGGCCAATTCGAGAGTGACAGTCCCTTCCACACTGAAGACAAATCCAATCTGTCCCCTGTCCGGCTCCCTGCTTTTGCTGCTTTTGTGACTTCCTCTTTGTCTCGGCCTGCTGGGCAAGGGTCTCTTCGAATTGGGAGAGGCCGTGATGCAGTGCCTGCCTCCAGGCTGAACGCTCAGATGTCAGGTTTTCCCATCTGTTGAGGTCTATTCCTAAGGCCTTCAGATCTCGCTTGCAGATGTCCTTGTATCACAGTTGTGGTCTCCCTCTGGGGCGCTTTCCCTGCACTAATTCTCCATACAGGAGATCCTTTGGAATCCGACCATCAGCCATTCTCACGACATGCCCGAGCCAACGTAGACGTCGCTGCTTCAGTAATGTATTCATGCTGAAAATTCCAGCTCGTTCTAGAACTACACTGTTTGGAACTTTGTCCTGCCAGGTGATACCAAAAATCCGTCGGAGGCAACGCATATGGAAGGTGTTCAGCTTCCTCTCCTGCCGTGCACGAAGGGTCCAGGACTCACTGCAGTACAGGAGTGTGCTTAGGACACATGCTCTATAGACCTGGATCTTCGTATGTGTTGTCAGCTTCTTATTGAGCCATACTCTCTTTGTGAGTCTAGAGAACATGGTGGCTGCTTTGCCAATGCGTTTATCCAACTCGACATCTAGAGAGAGGGTGTCAGAGATGGTTGAGCCGAGGTACACAAAGTCATGAACAACCTCCAGTTCTTTTGTGGAGATGGTAATAGAAGGAGGTGAGTCCACGCCCTGGCCCATGACTTGTGTTTTCTTCAGGCTGATTGTTAGTCCAAAGTCTTGGCAGGCCTTGCTGAAACGATTCATGAGTTGTTGGAGGTCTTCGGCAGAGTGGGCAACAATGGCTGCATCATCTGCAAAGAGGAAGTCCCGCATGCATTTCAGTTGGACTTTGGTCTTTGCTCTCAATCTAGAGAGATTAAAGAGCTTTCTGTCTGATCTAGTCCGGAGATAGACGCCCTCGGTTGCAGTTCCAAAGGCATGCTTCAGCATGACAGCAAAAAAGATCCCAAAAAGTGTTGGTGCGAGGACACAGCCCTGTTTCACTCCGCTTCGAATGTCAAAGGGGTCTGATGTTGAGCCGTCAAAAACTACAGTGCCTTTCATTCCCTCATGGAAAGATCTGATGATGTTGAGGAGACGAGGTGGACAACCAATCTTGGGAAGTATTTTAAAAAGGCCATCCCTGCTAACCAGATCAAATGCTTTTGTAAGGTCTATGAAGGCCACAAGGAGTGGCTGTTGTTGTTCCCTGCATTTCTCCTGCAGCTGTCTGAGGGAGAATACCATGTCAGTGGTGGATCTATAGGCTCGAAATCCACACTGTGATTCTGGATAGACTCTGTCTGCAAGCACCTGGAGCCTCTTCAGCACAACGCGGGCAAGCAGCTTCCCTACCACGCTAAGAAGAGAGATGCCACGGTAGTTATTGCAGTCGCCCCTGTCTCCTTTGTTCTTGTACAATGTGACGATGTTTGCATCCTTCATGTCCTGTGGTACTCCACCTTCCCTCCAGCAGAGACGAAAGACTTCATACAGTTCGGTGGTGATGATCTCCTTACAGCATTTCAGCACTTCAACAGGGATGTTGTCCCTTCCAGGTGCCTTGCCGGAGGCGAGGGAATCCAAGGCCGCATTTATTTCTGCTAGGGTTGGTTCGCTGTCTAGCTCTTCCAAGACAGGCAGGCACTCAATGTTATTTAATGCTTCTTCGGTTACTACATTCTCTCTGGAATATAGCTTGGAGTAGTGCTGTACCCAGCGTTCCATCTGCTGTACTCGGTCCTGGATGAGCACACCTGTAGCAGACTTCAAGGGAGCAGATTTCTTCTGTATTGGACCTAAGGCTTGCTTGATACCGTCATACATTCCTTTGATGTTACCTGTGTCCGCTGCTAACTGTATCTGAGAGCAGAGCTGGAGCCAATAATCGTTGGAGCATCTCCTGGCTGCCTGTTGGACTTGGCTGCGAGCAGCTCGAAGAGCTTGCAAGTTGTACTCGCTAGGACAGGCTTTGTATGCTGCTAGAGCTCTTCTCTTATCCTCGATGGCTGGCATTAACTCCTCTGAATGGGCTTTGAACCAGTCAGCCATCTTTTTGGTCTTCTTGCCAAAGGTGGATAAGGCGGTGTTATAGACAGTGTTCTTGAAGTGTTCCCATCGTTCAGGTGCATTTGCATTAGCCGGACCTGGAAGGGCTTCCTCAAGTGCTTGGGCAAAATCCTTCACTTTTCTTTGATCGCAAGTCTTGCTGATGTCAATACGTGGTCTTCCTTCCTTTGTCGTGTGATATACTCTCTTTGTTCGCAATTTTACTCTACTACCTACCACGGAGTGATCAGTATCACAATCAGCGCTCTGGTAACTGCGTGTGATCGTAATACTAGGAAGGCTGGAACGTCTAGTGAGGATTAGATCGAGCTGATGCCAATGCTTTGATCTTGGATGTCTCCAGGAAACTCTGTGTTGCAGCTTCGTGTTAAAGTATGTGTTGCTGACACAAAGACCATAATAGCAGCAAAACTCCAGCAAGCGTTGGCCATTTTCATTCATCTTTCCGATGCCAAAACGGCCTAGACAAGTGGGCCAAGAATTATGATCAGCACCAACTCTAGCGTTAAAGTCTCCAAGAATGAACAGTGCCTCTCTTTCAGGGACTTTTTTGATAGTAGCTGCCAGATCGTCATAGAATTTGTCTTTCACTTCTGGAGTGGATGACAGTGTTGGTGCATATGCACTAATGAGGGTTACTGGTCCTGCTGATGAGTGGAGCTGCAGAGACAGGATTCTTTCACTCCCCACAGTAGGTGGAACAATGTATCTCAGAAGAGTATTTCTGACTGCAAAGCCAACACCATATTCCCTGGTCTCATTCGATGGTTTTTCCTGCTAGAAGAATGAGAAGTTTTTTTCTTTGACAGATCCCGAGTCTGGCAGTCTTGTCTCTTGCAGCGCAACAATGTCCATCTGCAGTCTACTCAGTTCCATGTCAATGACAGCTGTCTTGCGCACATCGTCTATTTCTTGCAGGTCGTTAGGAAAGCCATAGTCAGGGAAGCCAGGGGTCATTGTCCGTACATTCCAGGTGCCCAGCTTTAGGGCAGAAGTTTTCTTACGATTGTTGCATGGTGCACGGTTATCGATCTGCTTGTCGGGTTTGACCCTAAACCCCACGCACCCCGTGAAGTTAACAGACCGTGGCGAGGTAGCAACTTACTGGCTGGGGGCTGCCCAGCTTAAGGCGGGTGGTATCTACCTAGTGAGGTGCAATGACCTCTCCCACCGTCAGAAGTAGCCCCTGGCGTCCTGCTCTATGCCAATTGAGCAAAGACTTATAACCGGTAACTGCTACTTCCCGTGTTGTTTCGACGCTGTATGCGAAGCTGGAGTGTCCTCTCCAGAGCACGAAGCCTGGGTAAAATAATATGGAGGATAGCCTGTTACCCAAGCAGCAAATCCCCCCTCTCCACGTCGCTGAAATGGTCCAGCGGAAAGGCAAGAGCCAATACAACTGGCTCCAGCAACGTCGCAGGAGTTGGCAGAATGACACAAAATGCCTCCGGGACTCCAGCTCCGGATTTTGCCTTGAGGTTATCTCCTGAAGCCCTTTCCATAAGTGGATATAGCCACAAGGCAGTGGAGGTTTAAAGTCGGAGTTTTCCTTCTCCTAGATGGGCTGCCTTCCATGGCTGACGAGCCCCACCTGCCCGGCCTGCTCTCTAATAGTGCGGAAGTATGCAATGTTGATTGGCTTTCTTATTTACCAAGTTAGGGGAAGAAATAGGATTAGAGAGTTTCATGCACCATTAAACATGCTCTCTTGCTCATAATCCTTTAAAGCTAAAAACTCTGCCCTCCCTCAGGCCACTCATATTTACCAAAATCAAGGCACCAGGCTCGCCCCCTCTTGGGCCATGTGATGATTGAAACAAAAGCAGCACATTCCTTAGCAAAATATTCATGGAGGCCTACCTGGCTTTCTTCCCCGAAGCCTCCAAGAGGAATGGGATTTTGGGATTTTCCTCTTTCGGTAGTGAAAAGCTAAACATAGCATGATCTCTGGCTCCCTCTAATGGCCAGGTCTGGTAACTTCATCATTAAAAATATATTTCAGGGGATTTTTCTTTGAATATTTTCAATATTTTTAGACCATGGATAAGTGAATCAGCAGACACTGATGCTGCAGATAAGGAGGTCCCACTCTAATCTGAATTGAAGTGTTGAATTAGGAGTCTGGCACATGCTCATTCCACAAATATTAATATGTAACTATCAACTCCTTGTGCATCGTAAGCATGCTGCAAAGTGTGAGACAGATCACAGATGGGGATAGTTCCTCTACAGTTCTGCAAACTTCTAATCTTTGGAATTGGAGGAGATGAAATCCAGAAAGTAAAGCTTCCAAATGCTGAGACAGAGCTCTCAAATAAAACTATTTGGACAAACACACCTTAAGTGGGCAGAAGCAGGATCACAGCTGCTGGTTTTAGCCTGCTCCAACCATAGATTCAGAAGGGAGGAGCACACGAGCATACTATAGCACGTCAAGTGTGCCAAGGTCCTTTACGTAGAGAAGGGAACTTGGGTCCGTCATGGTCCATACAATTTCAGGCACGTTCACATTGTCACTGTATGCACAGCCAAGGGCAGTGAGCATGGCCTGAGCACTAGACTTGATAAACCAAACATAACAAGTTGGTGGGTGTTGTTAAGTGAACCCCCTTACAGTGCCCAGTCATAATTGCATCGAGAGGAGTCCATAACATGCAAATAGGCAAAACTGAAGCACTGATTGGAACTTACCACAGAGATATGATTTGAGGTCACATTCTAGCTATAAACAGAGGTCTATGCAAGAGCCCATATTCCCAAGCAAGTAATATAATTTGTTCAACGTCTCAAAATCAAAATTATCTAAAGCCAAAGCTAGGACACCCCCCCCCCCCAAAAGACTGTGCATCTGAGGCTTTTGATGGCAGGATCTGACAAAGACTAAAATACACAACCCTATGGGCATTTCAGCAGGATACTGTAGTTGGTGTCTCTTTAATGTATACATATGCTTCATTAAAGGCAAAGCAACACAAGCAAGGTAAAATTGGAAACAGCGTATATATCGATAAGGCTTCCATCAACCACACCATTTTTTGGTAAGAAAGGTAGGAAAGCCTGTTCTGAAACTCGTGAATGGGCTGGCAACATGTTCTAATTTAAAAAGAGGGTGAAAAAAAGGAACTTTCAGTTTTCTCTGACATGGTTAAGTCTAAGGAGGCAAAAAACACCCCTACCCCCAAAATCCAAGCCATCAAGTTTGAAAATGCAAATTCACAATGCCTTTTATATGATGGTAGAACCACTTCATTGCACACCACTAAATCAAATTAAGGGCCAGGGGCTCTTTTCATTTTAAACATTACTTAACAATAAATTCAAAATGAAAGAGACATGGCATAGATAATGCACTGATACTGAATGGTGGAGAGGAACTGGAACTTGCTCCAAGTGATGGATTCAAAATGAACTCTGGTATGTTCCAGCTTTAATGCTATACTGTCCATTAGACAACAAATTATATATAAAACCCAATACAATCAATTGCCGGTAGGTTGTATTTTTCAGTATTTGTAGTTTTCTTTGCACACCAGTCATTTGACTTGGTAGACAATAAGAAACACAAGCTCTGATTTATCAACTGGTGGCAGACCACCACTGAGATTTATGTCTTTGAACTTACAAAGATGGATCCATCCATCCATCCATCCATCCATCCATCCATCCATCCATCCATCCATCCATCCATCCATCCATCCATCCATCCATCCATCCATCCATCCATCCATCCATCCATCTATCCATCCATCCATCCATCCATGATGCAAGACTGTAGCTGGAGTCAAATAAGTCTTCGTCTTTATTAGAAAATTTGACAAGGAAAATGAAAGACGAACTAGCAACCAGAAGTACAAAACTGAAAGGGACCACCTGGCCGGATGGACTCCATACTCTAAGTCATACTATCTCCAAAAAGAGAGACAGCATTTTGGTTCAAAGCACTGAATCAGAAAGCATTGTGAACCAAGCTCATCATTACCAGTTTATCACAAAGGTAAGCCCAGATAGGGTCCTTTCTGTTCCTCAACCCTCACTGGGCAGTGCTAGGAAATTATCAGCCTTGATGGCCCCTGATCTTCAAGGTGGTGCTTTATAAGGGTGTAGCAAAGCCATCCCTAGCTGAATGCTGGAGGGCCAGAACTCAAACATACATGTACAGTGGTGCCTTGCAAGACGATTGCTTCGCAAGACGATTAATCTGCAAGACGATTGTTTTTTGTGATCACTCAAGATGATGTTTTCTATGGACGATTTTCACAAGACGACAATTTTTCCCCATTGGAACACATTAAATAGATTTCAATGCATTCCAATGGGGAACCGTGTTTCACAAGATGATGTTTTCGCAAGACAGCGTTTTCGCGGAATGAATTAACATCATCTTGCGAGGCACCACTGTACCCATGCAGGCAGACAAACATGCATGCATACCATTAGGGCAAAAGATCTTCTCTTCCCTACAGTCTATTGACACAAGCAAATCAACCCACCTCCTCCTCCTTGAATTCAACCTATTCCTTCCCATTGTAATTTAAAGATATCTACACTAAGTACAGCTCAGTGAACCACAAAAAACATCAGCTCCATTAAGTCTACTTCCACCCTCAATACATGATTGAACTCCACACCTCACCCCATTTTGCTTCATGACATACCTGTTATGACAAGGACCTAGAAGCAGAGAAACATATGAAAATATGCTCTTTTTGCTTGTCTGTTCATTCCATTCATAGGCTTAAAGGCATGTCTCTTCCTGATATGGAGAGTGGAGATAAGCATTATGGCAAAGATCAATAGAAAAGAGATTTATAGCCCTGTCCAAGGCCTTTCACAGAAGCAGTCGGATAACCTTTTCCACTTTGGGAACTCAGCTGACATCTTTGCAGGAGTTTTGAATTGTACGGAACTTACCTTTAAAAAAAGATAAATAAAAATGGGGAAGGAAAATATTTATGCTAGGGGCCAGTTCTCAAGTTCTCTATCACACAACTCCCTGCTTTCTGAATGGGAGGAGCGCATTTCTTTTTCTGTACTTAAAACATAAAAGCATGACCAAATTCAAAGTAACAGACTCCTTTCCTTCTTCTGATATTTTATTGTTGGTGTCTCCCAACCTGGAGTGTTAGAAGAACTTAGTCTTAGTAACTTATAGTTCAAATTGACCTGATCTGAATCTCCTGGACAAAGGTGCAGAACATAACTTAATTTATCCACTGTCTTTTCCAGTACTCAGTTATTCTGATGCAGTTCTTGGAAATTTAATCCTAACAAAATTATCAGACTATCATACTATGGTTCTCTCTCTCTCTCTCTCTCTCTGTGTGTATGTGTGTTTGTGTGCGTGCACGTAGAACTGCCTAAATGATTCACTTACCTTGAAGGCCCTATTAGAGCCACTATAAGTTGGTTCCAACTTGACAGCACATAGCATACACAGAGATACTAACCTAAACCCACACACTATTCTTGCTACCACATTTAAATGAGCCAAGGGTTCCAGTTCTAGTTTTCAGAGGGTTTCTGGAGAGTGTGGTTCCCCCATTCTTTTCCTGGACTAACTCCAGCCCTTTCTCTTTTTCCATTCACATCCTTGTTCCAGCATCTTATACAAATCTGCTCCATTCCAACTTTTTCTCTAGTTGTACAGTCATCCAAACATGTGACAGGGCATGGCTTTGTTAATGTCCACATCCAGCTGTGCTGAAATTCCCCATCTGACACCAACCTCTCCCCATGGTGACAGTCTTTTCTGGTTTCCCGTCTTCTACATGTTTTTCCTCCAGTCTAAAAAGCTGAAATGAGCTCATACAGTTGAGTGGGTTGGAGAACTTTGCTGCAGAAGCAGATGCTAAGACTTTGGATCCCCAATGTGCCTCTTGGGAGAAGAGGAAACCAAGATCACCCCAAGTGTGTGCAACAAAGGGAGTGGGGTGCCCTGGCACCTGTGAAGCCTTTGGCAAGTGGCACAGTCCCAGAGCATCCCCAGAAGAGACTGGTATACCATTTCTGTGTATTTTTTACATAGAAACCCCTACAGCCAATCCAATGGCACATCGTTATTATTTAAAAAAATGGAAGCACTTGTCAGAACCTGAATAGGATAACTAACTCCCCAAGGAGTCCTACAAGATTTATGGAACTCCCAAGCAAAGAGAACAGATTCTATGATTCATCATAGGTGACATTGTCCCAGTAAAGGGTTAATGACACCAGTAATCAGCAAAAAGCTCTTGCGATTGATCTGGGCATTTAATTATGTTGATGTCATGAACTTAGCAGGCTGACGGGCTTTGTGGTGATCACCAGATAATTAGGATAGCAAAGAGTCTCTTAGAAATAGAGGTTAAAGAAGTCAGCCACACACACAGGGATGTCTGCCAGCAGTGCTCCTGGTGGGCAGCTAGTAGAAGAGGCAGAAGAACACTGAATGGGTTCCCAATGCATTCTGCCCTGTCCCCAGGAGGACTGTGCTTTTATTTACCGTACAAGCTCACAGATAGTGGACAGTATACAGATAGATTATAGAATTCAGATAGGACCATGGTTACATCATGCCATTATAACTGGCGTAAGGAAAGGCAATTAAGCAAGCTCTCTATCATCTATGAGAAAGAGGAAGAATGGGTAGTAGCTCCTCCTCTCAGAAGCAGCTTATGGCATCATCCAGGAGAGTTTTCTCTGCACTGAAGAACCAGCCAACAGCTTAGCAACTTTGGGAGAAGCGTTCCCCCCACAAATTATATGTGTCGTCCTTGTTACAATAATTCCAGGAAACTCCAGAACTTATTAATTCTATACAAGTTTTATTTATTTACATCATTTCTAGGTTCCATTTGAAAAACATAAAAGGCTTGGTTACTAGCAGTAATTTAAGGCAGGTATTTTGGGTCCCCCCTTTTGTTTTTGGTCTTGCTGAGCCCCAGAATGGTCTCCGAAAACTTCTCTAAAACTGTCTGAATGAGTTTGTCCATTGTTTGCATAAGATTCCCTCCCCCCAACATTTGTATCACTGATTTCCAAAGTTTTTGATGTATGCAGATGTATCCCTCTACTCCCCAGTAATGTCACATGCCCAGCTCATGAAATCAGTATAGGCAGTAGGTATGCTGGCATTTGAGAATCATGGTCAGGAAAGAAGGGATAATTCTGTACCTTCCCACTTGCACTGTGAACATGTGATGGACATCAGCTGTATAAGGCATTTGCTCAAGGCTGAAGGTATTCTCTAAGAAATCGAAGTGCATAAGCCTAAATGCTGGCTCACTATAAGACTGCTTGGCATGTGCCCTAAGCGTCATTCCACCCTTCATTGATTTAAAAAAATGAATAAGCAGGAAAAATGGCATATGCATTATAGCCACAGTTATTACCCTTTAAGCACTTTAATTAAGGCTTTAATTTTAAACCAAGATATGACCAAACTTTTATCCATTATTTGGAAATCATCTCCAACCATTATTAATAACTGATATCAGTATGCAGTTGCCAGAACATGGAAAAGTCACTTTTAAAATCTATAACTACCAGAATCTCACAGCCATATAGGACCAGGATTCTGTGATCTGTGGTCCGAACACCATGTTTCAAAACTCTAGCAATTTCCCCCATAGGAACAGGACACACCGGATCAGAATAGAGTTCGGAACAATATTTTTGGTAAACAAATTTGACATATTACTCACTACATTGCAGCAGTCCAATGACTGTTATCACTAAGCGATTTTATCAATGAGTTGTATTACAATTACCAGTCTGAAAAAGCAGAGAAATACTTGTGGTTCCCTCTTATTGACCAGTTCTGATGTTGCACCTTAAAAATGCTTTCAAAAATACAAAAGATGAAAGTAAGCAATATTTCCTTTACTGCTTTAAAAACACTGACAAGATAATGGCACAACACTTGGAATTTTTATGAAAATGCTTCCTTAAGATGCCCTTAAAATAACTCTATGCAGCAATTAGAACATGTTATTTGTTACATGGAAAAATACCTTTTTAACCATTAAATGAATTGCTTTTGAAATGAAACTTGGTCATGGCCTGGTTCCCTACATGCAATTAGTTATGGTAATATTACTTGTAACTAGTTACTTCCAGCCTCTGGGTAAAGGTCCATAGCAGTGCTTAACCAAAATAAAATAAAATAAAATAAAATAATGTTTCATTTTTGAAAAAAGACCAGTCCTTTTTGGCCAGATTACAGCTAATCAAAACAGCATCTTGAAGAATGAATTCCCCGGTTTCATTATGTGCTTTTTTGCCCGGAGGCTATAGAATGAGATATTTAGAGACCCTGAAGTGAAATAAGATGAAGGGGGCACTTAAAAATGAAGCTCTTTTTGAGGGCTCAAGCCTGATCCAAACTAAACTGAGCATGGACGATAGCGGGCATGATTGTGCTTCAGTGCTGTGCTGCCAGCACTGTCTCCTGCGTTTTCCTCGAAAAGGGAAAGGCTATCAAGACCCTTTTATATCAAAGATCTCCCTCCCTGCTTCTTTTGGTACCATTTCATTGAAAGGAAGACATGAAAGGTCTAATTGTACACATACACATAGCAAGAGAGGGAGATTTTATTTGATTTTATTTTAATCAAACCTTGAGGCAAATATTCGAGTATTAGTTTGGCTACATCTCAAGTACTTTGAGTTGGCAGTAATAAAAACCCTAGCAGCAGGTGAAGACCAAAAGTTTCAAGTATGGGGTTGCTTTTTCAAATAAGTTTCACTGCTTGGAAGTCCGAGTCTCAAGTTTTTTAATCACCTGCCTACTGACCCCTGTCGATTGCTGCTAAGTATATAGACAGCTTAAATTTTTGCCTGGGGTGGAGATTTTCCATCAGCTACATTTTAACCTAAAACTTTGAAAATGGAGGAACTCCAGCAGATGAAGATAATTCACTTGTGTGCTTGTTTGTGCATGCATATATAAAGGTTAGAATAAAATTGGTACCAAATTATTTTTGCATTTCTGCTCTGCTATTTTTAAGGCACAGATATTTCTTCAATGATTAATAAAGGAAGGACCACCATAATTTTATCTTACATTAACTTTACCAATGCATTAAACCCGAGTTTATAGATGGATAATCTTAGTACTCAGTTTTTAAACCAACAAAACACTGATAGTTTTGTCTGGAATCTTTATAGCTAAACCTAGTCTGTGGTGTGGTTTATGTTATAGTTTGTACTAAGACAAAAGGAACTTTGCAAATGTTCAGTAGCACTAATTCTCCTCTTAATTTAGAGATGAGTTCCAGTGTTAACATTTATAGTCTAGGGCAGTGGTTCCCAACCTTGGGTGACCCAGGAGTTCTTGAACTACTATTCCCAGAAGCCTTCACCACCAGCTGTGCTGGCCAGGGGTTCTGGGACTTGCAGTCCAAGAACATCTGGGTTACCCAAAGTTTGGAACCATTTGTTTAGGGCTAAATATTTAACAATGAAATGTATCTTCTATAGTATAAGAACAGACGAAGAGCTGCAAGTGTGGGGTAGAGGACAGAGTGTGTTGGACTAGGACATGTAACCATGAAAACTTACTGTGGGGTTGCATTGGTAAAACCATCCCTTAAATATCTCGCATATCTTAGAAACCATACAAGGGTCTCCATGAATGAGGTCTAATGGGCACATCATAGAAAGAATACAGACTGGGTATGCATATAGAAGGAAATGGCTGCTCAGACCTATTGAAAAACTGTATGGTTTGTTACAAGGGTGGGGACTATGTGATGATGTTGGAAGACAATAACCAGGGACGGGGACTCACGCGTAGCAACGAGCTGTCGGCAAACTGACTTGAACTGAACTTGTTTTTATTTTTTTTAAAGAATTGGACTCGACTTGCAGCTCAGACCCATTTTTCCAATTTGCGTGGCTGAACCACTATTAGGGATGAGTTTCCCTACCTGCTCCTGCCACCACCGCTGCCATCCTCAGAGCTGGCAGGCCTGGCTTCCCTTTCAGGAGCCAGCTGCTGCCTCTGCCCACGCACCCATGCCCAACTGATAGGCCAGTGCAATGCACAGAGGTAGGGGCTGGCTCTAGGAAGGGAAATCAGCCTGCTGTCTCTGCACAAGGGCTAGCCTGGCTTCCCTTCCAGGCCCACTCTCCCCAAATGTGCTTCCCCGGGAGGGAAGGGGAAAATACTTGAGACTGGGACTCCACGCATGGGACTCAGACTCGGGACTCAGAACAAAAGACTTGCCAGCATCCATGACAACAACTCCCATTATACCTTATCATTAGTCATACTGGCTAGGGTTAGGGGAGTTGCGGTCCAACAGCGTTGGACTTGCAGCACAGTATGCTAAATGCCATCCTTGGTGATTTACCACACTTAAGACGAAGCCTTTTCTGTACTGCTTTTCCTGCTAACCAGACAGCGGGGATCAGATGGCCACAGAGAATAATGGTTAATGAAATTTCAGCAAAAGCTGGAGGAAACAAATCTTATTAGAGCCATGCTTGTCAATGTGTTTACATTAGACTATCATCTTAATCAGCCTTTCACTGTATACGTTGTGCACAAATTGCAGTTCCATCTGGAATTTTATTTTCCATCGTGATGAGTTGTCTAGAATGTAAATCAATTCTCTGGAAGATATCACACTATTGGGAGCAGTTAGGGCAATGAAAAGGCCGGTGGAGAACCAGCAGCCAAGAATCATTGTGCTCGTGGCATTAAAAAAGAGCATCAAATCCTTTTGAAAGCAGTTAAAAGACATGTGTGAATCAAATAGCCAATATACTAAGAACACTGGCCTGTTGTCTAATGGGCCACATTTCACAATTAAGTTTTCTTTTGTCCAAGCCACTCATGATGCTACACAAATTCAGCCATGGGGTCATGCCATCTTTTTTTTTTTCTTGACAAATGAGAAATTATCTGGATGAAGTCCATATTATTTATCTATGGCCATCCCAAACATGAATGAATATAAGCAAAGCCTTCCCCCACCTCATGATATCTAGATCTCTTGAAATACTATTCTCATCATCCCCAGCTGGAGTACTTTTTGGCTATGCTGGCTGCAGGTGACACGACTTGTAGTTCACTACATCTAGACAACACAAAATTCAGAAGGTTGTATCAAACAAGAGCTCAGAAAGTTACTTAAAAATTAGCTGTACTTGTATTTCAAAGAACTAAAGAGAAATCAATTTACATTATAACCACATTTTTTTTAAAAAAGTAACTGTGTATTTCCCTGTTTCTCAAAAGTAACTAAACTATTGTTTACCTTTTAGATAATACATCTAAATGATACAGTCCACTGACCTGTGCGGCAAAACATAATCTTGATACAGCCATCTTGTCATCATCTCAGCACTCACAATGGGGCACAAGGCGGTAGTAGAGGTGTGGAGATTTGTTCTGCCTGGGAAATTCTGGGAGTTTCTCTCTCTCTCTCTCTTCTGATATGTTTTCCCTCTATTTTCCCCAAGAAACATGTCTTAAGTACATGTCAGTCAGGACCTACACTTTCACTACATCTCATGTGGATTGCACATGTGGATTGCACATGTGGATTTACATGTGTCTGCCTCTGAAGACTGGCAACCATAGCTGGTTCAGAATGCTGCAGCAAAGTTGTGGATTGGGAGGATGTGCTTCGGAAAAACTATATTAGACTGGAACTGTTACATTGGTCTCTGATCCGCTGCTAGGCACAATTCAACATGCTGTTTAATGACCCATCAGGCCCTAAAGTGCAAGAGATTGAGGTATCTGAATAATTGTCCATCTGGATGCTGAAATCACTCAGAAGGACCTTCCCATCAACATCTGATGTACATTTACTGAGAACTCAAGAAAGTACTGGAATACTTTATCAAAGAAGGCTGATCTACCTCCCCTGGTCATTTCAACTTTACAAATGCAGGTGTTTATGGTATGCTATGTAGCTTTTGGACATGCTAACCTATAGAAACTAACATATATTTCATCACACCACCTTGAATGCACCTGATCTTGTTTTATATTTGGTACTAAGCAGGGTGAGGCCTGGTTAGTTTTGTATGGGAGAGTACTGTGTAATACCAGAGATCTCCAGGCAGGGCAAGGAAAGGATTTTCTGTGAAACTTGGGACAGCTACCATTGGTCAAGAGTTGAAATTAATGGTCTAGATGAGTCTATGATCTGCGAAGGAGCTTTGTCTAGTTTTAACAACAGTTAAACCCAGTTTCCTTGTGATGCTTGGAGCAGAGACCAGAATGTTTGACCTCTGGAAGCAGATGTAGAACCAGTTAGTACGTTGGGTTAGGGCCCTTGCAGCTGCCCAAGGATGACAGATGCCGGTAGGAGCCCTACTATTCTTTAACACACAGGCACTGCACCCCATGTCGATGCATTATATAATTACTTTTTGTTACATTAGTATCAGTCTACCAAGTCATACTCATTCTGGAAAACAAAAACAACTTGATCCAGTTAGATAAGCCTCCTAGTCATCTCCTTAAACAAAGCATAGTCTGGCTCAGATTTTGATGAAGATTGAATATGAAATCACTTGTCTTAAATAATGATTCAAACGGCAAAATGCACACGTGGCAAGAAAATAATGATTTCAAGATTATGTATTCAGTTAATTTCTGATTGCTGTCAGCAACAATGAGTTTTAAGGGAATTACTTTGTTTTAGGAGAGACTTGGCCATACACCTAACTTGTTGCTCTGCATAAAGTTCAGGGTGGCTCCAAGTGAAATAAAGAAAAACAAAATGGCACCCTTCCAATTCCACATTTAAAAAAAACCTATGGGATTGGCAATCATTTTTCTGTGAGATGACAATGACAGGACAGTGTTGTTCCCCTGAAGGCACTTAGGCTAGTTTATGGAGGACAAGGTAGCATGTGTGATATGCAACTCTCCTCAAACGCTTCTCAGGTACTTTACAAAATCTGTAATCTGAGGCAATCACCTCGCTTTGCCTGACAGAACCAGTTCTGTGTGATCACACACATGTGCATCATGCACATGCATGCATGCACAAACATGTGCTAAATACAATAGGAGAGTAAAAAAAATGTACATACAAGGCTTGAATAAAACATCGCATTAAGCATGACTTCTAAGTCTCCTGCCTCTTGTTCAGTGTCATTTTGTTCCATCCCTTTTCCTTTAAAGCTGTTCGGCTTTGGGAATTTTCAGTTCTGACAGACAGAACGAACATATTACAGAGAAATGCTAACTGAAAAAAACAGAGAGAGTAGAAATTCAGTGGACACATTCAGAGAAGACATGGGGAACAAATTTATGCATGCATAATGCAAGGCAGATAAGAAAGCTGAAGAGGAGACCCCAAAGCCAACTGAAGTAGGACAAATTCTGTTCACTGCACATGAAAGGGAATGGGAGACAAGAACCAAACAAAGCATATTCTGGGTTGGTGTGGTGAGTGATTTCAGATATCTAGAGCTGCCAGATGGGATTTGAATTCTCTGCTTGTCTCATAGCATTGTGGAAAGACATAATTTTGGCAGTTGCATGTTCTCCCACAATAGAAGCACAAGGAAGGGAGAAGCTGTGTGTGCCAGCTTTTAGTCCATCTACAAAATTACAAAAACTATAAGAGTATCATCAATTTCAGCTTGGTAGTCGGGAGTACTGGCAGTCACCATGACAGAAAAAAAAAAGACATTAGCCTAAGATCATTATTGTTCTGCCATTTTCTTCTGTATTGTATTGAACATTCATGTAAACAAAAAACTATGGTGTCTCTACCTTTTTAATTTCAATACATATATGCACAAACACACTCTTTGATTTTGGATTTTTAAAACACTTTTGAGTAAGGAGACAACTTGTTGGCTCTTGCGAGACTTTAGCTCAGTTATCTCTTTGGATTTTGGACCGAGCATATGGGTGAAAATTTCATCTGGCTAACATTGAATAAGAACTAATCACCTAAATGGAAAGAATGAAATGTTTTAAAAGATTCAAATGTTTAAAAGATCCAAACTCCTGACTCAGTTTGGTCAGGAGCAAAACCGACAGATTCATCATTCTCTAGTCACATGAAATGAGAGACTGAGTGCATCCCATCTATTGACCAGAGAAGCTTCAACTGCAGAAAAGTCGCTTCCTCCCTCCCTGACAGAAGCAAGGGTCACCCGGGGCACTTAGTGGGGACCCAGTTTGCATCTTGGGAGACTGCCACCCCCCCCCGACTCTAAAGTGGAAGGAAATATTTATTTTGTTTCTAGTTTCGGTAAGCTATTGGGTGAGGCTTTTTGAGCTGAACTATAGGGCACAAATGCTCAGGAGGTGTGGAGGAGGAGGAAGAAGACAAATTGCGTATAAAATACTGCCAGCATCTGAGAACCTCTAATTCTCCAAAACCAGGGTTGGTCAATATTTTGAAACACATAAATAACTCTCTCTCTCTCTCTCTCTCTCTCTCTCTCTCTCTCTCTCTCTCTCTCTCTCTCTCTCTCTCTCTCTCACACACACACACACACACACACACACACACACACACACACACACACACACACACACACACACACACACACACACACACACACACACACACACACACACACACACACACACACACACACACACACACACCAGCCAAGGAGGCAAAGTAAGGCACAGACATATGAATGCAGCCAGCCAAGCACAGAACTTTGCCGTAAAGGAGTTATTGCCTTTCTCCCTCTTTATATTCAACACCAAGTAGAAGCCAAAGGCAAGTGAACTGGAGCAATAAAAAGCACTGACAGACTGTGACATTTCTTCTGTTTGTGCATCTACTTCACTGACAATGGGCAGTTATTAAAGCCATTGTGAGAGAGCAATTTTCAAACGCATCTGCTTCTTTAAAAAAAAGCATTCCTGAGAATATATGCCATGTGAAATCATGGAAAGACCATTTTGGGAACTTTTCCAAAGCAACTTGCACCAACTACAGTAGTCAGAGTGATCATACAGTGATCCTTTCTCTCATTAAAAATGATATTGCATCATGTATTCATTTGTATTCATGGGGGAGTGTCCCCCCTCCTTCTTCTCCACTAGGAAATAGCTCAGAAGAGTACACAAGGAAGAAAATTTTCTTCTCTATATCCCATTACTCTTCTTTCATTTTTCTAAACAGTTGAATGCATAAGTGACTTAAGACTGAAGGAGAAGTGATACCTCACCCTGAAATTCTGGACCAAGGATTCCTTCCCCATTACTGCTCAGAACATTAATGGCCCTGAGAAAGAGTACAGAGGGACAAGTGGAGTAATCTTTCTGCTTTTCACTCTTTGCTGGTATTATTTCTCCTCCTCCCCAATGGGTGCAAGGAGGTGCTGAAGGGCAGGAAGTGACCAAATGGAGAAGAAGAAAGATATAGGCTCACTACACAGCCAGCCAGCTGTCCTATGTGATACACTGCTGCTCTCAAGTGAAGTAGGTGTAATCCCCTGAACTGCTAGTCTGGCCAGCCTGTGCAAATAAATTGTTCGTGTGCTATTTTGTCCTTCACCACAGGCAGCACCCATTTTGGGATGGTCCTAGTTCAGCCAATAGGTGGTTCACAAAGTCTGAGGTAAACTATAGACTAATCTAAGTCAACACAATTTGTCCATCATCCTTTTTACAACCTCGTTGAAAACAGCATGACTTATATCCAAGAAAATTTACAAAGAGCTACAGTGACTCTTCCCTTTCATGGATTGCTGCCTTGTCATGGCGAAGGGGCTTGAGTAATTCAGAGCAGCTATAGGCTATGCCGTGCAGGGACACCCAAGATGGACAGGTCATAGTGGAGAGTTCTGACTAAACGCAATCCACCTGGACCAGGAACTGGCAAGCCACTCCAGTATCTTTCCCAAGAAAACTCCATGGACAGAAACAAAAGGCTAAAAGATATGACGCTGGAAGATGGGCCCCTCAGGTCGAAAGGCGTCCAACATGCTACTGAGGAACAGCGGAGGACAAGTACAAGTAGCTCCAGAGCTAATGAAGTGATTGGGCCAAAGCCAAAAGGACACTCAGCTGTGGACATGCCTGGAAGTGAAAGCAAAGTCCGATGCTGCAAAGAGAAATGCTGCATAGGAACCTGGAATGTAAGATCTATGAACCTTGGTAAGCTGGATGTGGTCAAACAGGAGATGGAAAGAATAAACATTGACATCCTGGGCATCAGTGAACTAAAATGGATGGGAAAGGGGGAATTCAATTCATACGATTATCATATCTATTGTTGTGGACAAGCATCCCATAGAAGAAATGGAGTAGCCCTCATAGTCAACAAAAGAGTGGGAAAAGCTGTACTGGGATACTATCTCAAAAATGATAGAATGATTTCAATACTAATCCAAGGCAGACATTTTAACATCACAGTAATGCAAGTTGATGCACCAACCACCAATGCTGAAGAGGCTGAAACTGACTAATTCTGGAGATCTGCGCATGCGTCGACGAAGCTAGACGCCTTTACATCGCCCTCCAGGAAACTTACAGATTAAACTATAATACAACCAAACAATTGAAAGATAAGCCTGAAGGAACTTTTGAGGAGGTTCCGGAAACTCAGCTACAAACTTTCCCTTGACTTGGTGAGTTTATTCTTGCTAATTACAAGCAATAATACTCTCCGTGAAAACAACAAAATAACATAACAAGCATAATGGCGACAAAACGTGAAGTTAAAGAACTGTCGGAGTTGATAACTAATATGGAGAAAAATATTAGACAAGACCTAAAAGCGCTTCAATCTAAGTTTGGGCAATTAGTGGAAGAGGTTAAAACAGCAAGGTCAGCTGCAGATAGTGCTGTGAAAAAAAGTGAAAACAACGAGAAAGAAATACAGCAATTAAAAAAAAGGCTGGCCATATTATCAGACCGCCAAAGGCGAAGGAATTTAAGACTTTCAGGAGTAACAGAAGACATTGCTGCAAGAGACCTTGGGAAGACTGTAATTGCTTTTTTTCAGGAACATGGCATAAATATAACAGATGAGGACCTTGAACGCACTCACCGATCTCTGAAACCCAAACCAAAGCCTGGAGCCAGGCCTAGAGACATTATAATAGCTTTTTCAAGAGAGAAAACGCAGAATTATGTTTGGAACAAACTCAGGAAAATTAAAGACTTACAATTTCAGGGACAGAAGATATTTCCTCGCCCTGACTTATCACCAGAAACCATGAATGAAAGAAGACTTATGAAACCCTTTGCACAGAAGTTGCATGAGAATGGTGTTTTATTTTCCTGGGGTTATCCAGCCAATATTTTAATTTTTAAAGATGGAAAACTTTTGAAAGCTAGTAACCCAGCAGAGGCGGAGAAGTTACTATACAGACTTAACATACAACGTACTACTCAGGAGGTCGAAGAAGAGAAGGAGGGAGGAGAAGAAGAAGAAGAAGAAGATTGAAGGAATTTATATGTGACTGTAAATATGAATAAGTTTTCTTCAGGAATGTAAAATTTATACTACGTGAAAATAGTTTTTTTTTTGTTTTTCTTGGTTAGTGTTGGTTGAAAAGAATGAAATTTTGTGGGGGGGGAGTATGTGGGTAGACAGATCTCCACGTATAGAGACGAAAATGGGGGGATATAGAATCCTTACCCAACTCCTTGGGAAGGGGTTATTTTTGGGCTATGGGGGAGGGAAAGACCATCAAAAAATAGTAAATAATAAGGGCACACCAGGGGGAGTTGAGATAGAGAAAAAATGGGGAGGATAATTAAAGTACTCTCCTTAAATGTGAATGGTTTGGCCTCAGATCTGAAACGATATAGATTAAATAAGATGATAAAGGATCAAGGGGTTGATATTCTGTGTTTGCAGGAAACGCATAAGAGTAAGAGAGACGAAAGACCTTTGATGAAGTCTATTGATTGGAGTTTGCAGATAGAGTCAAGGGGAACAAACAAAGCAAGGGGTGTGGCTATTCTCTTGCACTCTAGAATGAATATAGATGTTTTGGAACAATGTAAAGATAGAGATGGAAGATTTATTTTTGTGAAATTCAGGATGAATGGAAAGAAGTATACTTTGGCATGTATCTATGCACCTAACAAAGGACAAACCCTATTTTTGAACCGAACCTTTCAAAGATTGCAGTCATTTTATGAAGGAGACTTGTTAATTGCAGGAGATTTGAATAATGATATTAGGGAAAATAAGAAATTAAACTTAAAAAAATGGAAACTTAAAGAGGTATTTAGTCTCCTGCAGAATGAAAAGCATCCTACCTTTTTCTCAAAAAGGTATAAAAAGTTTTCCTGTATTGATCATATCTTAGTGAAAGAAACTAACGATATGGAAGTTAATAGAGTGGAAACAGGAGCTATATGGATTTCAGATCACGCACCATTACTTGTTGAGATTGGTTTGGAGGAGGAACAGAAAGTTAGAAGGTGGAGGTTTAACTCTAGGATATTCTTGCAACAAAAGGATAAAGAGGATTTAATAAGAGGGATACAAAAATATTTTAAAGAAAATAAAGGATCTGCGGAGGAAGATATAATTTGGGATGCTGCAAAGGCAGTAATCAGGGGAATATGTATTTCTAAAGAAATTCATTTTAGAAGAAAGGTGAATTTTAAAAGGGAACAAAAACTAAAGGAGATAGTTGAATTACAAAGAAGATTACAGGTGAAGTTTGAAAGACAAATACAGGAACAGTTGAATAGGGTGAAAGACGAGCTGCAAGAGTTAGATAATCTCTTTTTGTGGAAAAAGGATTTATTGGTGAGGAATGAGTATCAGAGAATAAATATAAACTCGATGAAAAGATTGGCAAATTATTTGAAGAAAAGAAAGGAAAAACAAAAGATAGGGTGCATGAAAAATGAAACGGGAAGTAAGGTGTTTAAAGACAAACAAATAAGGGAGACCTTTGAAGATTTTTATAGTAAGTTATTTAAAGTAAATGAAGAGAAACAATTTGATGAAGCTATTGTGAACAAAATTAAGAAACAAGATTTAGCAATTTTAAATGAAGAAATCACACAACAAGAAATCTTGACAGTTATTAAAAATTTAAAAAGTAGGAAATCACCAGGCTTAGATGGTTTTACATCAGAATTTTATAAAATGGTGGGGCCTTTAATAGTTCCAGAAATGCAGAGTTTGTTTAACAAGATAATGAAGGGAGGGAGAGCCCCTGAATCATGGAGGAAAACAGAAATTATGATAATCTTGAAACAATCGAGAGACCCGATGGACCCCAACTCTTATAGGCCTATTAGTTTAACAAACCAGGATTATAAAATTTTTGCAAAAATTTTAGCAAATAGATTGGAGAAAATACTCCCAAGATTAATAGGAGAGGATCAATATGGTTTTGTTAAAGGGAGATATATTGGACACCCTATAAGGAATGTGATTAATACTCTACATCACGGAAATAGGGAAGGAAGATTTGCCCTTTTAAAATTAGATGTATATAAGGCATTTGACACTCTAAGTCATGGGTATTTATTTCAAGTACTAAGTAAATTTGGATTTGACGGTCCCTTTTTGATAGCATTAAAAGAAATTTATAGAGAAGGGAAGGCAATGATTAAAGTAAATGATAATTATACAAAAGAAATTATGCTCCAGAGAGGAGTGAAGCAGGGATGTCCCTTATCCCCAATGCTGTTTGTGTTATCTATGGAACCCTTAGCCGAAAAAATTAGAAGTAGTAGTAAAATAAGAGGATATACAGTAGGGAAAGAGGTAATTAAATTAAATCTGTATGCGGATGATATACTATTGGTGTTACAAAATCCCCTTGATGCAATAAGAGAACTACTGATAATTTTAGAAGAGTTTAAAGAATATTCAGGTTTAGGAGTAAATATTTCGAAATCAGAAATAATGTTTAAAAGGATAGATTTAAAGGAACAAAAAGAAATAGCAAAGCTGACAGGTATGAAATTAGGAATTAGGAGACTAAAGTATTTAGGTATAACAATAACAAAAAGTATTAAAAATTTGATGGGAACTAACTATAAAATAACTTGGAGAAGGATACAGGAAAAACTAAATGAATGGGATAATAGATATATAAGTATTTTAGGGAAAATAAGGGCAATAAAAATGTTTATAATACCAAAGATGTTATATCTATTTCAGGTACTCCCGGAGTACATACCTAAAAAACAATTAGCTGTATGGGACCAAGAATTAAAAAATTGGGTTTTTGGGAAGAAGAAAGCTAGAATAGTAAAGAGGGTAATATATTCACCACAGGAAGATTTAGGGTGGGGTCTCCCACATTTGGAAAGCTATTACGAAGCTTTCCAAATAAAAATGCTATTGGAATTAGATGGGAAAAGTGTGGAGAAATGGGTAAGATGGGAGGATACAATAAATAAAGGAGTAGGTAAATTTGGAATATTTACACAGAAAGTTAAAAACGACATTAAAAATACAATAGGTCCAAGACAGACAGCACTAACAATATGGGGGGAAAGGCAACTTAATTGGATGCCAAGTCTTTCCAAATGGACCCCACTAGAATCTCTAGGTGAGGATTTGAAAATTGAGAAAACTTTTTGGAAGAAACTAAAAGAAACTGGCTATTATAGAGTGAAGGATTTATACAACCCTCAGGGGATACAGATTCCGCCACAAAATGTAGTAGGACAAGTTGGAAGACAATATTGGTTACAGATTATGGCTTTATACAATATTTTGAAACAGAGAAGGTTTTCTGGAATACTAAACAAAGAGGATACCCCGCTAGAAAAACTATATAATAATAAAGAGGATAATAAGAAGGGTATTGCAAGGAAGTTGTACAACTTGATAAATACAGATAAAGATTATATGATTGGGACAATACAAACGAAATGGGAAAGAGAAATGACATTGTCAGCATACGAAATAGATGGGTTAATGGAAGGCATATTGGAAATCAAAATGGATAAATTTAGAGAATTGGAGATGAAATTAATATTGAAATGGTATAGGACACCCCCTCAGTTGTCTTATATGATAAAAGGTTTGAATTCAAGTTGCTGGCATTGTAAGAGGAGTAAGGGATATTATGCACATCTTTGGTGCGAATGCCCTAAGGTTATTGAATTTTGGCAGCTGATTTTAGAAAAGGTGAACGCCGTATGTAATATTAACTTGCAGCTGACTGGGAAAATCTTGTTTATGGGAGTTCTGGGGAATAATAAAGTAAAAAAACCTAAACAGAATTTATTTAAAGCTATGATTATAGCAGCACATGCAGTAATAGCTTATGGGTGGAAGGATGCATCAAAATGGACTTTGGAAAGATGGAATTGGTATTTATATGAATGGATTCAATCAGACATACTGTCGATTTTGACACAGGATAAGATATGGGAAGAAAAAACATTAGAGATAAGAAAGAAATGGTCGGGATATGTAAGATGGGTAAGAGAAGGGGGGGCCAATAATGTTATATTGGTTAAACTCCAAAAGGTGTGCTCATGGTTGCAGATTTAAAATTAAATGGTCTTTTTCTGTTTTTTTGGGGGGGTGGGATAAGGGGGTAGAAATAAATAGGAGAAATGATGACTATGTAAAGATAAGAGAAATGGTTATGTATGGATATGTTAATTAAAAAATTAAAAATAATAATAAAAAAAAAAAAAGAAACTGACTAATTCTATGAAGACTTACAACACCTTCTAGAACTGACACCAAAGAAAGATGTTCTTGTAATTATAGGGGACTGGAATGCTAAAGCAGGGATTCAAGAAATAAAAGGAACAACAGGTAAGTTTAGCCTTGGCATTCTGGTAGGGACCTAACAGAAGCAGAAGACATCAAGAAGAGGTGGCAAGAATAATTATACCAGAAAGATCTGGATGTCCTGAACAACCCAGATAGTGTGGTTGCTGACCTTGAGCCAGACATCCTGGAGAGTGAAGTTGTGGGCCTTAGAAAGTATGGCTAACAACAAGGCCAGTGGAGGTGATGGCATTCCATTTGAACTATTTAAAATCTTAAAAGATGACGCTGTTAAGGTGCTACACTCAATATGCCAGCAAGTTTGGAAAACTCAGCAGTGGCCAGAGGACTGGAAAAGATCAGTCTACATTCCAATCCCAAAGAAGGGCAGTGCCAAATAATGCTCCAGCTACCATACAATTGCACTCATTTCACATGGTAGCAAGGTTATGCTCAAAATCCTACAAGGTAGGCTTCAGCAGTATGTGGACTGAGAACTCCCAGAAGTACAAGCTGGATTTCGAAGGGACAGAGGAACTAGAGACCAAATTGCTAACATCGCTGGATTATGGAGAAAGCCAGAGAGTTCCAGAAAAACATCTACTTCTGCTTCATTGACAATGCAAAAGCCTTTGACTGTGTGGACCACAGCAAACTATGGCAAGTCCTTAAAGAAATGGAAGTGCCAGACCAAAGCAAAGCAAAGCATGCTGCTTATATACCGCCCCATAGTGCTTCAAGCACTCTCTGGGCGGTTTACAAGTTAATTATGCAGGCTACACATTATCTGTCTCCTGAGAAATCTGTATGTGGGACAGGAAGCAATAGTTAGAACTGGATGTGGAACAAGTGATTGGTTCAAAATTGGGAAAGGAGTACGACAAGGCTGTATATTATCTCCCTGCTTATTTAACTTATATGCAGAATACATCATGCGAAAGGCTGGACTGGAGGAGTCCCAAACCAGAATTAAGATTGCCAGAAGAAATATCAACAGCCTCAGATATGCAGATGATACCACTCTGATGGCAGAAAGTGAGGACGAATTAAAGAGCCTCTTAATGAGGGTGAAAGAGAAAAGCGCAAAAAATGGTCTGAAGCTCAACATCAAAAAACCAAGATCATGGTCCCATCACCTCGTGGCAAATAGAAGGGGAGGATATGGAGACAGATTTTACTTTCTTGGGCTCCATGATCAGTGCAGATGGTGACAGCAGCCACGAAATTAAAAGACGCCTGCTTCTTGGGAGGAAAGCGATGACAAACCTAGACAGCATCTTAAAAAGCAGAGACATCACTTTGCCGACAAAGGTCCGCATAGTTAAAGCTATGGTTTTTTCCAGTAGCGATCAATTATTCAAGATATGAGAGATGCAAAAGACTACTCAGCAATTTTTCACTTTCATGTAATAGAGAAGAGGCAGAGTTCTAAATCACTGGAGCAACAAATGCTAGGCCACAGCAGTCTAGAATGTGTCTCCATTGTCTGCTTTGCTGCATTCTCAAGAAGAAGAAGTCAGAATATGCAACAGAAGCCACCCATAATAATCAGGTATCTTCCATGGGTCCTTTTACAAGTTTTGTGCTTTGTGCCAACAGCAAACACAAAACAAAGCAATTGGTAGGAAATGCCCAATTTAATGTATTCCGTTTGCATAATTAGCAAGCAATTTGCATAATATGCATATCAGGTTGCCCAGGTTCAGGGAAGTGGGATACAGTAGGCCGATACATAGGCTCATTAAGACACATCAGGCAAGAACCCTTCATAGCTGTGGGATTTATCAAGGGAATGGTTCCTGTAATTGTTTGGAGTTAATTTGGAGATGTAGCTGTAATGGTAAACATATGAAGTACTGGCGGTTATTAACGTTGAATCGCCACGAAAATGTGCTTCTGGCAATGTTATCTTGTTTTAAGATAATTGGCTCAAACAGTAATTTCCATTATTTTTTTATATCACGGTCAAAAACAAGGCTAGATGAAAGAAACCACTTTGTTGTGTGAATTTACAAGCATGACCTCATCAAGAATTCTTTTTGTACACACTTTTGCATGCATAAAGAGGACAACAAGTCCTTTTCTCTGTGGCTCCAATTTTAATACATATTTCTTTTGATGAATACAGAAAGTCAAGGAATTTCACTTTAATTTGTTTCAGATGTTATGTTCTAACTGGAAGAGGAAACGTGCCTTCTATGGCACAAGGATTCATTAGAGGCAGTCAATTGGTCAGAATCTGCATATTCTTAACTCTCAGGACCAATAGCACAGCATGGGTTGCCAGCAGCCAGGAAAAGTATTGTGCACCTCTAATCCATGCCCCTGCTCCTGCTGCATTCCACAGGACCCCTCCTCCTCCCTCTGTTCACATTCCTTCCACCGACCCAGGAAGGGCCATCAGACAGAGAGTAACGGCTCACTGTCCTTAATGGGGCAGTCTACTCCCCCTTGTTGCACAACACTGCACTTGTGCTGGCCAGAGGTGACTGGCTCGCTTTGCCCATCAGACAGCCTCAGCAAGCAGGGAGTTAGGGGGTGGCAGTAAGAAGGAGAGAGGGAGGGAGGGAGAGAAGATGGACTGATGGACAGGTGCACCTGGGCCAGCCCGGGGGCAAGTCAGAGCATAGGGGTGAGAAAGGGCAACAGATGCACCCCTTAACCAAGTTGCACCCAGGATGACTGCCCCTCTGCCCTCCCATGCTATGCCACTACCCAGGACTATTAGATTAGAGCTCCCAAGAAACAGTTATCCTATCAAAAACACAAAACTATAGGGAATCTAATTCAACCATTTCAATTTTTCATTTATCATTCCAGTTTACCCCGAGAGGAACAATCCAACAGAAGTTAAAAGTGTTGATCATTCTATTGATAATCAATGTGGGTTATACACCCACAAAGGTCTCCCCCAGGCACCTACAGACACCAAAATCAGAGAGAAGCTTCCTTTGACTCCTCTACAGTCCTTCCAAGTTTGGTGAAGATTGGGTTTTCCCCATGCCAGCTGCGGGGGTGGGGGGGGAATTCACTTCATGGACATGTAATTCAATCGTCTGAAACCCAATCTTCACCAGACATGGAGCGTTTGTAGAGGAGAGTTGGGAGAAATTTCTCTGTGATTTTGGTTCTCTAGGTCCCTGGGAGGAACTTTCCTGGAGGGCTCTCTTTGTGGGTGTATAACTCAGACATCTGAAAACTTCGCCCATCTTGCAGGGCTTGTACATGAGAGTGAGGGGAAGCTTCTCTGCAATTTCACTGTCTCTAGGTGGCTGGGGAGCATTTTATAAGGTTTAAAAGCAAAATGAATTGATTGATTGATTCATCAATTCATCAGAAAAACTCATAAATTCATTATTTATGATTCATTGACTTTGACAAATCATGAATCAAAACAAATTTTCTGATTCATGCCCATTTCTAGTACAAAACACTTGCAATCTAACTACAATTAGATTGTCTAACTACAATTCCCAGATTTACTGGCCAGCACAGCTAGTGATGAAGGCTTCTGTGAGCTTTAGTCCAAGAACATATGGGAAACCAAGGTTGGGAACCATCAATATAGGCTGTTTAGGACTGGAATGAATATATATATGATTTGGATGTATCACTAGTAGAGATGGGGGTAGTCTTATTTGCATATGAATACCCCTGCAAAGGTGGACATAACGAGGATCCAGCCCCCTGGGGTGGACCATCCACTCACCTTCCACTGTTGCCATGAACTCTGCGCTCTCTTCCTATCACTCCGGAGCTCGCGGTCTGTGGCAGGAGGCAGGAGAATGAGCCTCGCTGCCAGGTCAAAGAGTGGCTCGCAGACCGCAAGCTCTGGAGCGATAGGAAGGGAGCACAGAGCTCAAGGCAAGAGCGGAAGGTGAGTTATGTTGATATGTCCACCTGTGCGGGGTTTTTTCGTATATGAATATCCCCCATCTCTAGTATAAATGTGTTAATTGCATAGTTCTTCCTCAAAAAAAGAAGGAACAATCACACAAATGCAGACATGTACTTCTCATGTCAAGCAGTGAACAGCATAGACAGTGGGCCAGTACATGTGTTCTTGCTTTCATGCCACATATCTTATATTTGAATAGAACAATAGACCCATTTATAGTTCACAGCATGCTATGAAGCCTTACAGGCTACTTTTTATATAGCTACCTCCATTTTTAGCCAATGTCTGCTATACAGAGAAAAAAGATCTTAATGGAAACAAGTGGGAGTTCCTGTAACTTTAGAACAGTTCTTGCATGTACAATTAAGAGGACAGAGCAGTGCTCAGGGGAGAAATCAGTAAAATCAATCCTTGCTTTGATGTTAGTTAAGCAGGGAGAATTGATTTCTGCCACAGAGCTCAGTGGAGAGTCTATTTTGTTTCACTTTATTTTTGAAAGAAAAGTGCTCATGTAAATCAAAGTGGAAAATTACATGGAACTACATTTTTCAATACCTCCAAGAAGGTTGTTTCATGAGACAAAGCAGCATGCTTTGCTTTACATGCTGCTTGGATCCTTCTCCCCATGGAAAAATTTCTATCAATGGGAACTGAAGATGTTGGCTGAAAACTTCATACATGATGCTGTTTGTTGCGCCAAGGTACAGAATTGCAGTTTTCTGAAAGAAGGGGCAATTCAGTATATTTATGGAGTCTACACAGCCTATTATAGAATTGTCATCAAATAACACATACTGAACTATGCTTGGACAAATGAACTACTGCCATTCTCACCTGCTGTGGATGGTCCAGTTGCATCAATTCAATGGCCTAGAGTAATAGAGTAATCCCAGGCACAGTTATAAATAGAAACTTTGGTTTCTATGGCAAAGGGCATGCCGAGACATGGACATGAATGCTAGGAATTGCATTTTCAGAATTAAATAACTCTCAGGCCCATAATGCGGCAGGAAACTCCCCCCACCCCAATATTATGGAGCTGGAAACCCTCAAACAAGCAGGAGGTAGAGCAGCTCCCTCACCTTCATGCTTCTTCAAACTGCTCGAAATGCACCATGGGAGTTGTGAGGACTCTCCAAGATTCCCAGAGGTGCATGGTGGAATGAGTTCCAATGAAGGCTGCTTTCACACAGAGTGTATAGAGGAAGCCTTCATTAGAAATCATTTCCTAAGGCACCTTTGAGAATACTGGGGTATTCTTGCAGGTCCCACAATTCCATGGGGGCACTTCTATAATGGTTGACGAAGTGGCACTGGAATGGCATGGAAGTGAGGGGGCTGTTCTATCTCCTGCTGGTTTTAGGGTTCCCAGACCCACAATTCATCCTGGGAGGGGTGCTCCCACCAAATTATGGGACTGAGATCTTTAATTCGAAAAAGCAAATTTCTAGTGAGCCCTGATAAAAAAAAAAAAGCACCCCCCAAAGAAGGAGGAGGTTTCTGCTTTCAACAAACAAATTAACAAGAAACTGAGTTAGGCTAAGAGGCATAGTCATCAACTTTCCTTACACTCACTAGTAGATCCTTCTCTAGATATCTAAATTTGACACCCTGGCACAACATCCTGTTTGTCCCACTCTAGTTACAGCCCTGTTTCAAGGATCAATTGTTTCCCCTCACTTTCAATCCAGAGACAAGATGAGCCTTACTGTATGGGCTAAACCAGTGGTCCTCAAACTTGGGTCTCCAGATGTTCTTGAATTGCAGCTCCCAGATATCCTGGCTGGCACTGCAAGTAGTGAAGGTTTCTGGGAATTGTAGTCCAAGAATATCTAGGGACCCCAGTTTGGGAACCACTGGGTTAAACTATTGCTGGATGAGAACATATTATAAGAATTAACAAAGTCTGAATGTTACTTTTATGTTATGAATGGAAAGAACTGGATTTTTTTTTCTAGTAGACAGATGCCATAGACATTGCAGAGCCTCCCCTACCTAAATCTTGGCTGAAGAGATTTGTTTGCACAGGATATGGCCAGAGCTTTGCAGAGCTTTGCTTCTACCCTTGATATAGTGACCTGATTTCTGTGTGGGGCAACCAGCATGGGAAAGATGAACTAAAAAGGAGCTATCTTTGATCAGCAGGGACAAAACAAGGCAAATGTAAGGTTGCAAAACAGAGCTGGGAATCACCAGGTTCCGGGTTCAGGAAATTGGGACAGCTGTGTAGCACACCTTGCAAGGACTTCAGTGGCCAATTCCTAGCGAACAAACTTGATTTGGCAAAAGCTTCCATGGACTGCAGCCCACAAAAAGGGCCACAAGACTGCTTGGCCAGTATCACATTAGCTCGTCTGTGTGTGGAATGGAAGTTGTGGAAACTGTTGACTATTCGTTGAGTTACTACTGATCATGTGCCTGGTCACATATTCAGTTGCGCAACCAGGCACATGACTGATACATCACTGAATAGATGTAAACTCTTCTGCAAATAGATGCGAAGCTTTCTATTCTAGGCACAAACATCCAACAGCCATAGGTTGTTTTGCTTCATTCGGATGCCCCTTCCATTTATTAACTTGTATATAACAGCCCTTAGGAAAATTCAGGCACAGTGAAAGTCAATAAAACAAAGGTGTCATTTCCATCACTCTATGTACATGAAAGGCAGCTTTTTGACACTTTCTATTCCATGTAGGCTTTCAGTGAAATTTAAAGGATTCCCTCCCACCCCCACTGTCAGGGTTTCACATTAGAGTGTGCCTTTGCAGATGGAGGAGACTCTTTCGTTCAGAAGGACACACATGATGTGCAGAGGCAGACAGAAATAAATCAGCCTATTTCCCATAGACAGAAAGAATAAGCTGGTGTGCTACTTACCTATTGATTGCTCACCTCCGGAATCCAATATTAATTAATTTAATATTAACAGACAGATACGGTGGGTGAAATTCAGGAGTAAATCACAAGTGAATCGGTAGGGATCTGATGAGTCAACTTGTCTCTTAGTTTCACTGATTCTAGTTGTGATTTACAACTGGACTGTATCTGCTCTTTTGTAATAGTGAAGAATATCCACACAAATTGGGCTACGATACAGCCTTGTGGCTTTTCTACCCTCCCCTAGAAGAATTCCTGCCCTCTTCCTCAGGCGTTGTCTTCCACTTTCAGGTTGCTTGAATGGAGCTTCCCATCTATTCTCACCCAATCTGCAACATCAGGTTAATAAGAATACTGTGAATGCAGTATTCTGCTGCATTTTGATGATTACAGAGAATGATGTAAATGATAATGCATGGGATATAAGTAGGATTTTCTCATCCTCTTTACACTCTGAAAGGAGTTCTGAGGGAAACACTTGGGACCTAGTTTGTAGGCAGCAGAAAAAATCAGGGAGGGCAGGGAAGGGAAGGGGCACATTCCCAAAGTTTTACCAGCAGAATGTTTGTTTGATTTAGCACACATAAAAGATTAGGACAGCAAGGTACACATATCTGTACATTTGAACATGTTCAAAAATGTTGACCATAAGTGGGAACCCCTTATCTGTGGCATCAGTATCTGGTGATTCACTTATCCACAATTGTTAAAAGAACAATCCTAAAATATATATTTCTAAAGAGGTTACCAGAACTGGCCACTAAAAGGAGCCACAGACTGTGCTACATGTAGCATTTGCTATTAAATTAGCACCCACTATAATCTGCGTTTTTTTTAGCGTCCACAGAGGGCTTTGAACCAATCTCCCATGGATATGGGCGTACTATTGTACTTTCAAACCGTTGATGATCCTGCAATGTTTCATACAACTCATATTGCTTCACCCCTCTTTTCCCACTCCTTTTTTTTTTTTTGGAAAAAGAAGCGAGAAAGTTAATGGCTCAGAGATGAGGAAGGAGACTTTGGGTATGATAGACGTGCCATTGCCTTAATATTCAAAGAAAAATTGCCTCTGAGTAGGCATCCCTATTGCTTTTCCTGGAGACAAAGTTAATGGTGCACTTCATGTGTGAGGTACAGGAAGATTACCCTCAGTGGAAGCTGACATCAGGCGTCTCTGTCAAAAGAGCAACAGCTTGTCAGGACAAATAGCAGAGCCCTCGGCAAACACCAGCAGCAACCTATCCAAGCAAACAGCCGAGTCGAAATCAGGGTTTCTAACAGATAATTACACATTCTTAATAGTGTTGCAGAAGTGCCTGTGAATGTGTATTGGGCAAGGCAGCTATCTATAAGTTTAAAAACAAGGAGAGAAATGTGGAAGACACCACACAGGTGCAAAGATACCTTTACAAAATACACTAGTATTTCTTGCACTGCCTGCCCATTCAGTCAGTTACACACATCAGTATTTCAATACTGTACAGTAGTTAATGTGCAGGTTGTATTTTGCTAGGAATCTAGGAAGTTTGCAGAAGGTAATGCATTTGAGGGAAAGCACTTGCTCCCACATACATTAAATTAGTTAAGGACCAAGACTAATGCAACCACTTGCATGGGGTTCATATGGAATAATACTGATGCAGCCATGTTCCTATGTTTGGTAAGTAATCTATGGATTAGGAAAAAATTGTCCATACAAAAACTGATCTTTTAGGACAGTGAAAATTAGTTTTGCATATTTTCTGGTTATCTCAAGATTAACAATCACATAGAACATATATTCTGTCAAGTGGTCTATTCATCCACAGTTACCTGGCAGCTATTACAACAATAGGCGGAGAAAAATCTGACACCTCTCTGATTGGCACTTTGTCACTGCAGTTTTGTCCATGGTTTTGCTGGCTGATTCATCTTGGTGCTGACCCAATTTCCAACATGAAAGCCAGCTGACCCATCACTTCTTCCTAGAGCCATACATCACTCCCATTGTACTGGGTTGGATCAGACATAGCCATATTTAACATCAGACACACTTAAATTATTGGGACTTAAGTCAATTATCAGTTGGCCAACCAACTTTTCCTTCCTTCCTTCCTTCCTTCCTTCCTTCCTTCCTTCCTTCCTTCCTTCCTTCCTTCCTTCCTTCCTTCCTTCCTTCCTTCCTTCCTTCCTTCCTTCCTTCCTTCCTTCCTTCCTTCCTTCCTTCCTTCCTTCCTTCCTTCCTTCCTTCCTTCCATAGGGATGATGTGACTGTAAAATATCATGGGATGGAGTCTTCCCTGCTTAGTGTCCCTGCAGACAAGAATAATTCATTCATTGACTTGGAGCAGGAACTACATTTACTATGCTGAAGTCATAACTTGGACCTATCAGGAATCTCTGATTTCTAATTCTCTTTCTCTTTAATTTCTCTACCAATCCTCTTTTTGAAATCAATAGAAAGACCATCCTAGGTTTAAAGAACAAGGAAATTTTGCCTCAGCACAGCGCAGGAAGGATTTTCAGGGACAGACACACATGTTTCTTGCAGCAAAACCAACAAAGCTTGTGGCACTTGAAGGCTAACAAACCTTATTTGGCACATGTTTTTGTAGACTGCAGCACACGTCATCAGATGCAGAGGACTGAGCCTCTGGAAAATATTCTCTAGTGTCATCATGAGCATGAAGGCTATTTCTGGTCACTTTGCTCAGCATTCATACACACCAGAAAAGCAAATGAAAACAATCACCTTCACTTCCTTTTCCAGCAGTTTAAGCTGAATGGCAACACAAATAACTTTCCCACCAAATAAAATTTCACATTCAATTAAGAGTATGAAGGCCAGAAGTTCCTTTCAATTTTGCTGATGCCTGCAGTGCATTTGGAATAGATTTCCACTGGATGTCAAATATGCCCTGCTTCTCTTGCCTGCCAGTGATTAGTTTCATCTACCATCATTTGCAGAAGAGTCTCTTTATGCCTCATCCATAGGTTGCTTGGCTAAAGGAAGATATAAATGCAGTCGATTACATTTATAAGAACCTGCCCTTCTTCCACGGAGATCAAAGCAACATACATGGGCTTGATGGTGATCTTAGCAGATCCAGTGATCCAGTAAAATTCTCCATATCTCATGCAAGAAGGCCATGCTAATGCTGCTTGTTTCTTCTCTGCTAAAAATTAATTACACAGTGGGCAAAATCCTGTTGTGGAACTTTTGACCAGCATAGCCCAGATTGGGTTTCAGAAGCATTTAATTTAAAGTAATTAAAAGGGAAATGGGGGGGGTGTTATTGTAAAAAATCACAGCCAGATCACCACAGTTGTGATCAGGTGGCAATTATTTTCTTTTAAATTGCACCCCCCCCCAAATCTTCCTGATGCTCCCAAAGGCTTCCCCAGTACAACAGGGAACCTCAAGGAGCCTTGGAACCTAAAACGAAGGGGAGAGAAAGCTTTCAATTACTTTACATCAAACGCCTCTGGCACTCAATCTGGATTATGCTGGCACAAAATTACTCCACCAGGATTTTGTACCAGGGGAAGGCAAGTCAATCGTTCTAGTTCCATTTACCTACCTGCCAGGTCTTATATTAACCAAAACATAAGAGGAGGGCAAAAAGGTTTTTTAAAGGTCTATACAGACAAGACTGTTGGATTACTAATATCAATTTTTTAACAAGCTGCTGTAATTTTCTGAAGCATGTAAAGTAGGGCTGTGGAACACTCTCAGTCTAATTCATTTCCCCAAGTCATATTTTAATTCTGATCCTTCCTTCCTTCCTTCCTTCCTTCCTTCCTTCCTTCCTTCCTTCCTTCCTTCCTTCCTTCCTTCCTTCCTTCCTTCCTTCCTTCCTTCCTTCCTTCCTTCCTTCCTTCCTTCCTTCCTTCCTTCCTTCCTTCCTTCCTTCCTTCCTTCCTTTGTGATAATGTTATTTGCATCAAGTTGTCAGACTTATTTCCTTCCTCTTGTGGTGAAATTCATTTTGAGGACCTATACATTTCTTTGTGCCTTTTTCTTATAGTACACATTTTAGTACACATTATTCCACTGACTGAGGTCTGGTTTCAAACATTTTGTAATTGTAAATATTTTCAATGGTTGGAATTTTTTAAAATGTATTGATGATGCTTATAGAATCATAAAATAATAGAGTTGGAAGGGTCCTATAAGGCAATCTGTTCCAACTCCCTGCTCTATGCAGGACTCCAAATCCAAGCACATCTGACAGATGGTTGTCTGATTTTCTCTTGAATGCCCCCAGTGTTGAAGCTCTCAGCACCTCCTGAGGTAAGTGGTTCCACTGTCGCACTGCTTTAACAGTTAGGAATTTCTTCCAGATACAGTGGTGCCTTGACTTACGAACATCCCAACATATGACCATTTTGAGTTATGACCAGCTCCGGCTGCAAAATTTTGCTTCAACTGGAGCTTCGAGTTATGAACAGAAAAAAAGGCAGGGAAAAAAGTGGGGAATTCAAATTGCTAACCGTTGGTGGTGACGAGGCTGCTTCTTTGTGGCTCTTTCGTCCCAGCAGTTAGAGAGTGTGCAATTGGAGAAGGCTTCGGACTGCCTAGTAAAGTAAGGTGCTGCTTTCTGCTTTTTAAAAACTGTTCTGGGTGGGTTTTGCAGCGTAGTTTTGTGCTTGGGGGGGTTATGTTTCTGTGCTGTGATGGGTCTTGCAGTCTTTGTTTGTTTTTTGGGCTTTTTATCATTTCTGATGGGTCTTGCAGGGTTTGTTTGCTTTTTGGGATTCCCCCCCCCATTTCCGATGGGTCTTGCACGGTTTCTTTGCTTTTTGCTTTGCTTTTTTTGCATTTCCAAAGGGCCTTGCATGGTTTGTTTGCATTTTGCTTTGCTTCTTTTGAATTTCCGAAGGGTCTTGCACTGTTTGTTTGTTTTTTGCTTTGCTTTTTTTGCATTTTCAAAGGGTCTTGCATGGTTTCTTTGCTTTTTGCTTTGCTTTTTTATTTTTTGCATTTCCAAAGGGTCTTGCACGGTTTGTTCGGTCCCCCCTTTGGCCAGAACAGATTAATCACATTTCCAATGGGTCTTGCAGTGGGATTTGTGTGTGTGTGTGATTTTTTTTCCTTCAACCGGAATGGATTAATTGAATTTCAGTGCATTCCTATGGGAAATGGTACTTTGACTTACGACCATTATGAGTTACGACCAAAGTTCCAGAATCAATTAAGTTCGTAAGTTTGTAAAAGGCACCACCGTATTTAACTGAAATCTGGTTTCATGTAACTTGAACCCATTATTACATGCCTGCACTCTGGAGTGGTTGAGAACAGATCATACCACTCTTCTGTATGACAATCTTTCAAATATTTTTAAAGTGCTATCACATCTCCATCCCACCCCACCTCCAGTCTTCCTTTCTCAAGGCTAAACATGCCCAGTTATTTCAGTCTTTCCTGACAGAGCTTGGTTTCCATTCCCCAGTCATCCTTGTTGCCCTCCTCTGAACTTGATCCAGTTTGCCTGCGTCCTTCTTAAAGTACAGTGTCAAGAACTGGGCACAGTACACTAGATGAGGCCTCACCAGTGCTGAATAGAGGAGAACTTGTACTCCATGGGATTTTGAGATTATACCTCTGTTAATGCATCTTAAAATAGCATTTGTTTTTGTTTTTGCAGACTCATCACACTATTGGCTCATGTTCAGCATATCATGATAATATTATGATAATAATTCCAAGATCATTCTTGCTTGTAATATTACTGAGCCAAGTATCCCCCACCTTGAAATTGTGTGTTTGGGTTCTCCCCCCCCACCATGTAGAATTTTGCACTTATATCTGTTCAATTTGGCTCTGCTGTTTTGAGCCCAGTACTCAAGCCTATCAAGATATTTTTGAATTTTGTTTCTGTCCACCATAGTATTAGCTATTCCACTCAAACTGTGTCATCCACAAATTTAATACACATTCCCTGCATTCATTCATCCAAGTCATTAATAAAAATGTTGAAGAGCACTAGGTCCAGGACTGAGCCAAGTGGTGTCCCAATTGACAAGCACTCTTCCAATTCTTTAAAGAACTGTGCATCCACCTGACAGTTGTTTGTATACACCTAGCTGGTCCACACCTAATTAGCTTGGTAATCAAAATATTATGGGGCCCTTTGTCAAAGGCTTTCTTGAAGTCAAGATACGTCATGTCTACAGCATTCCCACTGTCTACCAAGGTGGCTACCTAATAAAAAATTGAGATAAGATTATTCTGGTAGAATATGTTCTTGAGAAATCCATGCTGGCTTCTAGGTATTACAGCATTGTTTTCAAGGTGCTTGCAGAGTGACTGCTTTATAATCTGCTCCAGAATTTTCCCTGGGATTGACGTCAGGCTGGCTCATCTGTAATTCCCAGGTTCTCCATTTCCCCACTTTTTGGAAGATAGGGACAACCTTAGTCCTCCTCCAGTCATTTGGCATTTCACTCATCCTGCATGATTTGAGGAAAATAACAGACAGTTGTTGTGAGAGTTATTCAGCCAGTACCTTCAAAATTCTTGGATGCAGTTTTTCTGGCCCGGAAGACTTGAACTAATTCAAAGTAACGTTATTCCTTGACTATTTGTTTATCAATCTCAAGCTGCAAACCCATCTCCTTTAATTGTACTTCACATTTGCCTGGATGAGTCATAAGACTGCCTTTTGGGGGAAAAAACTAAGTTATAATAGGAATTGAGTACTTCTGCCTTTTCTTTGTGCTCTCTTATCATTTTTCAATCCTCACTGAGTAGCTGAGCTATTGTTTCTTTTCTCTGTCTTTTGCTATGTACCTGAAGAAACCTCTTGCTAACTTCAGCTCATTCTCAGCTTTTGCCTTACTAACACCATCCCTGCAATTTGTTGCTTCTTGTCTGTACACTTCCTTTGGGGTCTAGCCTTCTTTCCACTTCCTATGTGCATCCTTTTTTTATTTTCAGATTAGCTCCGATTGTGCAACCAAAATGCTCTCACAACGTTTCAAGTGTGCAAATATATGCTGGAGAGAGAGAGAGAGAGAGAGAGACATAACTTGATGGTAAATCAAAGGCATTGTATCCAAGTGATCCCAGGATCGGTCATTAGCATCTGCAGTTACCAACATCCCAGCCTATGATATGGGACAGTAGGTCTGAACAAGAGTAGACAGTGCTGGGCTAGAATACTGGGGCTACCAATGAGGGGCACGCTACATTCTCTAGTTTTCCTTTGGAGAAGCCATGACCATTAAGCCCAGCTTATTCAACAGTAAACTCCACTGGGTTTAGTAAAACTTACTTCCAAGTAGACATGCACTACAAATCCAATTAACAGCCATAATCCTATTGCACATGTATGTGTTTTTAACATGGCATCGATTTATTACTTCTAAAATTACACAACTCAACGCCTTATTTCAAAACTGTGCACTGGAGTTCCCAATTAAACATACTTTGCAAAATAGTTTTTAATCACTGCTACACATTTACCACTACTGCATTATGTTTCCCTGTAGAAAGAAGTGGTGGTATATTTCACCTGAAACAATGTTGCAGTGAAACCAAAACTATATTATAGTGGCATTCTTAGTTCATCACAGACCATTTGGTTGAAAGAAGACATATTCCTTCTAATTTAACTAGAACTATTATTTTAAAATAATACGATAACTTTCAGAAGTTTTCAATGAGGTATCTTTGAGATGTGCATGGTGTCTTGGATCAGCTGTCTGATCCAGCTTCGGAATAATAGTTTTCAGACCTAGCATGAACACCTGCAAGCATGAATACTGTGTTAGTGTTTTAAATTCAAGAGCTGCTTGGAATGCATTCAAAGGCGTCCAGTTTCAGGTTTGCAGGTAGTAAGAAATACATAATAACGCAGTCAACCTATTTTTCAATGTGAGCAAACAGAAGACTAGTCACACGATTTCAGATCCATGGAATACTTGGTGAAATGTTAGAAGTTAGAAGCAAAAAGGCACTTATGCTATCTATAAAAAAACCTAGACAAGCAACTTGGAGAGAATTTTCCCAGGAGTTCCTACTCTGGACTACACACTAGAATACAAATGGTATTTAAGGGAGAAAAGACACCTGTTTACACATTTAACTACCATATTGTTTTATAAATAAAACAATACAATGATGGGATGAATTTTCTGACCGGTATCTGTATTAGCATCATATCATGATTTTCCTGGTTTTAAAGGAACCATCATCCACACAATAGCCTGGAAGCAAGACTTGGAAAAATTACTTTTGGAAACCTCAACTCCCAGAATATCCTAGCTGGCACAGATACTGGTCATACTGCTTATAGAACTGTAGGAGCTGTAATCCAAAAATCTGATTTTCCCAAACTGCACAAATGTTGGGAATTTGCATGGCTTCTAGAAAAATCCACAAAGGAAACAATTTCTTTTCTTTTGTCGTTTTGGACATATTTCAGTTAATTTAAAGAGGCAGGCAAATCCGGAGGACTATTTGATGGGTTTGTCACGACGTACATTCCATTCATGGTGCTGGTGTCTATTATGGGGGGTGGGCAGGAAGCTGTAGTGGAATCCTGTTGCATAAGTTATGCCATGTAAGGCTGATGCTGTCATCAGAGAGATTTTTTCAAAATAAAAAAAATGCACACTCCCTCCAAATGTCCCACAGCTCCCTTGGAATCCCTTTCATTGTGGGGAATCCATTGGGGATTCTGGGATAAGGGAAGGTGTTAATTTTCCAAATAAATAAATAAATAAATAAATAGATAGTGTGACAACCCCAGACCTACTGGAGTGTGCCACACTATAATTAAGCTGCCACCAACCATTCCCTATAAGGAGTCACACAGACCAGGAATGGATTTTACTAAACAAAAGAATAAGGTTTATTTAAACAACAAACAGGGTAAATAAAAAGATCAGGTAAATAGGATAATGTAACGTGGCATAGTCCAAATCATATACATACAACAGTTTGGTTCACACAGAACACTTTAAAGTAAAGCACAGACCCTGAACCTATCAGTTCTGGCTACCTATAAAGAAACCTGAACCTATCAGGTATGTACTAACTGACACACAGTTGTACTCAGTCTGACACACAGACTCCAACTCCTCTTCTCCACACCAGCTCCAAATATATATACAGTACAGCTCCTCCCCCTGATGTCCCGCCTTCCACTCCCCATAGGATGGAACTTTCCCTCCAAACCCATGACAGACAGGTACCATCAGTGCTGTATGTGACACCTCCCCTCTTTATAAGTTGTTTTGCAGGGGAAAAGCTAAAGTGCTTTTCTCCAAAAAAACAACCAGGATCAAAACATAAAACAGTTATACATTATAACACAATACCATACTTACACTCTAGGTTAAACATAACACTTATGCATTTAAACATTAACATTTACAATACATTAAGTTACCTTTATTAATACAAACCAAGCCTGTTCAAAAAAAAACAGGTACATTTAACTTTTGGTCATCAAAATATATACATAGTCCATGGTTTCTTCGCCGTCTTCACTCTTCGGGTCTTCTTGACAAGGCGTCAGCAACACAGTTCTTTGACCCTCTGACCACCTTCACTTCAAAGTCATAATCTTGCAGGTTTAAAGCCCACCTCATAAGTTTACTATTATGGGTTTTCATTGTCTTTAACCACTGCAGTGGTGAGTGGTCAGTGCACAGAACAAAATGTCTTCCCCAGATGTAAGGTTTGGCCTTCTGAATCGTGTATACTATGGCCAGGCACTCCTTTTCCACTGTTGCCAAATGTCTCTCACCTTTTTGGAGTTTCCTACTCAGGTAGGACACTGGATGCTGGTCACCATTTTCATCCTCCTGGCAAAGAACTGCTCCTACCCCGCTGTTAGACGCATCGGTGTAGATGATGAACTCCCGGTCGAAGTCAGGAGCACGCAGCACTGGATAATGGATGAGTGCCTGCTTCAACCTCTGGAACGCCTCCTCACAGTTGCTGGTCCACGGGATGCGGTCATCAGTCTTCTTCCGCGTCAGATCGGTCAGCGGAGTCGCCATCTCGCTAAACCTCGGGATGAACTTTCTGTAGTAGCCCACCAACCCAAGAAATGATTTGACTTTTTTCTTGGTGTTGGGTCTGGGCCAATCACGAACGGCTTCTATCTTGGCCTCTAGGGGTTTGATCACTCCTCCCCCTACTATGTGACCCAAGTATTTTATTTCTGGGCTACCCAGCTGCAGTTTGTTCTCTTTGCAGGGCCTAGGCCAAAGCACTTCCTCCCCTGGGTTAAAGTGCCTCTCCCGGGCTTTCTGGTCATACCAGGTTTTCTGTCTGACCTTCTGAGCTTGCAGGTTTTCTGCTGCTAGCTCTAGGTTTCTCTTCAGGTCATTCATTAAAGAGTCTATATATGTCACAACATCTTGTGGGTCATCCTGGGTGATCTGTTCCCAATTTTGTTTGATTAAATCAAGTGGACCTTTCACCCTTCTCCCAAACAAAAGTTCAAACGGACTGAACCCGGTACTGGCTTGGGGCACTGATCGGTAAGCAAACAAAAGGGATTGCAGCTTCTGGTCCCAATTGTTTGGATTCTCTGCCAAGTAAGCCCTAATCATGCGCATCAGAGTCCCATTGAACTTCTCTGTTAACCCATTACTTTCGGGGTGATAGGCAGTGGTTTCCTTGTGTTTAATTCCACAGATTTGCCATAACCGTTTCATGAGCTTTGATGTAAACGATGTGCCCAAATCTGTGATTATTTCTGAGGCAAATCCCATCCTGGACATATACCCCACCAAGGCATCTGCCACTGTGTTAGTTTCGATGTTAGTCAAGGGAATGGCTTCAGGGTACCTCGTGGCATGGTCCACAATGGTGAGAATGAACCGGTTCCCCCTCTTTGTGGCCTTGGGCAAAGGTCCCACAATATCCACTCCTATACATTTGAACGGGGTGTCAATCACAGGCAAAGGGCACAACTTCGCTTTGGTCCTGTCACGGTTATTCCCCTGCCTCTGACACACATCACATTGTTTACAGAACTCCTTGATCTGCTTCCCTATTTCAGGCCAGTAAAAATTCTGTGTGATTCTCTGCTGTGTTTTGTTCACCCCTAAGTGCGCAGCAAACATGTCAGAGTGCCCCCTTTGTAAGATCATGGGGCGATACTTTTCAGGTACCACTAGCTGACTTCTGATCCCATCTCCCCCTTTTGAGATATTCCTCAGGGTCTCTCTATATAAAATTCCCTTTTTCTCGCGAAATCTCGCTGGGGTTTCAGGTGTTAGCTGGGTGTCTGTCACCTTTTCAAAACACTTTCGGAGAGTGGCGTCTGCCTTTTGCTCTTGGCCAAATTTGCTGTCTGTGGTTAAGGTTTCCACCACAGCTTCGGAACTACCCTCATCTGCTTCCGCCTCGGGCCCTTCAGTACCCCCCTGAACTGTCCCCGTGGTGGCTTGTGAGCGTGTAATCACTAGCACCCGTTTCACATGTTCAGCCAGGTCATTTCCCACGAGCACGGCTGCTGGCAGAGTCGATGAAATCGCTAGCCGCCAAACTCCCCTCCAGCCTTGAAAGCTCACAGGTACCTCAGCTACTGGCAGTGAGATCACCTGCCCCTCAATCCCTGCCACCTTCAGGCTCTCATTTGGGATTATATACTGCCTAGGAATAATGTCTGGATGGCACAGGGTCACCTGGGAACAAGTATCCCTTAGCCCCCTATACTGATGGTCAAGTATTCCTACGTCCACCCCTGCGGTCTCAAACAATTGCGAATCTGTCCTCACTAGTAAGCAGCGCTTGACCTCCACAAGAGGACCATTTTCCCCAGCCTGATCAGCAGATGTAACTGGTCCAGATTGAGTAGCCATGGTAACAGGCTCCCTCAATGGCAAAGAGCTTTGCTCTGTCTGGACACAGAACACAGCTTTTGGCTTGGTTCCACTCAAATCATGAGGCAAATTTCCCTTTAGCTGCTTTAATTTCTCACACTCTGAGATTAGATGGCCCTTTCCTTGACAGAAATAACATTTTCTGCTGTACTTGGAGTCTTTCTCATCTGGTTTTGGTTTTCCCTCCAAAATCTGAGGTCTTGGTGGTTTCATGTCTGAGGGCTTCCCTTCAACATGGGCCCCTCCCCCTTGCTGGTTTTTCCCTGGTCCCTGAGAGTACCTGCTGTAGGTTTCTTTGGGCTTACCCACAGACTTCCCCTCAGCACCTAAGGGCTTCCTTATTTGGTAAATAAAATCTGCGATCTCTGCCGCTTCTGCCACCGATTTCGGTTTCCTCTCCCTCACCTGGAACTTCAGTTCCCCATGCAGGACTGAATAAAACTGTTCCAGCGCTATCAGGTCTTTGAGCTGCTGAAAGGTCTCTGTCCCCTCCTGAGACAGCCATTTCTCTAGCAGCCTCACCAGTTGGGCCCCCACTTGGGTAAACGTCTGCTCTGGTTTCTTTGTGAGTGACCTGAATCTTTGCCTCAGCTGTTCAGCATTTATCCCATGTCGGGCAAACACCAGTTTTTTAAACTCAGCGAAGTCCTTCAGCAGTTCCACTGGCATCTCTGCATAGACTTCCGCCAGGCTGCCACTGATCAAAGATCGCATAATGGTCATCTTCTCAGTTTCCCTTACTGAGAAGTCCACAAACGCTCTTTCCACGAGGGAAAAGAACACCTCAGGGCAATCTCCCTTGTTGTACACAGGGAATTTCTTCAAGTCAGTTTTAGACAATTGGCCCACCTCAGAATCTCTATTGTTATTATTGTTCTGGTTCATCATTTCCAATTTTCTTAACTCAAACGCCATCCTTTCTTTTTCCAGAGCAATTTTCTCTCCCTCTAATCTTTCTTCTTTTTCCATTCTCTCTCTCTCTAATTCGAATTGTCTCTGTTTCTCCCTTTCCCTTTCCTCCATTTCCCTCACCCGCAGCTCATGCTGTTGGGCTAGGCGCATTCTTCTGAGTTCTGAGGTCTGTTCTCCCGTGTTCTCATCCTGCACTGAGCCAAATTCCTCCTCAGAACCTTGGTCTACCTGTGGATCTCTCACTTCCCCCATTTCCGCCATTTGACTTCGAGTCAAGGGCATAATCCCCCCAGAACAGGCTGCCTTCAAAAGTCAAGCCTCAAAATAAAACGACGACTTTTTTTTCTTTTGCCTCAGAAACAGCCTTCTATAGATTGCTGCTGTTCCTTCAGCACCAACTTGCAACTGTTGCCAGGCAGAATTCACCCCCTCTGCTAGGCCTCTCAGCAGACAGGCTAGATCACTGTTACTTCACGCAGCTTTGCCTCAGCTCTTTCCCGCCAAAACGGGTTGCCTCAGAGCTCCCTAATCTAGTCCCCCCAATCTGAGTTGGCACGTTCTTCCACTAGCGTACCTCCCCGTGAGGTAAGCCTAGAAGATTACCTACGCGCCCTCAGATTTTCCCTGACTAGACCCCCCTTGCTCTGGGCACACTTGCCAAGGCTTTGCTGGACCACTGGACAACTGGACCAGTCGTATCCCACACGCTGGACACCAATCAATGTGACAACCCCAGACCTACTGGAGTGTGCCACACTATAATTAAGCTGCCACCAACCATTCCCTATAAGGAGTCACACAGACCAGGAATGGATTTTACTAAACAAAAGAATAAGGTTTATTTAAACAACAAACAGGGTAAATAAAAAGATCAGGTAAATAGGATAATGTAACGTGGCATAGTCCAAATCATATACATACAACAGTTTGGTTCACACAGAACACTTTAAAGTAAAGCACAGACCCTGAACCTATCAGTTCTGGCTACCTATAAAGAAACCTGAACCTATCAGGTATGTACTAACTGACACACAGTTGTACTCAGTCTGACACACAGACTCCAACTCCTCTTCTGCACACCAGCTCCAAATATATATACAGTACAGCTCCTCCCCCTGATGTCCCGCCTTCCACTTCCCATAGGATGGAACTTTCCCTCCAAACCCATGACAGACAGGTACCATCAGTGCTGTATGTGACAGATAGATAGATAGATAGATAGATAGATAGATAGATAGATAGATAGATAGATAGATAGATAGATAGATAGATAGATAGATAGATAGATAGATAGATAGATAGATAGATAGATAGATAAATAAATAAATAAATAAATAAATAAATAAATAAATAAATAAATAAAATGGAGTAGCTGATGACATTATCAGCTTTATGTGGCATAGCTCCATGACAGGATACCAGCCAATGTTATATTTCACCCTTTAAGGTACAGTATTTGCTCTGTTGAAATGGTAGAACATATTTATTAAACACAACAGAGCACGGACTTCAATGAAGCACAAGCAGATAAAAACCCTGGGATGCCAACATCCGAAGAGAACACCTCTCATTTTCTTATTTATTCTCAACTCCTGGAAAGTCATTATGCCACCTAGGTTGCTTACCCACTCAAGGGATTCTCTGCTGTTCTGTGACTGTTCAGGCAACCTGCTCACATCACCTCCAGGAACTGCACAGCTGAGATAAAAAGATTTGGAAACTTAAAGTCATGTTGCCACTTTCATCTTGACGATTGTTGGGCTATTTGCTGTGAAGCAATTCCATTTCTCTTGCAACGGAAGAAGGAGCAGTGAATATATTTGGGGCTATGGGATGTGAGTGGAGAGGAATTCCTGTTTCAGCTGGCTGACTGTGGACTGAAAATCAGTGTTCTGAGGGACAGAATTGGCTTCCAAAAATATAAAAAGATACTTCTGTACAAAAAGAAAAAGAAAGAAAGAAAAGATGATTCCAAACAGTGAGCTTTCCAGATGTCAGGCAAACTGAAGTAGAGTGTCTGGGACCAGCAGACCTCATGGAGGAACTGCTTTGTGCTAATCCTTTACCAGTTCAAGTGGATCAGCCCAAGCTTGTAAATAACCATGTTCCCATTATAAGTAAGGCACCTTTCCAGTTGACCGGGCACAGAAGCGTTTTCTTTTACGGATATATTTTAGGGATCTGATTTCAATGCAAGGTCTGCATATCTTTTTTTCTATACTTCCTACAGTCTTGGATCAGATACTTTAGAATTCTCTAGCTGACAGATGGCCCTGGGCATGCGCAAAGCAAAAGGAGCACATTTAGAAACCAATCAGAGAAGAATACTCACATTTTCAGTATATGCCGAACACTGCCGAAGCACACTTTAATTAAAGGAAAAACTGTGTTCAAGCCATGTAAGCTATTTTTAAATGTGCTGGAAATGTATACATTGGGAGGAAGAGTGATTATTGTAAAACTGACTCTATAGAGAAGAATAATTTTGATGGAGTCAGTCATGGACCAGACATGGATGTGGGTGAGCGGGGACATATGTGGACAAACTCTGCTTTTCAACATGTTTTTGTCAGGACACAAATGTCTAACACATCCGTGCAACTTTTCTCCTTTGACTTCTCTCTTGATTAGTAGTCAACTATGAGACCAGCAATGCAGGAAGCTGTCAAGGAAATGCAACCTGAAGGCAGATTTGCCTAGGCACTCCAAGGATCCCAGGAGTCTGAACTTGCTGGGCATAACATCAGAATTCATGCCAACAAATACATTCTACATCACAGTGTAACTTTAGATGATACCACCACACCCTGCATGGAGTGTACTGCTATGTGACTGAGAGCTAGGCAAGGCAGCTCCTCTCTGTGACTTCTGTTAAACAAGAAAAAGACCTGGGGAAAATGAAACACAAAGTACCCGTGTCATACTTATTTTATTCTTCTTTGCCCATTAAGTGGGTAAAGATTACCTATTCGTGCAAAGTTCAAAACAAAAGAAGGTTCATTGATGGGGGAAGGATTTTTAATGGTCTTCTCATAGAAGGAAGCAATGATCAGAATGTAGGTTACATCACACGTCTTGCATACAGTTATGTACGCTCGAAAATGGAGTTTACTCTTTCGGTTTTAAAATCAGAAATGTCTTTGCAAAGGTCTGTGCTGACTGGTGGGCTATAAAATGTTGCTTGGTTTGGTTTAAAATGCGTTGGTGTAAAATGTGTGGGTTTAAAATGTGTGGGTTTAGCATGTGTCGTTTAAAATGTGTTCTAGACTCGAATATCTCTTCCCTCCCCATTGTCTTCTCTTTCTCTCTCTATCCTCTCTCTTTTTGTGCTTAAAAGCACAAACCTTTGTCTGAGGGGGTCTGTGTGCCCCAGTGATGACCTTCTTTCTTTCCTCTTTTCCCCATTGTTCCCTCCCTCCCTCCTTTCCTGCCCTTTTTTAAACCTAAGTCAACTTAGGTTTTTTTTTTTTTTTAAAAAAACCTCTCCCCCTAGTGGTAGAGAACAGATTAACCGGTTTTGCATTAGTTCCTATGGGAACGAATATTTCGACTTACAACCGGCTCCTCGACATACAAACAAAAAACAGCCGGAATGGATTAATTGGGTTTCAGTGCATTTCAATGGAAAATGCTGATTCGACTTATGAACATTTCGACTTGCAAACATCTTCTGGGATGGATTAAGTTCGTACGTCAAGGCACCACTATATGTACTTATTTTTTTGCTTTGAAAACATAAGCAGGTCATCGGTTTGGAGACAGAAAGACAAAATAAGTATGATGTGAGATATCTGTTTCTGGTTTCCCTGATAACTTTTCCTTGCTTCATCAGGGAGAAAAGCAATATTTTCTAATAATAATAATAATAATAATAATAATAATAATAATAATAATAATAATAATAATAATAATAATAATAATAATAATAATAATAATAATGTGTGTAATGGGGTGCACAGATAAATTGTGCTGACCAGGAGCCTTTGCCCACATTTATATCAATCAAGTATCAGTGGCCAATACAGATACTTCATTTGTGACTTGCCAATATCAATCTCTTTTTTTCACACCACACGACATTTTTAGACCTGGAAAATATCCAAAGAGGATGCAGGACCCCTTAAAGACTTGGAAGCAAAATTCTGGCACCTGCAAGTTATCATTTTCCCTCCGGTATTTGGAAATTACTGCATCGAGAAGACCATTTTCCTTAACCTCAATACAGGAGAAAGCTACATTCTTAGCTATGCTTCATAGACCTGTTGCCATAAACACTCTGCCTGATTAAAGCATACACAGACAAGCAGCACTACTCAAAGCACAAAAGAATGGTCCCAGCTTGATGCAACCAAACTGTGAGTCCCTGTGGCTGTGATTCTGCTCTTAGTTAAAATGGAAGTTGGTGTATGTGTCTAACATGAAGAAAGGCTTCCCTAACCATGGCTGTGATCAGAACACTGACCAGCAAGGACAGTGTTCGGGGGCTCACAATTTGATCCTTCAAGGAGTGAAAAGCACTGTAAAGATCTCAGTTCAGAAAAAAAAAATGTCATTCTTCTCCTAGCTTTTCCATGCTTGGGTTAAGCTTCAATTTGTTATCCTCAGCCAATTCATTGCTGCTTCCAGTTCAGGACATCAGTGGCTTCCTTGGAAACACACAGGAAGGAAGGAAAACAAAATAGTGTTATCTACTCTTCAGAACAGGAGCTACCATTTGACAAAGGGAAGCAATCAGGTCAAGCGACCGTAGTGGAGGGGGCGGGGTCAGCAGTGTCATTCTCCATCTATTCTCCTGAGGTGTTTGACAGCACAACCAGGGCCCTAAACTACTGTACTTTGGTGCCTCTGATGTCATAGAGGATGCTATGCCACCCCTAGTGTTTCAGCCATCAGCCTGGTCAGCTTCTGAACCTAGAACAGGGAGGAGGTGTAATGTCTTTTCATTTGCCTGGGGCATTAAAATGCATTGATCACTCCTGAGGACAACCTACGCCAAATCTCCAGAAACCCTCTCCTCGTAGTTTCATGTGTTGCGCTGTTCTCTATTTTCTCTCCTACATATCTCTTCCCTGATGCTCCTTCCTCCCCTTCTCCAATCAGTTAGCATTTTGTCTCCATTGCACATGCCTGGTTTTCAAGGGCTCCCATCTTTAATATTTCCCCCTTTAAAAAAAACTTTGTAAGCCTTTGAGTTTCAACAAACATGTTGATGCCTTCCTCTCACAACCAGTGTATCAGTGGTGCTCTGAGGATCCACACTTACCAAAATGAGCATGCTAATTAATGCAGAAGATGATTCTCCAATTAAAAATCAATAAGTTTGTGATTTCAGCCCAGGATGTGATTCATCCACCATTCTAACCAGCCAATTTGTAATTAAAAAAAAAAGTGGGGAGGAGGAGGAGGAACATATGCAATTACCCAGGTGTCTGCTGAATACACATACAGAGGGAGTCAGACAAGAGTCCCAGCAATTGCTCACACCTCCCTCAGGGAGAGCCACTTGACATTTTGGGAAGCATAAGAATATGTCAGTGAAATACAAATATTTAAGAGAACCAGAGCTGCAGGTTAGACTAGATAAAAGAGTAATTCTATCTCTCTTTCTCTCTCTTTCTTAAAGATTTGTCTACTGACCTTTGTAATAAGCAGAAACAGATACCAAATCCCTCAACATGAAGACAAATTCCCAAGCTCTCCTTAGAGAGGCAGGTGTTTATTGTTGTTTTCAAGCTGCTCACTCCTATTGATCTCCTGTCTAAAAATGCCGGTGAGAAGCGAAATACTCCTAGCTTGCATAGGCAGGTTCTCCTGCTATGCCAGAGAAAGAATGATTTGTAAATTAATAGACCACTGCTAGAACACATACATTTTATGTCATCAGAAATGACAAGGCTACAGGAGATTTCTTGGCTCTGCTCACAAACATCCACACATCACTTTTTCTGCTTCTTTGAAGCTCTGTCGATAACATGCCCAATCTCCAATCAGGCTATTTTCTTTCAGCGAGAAAGAGCTCTGTATGAAGACAGGAACGTCCTGTGGCCCCACGATTCAAGAAGAGACAAATTCTTGTGTTTACAAGTAAAATATAATAGCAGGACCTCAACAAACAGCTTTATTGATCTGGATTCAAAAGTCAAGAGCATACTTAACTAAGCCAGAGCGAGGGAAAACAGCTCACATTTTCTGTGCAATTGTTACTGTGTTACTCTGCCTATGGGTCTTTTTTCTTCCACAGGTTTATTTTCTATGTATGTATTTGTTAGCGCCCTCTTGGCTACCAGCTGGAAAGGTACAGAGCCATTTCTATACATTATAGATTTCATAGATGCCAGTGATTGGACAAGATAGTTTTTGGACAAGAAGTCTTGTTTCTAAGCTTTCTTTGATATTTGATGGTGTCATGTATGAAAAGGATTCTTTCATTTATTTGCTCATGTTATCTCATCCTGACATCAGTCATAAGCACAGAGCAATTTTACTGGCCTCTACCTTGACATAAAGATAATTTCCAAACTCTTTTCAGGTTGAGGTTATAAGTTTTCAATTTTTTTGTTCCTTATCTTTCCATTGAAAGCCTAATTTTTTTTAAAAAAACATAATTTTATTTTGTCAGTCTCAGGCCACAGTGAATTCCCTTCTCTGTCGAGTAGCCAAGGAGACCTTCAGCATGTGCCCAACCTGTTTCCTTCCTTCTCTCTGCACCAGAGTCCAAGTCCAGAAACGTCTGCTATGAATTCTAGACTTACAGATTTGTTTACAAGAACAGGAGGCAACAAACCGACAGAGGGGAAAATGACGGTGAGAAAAAGTTAAACCTATATTTATTTATTTATTTATTTATTTATTTGATTTGATTTATATCCCGCCCATCTGATAAATCTATACCACTCTGAGCGGCTATAGATGAAGTGATAGATAAGTTCTAATATAATTTATGTGTACTAGTAAACAACAGACATCAGAGTTTCATTTCTTTGCAGTTCAGAAAAAGTTGAAGAGTGGATGGCAGAAAGTGAATTGTATATAGAAACAAAAGATATTTTTCTTGGAAAAATAGTAGTGGGTATTGTCGTTTCTAGAGAAGCAGTAAATATAATTTTTTTTTATACTAGCATTTTTCATAAATGAAAAAATAATTACTTCAAATGATTCCTGATGTAACGACAACCATACATCTAGGTCCAAAATTAGATGTTAGAAAGTGTAAGTAGATTTAAAGATTATGTAAAACCAGGGTCTAATTAAGATTTCTTTCTCCATTTGTATCAGTGCATTGCACAATTTAAAACTATGGACAGATATGAAATATTAAGTTCAAACGAATTTAAAACGTCAACATGATTAGATTAATTTTGACAAGAAGCAGGCTATTTAACAGTGTTAGCTTGGCCATTTGCTAGATCTCCTTTTGTACACATGGTAGGGCATTAATTGCAAGTACATAAGTGTTGTGCTGACTGAATTTCCTCACAGTTACAGACAATTTGTCCTGTATCCGAATAGATCCATTTTACTTGATTATTATTTGATCTTTCTACTTTGCTTTGAAGTTTGTTAAGAGACTTCTGGATGGTCTGGAATTTTGTCCTGGTTTGAAGCACTCTTCAGCGTTCATCCATTCAACAAGGTGTCTGTTCTTCCACTCCATAGATTTAACCTAACATCTTCTGGTTTAATATTCAAGCTTGAGATGTGTGCAGAAAACTTCCTCAATTTTAGCTGTCATCTAGGGCAGTGGTCCCCAACCTTGGGCCTCCAGATGTTCTTGGACTACAGCTCCCAGAAGCCTCTGCTGGCCAGGATTTCTGGGAGTTGAAGTCCAAGAACATCTGGAGGCCCAAGGTTGGGGACCACTGATCTAGGGGATTGGTATCCATGAAGCAGACAGGTTGGGTGTTGTATTATCTTATTTCATTCATTATTTGCTAGCACCTCAGCATACTTCTGGAGCAGCAATACCGGCCAAATAATAGACTTTTTCAATGGAGGTGTAAGTTTCTGGCAGCCAGTAAAAATCCTACATGATTCAATAAGACCTACCTCCACTTGTTTGGCATGTGCTGATTTAGCATATTCTACTGTGGAGTAGCACAAGGATAAAGCTACTTTTCTGATTGTAGGTGTGCATCTGAGTCTGACCTAGCCAGTTTCCTATGTATATTATTTCTGGCGGCAATTTTGGTGCCCGTCAAACCCAGCCAAAGGAGCTGTGGAATTCTCTCATCCTTCACTGCTGCCTCTCCTGGGCTGGTGGGTCTTCCTTGACTGCTGGCCAGGATCATGCCTAATACCCTGCCTGTGCCTCAGGTGCAGATCCCAGGGCAAGCTGCACCTCCATCCCCAGATGCCTGCCTGTGCAGGAGGAGGAGAGTCAGAGGCAGCAGAAGCTTTTTTGTACCAGGGAGGCTCTAGGATGGAACAAGGGAGCGAGGAGTGGAAAAACATTTGGGAACCACTGGACTCAAAGGTTCCCCCCTAGACTGTCAAGGCAAGATCAAAAGCATAGATGAAACTCCTGGAGTATGGGCATGATGGTTGATCGTTTGTGCAAATGAAACATCATCCTGTGAAAGACTGTTCCTCTGATTTCTCCAGCAACTGTTCCTTCCCTTAAATTCAACACAGAATACTCAATTTTGAAGTAGAACAGATACAATTTTTGTTAGTCTACAATCTTTAGTTAGGAGGTAGAGGTTTTTGAGCAGCAATTGATGGTAGACAGTGTCTTATAACACTGGAAGGCTGTCTAATGCTGCTACAATTATTTTATCTTTTTCAATACCATCTTCTGCATCCTGGGTTAGATTGAAGATTTGAGCCATATAGCTCTTGCCTGTTCTGGAAGTTTTGGAATCTGGTGGTTCTTTGCCTGGCTTCAGTATAGTTATTATTTTTACCTTCCGCCATTTGTCCATTTGTCTGGAATTTGTTTCCTCATCCAGCAGTTACTAAAGAGCTGAAACCATTATTTTGTGTTTTGCCCAAAATCTTTAATCTGCTTGATCTGGATATAATCATGTCCTGCTGCTTTGCCAATACTACATCTTCTTATGGCTTCCTCTATTTCTTCCTTTGACGCTTTATTTACTTCATTTACTTTATTTAATTTTATTTAATTTCTTTAACAACATGAATCACTAGGTGGGTTGCTTGTGTCTTTCAGGTCCTTAGAGCTAAGGCACCACTACATTACAAAAGGGTCATTGGGGATTTTCTGCCCTGCAGTACAGGCACTTTCTCTACTTCAGTGTTGCCACTGTAACTGCTCTCAAGAGCAAGAAAGAGTTTCCTAGGGTTGCAACAGTGGCAGTGAGCAGCATATTTATTTCCTCCAGCACCCCATTGTGTGACCACCTCGCTGGAACTTGTGATATGACCATCCTTGTGCAAGCTGGCCACTGTGAATTATTGTCCTGATTAAATTTTTGTCAGTGTACCTTGCTAGAGGTCTTTTAGACTTTAGTCCCTGCCTCCCAGTCTGCAGCAATTATTCATCTGTATATTATCGAAGGCTTTCACGCCCGGGATCCGATGGTTGTTGTAGGTTTTTCGGGCTATTTGGCCATTCTGGAGGTTTTTCTTCTTAACGTTTTGCCAATCTCTGTGGCCAGCGTCTTCAGAGGACAGGAGTTAGAACTCTGTCTTTGAGTTCTGTGAACTCTTGTCCTCTGAAGATGCCGGCCACAGAGACTGGAGAAACGTTAGGAAGAAAAACCTCCGGAACACGGCCAAACAGCGCGAAAACCTACAACAACCTATTGTTCACCTGTTTATTAGTTACACATGAAATCTGTGTTTGAAGCAACATGCTGCAATTTAAATTCAAAAAGGGAAGAAATAAAATACAAACTAATGAAAAGAAAGTGAAGCAAATTTGTCAACACAAAAATACAACTGTGTTCATTGTTATGTGCTATCATATCACTTACGGCTTGGTATTCCTCTGAACTAATTGTGTCCCAAAATCCAATCACTAGCAACCCTACTCAGGTAATGCAAAATATAGGCGACGGCTTCCTTTATTAAGTCATCCTATTTTCTTCTTTTTCTACTTCCTTCTACCTTTCATAGATTGTTGTGTTTTCCTGTGAGTCCTGCCTTCTCTTTTCATGATAAATCCAAGGTACAAATGCCTACAAAGGGCCATATTATATACAGATGAGAACAATTATACTTTCTCAGTGTAGAGGATAAAACTAATCTACACCAATTTTATACTAAAATTACATACTTTTCTTTTTAATAAGGATGCTCAAAGGCCTGGTAGAACAAGAAGATCTGAATCTGAAAAGATGACAGCTGCGAGTGCCAGAAAATCCTGTGTAAGAAGAGTATTCCACACTTGGGGGGGGGGGGGCTATGAAAACGCCTGTCTCTCCTTGTTGCCACCCTGCACCGGATGGAGGACCTTTGTTAAAAATGAATGTGAGTCCATTTGTGCAGAGATATGACTGTCCCTGTTTGCAGCTATAAACCTGTAGGTTATCCCACTATGTAGGGCAACTCATCAACCAAGCAAGAGGCTACATCACTCTCATATTGGGGGGGGGGGAGGTTCCTGTTGTAGTCACTATAGCTAATGCCCTCTGAACATGCTTTGTTTATCCAAGCCAGCAAAGCAACTGGCCATGCTAGCTGGGGAGGGTGAGATGTGTAGTCCAAAATATGTGGAGGTAGCACCTGGAGAAAAGGTGTGTTAGAAAATAAGGGATAAGAACTTGTAGGGCTCAGCTTTAATCAAGTGTAATGAAACTAAGGAATTTAAAAAGAAACTTAAGACCTTGCTAGAAAGATCAAAGATAGTTGATTTTTTTAAAAAAAGAAGAAGAAATATGTTTAACATAAAGAAGAGAAGTGATTTATTTATTTATTTATTTATTTATTTATTCTATTTATACCCTGCCTATCTGGTCAATACGACCACTCTAGGTGGCTTTCAACCAGACAAAAAAAAATACAATAACACATACATATAACAAAAAATAAAAATATACAAAAATAGATATTAAACAATAAACAATGAACAGTAAAAATAAACAATAAGCAAATTCTTCAAGATGGCAAAAACAGCAAAGAATAGATAAAGAAAGATCAAGTGTTATCTGGAGGGAAGGCCTGCTTAAACATCCACATTTTTAGATGGGTCTTAAAAATGCCCAGCAACGGGGCCTCACGAATCTCTGGAGGCAAATTGTTCCAGAGGCACTACTGCATCACCACTGGGAGAGAGAGGCTTTATCAGTATATCTGTCCCTGTTTTTAACTACCTTCTCACTAAAGACACAATGGATATTTGCAAGTTTTGTCTTCCTCAAAGACAAAGAACAGCAGCCTTAGCAGAAAAAAATATCCAGAAATTTAAATTTGTATTTTGAACAGAAAATTTGCATTTTAATTAAAACAAAACAAAAACACACCTTCATATTTTTCCATAAACTACATGGCTTTGGGCACTAAACAAGTGACCAGATATTTTACAGAAAGTCCACAAACATAAAGAAATGGATGCAAAGTATTATAATCATGGCCAGCAGGGAGACAACATTTGAAAATTTTCATTCTCATTGCAAGGGATGAAGTTAGTGAGGATCTACATTTCTAGTCTTCATTGCTCACAAAAGTGCTGATTAAAAAAATATGGAACAAGTCAGGAAAATGAGAAAAGAGTGAGAATAAAAGTGTGTAAAATGAAGGAGAAGTATCACTAAATTAATGAACTGTAAGAAGTACACAGGACTAAAGGAGCTTGATTATTCAATCAAATTCCCGAAGCTTAATGGAAATAATAAACCATCTGAAGATCAACGGGGGTAGAGGGTGGGGGGCACTTTAGAGTTTTTACTGAAAAGATTTTACATCAAATATTTAATGAGATGGCAACCATGCATGAATAATTATTTTTACTTACTGTTCCCATTAAGGTATAGAGGAGTTATAATTCTTTCACTCAAAAGTAAAGCGTTCTTCTCTGATCATTAACACAAAATTGGCTTTTTATTCTGCATTCAGCAAGAACAACAACAACAACAAAAGGCAGCAAACATATACAGAAATGAAAAAAGAATGAAGGAGAGCCTCTATTTGGAGATGTATACTGACACATAGAACTGGATATGGAACTAGAACTGGATATGGAACAACTGATTGGTTCAAAACTGGGAAAGGAGTACGACAAGGCTGTATATTGTCTCCCTGCTTATTTAACTTATATGCAGAATACATCATGTGAAAGGCTGGACTGGATGAATACCAAACTCGGATTAAGATTGCCAGAAGAAATATCAACATCCTCAGATAAGCAGATGATACCACTCTGATGGCAGAAAATGAGGAGGAATTACAGAATGAGGGTGAAAGAGGAGAGCACAAAAAATGGTCTGAAGCTCAACATAAAAAAAAAAAAAAAACTAAGATCATGGCCACTGGCCCCATCACCTCCTGGGAAACAGAAGGGGAAGATATGGAGGCAGTGACAAATTTTACCTTCTTGGGCTCCATGATCACTGCAGATGGTGACAGCAGCCATGAAGTTAAAAGATCTCCCTTCTTGGGAAGAAAGTGATGACAAACCTAGACAGCATCTTAAAAAGCAGAGACATCACCTTGCCGACAAAGGTCCACATAGTCAATGCTATGTTTTTTTCCCAGTAGTGATGTATGGAAGTGAGAGCTGGACCATAAAGAATACTGACTGTCGAAGAATTGATCCTTTTGAATTGTGGTGCTGGAGGAGGCTCTTGAGAGTCCCCTGGACTGCAAGGAGAACAAACCTATCCATTCTAAAGGAAATCAACCCTGAGTACTCACTGGAAGGACAGATTCTGAAGGTGAGGCTCCAGTACTTTCACCATCTCATGAGAAGAGAAGACTCCCTGGAAAAGATCCTGATGTTGGGAAAATGTGAAGGCAAGAGGAGAAGGGGACGAAACAGGATGAGATGGTTGGACAGTGTCACTGAAGGTACCAACATGAATTTGACCACACTCTGGGAGGCAGTGGAAGACAGGAGGGCCTGGCGTGCTCTGGTCCATGGGGTCACAAAGAGTCGGACAGGACTTAACTACTAAACAACAAATACAGTGGTGCCTCGCTTTACGATTGCCCCACATTACGACGAATCCACTTTACAATGATCTTTTTGCGATCACAATTGCAATCACAAAACAATGGTCTAAATTGGGGAATTTTGCTTTGCGATGATCGGTTCCCTGCTTCAGGAACCGATTCTTCACAAAACGACGATTTTCAAACAGCTGATTTGCGGTTTTAAAATAGCCACCGGGTAAATAAAATGGCTCCCCGCTGTGTTTAGGAACGGATTCCTCGCTATACAGGCAGCGAAAATTGAGTGAGTTTTAAGCCTATTGGAATGCATTAAAAGGTTTTCAATGTGTTTCAATTGGCTTTTTACTGGCTTTTTATTTTCTCTTTATGATGTTTTCCCTTAACGGCGATTTTCCTGGAACGGATTATCGCCGTTAAGCGAGGCACCACTGTAACAACATACTGACACAGGGGGGATACACAATGTGTATTTCTCCTAGTAGTGTTCCCCTAGGTGAGGAACCCAAATTGTGTATTTTGATATTCAGAGACAATGGATATACACTTCCTTCCACCCGCTTCTGTCACAGTCCTCCACATTGCTCAAGAGAGTTGCCCAGCCCATTTCTAAATTAAAGCTCATTGTGACATTTTATGGAATGCCAAGATGGCTGTCACATTCAACTAAGAGAAAGATGTTTGAAAGATGCTCCCTTATACAAGTGTAATGAGTTACTTATCAAAGTTTCACAGAGGGACAAACAAAGGATAAAAGCTGTGCAAGAAAAATGGTCCTCCCTCCTTCCAACTTGACGACCTTTCGTTTAATGAACAAGACTTCACCTAGCTTTTCTTTGCCCACTTCTTGTTGTTTGATTAAGGCAGTGAGAGTGAAGATAAGATGAAAGAAAGATGTGTGTTTATTTCACATCAGGTAAAGGAAATGTCATGGATATTGACAATGAAACAAGAAGAGTATCTTATATTTTGCTGTGGCTGATAGTTTTTAGACATACTGCAAAATCCCATGGGAAGGCATGTCTTGTTGCTATAACATCTATCTTACAGAGAAAAATCTCAGCAAATCTGATTATTGAAGGCAACAGGTAAGCAACTCCACTTTTTTTCTTTTTTACTTTAGAAGACTGTTTATCAAAAATGGGCTGCAAAACGATGCTTTGATTGATGATTAATAAAAGATTTGATGGTATACCTGCTGGACTGAGACACTGGAGATCAAGGACCAATCTCCACTGGTCTTGGGCACCATCTTGAAATCTGACCCACCTCACAGGGTTGTTCTGAGGATAAAGTAGGGAGGAGAAGAGCAAAAGACTTTCTTAAGCATGGTGGAGGAATTGTGGGATTAGAAATGACAAATAAGTACTAAAATAATGAATTATAATGTGATCCTACCCAGGACCCTCTTCCCTGGTAGTACCAGACAAGGTTTCCTCAGATGTTATTTTTATTGTTCAACTCAAAAATAGCCTCTCACAGTGGGTGCCAGGAAGTTTTATGTTCTCCCAAACAAACATTTGCTCCCAAATGGAGTCTTTACAGTTGTTAGCATGGGCTCAGGGGGAGCTCCTCCCCTTCTACAGTATTTAGTACCCCTTGCAAGTAGGCAAGGCAAGGAGTCCTGCAACAGGAATGCTGGATATACACCTGCACTCCCCCCCCGCACCCAGGTAGCCCACCATCTTTTTTCTGTTATGCCAGGGCAAGCCTTGTTTGAGGTGGTGTAACCTGGCTCCTGACCCACCTCCTGGGTTGTGCATCTAAAGTCCACCCTAACCTGTGCTGACTCAGATTGGCACACTGTGAGAGGTGCACAGGGAGGAGAGGACTTGGCGCATTGATTCACAGGAGGCTCCTGGCCACTCCCAGAGATTGGAATTACAGATCCAGGGTGGTTCTGCTGACAATAGTTGTGGCAGTGCCTTGCCCAGCGCTTCTTCTCCCAGCATCTTGCTTCATCTTTCCTTACTCAAGTCACCTATGCTGGAACCAGGAACATCTCCCACTGGGATCCCAATGGTGGATCTTCTCCTAACCTTCCATGGATAGCACTTGGGGTAGCAGCTCCTCCTGTGCAGTCAGGGCATCCCGATCCTGGGTGTCCTCATAAGTCTTGCTCTTGCCCTCTCCACTCTCTTCTTGGTCCTCCTTAAATCTCCAAGCCCCCAGGCTTAGCTGGGATGCCTTCTAACTCCTCACCCCAATCTACAGGTGTGCTGCATGGGGGAAAGTGAGCACCTGCTCCCAAGGAGGTAGGAAACCCACTTGCTCCAGTGAGGGGGCCAGGGCTGGACTCACAGTTAACCATCTTAGTTGGTTATAAATAACCAGCAACAAAAAACACTTTGGAATTGTCCTTCAGATTATTGTCATACATGAGAAAATGTTTCTTTTAATATGATGCCTACTAAAATACACAAGTTACCCATCTGAAAACAAGGGATGCTACAAACTTATTTCAATTCTTCCATAATCTAAGTGTTCAGATAATGATCACCTAAAACCAAGTCAAGAGGATGTGCTCACCTTATTATATTGCCAATGAATCTTTTTAAATATTTAAAATGGCTCTAATTCAAGGAGTTCCTCTAAACAACCCAGGTCTTCTCAGACTGACAAAATTTAATTTAGCTGTTGTTTCTTCTAAACCAGTGGTTCCTAACCTTGGGTAATCCAGATGTTCTTGGGCTGCAATTTCTAGAAACCCTGGCCAGCACAGCTGGTGGTGAAGGCTTCTGGGAACTTCACTCCAAGAACACCTGGGTTACCCAAGGTTGGAAACCACTTTCTTAAATGGTTACCAATATTTAGACTAAATCTAAAGCAGAGTTGATTTCAGTGACTTGGATTAAGAAACATCTGAAATCCCAGGGCAAACTCCTTTCCTCTTAAGCAATTGCTTCAGCTGGTACATAGTAAAAATCAGCTTTATGAAGGTCAAGTCTTAGGAGCACAGGATAGGGGGTTAATTTAGCAGCCATTTCAATTGCTTTATTTCAAAAGATAGGAATTTCATGCTGGATTGTTTCAGCAATAACTCTGGTATAACTCTCCTTCTGCACAATTCCTTTATTTAAAAAAGAACTGCATGTATGCTGATTCACATAGGTTTAATTCTAATACATTTTCCAAATGGCTTTGAGGAAGGGGATTTCCTAAGAGATTCAGTTAGCAATCAAGATCTTCCATTGATCAGATTTCAAGATCACTTTTTTTTGGCAGATGTGCCACCTCAGTTGACGTTCCAGTACATTTTTATGTAGTCACTTATGTAAAATTTTATATTGTTTGCTCGCCAAATGTTCCAGTTGAGCCTTCTCATTAGTTAAATGGTATATTGGCGACTGAGAAGTATCTTATTAATATGATGTATTTAAGAATTGGTCCCAGCAGCTTGAGTAAAGAAGATTTGTAGATTCATCTGATGCCTTCTGGAAGAGACACACATGGTTGCAGGTCACACTTGATCGAAGTACACATCATTTTTGACAAAGTATTTTCTGAAACAATAAATTATCCAGATTCTTGTCAGCTGACTAATTATTGACCAAGGCATTGTTATAATGTTTTGTATTTAAATTACAATATATTGTTTTTATGGTGTTCTACCCAGGATGCCTAATTCAGTAACTTGGCTGTGGAGTCAGGCTCAAGAGTTCGATTCTTCCCTTGTACGTGAACAGCCAGATGGTGTGCCTTTGGGCAAGCTGCACAGTCCCAGGATGCCCCAGAAAAAGAAAGTAGTGTTCCATACCTAGAAGATAGTTAAAAGGGTCATCCAAAGTTGGCATCAACTAGACAACTTGTTGTCATTATTGTTAATTTGCCCAAAAGACCAGGGGCTGCTTCCAGGGTTGATTGAATTCTCAGTTAATGACTTTCCCAGTTAGGGCATGACTCTGGTTCGGGTTCTGGCAGCTTATGTACAAAAACTTTAGCCCAAGGTTGGAAAATAAGGTGAAAACAACACATCCATAATTGGGATTTTTCCATCGTTTGCATTCCTAAAACTCCTGTATTTCTGTTGTGTTTTGATATGTCATTGGCTGATCCTTGATTGGTTTTGGACTCTGAATTATTTCAGGGGATTTTTTTTTCATTTATAACACTTTACATTTATTCAAATACTGTACAGTCATGTCATCTTCTTCTGGTTGCTGCACAATGGTGGAAGGTGGGGTTTCACTTAACTGCGGCTTATTTTTGGGGTAGGGCTTATATTACGAGCATCCTGAAAAATCATACTAGGGCTTATTTTCAAGTTATGTCTTATTTTTGGGGAAACAAGGTAGAATACTGTGTCCACTTCTGGACACCACACTTTAATAATGTTGCTGATGAACTATAAGAAGTTCAGAGGAGGGCAACAAGGATGATCAGGGGGACTGGAAACCAAGCTTTGTGAGGAACAACTGAAAGAACTGGTTGAATGTAGCTATTTGGATAGAAAGTCATGTTACAACAACAGACTGGTGTTTTGACAAGGGGGCTGCACTATTGAAACATGGGTATATAACCATTTACACAAGCTGTTTTCATTTTAGGTTTAAAGAACAGGAATTAATGATTCCCTTCAGCAAAGCCATGCTATTCTTTTTTCCTCAAGATGCTGAATAAAATTGTCTTAACAATCTTCCAACTTTTATTTTAGATATGAAACTCCAAAAGAAGCACATAACAGAAGCCTTTAAAAACACCTTCTAGGATTTTCTTTCCCCCACAAAGGAAAGCAATCTAGGGAGATTAGCATTCAGTTCACCCGAGAATCTTGTTAGTAAGGTACAGAGAGAAATCAGGTCTTCACTATGAAAGCTGTGAGCTACAACATGGAACATCTTTCCTCAAACCATTTCACCCTCATCTTTATTTCCACTGACTCACCAACCATACCAAAGCTTATGCCATGAATATAAATCATGTCCAGGAGGAATTTTTCTCTCGCTCCCTCTCCCTCTTTCTTCCCGAAAGAGTTGAAGTAAAGACGTGCATGTTGTTTTATCCTTCAAACAATGTGCTGAATATTTTATAAGTAATGAAGCTTAACAAGCTCTTCATGAAAGGAGGGAAATGAAGGAGAATTGGGCTTATTTCATTTCCTTCTTCATCCTCCAAAATTAACCTCTTCACTTCCCAGGGCCTGGCCATATTAGCTTTTGTTCAAAGTAGCTTATCCATGGAAAATCCAAAAACAAAGACAGAGATAACACGGAAACAGGCCTGGAATTAAATCTTCAAAGAAATGTTACCGAAATGAATGTACTGAGCATGATTGTTACATTGAGCAGCTCACAGCAGTATTCAATAAAAGAAGGACACCATTGGTAGATGAAACGATATACCCAGAGGTGAAAATTCCCCAAACCACATGTAACTACATGTATGCATCCACTCCATCTTTCTCCGTCTCTTGCTCCTCTTCATCTTCTCCAAATGTAGTGGTGTAGCATGGGTTGCCATCACCTGGGCCAAGACAGGTATTGCCTTGGGAAGTGGCAGTGGAGGGGGCTCAGTGCCAGCTGAGCCACCTCCATTCCCTTTGGCCTGCCTTCCCACATTGTTTACACTGGGGGAGGGAGGCCAGGCTGCTCTGGGCTGCCCTCTTCAAGGAGGCAGGTCTGCTCAGCCATTGCCAAACCCTGCTGCCCCCTGCCCTGAGGGGAAAACAGGGCAAGGGAGGCAGCCACAGCCATAACAGGGAAGGGGAGGGTCACACGATTTTTGTCCTCTGTCCTCTCCACCTCACCCAATGACTTCATGACAGGACTGAAATTTTGCACCCCTCAGAATTTTGTGTCCCATTTTGTGTGCTGCTGCTGTGGGTGCTGCCCCTATGTTGGCTTCAGTGGTGGCAGAGAGCCTGTGGGAGCCCTTTCCCCACCCCTCCTCCTGCTCAGAGGAGCCACAGACATGGAAGTCAGAGGAAAGGCCTCTTTCCTGACCAGACCCCCTCTGCCTCCACAAGGCATGGCAACAGAAAGAAGGAGAGGGAAGGGTGAGGTATCACCTACCATCTACTGGTGCTGCCACTGCCCTGAGTCCCCCACTATCCTTCTCCCCAGCACTCCCCTCAAGGGAATTGGCAAGGCCTGAGCCCTTCCCTTCTGGCACCTGAAGCGGGATGAATCCTTGAGGTATTTCTCAAACTTGATGACCACTCACATGGCAGTTTGCCTGCCCAGTGGTTGTGGTGGGCCTGGCACCCCTGGTGGCTTGGACTGCCAAGAGAGAGAAGAAGAGGGTGAAGAGGAGCTGGAGGGGTATGCTGGCCTCTAAGATTTTGGTGCCCAGGGCTACCATCCCTGTCATTCCTCAATGCTACACCACTGCTCCAATGTCAACATTTACCTTACAAGATCCTGGGGGCAGCAAGTCTTCTATGTTCTGGAGACTGAGACTGAGCCCTATGCAGATGCTCTCTTTCCCTCCTTCTCTTTTTCTCAATCTGGGGGGAAAAAGCAACCTCCAAAGTTTATTATATTTCCTGTTCTAGCAAAACTAGGAAACTGATTTCATCTCAGATGACAACACAGTGTTCATAGCTTTATACTGTAATGTGCAGCTTGAAATTAATGGTTACTCATAAGACCAGGAAAACTGTGGTTTGTTTCCACTATGTCCAGTATCCTCTTTAACATATATGTGCATGAAATTTTAACTGTGGAAGCTGCCACTGCAATCTGACAAGGTTTCTTCATTAGATCACTAGCCCTACTTATCCACATTTGTTGCTATGTGCTTTCAAATCAGAATTGACTTATAGTGTCATTAACAGGATTCTCAATAGGATATTTAAGAAGTAGTATTTAAGAAATAGTTTTACCAGTTCCACATCCATAGTGAATTTTCACAGCCGAGCCCTGGTCTACTGAGCTGTAGTTTGACACTTTGCTCACTACAACACACTGTGTACTGACTTATCCATATACTGCCTGACAATAATTTTTTGACAGTTTGATACAATCTAGTATCTCACAGGGTCACAGTCAGGATGGGAGTAAAACAGGGATATATCTTGGTTCCCCTGTTATTTAATTTTTACTTCAGTTCTTTAGTTCATTTCTTACTCACTCCTGACTTACTGAACCCAATTAATTTAGCAATTAGAACAGGACAATCAACTTATGTATTATTCACATCTGTGCTTATAAACAGAACAAGCGTTCACTAGAACATTCTTGTGAACTGTATACAGCCTCCCACACTGTAGCTGAAATGCTTTATTTAGAGCAGAATCTGGGATGAATTCACTTGAAGCACATCCTACTGGCTCAAACTGAACCTCAGTGCCCTTGAATTAATGCCTCTGGCTCTATTATACAATTTTCATGCAGGCTGTGTAAGAGCTCTTAAAAACAAAGTACAACATAATGGGTTCATCCAACAGTTCTATCATACCAAGGGTTTCCAAGAAAGAAACAGAAAGGGTACAAGTTCACCAAGGATGGTTCAATGCTACGAGTGGTTGGGAATCATGGAAAATTGTGGTAAAATCATGACAAAAGCCTCACCTAGTCAAACTACATTTATACTCCAGCATTTCTTTATAATGGAAGTTTTTTAAAACTTTCATGCCTTACCATCAACACTTCAGAAGAGAGATACTGCCATATTATTTGTTTGTTTATTCATTCATTCATTCATTCATTCATTCATTCATTCATTCATTCATTCATTCATTCATTCCCTGCCTTTCTCCTAAAAGATACCACTCAAAAGAGTTTATAAACTTCTTGAAATAATTTTTAAAAAAAGAATTTAGTTGAAAAAAAATCAGATAAACCAACAGTAAAACCATTAGAATCAAGTATTTGTGTTAAAACCATGAAAATCAACTTAGGATACAGTTGGAAACAACTCAGCAGGATAGACCACTCTTCAAAGATATGCTTGTATTCTCTTGTTAAATTCAGAGGAATGTGACTGAAGCTCAGTCGGGAGTACATTCCACAGTCTGGGAGCCCCATAGGAGAAGGCCCTAACCCACATGCTTGTTAGATGGGCCTCTTGAACTGTTATTTATTATTATTATTTTACGAGGGGCTCACCTGAAGATCCAAATATCCAGTCAAGTTCATAATGATTCAGGCAGTCCCTTAGACAATGAGATCTTGATTGGTCTAGATAAGGATAACTGGAAACACATGCGTTTTTTTTCCAAGCTTTGGGGTTACCATACACCAGTTAGCATTAGCTGCATGTTCCCGTGTTTGAAGATCTTGGACCCTCTCCAAGGTCAGTCTGACACAGTTTGCATTGTCAGTTGCAGTAGTCAAGATGTGATGAAACTAAGCCATGAACAGGGTTGAAACAGTTGAATATGTGTTACTGTACTGCCCGTATCCTAAAGATATTTGTTCTGTACGTATTTCCACAATTTCAACAAATTTTCCAGGCAGATATGATAAATGTTATAGCTCCCTTCAAACCTTTCTAATGTAACAGCCTCTAAGGTGGTAAAATTTTGTATATTGGCATGTTCTACAAGGAAGCATTTGGTGAAATCTCTTCACTAATTATGTCTGTAGCATCAGATACATCATCTTATGTTACACACTAATGAGACACTGTATTTTAAATATAGTAACAAGACATTTGCCTACTGCTGTATGCATATATCTGCATTTATCTTGCCTGTACAGTACTTTTAGTGGTTGATCCCAAACAATAAAGATTGGTTGATTGATTGAATTATTGACTCCCACTCCCTCCTGCTCAGCATAAAATATTATGAGATGCAATCTAAACCAACAACATTTATAAATTTTTGTTGTTAACATTTATAAAAAATCTGATATTTAAGAATTTAGACCTAAGAGGAGCAAACAATTGGCATGTCCTATACAAGGTAGCAGACTGATTGCATTTATAATCCAATAGATTATATTTATATAGTGTCTCTAGATTTTAAAATGAGAAAGGTTTCGGGAGAAAATGATGTTTCAAGGATACTAGACACAACAGTGTTGTTTTAGGAAGGAGCTGACCAGAGTAGCTAGAAGTTAGTATGCAGTATCGCTAATACTGTTTTGAGACATATGACATGGTCATGCCCTCCATTGGTTTCCTCCTCATCAGAAGCTGAGATTTATATTGATTTTCTCTTAAAGAAATTCTTGATATTTGCAAATGTTCCTACATGGCTAAATCAAATTCCTGCAATGCTGACTCTAACAGAAGGACAATTTAAATAACCTCTTCATGCAGTTATAATTGTAAAGAGACTTAGACTTAATGCCAAAAAGGCAAACATTCTGTCATTCAGTGGTCTTATTATCACCATTATCATTATAATCCTAGAACGGCAGAGCTGGATGGGACCCTATGGATCATCAAGTCCAGCCCCTGTCAAGGAGGTACAGTGGGGAATTGAACTCCCAACCTCTGGCTCTGCAACCAGATGCCTAAACCAATGAGCTATGATTTCATGGAGTTATCTGCCATGGGTTAGGTAACTTAAAGTAATATTTATTTTCACATTCATAGATTGCCTATATCTATATACATGAGGGACGTGGTGGCGCTGTGGGCTAAACCGCAGAAGCCTCTGCTGCAGGGTCAGAAGACCAAGCAGTCGTAAGATCGAATCCACGTGACAGAGTGAGCGCCTGTTGCTTGTCCCAGCTCCCGCCAACCTAGCGGTTCGAAAGCATGTAAATGCGAGTAGATAAATAGGGACCACCTCGGTGGGAAGGTAACAGCGTTCCGTGTCTAAGTTGCACTGGCCATGTGACCACGGAAGATTGTCTTTGGACAAAACGCTGGCTCTATGGCTTGGAAACAGGGATGAGCACCGCCCCCTAGAGTCGAACACGACTGGACAAAAATTGTCAAGGGGAACCTTTACCTTTTACTTTATATACTTAACATGTACAAGTGAAATAGTATTGCTTGATTTTTATCCATGATACTGTAGACTGGGTTTTTTTTAAAAAAAATTCTTGCTCTTCCTTTCACCTGCTTTTGTTCCTTTCTGTATATTTACAAAAAAGAAACAATAATCTATTTTTCCAATGAGATGTAATCATAGATAATCTCCCACATCAAATCCCCTTTCCCTTTAAAAGCAGTAACCAGTGCAGAATTCAAATTCAGTTCCTTTCCTTCAGAAAGACTGCAATGTAATTTATGTTATGTTACATTTTTAATCTAAACTATTGAATTCCTACACTAGGAAAAAAGCAGCGTAGAAATTAAACAAACAAATATTTCAAAAATACAGAATGTGAATGACTGTCCTAAAGGACTACCAAGTCATCATCATCGTTGTCGTCATCATCATAATCATCTAACACATGAATATTTTCCAACAACGTGAATGACTGTCTATGTAAATGTTTTACTACACCCTAACAGATACTCAGCACTCGCCTCTGCGAATCAGAGCAGACTGCCTCCCTAAGGCCAACACCACATACATTTCCACAGGCTGGCTGATCAAAGGAAGTTGCCTGGATAAATAGATGTCAAGTCTCAAACCCTACTGGAGAGATCAGCTCCTTTGGGGGAAGCTTTAGGGGAGTGAATGGCAGAAAAGGAATACCAGCCTCCTTATTTTCATCATTGCATGCACAGTGCGGGATGTGTTAGAAACTTGTTGTGTGAGTCCTGAGTCCTGAAGGAATTTACTTTTGGTCTTACAGAAGGTAAGATCAGTTCTGAGGTTTCAGATTCATGCTGTTGTTTAGTTCCTCAGAACACAGTAAAAGCTGAAAGGTGCACTGTTTTGAAGACAGCACTAGCTAACTAGAAATTTATTTAACTAGAAATATAAATTCCCAAATTGAGTTATTCTTTTTGAATCATGTGTCTTTCTTTCTATGTTTCTCTAATAACATGGATGCAAAGAATGCTTGCAAAACTACTTCTTATTTTGGGAAATGGGGCCGAATTCTTGTCTCCATGACTTACACCAGGCAAGGCTGGTGACATCAGCAGTAATTTTTCAAAAATTTTACATTTCCAATATTGGAAGGTCCCATTGTTAGACCAGATAAACCCTGATGCCTGACCCTCCCCAAGAGTCCTTTAAATCTTTAAAGATGTCCACAGGGGAAAAGATTCAAAAGTCTATGTTCATCATAGCTGGCACAACCCAATAAACAGTTAACTCCAGAATGTAATCAAACAATCATAGGCAATCATATCAAAATTCATCTGGATATCAAAGTAAAAGTCTTTTCATTATTGCAATGATTCTTTATTGCAATACCCTGTTCAATTTTACAAGCTGCACAGAAGGCAGTGTCTATTTTCATTGAAGGCTGCACTGCCACTGGACCATCGTCATTGTTGTGCCACTGCCACTATTGTTGTCGCTGTGGTGGTGGTGGAGCAGCAGTGTGGACTTCAAGGAGCTGGGTGCTGCCTTCTGTGCAAGCGCCAGCCTCCCAGCTGATCATGGTGATCAGCTGGGATTTAGATGCTTGCGCAGAAGGAAGCACCTTGGCTTCTTGAAGTCCATGATGGTGGCAATGGGACAACGATGGTGGTGGTGGTGGTAGAGGAGAGCACAGGGCCAGTAGGGCAGCAACGGAGGCAGCGGGAATGAGGCAGGCAGGCATCCATTTTGCCAAAGCAAAATGAAGTGCCCAGTGGAAAAACGTTTGGCTCTTTGTTTTATTTCAGCAGAACAGTTTGCACAAACTGAGCCATGAACAGAACTAAAAATTAACCTGATTTTTTGTTTGTTTGTAACTCAGTTCATGGTCATATCTAATTTATAATTCTTACCAATTATCTTCCTTTCCTCCTGACTATAAATAAATCTTATCTGCAGGTCTTGGAAGCCTAAATCCTTAAAGATTGAAGATTTTTTTTTAAAAAAATAGGGATCTCAATTGTCCAAGCAGAGTTAGTAACTTCCGAGGTTTGTAATTTAATATCTGGCAAGTCACCATTTTACTGATAACAGGTTTGTTCTGACAAAATCTTTTGCAAAGTCTGGAGTTTCAGGGGTCCATAGGATCAAATATTTAAAACCTAGAAAACCCAAATATTGCAATATAAATGGAAATACAAAAGGCGCCAACTATCAGACCTACACATGTCATCTCTATATTGTAACAAAAACATTATTTTATGATTCAGTGACCTTGCTCAGTTGTACAGCTCGCTAATTGTTTTGATTCACCTAAATATTCTTTTCAATGATTATAGTAAACTATTTCCAAGTTGCACTTTTATATTTACTTTCATTTTCAAGGGAAATTTTTCTATACTCTCTTTAACTGTATTTTAACATCTTATATATACACCATGGTTCCTATGTAATCCCCTTCATTGACAGGAAGTCATGAGGACTACAGGACGAGATTAGGAAATCTTTACAAATATCCTTGATTCAGTCAGTTTGGTTTGTGGTGAGAGTTTAGGTTTGATCTGATCTAAATCTCTCTTATCTGTCTTGTGGTCCATAGTAACTATAAAACTCTCATCCAACACCAAATTTTGAACATTGTACTGCAGTATTACAATTATTTGTGAAGATTCTCCGTCATCCAGGTGAGGTTATCTGGAAGTTGAGCCATGACAACTGGACTTCTTTCTTGTTAGGTTGAAAGGTTTTGTTACTCATCCAAGTAGCTTCTTCAGTCTGAGGAGAGTTGGTAGGAGGTCCCTGATATATCCTCCCTGTTGATTTCACTTCCTCCTCGTCTGAATAGGCTCATTAGATGGACAATGGACTGGGGGTGAGGGATAATCCCACTTCTGCAGTCCTTCTTCACCCATTGTCATGGGTTACTAACAGTTGTTAACAGTGGTCTTTCTGTTGTGTGTGGTCCTAATCTTTCTGGGGATGTATGAAAGGGCAGCATGATAAACAGGAGACAGATTGTATATACAATCTAAAAAAAAAGTTTCAACCTAAAAAGAAACAGTTACCATGACTCAAATTCCAGATATTACAGTTATTGTATCCATGAAAAAGCTGGATAATGAAGAAAACTAATGGTAAAATAAATGATGTGCTCAAAATCTGGTGTTGGATGAGAGTTTTATAGCTAGTATGGACTCCAGAAGGGACTTCTCTCTAATTATGTGTTGGAGGGAGGACTCTCCCAGATGGAGTACAGGTATTTGTTCTCCTTAATGTATGAGGGTCACCATAAATATTATCTGCATTTGTCTCCCAATGATAAGCCAATAAAGCAACCCAACATTAAAAATAAACCATGCATTCAGGAGAAAGGAAAAAGTATGGAAAGTCACAGAAAAACTTTCTGTCCTGAAAGAAGAGGAACGTCATATGGATGGCAGGAAAATGCAGGCAATATCAGAGCAGAACTTGATGCTTTAAAGAGAACACTCAGTCTGCAACAGCCCACTTTCTAACACAAGCTTATTATGGATGCGCAAAGCACAACTTGGAATCCCAAACTGGCATGGCAGAGGAGGTGGATTTGCTGTCTTGGGAATTATGGGAATTATAATTTCAGTCATTTTTTTTTAAGTAACCTTGCTACTTCTGGTGTAGATTGGCTCTAAGCTGATTATTTGCCCCACTGCTCTTCTCCATGTTCACAATATGAATTTCTATCATAACTGCTATCCAGTAAATCCCGCTCCTTGCTTATGGTTTCTAATATTTTTTACCCTTTCACATTCTATTACCCAAAGAAGTGTTTTGCACTTCAAATCAGGACTCAAGTCTCTCCCTTCTAGTGATTTCTCATCTAGTCTGGCGTGGCCAACAGTCCCCCACAGCTGAAATTTTACTTCCTCTCACCCACAACTGTAGCATTGTTTTTCATTTTTACCTTCCACAACAGTATGAAACACCACAAAACTCCTTCTCCCCCATTGGGATCCAGCTCCAAGCACTCCTCTTTAGAGTCCATTATAGAGTCAGAAGGCACAAGAGGAAGAAAAGGAGCAGCCCAACCACTGGGTAAGTTTTTTTTTAAGTTGCAATGCAAAATTCACCATCAGGCTGCATTGAGATGCAAAGAGCCAGCCCTAGCATGATCAGTGGACTTAGGTGTCACAGAATGACAACAAATTAGAGACGGCAGCGAGGGTCATCCTCCTGCCTCCCGCCAGCAGTGGCTCACAGACTGCAAACTCTGGAGAAATAGGAAGGGAGCCCAGAGCCCGCAGCAACAGCAGATGGTGAGTGGACAGTCCGGCCCCAGGGGGCTACCCTTGTTATGCCCACCTGTAATTAAATAACCAACAATTTGCTGTAGAGATAGGGCAGTGGTCCCCAACCTTGGGCCTCCAGATGTTCTTGGACTTCAACTCCCAGAAATCCTAGTCAGCAGAGGTGGTGGTGAGGGCTTGTGGGAGCTGTAGTCCAAGAACATCTGGAGGCCCAAGGTTGGGGACCACTGAGATAGGGCATCTCTACAGCAAATTGTTGGTTATTTAATTTGTTATCAATGAACAGGGTATAAAGGTGCATGTAGAATTTTCTGCCTTGTGCCAAAATAAACTTGGCTGGCTTTGGGTAGTATACAGCTTGACTTTGGTGATGGGGACACCATTTGCTGCTTAGCCACAAGCCACAACACAGCTTGGGCTGGCCTTGCTACTGCTTTGCCAAGACTTCAGTGGTGGAAAATATGGCTGACAGAATTCTCTTTTCTATGCAGATCTTTCTCGGTCATTTTGTCCATCTCTCTCACTAGGGCGAAACGTCAACCCAGCAATAATGGATTTTCAGTTGGAAACTGGAGCTATTTGAAAGAGATATGTAACAGGTGAGAGAAATACAACACTTTTACACATGCCACGGATGTAAAGAATACTTCCTAAATTCTACGTTCTCATCATTTTATGCTGTCTCATTTTATGTGAGTCATCTAACTGGGAAATTTCCAGAAACAACACAAGATTCCATAGATAGAGCATGGAGAAGCCATGCTGTGCTTGCTTGCCGGGTACCTCTTACAGGTTCGTTGAGAAAACAAGTGGTAACCCTACCTTAGCACCATAAGCACAGTTGAATCCAAAGGAATCCAAAGCCAAAGCCATCTCTTAACTTCAAGAGTTCAATGAGATCCTTAGATGCATCAAATTTATCAAACTTTTTTTTAAAAAAACTTATTTCCAATCATTTTATGAAATCTGTGAATTTTAGATGTTCTTATTTTTTAAAAAGCCTACCAAATAGAGTTCTCACCCATCCCTATGAATCTTGTCTCTTTTATCAAGCAGACACCTCAATGTCTTGCATCTGTGATCTTCAACTCCCTACCTTTTGCATTCTCCTTACAGTGCATGTTCTAGCTCTTAAGGTGTTTTTCCATTGTTCTTTATTCCAAAGGAGATGCATAACATAATCCAAGACAAAAATGACACTATCCTTTCTCATAGAACCTGCATTGTGAATATGTTTTAGCTGAAATTTTTTTTTTATTCCAGAAAGCTGGAATATTCCTGGGCATTCTATAACATCACAGTATTTTGAACAAGTTGGTGCCAGAGATTTCACTACCATAAATATATTAAAAACATAAATTAGACTGTTTGTTTTCTCGTGTTACATGGAGTGGCTGCTTCTCAGTAGTTTGAAGGGAGGAAAAAAATAAACAACAGCAACTGTAGAAGTGAATAGGTACTTATGGCTGAGTCTTCTGGTACTGGAAAGCAAAAGTTCCAGACTGCTTTTAAAATCTTCAGGATTTGCAAGCTCATTATTTGATTAGTCTTTTTATTAGGGTCTATTAACAAAGTACATTTCTGCTTCCAACAATTACACAGATTATTACTGATTAAAACAGTTTAGAGAAACTTCAGTTGTGTTGCACATTACTGCCTGGGTAATTTGGTTGCTTTCAATTGTTTTGAACCAAATAGACCTCTTAAAAATTCATCTTTTTTGCTTACTATAATGTTAAACAGTCTCCTGATTTCTATGACTCTATAAGATAGGGGAATTTAAAGCCAGCAGTGACAGCAGCTTCTCTAAGCACTAGTACAGACTGAAATGCAGAATGTCACCTTTGACAGAATAGATTCTGCCCAAAGCCAGCTAACAAGTGCAGAGGGGATTTTACTCCCTTCTCTGAAATTTCAAAGGCTGTTGAAAAAAAAGATGGTAATATCAAATCAAATCCCATTCTGTTTAATGGAAAAAAACCCGAATATATATAAAAAAGTTTTGTACAGATGAACAATGACATCAGGGGTTGCTTCATGATTTTCCTGATGACAAGCTAGGCAAAGATGATACTATCTTATTTAGCAATTGCAGCCATTGATTCATTTCCCTCCCTTCAGCCACGTACATAACATTCACATGATTTCTCATGAACATCTCTAGCTTTAACACAGACTCCCCTGCCCCAAAACATAGCCTATTTGATCTTCAACAACAATCTATGATTCAATGGCAAACAGTTAATTAAACCCCAAAGGTCCTGAAGGTTTTTTATTTATATTCTTGCCAAACTACAGCTTGATACATTTTTTAAGCAATGGCAGACAGTTCCACATCTGATATGATTTCTAATGCACAGAGTGGAAAATGCATGCTCTGGGCAACAGAAGAACATCATGCTGGATAGACTTAGAGGATTTTGCTTAGGGAGGAGAAAAGCTCTGGGTTTCAATTTTGCTGCATTTCTCCACTTGCATTTTCTTCCTCCCCTTGCTCTATACCAGATTGTGAGACTCCGGCTTTCTCATAAGAAAATGAGGACATATTTTTAAAGGTAGTTTTTCTAGCCTTGTGCATTTGTTTACACCTTTTACCTAATGCACACATTCCCCCCACTGACTAAACTGTGTTTGTGTGCATTTCTCTTCAGCTGTATACATTTTAAGTCATTTGCATTTTGTGTGACGTGCTGTTTTATACACCCTTAATAGCTCTGAAATACCCTGCAACCCTAAATGTGCAAACTCTCAAGGTGAGAAGTGTTTCTTCCCTCAGAACAGATCTCAGGAGGTGTGAAAAGGCTATTTCCATTAAGACTGTTGAGTCCATCTAAATTCTCTTCCATCCTTAATGCTCCCATGTAATATAAACTGAGGTGGCAAAGTGAGATCTGCAGGATGCATCAAACTCCTCAGGGACCCAGAGGCTAACCTCCAAAGTCCCTCAGCCTAACAGCTGACCTCACATTTCTAAAATAAAACAAAATGGCTCAAATGTTCCTGTGTGCCCTTCTAAGTTGTGTAAGTAGCAATTTCACCATGTTTTGGGGCCCTCAAAAGAAAACCACCTGCAAAAGGTTCTGATTTTTTTTTTAAAAAAAATGGCTACTAGTTTACATGAGAGGGCTTTTTTCAGCATTTCCTCATTTTCTTTAAAAATAAAAATAATTTTGGGGTGCTCAGGGAGAGAAAGTGAGTGTGGCCCTCTAAGTTCCAGGGATTGTGTATGTGGCCCTTCAAGCCCTGGAGTTTGCCCACCACAAATATGAACTTAAAAGAAGCAAGTTTACTGGAAATGTTCCTTTATTTAGACATATTGTGGCTCAGGGAAAAAAGTGCCCAAATGGGATGAAGGAGGGATATTTGCCTGCTACTGGAGCAGATGCAGGGTGGTTCAAGTAGCCTCGAGTTGTACTTGGGAGTCCTTACAAATCAGTGAAGTTTATAATAATAAGCTTTGAACTGCAGAGGTGGAAGGGACCTTATGGATCATCGAGTCCAGCCCCTCTCAAGGAGGCACAGTGGGGGAATTGAACTCCCAACCTCTGGCGCCACAGCCAGAGACCTAAATCACTGAGCTATCCTGCTCTTGTGTGCACAGGAGGGGTACTTAAAATTCTGAAATTTGAACAAAAATACTTGGCACCCCAAAAAGAGGAGCACCAGAGAAGGAGATTCATAGTAAAAGCCAAAACCTCTCCTGGAAACTCCAACTGCTGAGCCCTGTGGAGGGCTCAGATCAACATTACAATAAGCATTCATTCCTCATCTACCCAACACAGGAACTGCTTTCCAGGCATGACAAGGGGAGGGTGCTATGGCATTTATTAGACTGGCGTGCTCTGGTCCATGGGGTCACGAAGAGTCGGACACGACTAAACGACTGAACACAGACTGGCTTCATTCTGGAATTTTCTTTCTTTGTCTTTTAGATAGCTGCTCTTAGTCTTAGGTGAATGTGTGACAGTATGGGATGGATAACCAGCTGTTTTGCATGGCCTTTAACTGGATAGCTCAAAGTAATGTGATCTTCTTCATCTCCCCACCATTTCTCCTTTCTTTTATTTTTGTAATATGTGATGCTGGCCTTTATTTGCAGAACCTTATTTTTTTTCTTGCTGTGGGTATCTATTCCAGAGTGGATGGATGCCAAATGTAAAGTGCTTTGATTTGGGCTAAGCAGTGGCTGGGCAAACTTGAGCAATCCAGGCTACTGACTGAGGAGATATCTTCCACATCTCCAACACACACTCTCCCTAAGTATGGATCCTATAGTTGGTAGTTATAGGGAGATAGGGAGGGGGCAAGAAAACTAGCTAGACAATAGGAACTGTGTCAACAAAATAAAGGTTCACCACATTTCCAAAGCTGATGGCACTGCATAGGGCACCCCATGCATTGTTATGCCACTTTATTTTCCACATTTTCAGGATATTTTCCCTCCAAATTCTGAAAGATACAAAGGCATACAAATATGTAGAGAAATGTGAGAACAGCAGTTTCAGGACATATTCAAAACAGTTTGAGTTGGTCCCAGTTTATAGGGCAAATAATTGGATACAAATTGGATGAGATGATATTCATACACTCTTAGTTCCAATCAAAGTAAAACAGACAAAATAGTGACCAGTTCAATGACTTACTAAATTAGGTTTATGCTGCCCCCTTCCCACTTCCCACTTTCCTCCCTTCCCCCTTCCCACTTTTGTAAACCAATACTTTCCCCCTTGATTAGATGTTAAGGCTTTCAATGTTCCTGGTGGACATCCTCCAAATAAGATGTCAATGTAACAAATGGAGATGTTAGTATGGGAGCAAGTATATGAGTAATTTTTATACAAATGAAAATGTATGAATAAGACACTCGTACAACTTGAGAGATTATATGGCCTATAAATACTTCAGTCAAAGAGCTCAGTTTGAAGGCAAGATGGATTTATTGCCTTGAAAAATTCAAAGAAATAGTTACATATTATATATTGACAAGAAAAATATTTTAATACTGCTGTTCCTAAAGTTCAAGGTGGCCTAAAGTAAATATGTAAGTACAGCACAAAATGACAAAACGCAACTACTTTTGAAAGGGGAGGCCCAAAGTGTCCTTCCAGTCGAGGTCAGAAGGCATGTGCAATCTCTGATATTGTGCCACTGCTTCTTGCCAGTCCAGCTATGTGCCCGTTTACTTCCTTAACTCTAACTCTCCTCTTGCCACTAAGAGGTCCTTTGGTACTTAAGGCAAGGACACACACAATCTTTAGGGCTGTTTCTTTGCTGCATCAGGAAAGCAGATGGCGTATCTCTCCAGGGATCCCCAATCCCACCACTTGGGAGAAATGTTCAACTGCATTTGCTGTTGGACAGTTGCTGCAGCCAATGAGATTCTCTAGAACAGTGCCACAGGCTCTTAGGGGGTGGGGGTGCAATTCACCACCCACAATTTCCCAACCCCTTAGGGGGGCACTTAATCCTATTTAATGGCAGTGGTGCAATGACCCTGACTTCAGCAGTGGTATTGACATGACTATACCAACATATATTTCCCTCCAGTTTTGTAAATCGCCAGCTAAACTAAAAAGCATAAGACAGCATGACGCTCAAAACACATATACTCATAGTATGGTTAACGCCTTCCAGCTAAATAGAAAAGTTAATTCAATTGCCTGTTGATTAATTAGAGAACATGCCTCCACACAATAACATTATTTCTCTAATATAGATCTATTAGGGAAGCTCCACATAGTGAGTGGAATGACTTATGAGAGTCATCTCAAAAGTGTGAAAGCTCCATAATTCAATAGTGAATGAGTGAGTAATGTGCAGACCTACAAGAAAATGAGGCAAAACTTTAATATACGCCTGCCTTGGGCTTTGTTATTGTGTAGAGCAGCTTATTTGATTAAATACCTCTTTTGATTAAAGGAAACCATTAGCACAATCTGGCTTTTTAAAAATCAGCTACATATGTGCATTTGATAAACTACAGCAATAAACTATCTTATTGTTGCTTTCTTAGGGTGTATCATGCAATATTCTTTATTTTCACATTTTTTCTAATTCATTCGAAAGTCTACATGTAGAAATGGGGCCATTCTGTTTTAAACTTCTTTGGAGATTTGCCTTCAGACAAATATCAAATGTGAACTGTAATTAAAATGTGATCCAGCTGGTGAAAAATGCAGCAGTTAAATTATTGTCCTTGACAGGCTGTGTAACATCAGTCTCATACTGGAAATTAGAGATTGGAATTAATCACTTCATGCTGGGTCACCACAAGTCATCAGTGCAACACCAGAGGTGCCACACGTTCCCTTCATCCACCCCCTAGCTGGCTCCCCCACTCACCAGCTGGTGTATGCTGCTCATCTTCTCCTCATCACATGACTGTCCAGTGGCAGCAGGAATGCATGCTTCCCTTCTCCACGTCCTTTGGCAGCAGCTCACTCAGATGAGGAGACGGGGCAAGGATTCCTGCAGTGCAGCCTTTCAGTGGGTGGCTGCTGGAGGAGGCCGGGAAACACATGCTCCAGCTGTGACCTGGCAGTCATGTGATGAGAAGGAGATGAGCAGCATGCAGGGATGAGGGAAGGGAATGCATGGTACCTGTCGTGCCATGCCAATCACCCGCAACCACCTAACATGAATCAATTCATTCCCATCTCTACTGCCTATACTGGCTTTACGTTTGTTTCTGAGTGCTGATTTTTAGCTGTGGAGCTTTATAAAAAGTAGGGAGCAGGATATCTGAAGCATTGCCTCCTCTATGAGATTGCCCTGAATAATCTGAGATCTTTATTGGAGACCCTATATTCATGTCCTACCACTATGAAAAATTATCTTGGTGGACACATAATACTGGATCTTTCTGGAGCAGCATCCTGACTGAAATTCCCACCCTAGGAAGCTGGATTGGCTTTGTCTCTGCCTGGGCTGTAAACACTGTTTTATTCTGCTTGTCTTTTGATGGTAACTGCATTTTCCAACTTACTTTTAATAGATCAACACAACACCCACCCACTCCCAGTGTGTGTCTCTGGGTAGAACTGTAACAGTGAAAAGGACTACAGTACAGGGTTATCCAGTCCAGTCTTTGGCAATGCACTGAGACTATTGTAAATACCCTCGTATTTACAGTTGTTAAAATGCTGCAGCTGTACTGCAGCTAAAACTGTGCTCACGACCTGGGGTTCAAATCCCAGGTAGCCGGCTCAAGGTTGACTCAGCCTTCCATCCTTCCAAGGTCGGTAAAATGAGTACCCAGCTTGCTGGGGGGGGGGGCAATGTGTAGCCTGCGTAATTAACTTGTAAACCGCCCAGAGAGTGCTTGTAGCGCTATGGGGCGGTATATAAGTTTAAAAAAAAAAAAGTAAAAAAAAATTAGGCCAGAATTAGGACAATGGTGTCTATTAGTACAGGTGCTTATTAACATTGTAATGGAAGAATGTCTGGCATTTCCACTGATTACTACTGTTACAAATCATCTCATCTTCACTTGTGGTCATGCAAACTTTTCACTGAATCGTCACTAACAGTGGTTCAAACCCTGCTGTGTTGGGAGTTATTACAGGACTACGACGGTTTTTTTCTTTTTAGAAGAGACTGATTTCCTGTTTGACGTTTACTTTGGACCCTCTCTCGGCTGGACTGTGTAGATTCTGAGTATACTGTGATAATTTCTGGGCAAGGAGGGGGAGGACATACTTAGTGGGAATGTTGTCAGACAAAGAATGGATGGTTACCATGCGAATGGCAATAATAGGATTCCAGCAGTTAAAAGAAAAACTTAGACAGCTAGAAGGCCTGATTATGGGGAAACCATTAGAGGCTAAACTGCAATTGAATGAAATTGAAACTCCAGAACAGTTTTTATTGAGAGAGATGCCAGGTAACATGGTTGGTAACATAGAGGGGATTGGAGGTTTCCACGTGGGATACCCAGTTACAATAGTCAGAAAAGGCGATGTTAAAAATCAGACTACTGTTTTGGATTTAACTTTATCTCCCCAAGATTGGAAGAAAATAGAGGCACAAAAATGGGGAAAATGTACTGAGAAAATATGGGAAGTGCCAGAAATGGATAGCTTTCCAGATAGGCTGATAGGTCCATGGCAAAAGGAAAATCAAAGAGGGGATGTGTTCTATAATTGGCCTCAATTTTATGATAGAGTTGGAATAACTTAGACTTAAATTAAAACATGAATATAAGCAGATATATGGAGGATAATCAAATAGAATTTTTTTGTACTGGAAAATGAGTGGATCAGAGGCATACATACTTAATATGAATAGAATGGATGATTATATACTCTGTGTTCTCCTATCCTCAAACCTTCTTTTCCATCCCCTGTACTCCCTTTTACCTTTTGTATTCCCTATCCCATTCCTAGTAGTTTGAAAATAAAAATAATCAAAAGAAAAAAAAGAAATGGAAAGCATACAAGGGGCAGAATTCTCTTTGCAAAGGCGGTGGGTGCTCCAAAGCTCTATGTTTACTTTACTAATCTCTAGCCTGCTGTTACAAAAGTCAGATACTGCCCTATTCTACATAGTGGGGCTTTCCACCTATAAATCGATTAATGTCTGTGTAAGCATCAGAAAGAGATAACTATGTACATAATGGCCCACAAAGTGAACAGAAAAAATGGAACAGGGTACTGCCCAATAAATCACCAGATGCTATGCTGCAACAGAATATCATGACTACCCTTTCAGAACTTTCTCATTTTGCTTTATGCTAACTCTCCAAAATATTCTGAAAGTTCCACTACCACGTCCTTAATCTCATAGCTTGATTAAAATTTGGTTTCAGTAACTGAAATATGACTAATTGGTTAACCAACTAAAACCACAGTAAATTGAAGCAGATCATAAGGCTACAATCCAAAGCATTTCAGGGAGCAGTCCGCAATGAATGCACTGGGATTTCCTCTGGAATAAACATGCTTTAGATTACACTGCACACTTTGTAATCCTAGTATGAATTTAGATATGACTACAAATTTTCCCAAAGAATGGTCAACAATCCATGCAACAAACGTTTCAGCAAAGTCTTCAAGTATCTTTTTAAAAGTTTTAGAGACAAAGATGATCAACAGAAAAGTCTCATTTAATTGACTCCTTCTCAAGTTCTCATATGGGTCACACTAAGTAAGGTCAATTCTTCTTCTTTTGACTTTCCCACCACTGCACCAGTCCAACCCTTGTTAACAGTATCATTTCTGGACTCACTGCCTTGCTAACCAAATTCTTTTTAGGATACGAGCTGAAAATTGACCCCAGAACATATTGCTTCAAAATTCCTAAACTTCTACCAAACGAATAGAAGTATCTTGGGCAGGATTTCAGGTACTTTGTCCCTAATGATTTACTAGGCCATTACTCTATATTGTCACCTGGTGTACAAAGGAGCACACAAACTGTGCATCTGATAGATTGGATGCTGGGGAAACTCAGGAGATTATCTAGACATGCTAACAGCTACATCCGTTGTTAATCCCAGCTGGAGTAGGACCACTGATCAAAGAGACCTTCATAGGTCTTCACTTAACTTACCTAAGTGTTGACAGCTAGTCGTAAATGACTGCATTCAGAATGGGAAATGATTCAGGGCTAAATGTCAGCACTTATGTATGTTAAGTCAGAGTGCTTTTTTAGCTTCAGTACGGACAGTCAATTTCCATTAAATATGGAGAACTTTTCCTGACCTCTAGATTGAATTAAGTCTGATCTCTTTAGGTTCTGAACCTGTACTCTGAGCTGCTTGTGTAATGAAACTGAGCATCAAAGACATCTCATGAATATCTAAAATGAGGCTTCATCAAGACAAAATCATAGAGGAGCACAGTATCATGTAGATATTTATGATTCACCTTCGTTAGTTCTTTCCCCCCCTATTTCAACCCTTAAAAAGGGGGCTTACTTTTCAAAAGTCAAATAAATGTTATGGTACATTTCAAACCCCTTGTACACTAAGCTGCAGAGTTTCTAAGGGGCATTAAAAAGACATTTTGTCATATAACTATATATTAAAACATATTTGAAAAATAAAGAATTTATGCAACCAACCATGACAGCTCATTTGGAGCTGCTATCATTTCAAATGTGTACTTGGGGACTTCTTGAAATGTATGCTATTTACTTGACAGACCATGAACTATTACAAAAATCTCGATTAGGAGCTTTATAAGAAACTGATTTTTATCTCGATCATATGTGACGGCTAAACATATTTTCTGTTCCTGTTTATAATGGCAACAAGGGCATTCTCTTTATTAGGGCAGCAACATCAGTTTGCATCACTCTAATCATCCTCCATCAGCCGTCCACTTTCACCTCATGAAGGGAGGAAGGTTTCCCTGTGTACTGGAGTGAACATGACGTCTCTGTCTCTCATTATAATTGCACAGTTCTTCAGTCAACAAAGCAGGGTGGTGGAATCCTCCACCCTCTGAATCCCAAATAGAGGGAGGAATTGTCCTTGATTTAAAGTCAGGCTTCGTGTATGACCCATCATGTGGATGATAAGCCAAATCGCTGATGTGTGACACCAAGGGAACCATGGAGAATACTGAATAGATTTTTCCCTCCTTGGTAGGGATGGAAATACAGTGTGCCTGGCAATCCTGGTTGAACTCAGAGTGTTAATAACAGTAAATGACAGCTGTGGTACTATCAGTCTGAATTTTTATTTAAAAAGGGGGTTTTGTTACCCTCCTCTTCGTCCAACACTTTGTATTCCTATCTATTAGAATCACACAAATAGCAAGCTTTACCTCTTCCATTTAGTGTAAATATCTGAAGGTGTTATAATGAACCATTAGGTGACATGCCAACTGCTTGTCCCGTCTAGTTCGTAAGGTCTCAGAAGAGGCCCTTTCCATTCCTGAAGCCCTATTACCTAAAAAAGAAGCACACACACACACACACACAGAGTCTTCCCTAACTCCTCAGTGGTTGGAGTGTTCGGGAGAGATCTTGGATTTTACTGGGTGGTTCAGCTACCACCTTCCCTCTCCTTTGATACCAAATAAGTCTTTGTAGATACTGTGTATCACTTCCCATTTCCTCTTTTTTGCTTGAAATTACAGTGTCTACCCCCACCAACCCCAAGCTCACTAATGCTGGAATGAACACAAAAGATGTAATGGCAGTGGTGCAGTGACCCTGACTTCAGCAGTGGTGTTGACACAACTATACCAACATATGTTTCCCTCCAGTTTTGTAAAACACCAGTTGAACTAAAACGCATAAGACAGCGTGACTTAATGTCATAGCAGCTATAATTACCAGTCAAGTAGTCAGGGGAAGTAGCCATCATGGATGGTTTTTAGACTGAGCTTTGTATAACCAAGATCTACCTTTGGATAGGACAGTATTTGGGAAGCTACTGAACAACAGAATAGAACAGAACAATCACTTTATTGTCATTGCATGTGCAACAAAATCACCAGAGTGCTATCCAGACAATGCATCACTCATTCAGCTAAAACTCCATGTAAACTCCTTACAAAATTCAGCATAATATAACGGCAACAAAATACATTCACATGCAACTATACAATAAAGTCAAATTAAATCTTAACTGAATTTAGGAAAGTTGTCGCCTTTGGAGAAAAACAGTTTTTAAAATCTATTTGTCCTTGTTTTAATAGATCTGTTAAAACTACTTCCTGATGTCAGTAGTTCAAGCAAAGGGTGTCCAGGATGGGAGGTGTCCTTTATAATATTTTGTGCTTTTTTAAGACAGTGGGACCTGTACAGTTCCTCCAAGGTGGGGAGGGGGATTCCCAACATTCTTCTGTGCTGTATTCATCACCCTATGGAGCAATTTTCTCTGGGCCTCTGTACAACCCACGTACCACGTGTACATACAGTATGACAATACACTTTCTATTGAGCATCAATAAAAAGACACCAATAGTCTCTGAGTGATGTTATTCTTTCCAAGCATCCTTAGAAAGTACAATTTTTGTTGAGGCTTTTTCAGTACCTCTGAGGTATTTATGCTCCAAGACATGTTCTCCTCAGTATGGACACCCAAAACCCTCACCATTTTTACCCAGTCCCCACTGATGGATAATGGTGGAATATCCATCCCCCTTTTCCTATAATCTATTACAAGCTCCTTAGTTTTTGAAGTATTTAGAAGCAAGTTATTCTCACTACACAGTTTTACCAATTGTTCCACCTCATCCCTATAAGCAGACTCATTCTCCTCTGAGATAAGCCCCACTTCTGTGGTATCATCTGTGAACTTAATGATGGTATCGCTGTTATAAGTAGAGATACAATCATATGCATAGAGGGTACAGAGCAGGGGACTCAGCACACAGCCTTGTGGTGAACTGATACTAAGGCTCAGAACTGTAGATGTATATTGATCTACTCTAACCCTCTGACTTAAGGGACGTGGTGGCGCTACGGGTTACCGTATTTTTCGCTCCATAAGACACACTTCCCCCCCCACAAAACAGGGGGGTGGAAAATCTGTGCATCTTATGGAGCGAAGAAAACAGATTATATTTTCCTGTTTTCTTCTAAAAAATTGGTGCGTCTTATGGAAAGGTGCATCTTATGGAGCGAAAAATACAGTAAACAGCAGAAGCCTCTGTGCTGCAAGGTCAGAAGACCAGCAGTTGTAAGATCGAATCCACGCAATGGAGTGAGCTCCTGTCGCTTGTCCCAGCTCCTGCCAACCTGGCAGTTTGAAAGCATGTAAAAATGTGAGTAGATAAATAGGTACCACCATGGTGGGAAGGTAACGGCATTCCATGTCTAGTCGCGCTGGCCACGTAACCATGGAAACTGTCCTCGGACAAAACGCTCGCTCTATGGCTTGGAAACGGAGATGAGCACTATGCCCTAGTGTCGGACATGACTGGACTAAATGTCAAGGGGAACCTTTAACCCTCTAACTGCATTCAGACAAAAACCTGCCTATCCACATACAAGTGGAATATGGAAGTCCCAAGTCCCTTAGTTTAACCACCAGTCTCTGAGGGAGGATGGTATTAAATGCCAAGCTGAAGTCCACAAAAAGCAGCTGTACATAGTTCCCCTGCTGCTCGACAGTGCAATATTAAGGACTGTAGCTACACCATGCTCCGTTGATCTATTTGCTCTCTATGCAAACTGGTGGGTATCAAAACTCTGGGGGAGAAATGATGTAATATGACTCCGAACCAGTTTTTCAAAACATTTCATCACTACTGGAGTGAGTGAAACCTGTCGGTAATCATTTAGACTGGAAATGTGAGATTTCTTGGGCACAGGAACAATAGTGAAGCGCTTCAGACAAGATGGAGCACTCTAGTGTAACAATGGCTGGTTAAAGATTCTAGCAAACACTCCGGCCAATTGGTTTGCACAATCCTTCAACACTCGTCCAGGGATGCCATCAGGTCCAGCACCCTTCCTTGGATTGACAGTTTTCAGTACGCACCTCACCTCATGCTCTTCCACTTTAAGAATGAAATGGCTATGAGCCGGGGACTGTAAAACAGCCCTCATTGATGTTCCCACTTCAAACTGAGCAAAAAAGATGTTCAGTTCCTCTGCCAATGCTGCATCACCCACCACAGCTCCAGTATTGGTCTTATAGTTGGTAAGATGCTGGATTCCTTGCCACACTTCTCTGTCCAGATGGTGCTCAATCTTCCTTTTATAGTCTAACTTGGCCTCTCTGATGCCTTTCCTCAGGTTTGCTTGGGCCATACTATAAAGGGCCCTGTCACTAGACCTGAAGGCAATGTTCCTTTCCCTTAACAGCTGCTGTACTTATTTATTTTATTTATACCCCACCTATCTGTGGTCTTTTAGACCAGATGGGCGGGGTATAAATCAAATAAATAAAATAAAATAAAATAAAATAAAATAAATAAATCTGGTCATTGCGACCACTCTAGGCGGTTTCCAGACAAATAAAGAATAACATGTACATATACCAAAATAAAAAATTATAGAACAATAAACAATAAATAGATTCTTCAAGATGGAAAGATAACAGAAGATAAATGAAGAAAGAAGAATTAAGTATTAACTGGAGGGAAGGTCTGCTTAAACATCCAAGTTTTTAATTGGGTCTTAAAAATACCCAGCGATGGGGCCGCACAAATCTCTGGAGGGAGGTTGTTCCAGAGACGAGGAGCCATCGCCGAGAAGGCCCAATTTCCTGTTTTTTCCTTTCGGGCCTCCCTCGGCATCAGGCTCCTCAGCCTCTTGACTTGATCGAGTGATAGGGGTAGATCTTGGTGGGAATAGGCGTTCCAACAAATATCGAGGCCCTAAGCCGTTTAGGGCTTTATACATAAGCATCAACACTTTGAAGTCAATGCGGAGCCAAATGGGCAGCCAATGCAGTACGGCCAGAGTAGGAGAGATATGATGGTATTTTCTCACTCCACTAAGGAGTCTGGCCGCATTCTGCACCACTTAGAGTTTCCGCATCAGCCTCAAAGGTAGCCCCACGTAGAGCACATTACAGTGGTCTAATCTTGAGATTACGAGCGCATGCACCAAGGAAGCAAGCGCCCCAACATTGAGATAGGGTCGCAGCTGGGCTATCCGCTGGAGGTGAAAGAAGGCGGTACGGACCACCAATGCCACCTGAGTTTCCGTAGTGAGTGCTGGGTCCAGATGGAACCCTAAGCTGTGAACCCCACTCTTGGCGGCAAGAGTCACCCCCAAAAGAGAGTTTCCCAAACCACCTACTGTAGGGGTGCCCACCCTCAGAACCTCCGTCTTGTCCGGGTTCAGCCTCAGCCCATTTTCCTGCATCTATTTTCCTGCATTCCTGCAGTGCTGAAGGGACAGAACGGCATCTCCTGCCATCATATCGAGGGCTTTTGACTGTGGTAGACCTGGATCCGTTTGTCCGCTGTGACAGTAACTATGGAATTCCCAGTATAACCACATGACACTATCTCTGAACATCTCCTGGTCCTGATGTTCAAAAACCTCCCAGTTAGTCTGATTGAAACAGTCTTGCAGCTGTTGAGAGGCACCATCTGGCCAAGCTCTTATGGTTTTAATAGTGGGGAGAACAGTTTCCCTGATGGAAACATATGCAGGGATTAAAAACAAGGACAATGATTAGATTGGCCTAGATGTGCTAATAGTCTGACCCTGTAGCCCAGCCTGATATTAGAATAGACCTTATCCAATACATTGTTCCCTCTGGTGGCACAACTAACATGCTGGTAGAATTTTGGGAGCGCTACTTTCAAATCCATATGACTGACGTCTCCTGCTAGGATATGCACTGTGCTAGGGTATGTGCTCTGTTGTCTGCTGATGATATTATATAAATATCCAATATCCAAATTGGGATGTGCATCTGGTGGAATGTGAACCACAGTTATCATAGTCATGGAGAACTCTCTCAGAAGGTAGAAGGACCTGCATTTGACAGCCACATACTCTAAATCTGGGGAGCAATGTTTGTCCACAGTCACTGTGTTTGTGCACCAGTTATTATTAACATATACACAGAGTCCTCCTCCTCTGTTCTTACTAGAATCCTTTGTCCTATCACAACGCTGTGCAGTGAAGCCTGTTAGCTCCACCACAGAATCTGGAATGAGTGAATGCAGCCATGTCTCTGTAATTAGTAAAATGCAACTGTCCATAATAATACTATTAGTTACAATCTGAAGCTTCAGTTCGTCCATCTTATTAACCTAGGATCTGACATTAGCTTCTGTAGCCTAGTTAGTACCGTGGCTCTACACCCCTGCTTCTTTTTCCTCTCTTTTTGCTTCGTTCCTGTTGGGATGACAATCCACAGAGAGCCAAGGTTCCTGAAGGCATCTCAGACATGATTTTATCCATAGGACAGATCAGTCATCTTCAGCATTTATTAGCAATGCAAAAAAAAAAAAAAATCATTTATCTAACCTTTGTTACTCGGATGTTTTTGAACTGCAACTCCCAGAAACCCCAGCCAGCACAGTTGGTGGTGAAGGCTTCTGGGAGTTGCAGTCCAAAACTCCTGAGAAACCCAAGGTTAAGAACCAGTGATCTACACAATGCCCACAGAACAATTTGGTTTACTTTATTTGACATAAAAGACATATGAGCAACATTCTCTCTAATGTCGAGCCTGGCTGGGTGAGGCTGCACCCCTCTCATGCACGACTCAACGTGAGTTTCCGTTGTGACTGGAACCAACGGGACTTGAAATGATGATCTCTGTGGATGCATGGGGGAAGAGGAGGGGAGGAGGGAAGAGTTGCACATGACCGCACAGCCACACACCTTAGAGGGAATCTTGCATATGAGCGCCTTTTAGGTTTATTGCCTGAAGCAAATTTTGCCCTAGCCTACCAGGCTTCCTTAAGAGCTGGAATTTAATGATTGACAGAAATGATAAAATGATGACTAGAAAACTAAAGTCTTAAAAAATTATAAAAGCCTCACAAGAGAAATAAATTGGTGAAGATGGTGTCTGCTTTTTAATTGAATCGTATTTCAGGAAGAAGATGATGGAATTTCATTTCATCGAAATATTACTGAGGGAGTTTTTAAAAGCATTTGGCTGGTAGATTATTGACCTGGACTGAGTTGATATGACCCAGTGGGCAAAAGATATCAAAGCACCTTTCTTGGCACAAATGGATCTCCTTTGAAGTAAAAACTCAAGGGTGGGGGTGAGAGGGATACAGCCAGATTCTAAACTAGCTTCCCTGAGATTTAAGTGGAGCTTATTATCAAGTAAGGATGCTGTTCTCTTTATATTCCAAGAGCACTGATAATATTTTGCCATTCTGATTGAATTTTCTAGATAAAGTTTCATTGGGATCTGTCATATATTTTGCTCTGAGATAGAGAAGAGGAATTCTTACACTACTTGGAAATGTTACCTTTTTAAAAAACTATTAACTCCCTAAATCCTCTAGTTATCATGGCTAGAGGCTGTGCTTACTTACAGGTGAATTCTGGGATATGTAGTTTAAAGTGATTCTTTAAATCACTTTTCCAAACTCTGAATCATGACATTTCTTAAAGTGTCATTTAGAACAGCTGAAGGCCATCCTGAAACTTCTACAGATATTGGCCATTTACTCTTCTGCATTCCTGGTGCTCCTTCTATTTTAGACATGCTACAGCTGCTACTAATACTACTGATGCCACAATGGAGGGAAAAGCACTCTTAGCAAATAAGATGGCTTTCACAGTCTTGACAGATGAGAAATAAAGTATCTCTTCAGATCAGATTTGGGGGCCCAGAACTGTAAGATCTTGAACCCTATAGAAGATGGTATTGAGGCAGCAATGGGGAATACAGTGCTATGCTTGCTGTCGACTCATTTGTGCCTGTAAGCCACTTTCTCAGAAGCCACAGTATATTTTTCTAGTATACAATATGCCTCATATTGTGGTGCAGTGTACTTAAAAAGCAAAATAAGACATGGCTGCTACCACAAGGGAAAGAGAAAGAACTGCTAAAAGCAGAGGCCAGGACAGTGTCTCCCCACCCACCTCCCTTCCATCTCCACTCTGGAAACTCAATAATGAATTAAGTACTTCAGCAAGATGATGGCATCAAGCCTCAAACCCACAATGGAGTTTAGTTGGCAAGTGGCCTTTGATCAGACACTGACAACAGGAAAGAAGTGTAGTGAGACATGCCATATAAGGAAGGAGGTCTCCTGACACAAACTATCTATAATAGGCCACCTGGAAAAGTTTCCGCTCAGATTTGTCTACCGTTTTAAGGAACTACGAGTCTCCATTCTTGATGACCTTAGGCCACTTTAGGCTTCCTTTCTCTTTTTATTTCTCTTACTTCTCCATTTGCTTAAACAGTCACTGTGCCTGATAGTGTCAGAAAGAGAGAAGAGGAGGAGGCAGAGAAACAGCCGGGCTTTTTAATCTTTATGTCTGTCTGCTTCGGATTGACCTGCCGACCCATCTAGCTCCAGGTGCTTCATCTCCAAGCTTATAAAACCGATCACTCCATGGCAATGAATCAGTTCTAAAATCAGGGTGGTGTGTTCCAACCTGAAAATGTATATGATACAAATTCAGGAAGCCACTTTATTAATGTGTGGGTAATACATGGAGAAGAAGTGCCTCAGCCAAGACAAAGCAGAGTGACTGGATGTTCTCTTGATGTACAGTGGTGCCCCGCATAGCGACGTTAATCTGTTCTGGATTAATTGTTGCTATGAGGAAACATCACTAAATGGAACGGAAAAAGCCATAGGAAGGCATTAAACTTCGTTTAATGCATTCCTATGGGGCCCAAACTCACCGTTCAGCGAAGTTCCTCCATAGCGCCGCTATTTTCGCACCCTCGGTAAGCGAGAGCAGGGCGCGAAAATGGTTGTGGTGGCCATTTTGGGCACTTGGCGGCCATTTTGGAACTGCCAATCAGCTGTTCAAAAAACATCGCAATGCAAAGATCGGTAAGCGAAATGCTTACCGATCATCGCAATGCGATGTTTTACCCATTAAAACATCGCAATGCGATCGCATTAGCGATCTAAAAAAATAGATCACTATGCAGATTCATCGTTAAACAGTGCGCTCGTTATGCGAGGCACCACTGTATTTTTCTCCCTCAAATGCTGTTTTTCTTCAGTGTACAATAGAAAACATTTCATTTAATAACACTTCACTCATGCATTGTCCTTGATCTTGCAAAGTTACGTATGATGAAAAATGAAAGAAAAAAGTATGTTTACCCTGACTGTTGCTCCAAACAATGACCAGAACACCTAGTGGTGTTTGTGTAAGATTTGCTTAATTTGTCACAGCTAATTGAAGCTAACAAAGTGCTGGAGTGAGTTTGGATCATGTATCTGATTATGGGCCTGACTGCCACTGAGAAGTGCTACAGGATATCTCTAATTAGCTGCAATTACCCATTGACAGGTTACATACTGTAAGCCTTATGCGAAATCACTAAGATTCCAGTTAATATTCCAGGAACAGGGAAAACATGTACAGGAGGAATTTTAAGGAAATTAAAATAATTTTTTGATAAAATTAATGGAATTCTCCAAGAAATACAGTTATTGATCCAATACCCAGACTGAACTGCAGCTCTTAAAGACTGGGAAAAGAAAGACAGAGAGAAATCAAATACAGCATGAACGAATATGGAACAACCAGCCACTACGAGCCATAAGAGGAAAATCTGAATGTCAGGTATTCCCCTACACTTTAAAAGCAAGAAACGTGGAAGAACGGGGACCCATCTTTTTCCTATGAATCCCAGAACACAAATACAAGCAGAACAAAAGTATGATTTCTGTACATTAGGGGTTCAGTTGGACTTGCACATCTTTCTTGAAGGATGCAGGGAGTCTTGCAGGGAGAACTGAATGAGAGAATGCAGAGAGAACTCTGTTCCCACCACATAGAGCCAGAATGGGGAATGGAAAATTATATATGTTCAATATATGGGATTCCAATATATTGTGCAAAACCAGTCCCTTTCCTGCTATTTTTGAATACTGCCGCAAACAACAGGTTTTGGAAGAAGTTTGTGAAATCCATCCATCATTTATAGAGCCGGGCTGTGCATGCCACAGAGAGTTTGTCTATGTGACATTTTTAAAATCTATAAAAAGATATGTATGCGATTATATACAATGATAGCCTGAACATTCTATTTATTTTTACATTCAGTCCACCAGAGGCCCTCAAAGGCATACAGTACAGCTGCTTTTCAGTATTCTGCCAGCACAACATTAATAAGATTTAGCATTCAGCCGGTTTTAATGGGCAAGATTTATCATGTGAAGATCATATGTGAGGATGGCTGCAGACTGTTACGTAGATCTGCACATGCACACATCTCGACACACATCCCACTAGCACAGAAGTCCAGGATTTTCATCAGCAATTTCATAAAATATTCATTCACTCACTCACAACACAGTTTTAGAAGAACCACGTCTTATTTCAGTTTGTTCACAACATTTGGAGCAGCAGGTGTCACTTTTATGAGAAGAAAGCATGGAACCACTGGTGTCACCACAACTCCCTGACAAATCCAGCGGCTTAATAACCATTTCATATATTATGTAAAGGAAAATCCTTATTTGTGACTAAGAAGTTGGATGACAATCTTGAGCCTCTCATATACATACCATTGTGATATACGTGGCAGGAAAGATGTTATGCAATTCCATCTTGAGACTTTAAAGTGTATATTAAGGACATTTCCTGAGCTCATGCAAACACTTACATGAACTGATTCCATGTCATCTGCTTTGTAAGCTTAATAGAGATGTCTTACATGGTTGATAAAATCAATAGATCTCAGTGACCCCTAGCCAGAGGAGGTGGTGAACTGGGGATGATGGACTAGATTCATTGCTAGTATAAAGCCAAAATAGCGAAATTTATGTTACAGAGTGACCATTTTCTTGACAGCCTTGCAAAGCCATGTAGACAGGGTGGTTGGAACTGGAAGAATCAACAAATCAAGATTCATGGTTTCAAAAACAGGATGAGTTGTGTATTTGGGGATATCTAGCCTCTTCTCAATCCAACCAACACAGACTCAGCTACTCCCAGCTGCTTTTTTGTTATCTCAACTCAGCATTCAATTCTATTCACAAATTGTGGCTCTCCTGTGTCAGGCACACTCTCTCTGCTGGAGGATAAGGCCAGGTAAACTTAGTCTAAATAAAAAAATTATGGAAGAAATTGTGATCGATTCAATCAAAGAAAACGACTGTGTTTCCCCGAAAATAAGACAGGCTCTTATATTAATTTTTGCTCAAAAAATGCATTAGGGCTTATTTTCAGGAGATTTTTTTTCATGTACAACAATCTACATATATTCAAATATAGTTCAATAAATAAATAATAGTCATGTCACCTTCTTCAGGTTGCTGCACAGTGGTGGAGGGCGGGGTTTCACTTAACTGGGGCTTATTTTGGGGGTAGGGCTTATTTTCGAGGAAACAGGGTATATCAACAGTTCCTAGGAAGATTCCATTAAAACTGCCATATTGATGGTATATTTCACCAGTGCATTTGGCAAGAAAAATGCACCTGAATAACTAAAAATATTAGAAAATTTGTAATAAAAAGATGCAAATACCTGCACATGGTTGGGCCTTGCTGTACTACAGTTTGAAAATATAATATTTTTGGAAGTTAGAAATAAGTCATAGGCATCCTTCAGTCTCGAGAGACTATGGTATCGTGCTCTGCATGGAGGACTTGGAACAGTGTCTAGTGTCACTGAGAAGGCCAATTCGAGAGTGACAATCCCTTCCACACTGAGGACAAATACAACCTGTACCCTGTCTAGCTCCCTGATTTTGCTGCTTTCGTGACTGCCTCTTTGCCTCAGCCTGCTGGGCGAAGGTCTCTTCAAATTGGGAGAGGCCATGATGCACCGCATGACTCCAGGCTGAGCACTCAGATGTCAGGGTTTCTCATCTGTTGAGATCCATTTCCAAGGCCTTCAGATCCTGCTTGCAGATATCCTTCTATCGCAGCTGTGCTCTCCCTCTGGGGAGATTTCCCTGCACTAATTCTCCATACAGGAGATCCTTTGGAATCCGACCATCAGCCATTCTTGCAACATGCCCGAGCCAACGTAGACGTTGCTGTTTCAGTAATGTATATATGCTAAAAATTCCAGCTTGATCTAGGACTACACTACTTGGAACTTTGTCCTACCAGGTGATACCAAAAATGCGTCAGAGGCAATGCATATGGAACGTGTTCAGCTTTCTCTCCTGCCGTGCATGAAGGGTCCAGGACTTACTGCAGTACAGTAGTGTGCTCAGGACACAGGCTCTATAGACCTGGATCTTGGTGTATGCTGTCAGCTTCTTATTGGGCCATACTCTTTTTGTGAGTCTTGAGAACATGTTAGCTGCTTTGCCAATGCGTTTATCCAGCTCGACATCTAGGGAAAGAGTGTCAGAGATTGTTAAGCCAAGGTACACAAATTCATGGACAACTTCCAATTCTTGCATGGAGATGGTAATAGAGGGAGGTGAGTCCACACCTTGGCCCATGACTCGTGTTTTCTTCAGGCTGATAGTTAGTCCAAAGTCTTGGCAGGCCTTGCTAAAATGATTCATGAGTTGTTGGAGGTCTTTGGCAGAGTGGGCAACAATGGCTGCATCATCGGTGAAGAGGAAGTCCCGCATGCATTTCAGCTGAACTTTGGTCTTTGCTCTCAACCTAGAGAGATTAAAGAGCTTTCCATCTGATCTAGTCCAGAGATAGACACCTTCAGTTGCAGTTCCAAAGGCATGCTTCAGCATGACAGCAAAAAAAGATCCCAACAGGGTCGGTGCGAGGACAGAGCCCTGTTTCACTCCGCTTCGGATGTCAAAGGGATCTGATGTTAAGCCATCAAAAACTACAGTGCCCTTCATTCCCTCATGAAAGGACCTGATTATGCTAAGGAGTCGAGGAGGACATCCAATCTTAGAAAGTATTTTAAAAAGGCCATCCCTGCTAACCAAGTCAAATTCTTTTGTAAGGTCTATGAAGGCCACTAAGAGTGGCTGTTGTTGTTCCCTGCATTTCTTCTGCAACCGTCTGAGGGAGAATACCATGTCAGTGGTGGATCTATTTGTTTGGAAACCGCACTGTGATTTTGGATAGACTCAGGAAAGCCAAATAGCATTGCATACACCTGAGGGGCAGGAAAACCTTAGGGGTGCGGACCATACCTTAGCGCTATTAAGGGGCAGGCTGGGTGGATGGGGCTCTTCAGCCTTGGAAGGCAGCCCATCTAGGAGAAAGAAAACTCCAATTTCAAACCCCCACTGCCTTGTGGCTATATCCACTGATGGAAAAGGTGTCAGGAGATAACCTCGAGGCAAAATCCAGAGCCGGAGTCACGGAAGCAGTTTGTGTCGTTCTGGCAATTCCTGTGACATCGCTAGAACCAGTTGTATTGGCTCTTGCCTTTCCATTGGACTATTTCAGTGATGTGGAGAGGGGGGATTTGCTGCTTGGGTAACAGCCTGTCCTCCATATTATTTCACCCAGGCTTCGTGCTCTGGAGAGGACACTCCAGCTTCACATACAGCGTCAAAACAACCCAGGAAGTAGCAGTTACCGGTTATAAGTCTTTGCTCAATTGACATAGAGCATGGTGCCAGGGGCTACTTCTGACCGAGGGAGAGGTCATTGCAACTCACTAGGTAGATACTGCCCGCCTTAAGCTGGGCAGCCCCCAGCCAGTAAGGTGCTACCTCGCCACGGTCTGTTAACCTCACAGGGTGTGTGGGGTTTAGGGTGAAACCTGACAAGCAGATCGATAACTGTGCACTATGCAACAATTGTGAGAAAACTCCTGCCCTAAAGCTGGGCACCTGGAATGTACAGACAATGACCCCTGGCTTTTCTGACTACAGCTTTTCTGACGACCTGCAGGATATAGACAATGTGCGCAAGACAGCTGTCATCAACATGGAACTGAGTAGACTGCAGATGGACATTGTTGCCCTGCAAGAGACGAGATTGCCAGACATGGGATCTGTCAAAGAAAAAAACTTCACATTCTTCTGGCAGGGAAAACCATCGAAAGTTAGAAATAAGAAACATCATTAATAACTCTTATCCCAAAACTTAATAAAGATTTAACAGGCCCAAGTTTGTATAGACCTATTTCATTATTAAACCAAGATGCAAAGATATTCACTGCAATACTGGAGAACAGAATGAACAAGTTTATTACAAAATATATTAAAGAGGGTCAGAATGGGTTTTTAAAGGGAAGACAAATGGAAAATTTAACTAGAAGGGTTTTGAATATTATATATAATACAGAGAAAGATAAATTAAAGGCAGGTATTTTATCATTAGATATTTTCAAGGCATTTGATTGTGTAGAATGGCCAACATTAAAGATTCTTTTAGAGGGCTGGGGTTTTGGAAAGAAATTTAGGGGGATAATAGTTCAATTATATGTGGAGATACTTCTGCAGTAATAGTTAATGATGGGATGACATAACAGATAGCTCTAGACCAAGGCACTAGGCAAGGTTGCCTTCTTTCTCAAGTTCTGTTTTGTTTGATTATTGAAATGCTAGCAAATGTAATAAGGAATGATGATTTAATTGAAGGTATGGGTGAAAATACTGTAATAAAATAAAGATTAATTTGTTTGATGATGATTCTCCATTGACAATGAAAAATACATTGGAAAGTATAGACAGAATTAAAACTCATTTGGAAAAATTTGGAAAAATAACTGGATTACGTGAAAATTGGCAAAAATTTGAAATAATGTTGTTTAATAATAATAAATTAGAACACGAAAGGTTTGCTGATAAATATGATTTTAAGATATGGAAATCAGTTAAATATGTAGGTATAGACTTAGTAAAAGACATTCAAAAATAAAGGAACATAATTATAATAAATTAAAAGAAGAAATTAAAAAGAAATTACAGGTATACAATAATTTTAAATTTTCTTGGTTTGGAAGGATTGCATTGATAAAAATGAAAATTTTACCAAAATTAATTTTTTATTTAGAATGTTACCAATACATTTAACAGAGAATGATTTTAAATTTTGGCAAGGACTGATTAACAACTATTGTAATGAAGGGAAGAGAGCCAGAATAAATAAAAAGTATTGGTATAAAAGAACAAAAAAGCTGGTATAGGTTTACCAAATATAAAGAGTTATCACTTGGCTAATCAGTTAAGGTTTACTGGATAAATTATATATAACCCAGAAAGGTTAATTTGGTGGAATATGGAATCATCAGAATTACAGTTAGATATTGAAAAATACCTATTTGGTATGGTCAAGAAATATAAAATAAGTGAAATTAATAACCCTTTTTAAAAGACAATGTTAGACATATGGTATAAATATAGAAAGAATTTATGTCCATTTAACTCTCCACTAAAATTAGTGACTGAAATAGAGAATTTTCCTGTCAATATGAAAGTGTATGTAGAATTATTTAAAGAAAAAAGTGATTAGATTGAAAGACTGGTGTATAAAGTGAGATTGAAAGATCAAATGAAACAAATCCTTTCAGAATAAGAGTATTTCATGGTTGAATTCTATGCAATTAGAAAGATGGACTAATGAATGGGTAAAGAAATATAACAAAGTTAGAGATACATGAAGTATGAACAATTTCTATTATTATATGAAGATATCCAGATGACTGATTCAGTAAAGGGTACAGTGAGTAAAATTTATGGATTCCTGCTTGACTTAGAAGAAGAAGAAAGTGAGAAAGAAAGATTGAAATTAGTGTGGGAACGAGATTTTGGAAAAAGAATAAATGTGGAAGAATGGAGGAAGATGTGGAAAATGAGGGCTTTAAGATATATGTCAGTGAGAATAAGAGAAAAAAATTTAAATTGGGCTTAAGATGGTATTTAACACCGAAAAATTAAATAAAATTAATGCTAGTTATCTGAATGTCTGCTGGAAATTTGAGAATGAAATTGGTACATACTTTCATATGTGGTGGGAATGTGAAAAGGTACAAAAATTTTGGAAACTAATCTTTAAAGAACTAAATGACATATGCGAAAAAGATATAGAATTTAATCCTGAGATAGCTTTGTTATCAATATTTGAGACTGTGGAATATGATAAGATGACTAGAGAATTGATCACCAATTTATTAACAGCAGCTAGATTTATAATAGCTAGGCAATGGAAATCAAACTCTGAATTTTGAATGGATGATTGGTATAATGAAATATGGAATATAGCTATAAATGATAAGCTAACATGTAATTTAAAGAAAGGAAAGTTGAAAAAGAATAATTTTTATGATATATGGGGTAGATTTTTGGAATATGTTATCAACTGGAAAAGGGAAAGCTCCAAATCAAGAATCAATGCAGTTCTGGAGAAGAGGACAATAGAAGAAGAAGTATATAGATGGAGGAAGAAGAAGATTATTGCAAGAGGTCCCAACGATGGTAGTGGGGAATACAGTTAATTTGTATTTTGGTTTATGTATTTTATGTTTATGTTATAGTTAAATAAAAAAAATAAAAAAGAAAGAAAGAAATAATAAACATTACATGTCACACCCATAAGTGCCATATGAGCCCTGGGACTGCTAAATATTTGAGAGGAACAAAGGCAAGAGAGTTAGAAAAGGCATTAATAAGGTTCCTTATATATTACCTACAGGGTAATATATAAAAGCTGGAAAAGTTCAGAGTTTCTCATCCTAAACTCCTGTTCTACAGAGCTGTGGCAAATAGACATAGTAGGAAAAATTGGCACAGTCACTTCAATTAGCCAAGGATAATGCTAAAATATCCAACTTTTTTCTTTTCTTTTCAGTTCAATGTTTAGAAACCCAGAGAATATCACAACTAGAATAGACCCACTGAATCAGTGAGGATTCAGTAAGCCGACTTCTCTGTTTCATTGATTCAATGGGCTTATTTTAGGCATGACATACAACTGGATTTCAGCCAACAAGGCATGGTTTCATGCCATGTTGGCTGAAATTTTTTTAAATTACTGTAAAGAAATACAACACTGTAGTACTTGCGACTTACGGGCAATACTACTGCTGAGGTGATCAGGATGCAAGCACTTTGGTCAGCAAAGCGAACAGCCAAGACTGCACAACAGAAGGATCAAGATGCTGCCGTTGAAGTGGAGACAATTCAGTTGTAGCAGGTGATTTTCTACCCAGAACTATTTATTGGGATAACATTTGGCAGACATAGTGACAACAGAGAACTGTTTCATTGCAGCCGTTACTAGCAGAGCACTACTCATACTGGCCTACTGAACAATAATTAACTGTAGTACTGATCAGATGCAAATCCTACACTGCTACATTCCTTTTCTACTTCAACAGCAAAAGAGAGGGCATCCTGATGATCAAGACCAACAGCTACCAGATTGGCAAGACCAGTGGGGATAATGATGGATAGCAATCATGGTTAAAGTCACTCATAACATGGACCAATGTAGCTGCTCCCAGTTCTTACAGAACAAAGGAAGGCACCTTTAGAAATCAAATGCAGTGTAGCTTTTGGAACAATCAGGGCAGAACAGAAGATTAACACATAAATACAAATGGATCCAGTACAGTCGTGCCCCGCTTAATGATTGCTTTACGATTGGGTTTTTTCGTTTAATGATGATCAGTTCCTTGTTTCGGGAACTGATTTATCGTTTTACAACAATCAGCATACAGCTGATTGTCGAGTTTCAAAATGACCGCCGGTTTTCAAAATGGCCCCCGCTGTTTTCTAGGACGGATTCCTCGCTATACAGGCACCAAAAATGGGCGCCCTATGGAGGATCTTCGCTGGACGAGCAGGTATTCAGCCCATTGGAACACATTAACCGGGTTTTAATGTGTTTCAATATTTTTTTTTCATTTCATTTGACGATGTTTTCGCTCTACAGTGATTTTGGTGGAACGAATTAACATCGTCAAGCGAGGCACCACTGAATAGATCCCTCTTGTATGTTCTGCCTTGTATGCATGCGATCGTTCAGAGGTGCTATCATATCTGACACCTATCTTGATGATATAATTTCAGCATGTGCCATATCTGCACAACCTTAATACCACACTCAAGACTAGCTCAACAAGTACAGCCGGGCAGCCATTTTATGTGACCATGTTGCCAAATAATGTGTATGTTATTCTTGTCCATGCACAAAGGACAAAGAAAATTCAGCCAAAGATAGACACTTTAAGTCCCACTGCTTTCAGGGGAAGAGAAGTATATGGTAATTGTCTCACAGTCTTTTGGATTGATTGTGCTTGAGGTAAAATTACTCAAGCCTCTGAGATCACACCTTTGTTTTCAATTTGGTGTCATTTTTAAGGATCTTTCAAGAATTAATAAATAGTTTAGTAGGCTGCTACAGAATGCATCCAATATACACTATACCTTTCAACCATCAACAAAACACTGAACTGAAAGTAAGGAATTTGGTAGGAAAAGACAACACAAGGCAGTTGTTTTGAAGCAGAAAGTATGTATAAATAGAACTGGAATATAAAAAGCAGCTGATATTTCTCAAAATAGGTAAAAAGGAAAAACACAACATCTACAACAAGTTTTTAAAAAAAAACAGAGAAAGAAAAAGGGACAAACAGTAACTTGTAAATACAAAAATATAATCTTTCTTAACATTTGAATGCCAGTTTGCTGAAGGGTGCTTTTCTTTTTGGCATTCTTCCCAGTATGCTTTTAATATGGCTTCATGTGTTACTAGACTAAAGATGGCAAGAGTGGTACACTTCAGACATCAGCTTGCGGTTTCTTTTATAGCATGCTTTCAAAGCTCCAATAAAGAGAAACACCCAAAGGCATACAATTCTGCTAGAGCTCAGCAGACCGCAGTCTAGCTGGTACCTAAATGGGAGGTAACAATGCCAGGTCAGCAGATTCCCATTCCCTTAAAGCTTGCAGCTTAAAACCTATGGCCAGGTGTGCCCTTGTGATGTCACAGAGGGTGAGCCTTGTGATGTTACCAGAAAGGAGTCTTTGCCTAAAGCTTGTAAAATAATATGTGGGTGAGAGAGAGGGGAGAGGGAGGAGAGCGAACGAGGGGGAGTGAGAGTGGCAGACAAGTAGATAAAAATGAAATATTGATTTCTTCCACTACCTCCTGAATAGATATTGGCTGAAATTCTGTTACTGTAACTTGCACAACAGAAGACTGATGACATCATCAACAGTGATGATTTTTCAGAAATTCACACATTCTGATTTTTCCCCCCAAGACACCCCTGCTTCCCATGTTATCCCTTTCGTTGCCAGGAACCTGTTGAGGTTTCAGGGAGGAGGAAGCCTTTAATGACTGAGCACTGCCACTGTTGGGACAGCAACCTCAATGGTGGTGATTTTTGATAAGTAAAGGCTTTCCCCTCCCCTCCTACAGCTCCTACTGGTTCTTGATGATGAAGATACGGATAGGAGAGAACACAGTATTTGATATTCTGCTTCAAAAAAGAAGGTGTCCCTTAAGGTGCATCACAAATCTTTTAGTCATCAGTTAGTGCTCGGCCCTAATTTGCTGGAATGACCTCTTCCGGAAATGGGGGGAGGGGAGATGGTGTAGAATCCAGCTCCCCAAAATGGGAGGAGAAGTAATGATTTTTTTGGTGGGGTGATTGTTACTCAGGGTGTAACCTGGATGGATACATTTCTACTGCTTGTCTTGGGCATGATAGAGAAGAGAAGGCTTTTCTGTGTGTATTATGGTAATGAGCAGTAGAATCTCTTTTTAAAATCTGGGGTGGGAGTAAATAGCATGTGGAGTGGCAACAGGCTCCTGCCTCTTTTGCTGTCTGTTTATGCAGTAAGAGTGTAAATCTCCACAAATTTCATTTCCTCCCCTCTGGCTGAGATCAAGAGAGATTTTGTACATTTTCTGGATGAAAACACTTTTTGGAAGTAAACCCCCTCCCCCCCAATTTCTTGCAGAAGGCCACACATTTGTGTATGGTTTAAAAAGAAAAATATACTCTTTTTTCCCACACAAACAGAGGGTTTGTTGTTGTTTTTTCAAATGCTACTGCTGAAAACAAATGTTAGTGTCTTCACTCTCATGTGGATGTTAAAAATCTTGTAGAAATTGCCCTGGTTTCAACAGGGAAGAAGCACATTAATACACTGAGATACCAATTTTCGTTGAGGGCCAGAAAGCATATGAATATTCATCACGTCCTTATTATGCAGTTTATCGAGTAACCATGATAGTCATTGTTTCCCAACCCTTCAAAGTTTCTTGACATGCAAGTCACCACTACCCACCTGCTATCTAGATAGCAAGAGAACACTAAAGTCTTTTGCTCTGAATCTCTGCAAATATTTTCTCCCCAATCCTGAACAACAGTGAAATGTTGTTTGAATGGCTTGTTACACTGGGGAAAGAATTTCTCAGGCACCCAAATTCACTTGGGGTGAAGGAGGATAAATCCAATTATTAGTCTTTCCTAGGCTCTTTAAATCAAAGAGACTACCATAACATTTTTTTTAATTAACAAGCTCCATTCATTCAATGGGTCTATTCTAGTTGGGACTAATAACTGGATTTCATCCATTGCATTTATCTCTGCCATTTCAACTGAATTGTGATATTTTTCTTCCAAATGCCATGTAGTCTCATTTCAGTCATTACCTTTACTATTTATCCATCTTCACAAGCCTACATAATAACAAAGCATAATATACACAGAGCTGCCTTAACAAAAACATCAGAGACAAATATGCTCAATTATAAATCATTTTGTCCTGAAATCAGAGAATAGACACGATAGACTGGTAATCAGATTTATAAAGCTGTCTTTTCGGTTAGTTATTGTTTAATGTCCCCTGAAACAGTGATATATAGCAAGTGGACCAATTTTCCTACTATGTACAGAGTTGGTGTGCAATTATGCTATGAAACATTACGATCAATCCCATTACTGGTCTATTTTTTACAAAGAATTTGGCTACTGATGGTGGGCTTTACTCAGATCATCATACAGATTAAAATAACATACATTTTTATCTTCTCTGCACTGAGGATTTTTCCTAGAACCCAAGAATCCTCATTCTAACTGGGTTTTATTTTGTCTGTGTTAACAACACAAATAGGGCTTTTAAGGTAAGTGATGTATTTAAGAAGTTATTTTATCAGTTCTACTCCCCCAGTGAGTTTCCATGGCCAAGTGGGGATTTCATCCCTGTTCTCCAGAATCCCAATCTGTCATTCTATCCACTTTACCTATATATTCCTTATTTCCTCCAGTTTATAACTGTGGTTCTAATTTCCAGGTGGTCACTAATGATCAGAAGCTGTTGATCAGATACTTGAAATGTAGCAGATATCATCAAGGACAGAATTTTCTATAGACCTCCTTTTAGCAATGAGATTTCATTTCTTTCTCTCAGCCTTGGAGATATTTACCTAGTTGAGACAGGTGTATTTGAAATTCTAAAAATGCAGGTAGTCCAGAGGAAACCAACTATCTACTCAACCAGTAAGTGATGATGTGAGGGCATGCAGCTTCTGGTACAGACTATCAGCTTGGTGTTCCTCCAGACATCACCTTCTTGGTACCCCTGGGCAAACAAAGATTTTACTGCAAGAGATCTTCTACTTTGTAAATTCTAAGGTTTCTTTCCTCCCCACTTGCAATACATCACTGCTTCAGGGGATATTAAACAATAACTACACAAAAATACATACCTGATTATAATTCTAATTACAAACCTATCTTGTCTGTTCTTTAATTTCAAGACAAACTGGTTTATAACTAAGTATGTTTGACTCTAAGGCATACACCTGAAAATGTTTGTTTGCTTTTTAATTTGAAAGGGGGATGACAGAAAACAGAAAGAGGAGAACTGACAAAAGAAAGAGTGGAAGCAAGAGAAAGAGACACCTTTCAGTTTTCCAAGGAAGAAAAGGATTTTGTTTTTTGATTTTGTAATTGTGAAGCTGAAATGTGCTGTTTGCATCTGTGTTTCTACAAAGGGGATTTGATGGAGATATAAAAGAGTACAAATCTGATTACTTCTGCAAGGATTCTAATCTGACAAGCTGAACCTTTTCTTTAATGGCCAAATGAGTATTTATCTTGCTGTCATAATAAATATAACATCTGAACAATCTGTGTATTCCATTCTGCCATTCAGCCCTATGTGACTAATTTTATTATACCTTTTAATGTATGTTTTCTTTTTAACCTTTGTGCATCTCAAGAAGAGAACGATCCATTAAACTGTACATACTTGTCTGAGATTTCACAGTAAAAGACAACTTTTATGGGAAGCCATCTGCTGTACCTATTAAAAGAAACTGAAAAGCAATATGTCGTGGAATCAATAGCTGGTGTGCCTTTTTAGAGCCTTATAAAGATGTCAGGAAGCCAACAGATTTCATGAGTCCTACCTGTTATGCTCTCTTTAAAAATCCAGTCTTTGCTGCCAACCATGCAGATTTCGTGGCCAGTGGTTAAATTCGAAATGGAGTAAGCAATCATGATAATCCCAGTGTGTCATGGACAATATACGCTTTCATGGCACTGCACTGTAGCTGCTTAAAACACATCCTGCAAATCAATGACAAAACACATTTTCAGTGAAACAGTAAATCAGTAAACAATATTCATTATAGCTGAAACACAAGAGAGTACATACTCCACAGGAATCATTTTCTGCTGAGACCATCATGCTACTTGATCATATTGTTGTCAGAGATCTATTTGAATTGGAAGAACAATTTTTTAAAAAAATAAAAATAAAAAGATATTGCTCCACCAGGATTGTCTTAGAAGGACAGAACCCCTCAGGAGATCTAATGCTTTTATTATTCATTCATTCATTCATTCATTCATTCATTCATTCATTCATTTCGATTTATACCCCACCCATTCAGTGAGCATGCCACTACTCTGGGTGGCTTAGAAAATATTATAAAACGTACAGCTAAAACATTAAAACCATATAAAACATATTAAAAGAAAACAAACAAAACCCTACCCCCCATAAAATCACCAGTCTGGAACCTCAGATGGCAGACAATGGGCAGGCATAATTTTATGAAAGGGTGGTGTTTGGGAAGGCCTGGGTAAAAAGGCAGGTTTTTGCTTGTGGAAGCTCAGGAGGGTGGGGGCCAGTCACACCTCCACAGGAAGACAGTTCCAGAGTGGAGTGGCCACTACTGACAATACCCAGTTTCTGGTTGATGCCTTCCAAGACTCTTTTGGAGTGGCCATTTGCAACATTAAAGACTGTGAGGTATGTGTGGGGGACGGAAGATGACCTGAGGGAGAGGCGCTTTGATAGGCAGCAAGGTCCTAGATTGTAAAAGGGCTTCATATTTCAGTTTTCTTGATTAAACTTCATTTTCAGATCTTGGACTCTTAAAAACAGGGAAACAGGCTGTCAAAGAGAGCAGCTAAGAATACATATATGTGGGGCATGTTGGAAGGCTCATGTGCAGAGCCATTTCTGTTGAATAGGCTGAGTTCTTCCTTTCCCATCCTCTCCCGTCCAAAGGGGGGAAAAAAAACATTCAATTGAAATATTTGCCAGGGATAATTGTCCCATCAAAAACACAAGTCCATTAAGGGTTTGTCCCTTTCTTGTCTTTCTAGTCCTTGTCCCCAGTATTTTGGGAACTCCATATTAGTGGTACTACTACTACTACTAATTTTATTGAGCATATTCACAAAGAAAGCACTTTTTATTACCTGTATTTATTTCCCGCTAATTTATTTATTTATGTATTTATTTATTTATTACCCCCCCCCCAGACAGCGTCTACTCGGGGTGGCTAACAAAATCATAAAATATCATAAAATAACAATAAAAACCATACAATCAAATAAACAACATTCATAATCAAAAAACATTTGAACATTAATATAGCGTGATCAAGATGGGGAATAAAAGAACAGAAAAGATAGAATTCAAGAATTGAAATGAGGGAAAGAAGCCTGCCTGAAGAGCCAAGTTTTTAAATGGCTCTGAAAAACACCCAGTGAGGGAGCCAGGCGGATCTCTGATGGAAGGCTATTCCATAGTCGAGGGGCCACTGCCGAGAAAACCCGGTTTCTTGTTCTTTCTTTCCGGGCCTCTCTCAGTGTTAGGTCCCTCAACCGACTGTCCTGGCTATACTAAGTAATTTGGGTAGATCTGGGTGGGAGAAAGCGATCAGCCAAATACTGAGGTCCCAAACCGTTTAGGGCTTTATACATCATCATTAACACTTTGCAGTCGATGCGGAAGCGAATGGGCAGCCAGTGTAGGGCAGCCAGGGTGGGAGAGATTTCCTGGTGTTTTCTCACCCCACTCAGAAGTCTGGCCATCACATTCTGCACCATCTGAAGCTTCCGCATCAATCTCAAAGGTAGCCCCACGTAGAGTGCATTGCAGTGGTCTAATTGCAAGATTACGAGCGCGTGGACGAGAGTAGTGAGAGACTCCCCATCAAGGTAGGGTCGCAGCTGGGCGATCCGCCACAGATGAAAATAGGCGGAGCGGGCCACAGATGCCACTTGGGTTTCCATGGTAAGCGCCGGGTCCAGATGTATCCCCAAGCTGTGAACCTCACTCTTTACAGTGAGGGTCGACCCCCCAAAAGAAAGGGAGTCACCCAGACCGCTGATGAAGGGACCACCCACCCTCAAGACCTCCGTCTTGTCCGGATTCACTAATACTTCCTTCATATTTTTTCTCTTACAAGATGTGATAAGAAGCAAACTATGGACACTGCAAAATCAAAGCATAGTAATAGCCACTTAGAAGCTACCCAGCCCCCCCTTTTTATGCAGAGATGCTTCTTTCTCTCACTAGGCCATAAATATATTTAAGAAATGAATTTATCAGTAACCTTAGTAGTAACCTTGGAACCAAAACTTTGTAGGCACACTGTCACGTCTCATATGAGAAAGGGCCTTCTTTGCCAAGTAGGTCTCCTTCTCTAGATGTCAGCCTCACAGCAAACCTTTTTATGTGCATAGACTTCACAGCAGATGATGGGATTTCATATCCCCCCCTATGCTATCTGGATGATCCTTACAACTATTGTCAGCTTCTGTTTCAGTGAAAATGAACAGCCCCCCCTAATTTTTTCAGATTCCTTTTAATGCATTAGTTACACACACAGCTCCCTTTCCTTCCACTGGCCTCAAGGCAGTGAACACAGCTCTTCTTCTTACCTCTTTTAACCTCTCAACAGCAACTCTATGAGATACAGCTGAAAGAGAGTAATAAAGACAGAGTGACTGGCCCAAGGTCTGTGATTTCCATGGCTCAGCAGATACAAAGCCCCATCTTCTTCCTACATACTGCATCATACTGGCTTTCCAATTCATTTTGAGAATGATGATAATGCTTTTATCCTGGAACAGGCAGTCCAGATAGTTATCAACCTGAACACACAAAGAAAAGGAACAGACTCGTCCCCCTCTTCCCTTTCATCATCAATCTGTTTATGTGGAGAGTAATGGTCTGAAGAGGACAACATGCTGTATATGTGCAGTCTCTCCTCACAACATGGCACTCTCATTTTCAGGCATCTGGATCACGTGGAAAGACTCCAAACACAGCAGAAGCTCTCATTTTTTCATACTACACCTCTCCATATGAAAACGCAGTAACAGAAGGAGTGCAACAAGGCTGGGCTCTCTCCTCATATGTAAAGGTTAACCTTGGCTTGAACGTCTGAATTAGACTTTTTGCAAAGGGAGCCGAAGGGCATTGCATTGTAACTCTGGGTGGTGATGACTGTCCATCATATCAAAACCTGATAAAAAGAACAACTGTTCATGAGCAGTTAGGAGAAGGGAACACTTTTCTTCCCATGGCCCAAATGCAGTCCCTGTTGCCAGCTGTGCATCTTTATGAGGACTAACTTTCTGCTCTAGAACTTCCGTAATACTCCACAAAGCCAAAGCTGAAATTTTCATCTGATATCTGAAAAGAGAATTAATGTATGTAGCCCAGTTGGATATGAAACAACTGATTGGTTCAAAATTGGGAAAGGAGTACGACAAGGCTGTATATTGTCCCCCAGCTTATTTAACTTATATGCAGAATACATCATGCGGAAGGCTGGACTGAAAGAAACCCAAGCCAGAATTCAGATTGCCGGAAGAAATATCAACAACCTCCGATATGCAGATGATACCACTCTGATGGCAGAAAGTGAGGAGGAATTAAAGAACCTTGTGATGAGGGTGAAATAGGAGAGTGCAAAAAACGGTCTGAAACTCAACATTAAAAAAAAAAATAATAAGATCATGGCCACTGGTCCCATCACCTCCTGGGAAATAGAAGGGGAAGATATGGAGGCAGTGATAGATTTTATTTTCCTGGGCTCCATGATCACTGCAGATGGAGACAGCAGCCACAAAATTAAAAGACGCCTGCTTCTTGGGAGGAAAGCGATGACAAATCTTGACAGCATCTTAAAAAGCAGAGACATCACCTTGCCAACAAAAGTCCGAATAGTCAAAGCTATGGTTTTTCCTGTCGTGATGTATGGAAGTGAGAGCTAGACCATAAAGAAAGCAGACCGCCGAAGAATTGATGCCTTTGAATTGTGGTGCTGGAGGAGGCGCTTGAGAATCCCCTGGACTGCAAGGAGAACAAACGTATCAATTCTAAAGGAAATCAACCCTGAGTGCTCACTGGAAGGACAGATCTTGAAGCTGAGGCTCCAATACTTTGGCCATCTCATGAGAAGAGAAGACTCCCTGGAAAAGACCTTGATGTTAGGAAAGTGTGACGGCAAAAGGAGAAGGGGACAATCGAGGATGAGATGGTTGGACAGTGTCTGCGAAGCAACCAACATGAATTTGACACAAGTCTGGGAGGCAGTGGAAGATAGGAGGTCCTGGCATGCTTTGGTCCATGGGGTCACGAAGAGTCAGACACGACTAAATGACTAAATGACTGAGCCCAAAACAGAACTCTATGACAGCATGCTCCTTCTTATTAAAACCTGCTCCTCAGTTCTGCTATATATTTGGCCTCACCTAATGGGCTGCATTCCATGTCTATTTGCGCTGGCCATGTGACCATGGAAACTGTCTATGGACAAATGCTGGCTCTACAGCTTGGAAAATGGGGATGAGCACCGGCCCCTAGAGTCAAACACGACTTGACTAAATGTCAAGGGGAACCTTTACCTTTACTTTAATGGGCTGCAGTCTATACATTTTTCACTAGGGACACTCTCAGTCATGTCTTTTCACATTCACAAAGAGAAGGGCCTCATGAATTTTAGCTAGCAATATAATAAGCCATCCCCCTCTACCGAGTTCATTTTTTCCCATTAAAAGTAGGATATGCAAATCTGTTGATTTCACTTTTCCCACACTGAAATTTAGCAAATCTTGGAGAAAATGTCACTCGGTACTGCTGGTAATCAAAGTAAATAGTGAATAGATGATAAAACCAGAATGTTAAGGACTCTTACAAAATCCCATGCATGTCAGATGACATCTGAAATTTCTTTACTATAAGTCTGGAAGCATCTTCTTATCTTAAAACTCAAAAGGAAGAAAGGTAAAGCAACAGACACAGCAGTTCATTGCTGCATAATGCTACATTTGAGGTCAGCAAAAGCAGAGGAATAATTCCCCCCCCCCGCGTTATCCTCTGTTTTAAGTTTCTTTGCAGACAGCCAAGTGCTGTGTTCAAGGCCTAGCAGTATGCTTCTAATCTGACCATGACAATCTGTATTTTAGCTGGCTCTTCAAATGCAAAGGCTTTGTCATTCTATGACAAAAAGCAAATACTTACAGCTAGCGAGGTAATTTTTGACAGCAAGTGTCCCACACAGCAGACTACAACAATATGTCCTTCCAATGCTGTAAATTTGTAACTGCTGAGATGGTTAACTAACATCTACTATTGTCAAACAAATGCTGATTTAATGGATGAGAGAGAAATGACTCATTAACACTGAATGGGGTCAAATCTCTTCATATTGAGGACATGGGGAACATAAAATTTGGACCTCTGTTGATTACTCAGTGCCTGAACCATTTACAAGACAACTGGACAAAACACTGGAGAATTTTCTGTCAGGAACAATCCTGAAGTCAGGATGAACTGCTCTAGACTCTTTTTTAGGTATTGTAAGGGGAAGAAAAACTCAACACTCCTTAGAGATAAGTGGGTAACTGCTTTGCTGAAATGTGACAAATTGGAACCAATGCATATATTCCTCACAGACCAATCAACTGCTGCATACTTTTGTTCTCTCTCTTTTTGTAGAACTGTATAAAAACTTGAACTCTGTTGATCTCGTGGTCCCCACCCTACTGGGCACCCTAGTGCACACTTTTTTTACCTGAACAAACCTGTTGCCCTTTCCTCCAAGAAACTGTCCGCTTATTATTATTGCTTGAGACTTGACTTAATAGAATTAGTGAAGACACTGAGCTCTGGGAGTAACAGTGTTATTTCTATAACTGTGATATATAGCAGTGTAGGAAGAAGAAGCAGATCAAAGTCTGCTATGTGTGGAAGGACAAGGGAGGGAACCTTTATTCTGCATTGTGGAAAATAGTAACTTCTGCCATTTCCAGGTCAGTATTTGACCACTTTGTTATGATTGAAGTGTTAGTTTGGCCGTACTGTTTGAGATGCTAATATGCAACAAAAATGGTAGCCATGTTATTTTACCAGCCATTGGCAAATTTTTTGCTAGCCTCCCTGTGCAATTCAGCCCCTTGTTTGCTCCCAAAAGAGGGCTGCAGACCACCTGGAACAGTTTGAGACATGGTGCAGAAGGGTACTAAGTGAAAATTAGGTGCCTTTTAAGAGCAAAGACTAGGGGTATTAATCTCACAATTTGTCATTCTTGGTGAGAGGCTGAGTCAAAAAAAGGGGGGAAAGGAGAAATGAAAATTGAACCCTTCTACTCTTTTCTCCCCACAGTGAGATTTTTCTGCATGAAAAGAAAATCCCTTTCAAAATCTCACAGGAAATGTCACTCGATTTCTCAGGCACAAGCTCTCTCTCTCTCTCTCTCTCTCACACACACACACACACACACACACACACATCCTCCTTTTCTCTTGCTCTCACTCTATATTGTGTAAGACATGGAAAGTTGCACTGAATTGTTATGGAAATCGCCTGCTGTCTATTTTACTATAGACAGCATATGCTTAAGGAGATATAACATTAGAAATGGTGGAATTTAATGAGTGCCTTGGACTCTCAACATTTACCTCCTGTTTCCTTTTATGTGGTCAAGGAATTCAAATTACTGTAAGCATTCCATTGTTTGTTTGCCTTAGTCACTATTCACTATTAGTTACCAAAATCCCTACATATATAAAGAGTGTTACATTTCAGAAGCAAAACAACTCTTCCTTTCCCTTGTGACCACCTGATGTAGGTTGTGATCTTGGTCTGCAAGTCAGTGTTTCCCAACCTAACCTGCCTTATAAGGTTGCTGTGAAGATAAAAATGAGGAGGAAGACTATGTCCTTGGAGTAAAGTGGGATAAAAATATTGATAATGCCAACAGCAGCAGCAACAACAACAACAACCCCATCAACAATATCTGATCTGCAACACTGCCCATGTTCTTGGGCCACTTAGACGTGAAAGTAATTCAAGACAGAGCACTTCGTTGCTCTTCCATTACCAAGTCAGTTTATTTTATTACATTGTAAACAGAACAATGACGGTAGTGGTACATATTAAGTGTATGTAATTGTTTGGTTACACTAATTGCACAGCTTATAACAGTCATCCAAGTTATTCGTTTTATGTGCCTCTCATTAAAAAATCTCAGTGGGAAACTCTATAACCAGGTTAAAAAAAAGAGAACTTCCACAAAACCGAAGGAGGCCCGAAAGACAACAAAATTCCTAACAAAAGTTAAGTGCATGAAAAACATATCAAAACATCCCAACAGAACTGGTGTTCCAATGTTTACCCACATGGCAATGAGAAAAGGCAAACATTCAGAATTTGATGAAGAACGAAAACAACAACAACAAAAATACCATTTGAGTTATGGTAGTACCAGAGGTTAATTTCCATTACATTTTAGATCCAATCTAAGAACTAGTGCCAAAGGCCTTCCCCAATATTGAGTTATTATTTCTTTTGCATTTGGAAATAAGTTCTGTAGAGCAAACAGGCAATGAGTTGAAAATAAAGTCATCACAATCAAGAAAAGAAAAGTCATGACTGACTTCATGTGGCTCCACAATTAAGCTATTGATCCTTTCAATGCACAGCAATGATTCACTCCTCTGGTTTATTGCTTAGAGAGATGACCATACTTTTTATAAGGGACTATATAATAAATAGTTTGCTACATTTTGTATAAATCAAACAAACAAACAAGCAGCAAAATTGAAAATAATGAAGCCATTTTGGGATGATTATGTGCAAGTCATGCACAACAAGAACAATCAGGGTCAAAACTTGCAAACACTGTATTTCCATTTTTGCGACAAGTATTCCAGAGATTTGTTGCCACTGTCTAGGAATACGAAAATATCTCTGAAAACAAAATGATAGGTTAAGAATGTCTTCAGTGAACATGAGGCATCACATTTGCTGAGCTGTCACAAATAGTTTCTAAGATATCCAAAGCTGATGTGATCATAGAAGCACAGCTTTCATAACCCCTTTATTTTAATACTCTGAACACACTGATGTTGCTGTTCAGTTCAATCATACAATTAGGTTGCCAGCCAGCATCCCTTTATGCACCCTTATTATTATGTGCTATCAAGTCAGAAACTCACTGATAGAAATCCTAATAGGGCTTTTGAGGTAAGTGAGATATTTAAGGAGTGGTTTTACCAATTCCACACCTCCAGTGAACTTCCATAGCTGAGCCAGGGTTCTAATCCTAGTCCGTCAGTCTGTTCACTACATCTAGATAGCCTTGGTGGTTTGGATTTAGAACCTGATTATATAGAATTGTTCTTTGGAGTGGAGCTCAAGGCTTTGGGTTGTCACCATTCTCATCCATGTATGTCCTTGATTCACTGTGCTCCAGACTTAGCTTCACACCTGTTTTGAAGCTGCTGTAAGCTGCTCTAGCTAGGAAGCAAGTTTAGATTTTATAGCTGTTCCCACAGCTAGAAATACACAACTATTCAACAAACAGCAAAAGAGCAAGGACAGAGTTCCTACTCCTGTCCTCTGAAGATGCCATCCACAGAGACTGGCAAAACGTCAGAAAGAACAACCTTCAGAACACGGCCAAAGAACCCAAAGAACCCACAGCAACCATCAAGTTTTGATTATACTTCTCCATCAACTACAAGGTTAAAAAGCATGTTATTCAGGAGTGCTTAGTAACCTTGCTTTCAGATTCAGATCATAGTCTGTCTATTATCTTTATCTTACTTCTAAAAGTATATGACTTGGTGCTGTCAATCCTGACATACAGGAGCCTTTTAGAGTCTCAAACATGGATAGAACTGGTCTGAATAATTTTATTGGAGGTACAGTATCAGGGGGTCTATAAGCTCTGTTGTTTTCAGAAAAAGAAGAATATGGTCGTGCTTTAAGTTAGGATGCTAGAGAAATTAGATCTGTGCTATGTAAAGCTTCACATCCTTTTTTCCTGCTGGCAACAGGGACATGATATTGTGCAGCAATATCAGGCCATTTTCTGGCTTTCTGAATTGTGGATACAGAAGAGGAACAGCAACAACAATAGTGACTGCAATTCAAAAATAAATCACAAAGAGAGTAGGCCCATTGGATCAGTGGAACTCAGAGAGTTGTTGACTCACTGATTCAATGGGCCTATTCTAGTTGCATGTTACTACTGGATTTCAGTCAGTAGGTTGCTTGGTGTGGTTATGAAATGGTAAAGTGAAAGGGAAGAGCCCAGAAATAGATCATCCAAGCTGAAATGATTTCACCTCTTTCAATTTTTTCTGTAAGAGTATCCTTTATGATGTTTAAAAAGGATTGTCCACCAGATATAGAATGAAAGATTTGGAAATGACAGAAGATCATTAGTCTCTCTCAGGGCCACAAGGAATATCCAGCCAATCATTAATGTCAAGACCTGTCTACTTGTAATAAACTAATAGTAACTACCATTGCAGCTGCAGAACAAATAACTCAAAATGATGCCGATCATGGTGAAAAATATGGATACCTGAAAAGTTCAGTCTTTGTGAATTGTGTTATGAACTGACTTTTCCCAGATTAAGATGAAGACTGGAACATAGTTGTGCACTGGCATTCATGTTTCCTAGATATTCTGACACAGTTCTTAAGTTTTTTAAAAATCACCCAAATATATGAATAAATATGAGAAATTAAGAGAAAATGTGTAGGAATACATTTAAGTATTTTTAAATGTGAATTTTCATAAGACTTTTTTTTTTAAAAAAACCAACAGATGCAAAAAGAGGATAGAATGGATTTACGAATGAGCATATGTAAATGTGAGAAGAACAGAAACTGACCATCCATCCCAATGGAGGCAATTCCCAATAGGGGAGGCTAGTGGCCGGCAGGGAATGCAAAAGAGAAAAATGCTAAATTCTCTCTTGTATAAATAATCTTATATAAGTAATCTTGCTGGATGACTGTGATGCACTCTACTTGGGGCTGCCTATGGAAAGGGTCAGGAAACTTCAGTAAGTCCAAAACGCAACAGCCAGATTGCTACCTGGGTCTGGATACAGGGATCAAACAACCCTCCCCTTACTACAGCAACACCGGGTGCAAATCCATTTCTGGACCTTCTCTATTGCTGCTCCCAGAATCTGGAATGTCCTTCCAAAGGAGGCCAGACTGTCCCCATCTTTGCTTTCCTTCCCCAAGTAGGCAGAGACCTTTGTCTTCAGGCAAGCTTTCCCTCAGTGAACGGCTGTTGAGTGGTGGTGTTTTTTTAATGGATTGTTGTATCTTATTGCATTGTGTTTTAGTGTTGCTTATGGGGTTTTTTTGTATTGTATTCATTATTCCTTCTAATATTTTATACTCATTAGTAACTTAATTGTTGTAAGCTGTCCTGGGTCCTTTTTAAGTGGAAAGGAGTGTTAAAATATTTTTTAACTAAAAAAATCAAATTAAGGGCAACAATGAAAAATGTAATTGCTTTCCTTAATATCCTAAACCTGTCATTTAGGAGTGATGAGGGGAAGAATCTGGTAGTTTAAATGTGTTTTAAAAGAGCAAATGTGGGCTGTTGTACATCATGACAGAAAAAGCCACATTTATTGCCTTTTCAAATAACCCAGAAGATGTGTTTGCTTCACCAAGCACAATGGGAATATCACGGTATCTCAAAGAGTTAGTTGAACTATCTATAAAAACTGAAATTCCCTGAACTCCTCAAAACTGAAAACAATTAGCAGCGTAATAATGAAGGCATGCTCCTCACAATTGCTATGGGATAATCACCAGGCTTGTTTTGTGACTGATGAAGAAAGATGCTGAATGGAAATTTAATCACTGATTTCCTATCCTAGAGTGAAATGCCTAACGAGATCACATAATTACAGTTGAATGGATTTATATCTTTCACTGATGCACAATCATGATTACCTGAGGAAAGGAGCAACATTTCATACAGCTAAAAAAACCCAAACAAACAAACAAACTTTAAGGAATGCACTCAACATGTGTTATTGATACACTATAGCAACACATATTGGCTTGGGAAGTGGAGAATATATCAAGTTGTTCTATACTAGGAGAGTAAAATGAAACAACCACATATGAAAGACATATGTATATACTGTATGGTCTGTCTCACCTATTATTCATATTACCTCATTAGTAAGGAGAAACAGAGATGCATTCCTGTTCCAGCTAGAAATGTGGCGGATCCACCATTAGGTATAGTGAAAAAAAAGTTAGATTGGCACATGAGGAGTAACCCCACCCACCCAACAGATCTCTCCATCCCTGGCAGTGAAAATGCAATAGTAACAAAGGAAACTAACCAGGGCACTGCTACATTTCCATGACACCTAATAGCTGCCAGCCAAGGCCTCAGTCTGCTTAATGACAGAGCCACCGTTCATTAAATCAACATAGGACAGCCTGACTGCTACTTAGGTAATGCTACATTACAAACATTATCTTCCCTTGCCTGTCTGCATTTGTGGACAAATACAGAAAAAAAGACACAATTCACCAATGCTGCACTTTCACCAACTTGTGCCCAGGAAACAAACAGTATCTTTGTTTTTGGGCCATGTATTGTATAAATATTTGCCATGTAGTCCCACACTTATGTCTGACGAAGTGGGCCTGTCCACAAAAGCTCACATTAAAATATAGCAGTAGGTTTTTATGGTGTCATAACCAATCACCAAATTAGTTCTGTGAATGGGTTTTCTAAATTAAGTGTAATAGGAAAGGGGCCATGATTTTTTTTAAAAAATAACAAGGTAATTTTGTGGGGTTTTATAATATTGTGACAGAATATAGGAATTCACCCTAAGTTCCCCCAATAAGTGAGGAAGAGAGGACAGAAAGGCAATGGTGATTATGACTGGACTTGTGGGCCATGGGGCTAAAAGGAAAGAGGATGCAATGGTTAGAGTAGGACATGAACTGTGATTTGGGAGAACTAGATTTCAGTCCCCCAAAGAGCCATGAAATGTATTGGGTGACTGTGATGGAGTGGAAGCAGTGTGGGATATATAGTTAATGTAAGATGGAGTCAGACTGATTCTGTGTGAAGATGATTTGAGAGACATTGGAATGTGTTTTTCTAAGTGCTATGAGAGTGTTTTCCTGAAGACGGGTACAGCATGGTTCAAGATAAAGCTGAAGGTCGGACTGAAAACCCTGTGAAAGACTCAACATTCCGAGCTAATTGGAGAAGAGATAAAACCCCTGGATCTTCATGGGAATGGAGGGTGGAGGAAGATGTTACATTCCCCCCCAAGGCTAATTGGTTAACAGCCATGAAGTGTCAAGATGAAGGGAGGAGTTAGAGAATGTAGAAAATGGTTATGTGGGAGAAGTTCAGTTAAGTTCAATTCCATGATGAGGGGAGAGAAAAAGAACTTGATAGTTTGAGTATGTGACTTGAAGGAGAGAGAATGTAAGTAAAGAGAAAGAAGGAGGTGGGGCTAGCCCACAGCCCAGCTTAGTAGTTTTATTTTTAAGTGGGGATTAGCTATTTTATATAACTGTAATAATCTTTGAGTACGTTCTTTATGCTAAAGCTCGAGCAATATAAACTGAATCTATGAAACTCTATTTTTCTAATAAAAAATAATTATAAAAATTCTTACAAAAGGACTGGTCTCTTGTGCAGCAGGGTCTGGCCAAATCCAGGGAGTGGAGAGGGCCACAAACTAGCTATCATTTAAGAGTCCTACCTAACTGAGCTTTAGTGAGTTCTAAGGAATCACAAAGCCCATGTGTCTGTACTTGCAAAGTACTGGGTAAAAGTAAAATGTTCTTTTAAGGTCAGGCTTATTTAGGGGGCTTACACTACGCACTGCTGAGGTCTTGGGACTTGCCTCAGCACAAAGGTGGTAGGTAAGTGGCCTGTTGAATTCTCTGACCGAGTGCTAAGTGCTAAGCACTGAAGTGAGGTGGGTATAAAATAAATAAATAAATAAAATGGATTCTAGTAAAGTGATCAGTAGCCTGAAATACATTTTGGTTTTTGGCTGAGTGTTTTGCTCTAGCCTAGTTGAATATTACTTCTATACACAGCCAGGCTTCTCACCTGGAGTTCCAAATCTGTTTCCTTTAAAGCACCTTCAAAATGCAGAGCGTAGAAATTTAGACACGGATGGCATCTGCCTTGGGTGATTAGACTGGGGCATTAAAAAGTGAAGGCAGACAGACAAGAGCAGCACTGAGCTCCAGTTTATACGAGATAGGCTCTTCTCAGGTGATGCCGAAATAAACAGCTGACTTCCAAGTAAACAAATCAGGAGAAGAAATCTACCTGAATGTATTTCTGCACCAGCAGTTTAGCACAATTCCTTTTTCAAAAATGGAAGCAATCCTTGTGTGGTATTAAAACAATGACAAATTACAGAGCATCTAAAGATGCCAAGTGCCATCTTCTGGGAATCTGTGTTTAATATTGCATTATGGTAAATCACTTTAAACATGCGGGAATCAAGCAGGCTAATCCATTCTTCCAGAATCTTTCCATGGTCACAGCCAAGATGCTGCTACTGCCATAATCTGTCTTGGACCTTTGTCTGCAACAGAAATTCTGTTTTAGAGACAGCTGCTCCCATCTTAATGTTTGGCTTTTAGACAGGAAACTCATGCCAAAGCCTGCTTCACAATGGCACACAAGAGCACACTGCCTTCTGCATCTTTCTTTATTTCTGAAGGGGCGAGTTGTTTGAAGTTGGAAAACATACTTAGTATCAAAATTCAAACTGGAGAGAGAGGGGTGGGGAAATGATACATTTATTGGCAAATGTATTGGTGGCCATGCTGCTACACAACTGATGTGTTGATTTGCCTGAGTGAGATGCTTTCAAGATGTGAATCTTGAAAGATGGAATCTTCCATGCTGCTCAGCATGGCTTCTACGATTCAGTAACAGTGACAGAAGCTACTTCATCCTGAAGACTACAAAAAGAGGCACCTAATGGTATCTATTCACCTTCAGATACTTCCAAGAAATGAAAAAAGTTAGCATTATTATACAGTGGTGCCTCACTTTACGATTGCTCCGTTTAACGGCGAAACCGCATTACAATGAACTTTTTGCGATCGCAAAACAATGTTTCCTATGGGGGAATTTCGCTTTGCGATTATCGGTTCCCTCCTTTGGGAACCAATTCTTCACAAAACGACAATTTTCCAACAGCTGATTGGCGGTTTCAAAATAGTTGCCGGGTACACAAAATGGCCCCCCATTGTTTTCTGGGACGGATTCCTCGCTGCACAGGCAGCGAAAATGGCTGGCCTATGGAGGATCTTCGCTGGACGGTGAGTTTGCAGCCCTTTGGAATGCATTAAACGTGTTTTAATGCATTTCAATGGTTTTTTTCTTTTCGCATTACGACGTTTTCGTTCGCATTGCGACACTCGTCGTAATACGAGGCACCACTGTATATCCTTTCTGTTGGTGCTGACCTCTGCTGGTCTCATGTAGTAAAGATGTTAGCTCCAGGGCATTGCCTCCCCCAATGAAAGAGGCAGGACTTCTGGCATCATGGTACAACCAGTATCAAGGGACGTCTCAGGAGGGCTTATAAGCCTCACACTGGGCTCTTCCACTGGAGCTTGAGCATGGATGGGAGCAGAACATTGTCAAAAAGGAGGGCAGCATGACCGAAAAGGAAGACATGGGGGGGCAGAGATCACAGAAAGGGGGACATTTATCTTCAAAAAGTAGGACCTTTTTTTTTTGCTGGTCTGTAATTCCCAGGTTCCTTCTTTACATATGTGAATTTAAGCTAATATTTGCAGAGGGAATCAAAATTATACATACCTCTTGTAATTTAAGTAGAATTACAATATACAGCTCACCACACAGCAGAAGAGTGACCTAGGTACTGGTACTGGGAGAAGGGTGGGATATAAATTAAATATATAAAGTGCAGGGATGGGGGCTTGAGTCGTGGGACTCACTGTCAAGTCAGACTTAAGTTCCATCAGTGACTCGATTAGGACTCAAGTTGTTTTTTTTCCCCAGTGACCCAGACTCAGCTTGCAACTTGGAACCCACTCCTCACTTTTTTGGCTGATGGGGGTTGGGGAAAGAAGTTTGTATTTAATAGGAACTCAGACTTGGGGCTTGGGACTCAAGACTTGGTACCAAAGACATGGACTCAGACCCAAAGACTTGCCAACACCTCTGATAAAGTGTCGTGCTTAATAGTCCTCTAAATGAAATGTCCTTATTCCTTCAGTATTTCTGTAGCTGACTAAGTATGAATATACTTGGGAAAATATATAACATCCATTGTATCTTTATTAGCTAATTTCATTCCAATATACTTACTGAGTATTAAGCTATAAACACCTACCACACTACCCACTCAGAATCAATTATTACTTACAAAGAATATTTTGTTTTTAATTCACCAAATATCACTTAATTATTAAATTAAGTTCATTATAGACAAATTAAATGAACTAAAATAAATTAGACAATTTTCATTAACTTGTCAGTCAACTACTGGATTCATCGACATTTATTTAACTTCGCTATTATAACTATGACTGGTAGCCCAAAGCATTGATTGCAACATGGGGAGGGCAAAGCAACGTGCTGCCCCCTGCTGCAGAGCCATTCCCTCACTCAAGGAGCTGCCTCTCTACAGTGCCAGCTCCTTTTCTTGAATGCTGATCCCAAGGGAAGGACTTAGAAACAAGGCATGATGGCAAAGGTAGTCCCTGAGGTCACATCGATTCAGCTTATCTCTTATAAGGCAGTGTACATGGCTGGAATGACAGGTCTGGGTTTTTGTTTTGTTTTTTAAGCCACCCCATATATGAGGGGAGGCACAACTGAAGAATGACCCAGCAGGGTAACAATGCACTTTGCTTTGCTTTGAGTTGCATGCAGCAGGTAAGTTTTGGCACCCCTGATTATTTATTTTCTGCCAGATCTCCAGGTCCCTTGTAATCCTTCAGATGCTGCCTCCAAGTGGGTGCCTGCTGGAAGGGGCAGCCTGCCGAATTGTGGATCAGTTGCACAGCAGTGAAATGAGTCATGCCAAACCACTGAACCAGTGGTTCATGCCCATTTCGAGTGATGGCCTATTTATAATACTGGAAAGGCCTGGAAAGATCTCTCAAAAACAATAGAGTGCTGGTATGGTGTTGTAGGCATGAAGGCAACAGGCTCACCCTAAAAGAAAAGAGAATGTATTGGAAGAGTCCCCCTGACTCTGTCCTAGGAGTCTTCACTATGGGAGACTCCACGGAAGGGTGAGGAGGTTAAATTACGATAAATAAAGTTATAGCTTCAGTTCAACCACATTACAGTTATCTTGCCTCTTTATCCCTTGAGAAGGGCAAAGCTATCCTTTTGAATGCCTTGTACCTGGAAGGAGATGTAAAGGCAGAAAGGAAGAAAGACATACTCTCTAGCATCTGAGAAAGAGTACTATTAAACTGTTCCAGTAAGTAGTGTGGTACATAGAAATGGCTACGGATGCCAATCTTACACCTAATATACATATGAAACAAAATGGCCAAAAATAACCATCCTCTTGTACATACCCAGTCAATCTTACGCAGCAAGAACAATGTAGTGTTGTTGATGATGAAATTACTTTCTAAAGAGAAACCTCTCCTTCTAAAATAGCTTGCAGCAAATACTAAACAAAACAAAACAAAAGGAAAGACATTCAGGAAATAAGTAGATAGAGTAAATCCTAAGGCAATAGGACATAAAAACACTCTATTACCTTTTATATATCTGCTATGCCTGATAAAAATTCATGCCACTGTTTAGCACACACAATTGGTTGGAAATGTAATCACCACTACTAAATTTCTCATTGGAAGAAACCAACATCAGCTCTTACAATTAAAGTCTGGTTAGGAACATAATTAAAAACCAAGTATTTGAGCAAGTTTTAATGCATGCAACTGGAAGCCTAATTGGCTTTTGGAACTACTTGGGAATCATTCTTCAGATTCCAGAAGCTGTGATGCCCAGAAAAAAATATTCTAACTCTTTCTCCTTTTGAATGTCAGATTCTCCCAATCTAGGTGAAATGAGAGTTTCTGGGGTATTTGGAAACTTGAAATTACTTTCAATATATCACTAATATATGTTGGCTCTGCTACATTTTGTCCCTGATGTGTGAGACTCTACTGCTGCAGCTACTGCTGTTGATGATGTTCTTTCTTCTGTTGCTTGAAGCAGGAAGTGTAACACATTCCACAGACTATTTAACTGCTGGGAGAGAAGTTGATATAAGTACTGTTCAGAGGTTAATCTAAATTCACTGGATGATTATGAGGCTGGACAAAATACTGTGGATTCTTTCTCTGAGTATGCCTTTGAACTGCAGTGAGGCTCTCCTCCACCAACAACACACAGGATTACTCTTTGTTGTTGTTATGTGCCATCAAGTTTCCCCTAACCCAATGCAATCCTAACAGAGCTTCAAGGTATGTAAGATATTCAAGAAGTGGTTCTTAACATTGTCAACAATTACTTTCCATGATTAAAATGAGATTTGAACTCAGGTCTCCTGAATCCTAGTCTGCCACTCCATCTGCTAAACCACACTGGCTCTCCTTACAAACAGAGATCTGTGGTAAGCAGGGTGGATAAAAATCAATGTTTTTTTTAAAAAATCAAATTGATTTAAATCATGACTTAAATAAATTATGGAAATCAAAAATCAGTTTTTGATTTAAATAATCCAGTAATTTGATTTTCTAATTTAAATCACTTTTTTTAAAAAAAAAAAATCATGATTTAAATCAAATCCACCCAGATGGTAAGAGATAGAGATTCTGCTAGTGATAAATAGAAATAGTGGTATAAATGATGTGTGGGTGTGCCCAAGAACAGCAAGCCTCTGAATCTTGCTAGGAATCTTAAATTCCCATTTCCACCCCAACCCTCCCCTCTGAAATCTCACTGTTCACACACATCCTCTTGATGGAAACCCAGGGTGAGGGAGACACACCAGCTTCTTTTAGTCAATTCCATCCTTCCACCAAATTCCTTCAGACATGCTTCAGCTGTCATGAAGCAAACCAGGCTACACTTGTAGCTGCAATCAGTCCACTGACATTCAACTTCCACTGAGATAATCCAGTGAAACTATATTTGCTGCTTGCTCTCTCTGTGTGTCATGGGTCTGAACTTGCTTCTGGCATAAAAGAGTTGCGCCCTGAATTACTTGTACTGCTTGTACGGAACTTTGAATTTGAACACCCTGTTATGAGATATTATTTCTGGAGGAAGATCAGGGTCCTCTCTTTTAAGATGCTAACTGAACCAATTTATTGTAAACGAAGAAATCAACTATATACTACAACATACCATAGTATTCCTGGCAGTAACACTAGCAATCTTTAAACATGATGCCTTTTCAAATACTAACATCACAGGGTCTGACTGACAATGAAGCATCTAGAAGGACAAGCCCGGTACAGCTGTCAGGATGTGACATGAGACGCCTGGCAGAGCAATTAATCACGGTGTTTTTCCATAAATAGCTCTTTGGGGACAGTCACTGATACACACAAATGTGCACATGCTTACTTGCACCACCCACACTGAGAGGCTGACACCATCACTGGCTTGCCCAACTGAAAAGTGACTGAACATAATGATGTTTTCCACCAGCTGGAATGTAATGTAAAATGCTCTTAAAGTAGGGATGTATGAATTTGCCAATTTCACTTTCAATTTGCACATTGGTTTGAAAAACCAGAGATGCCCACCTTAAAGTGCCAACCAAACATATTTCTCCTTATCCTCGTATGAAGTAACACTGGCTTTTGGAGCTAGTAAAATACTGTTGGATAGCTCAGTGGTTTAGGCATCTGGCTGCCTGAACCAAAGATTGGGAGTTTGATTCCCCACTGGATCCATAGGGTTCCTTCCAGCTCTGGAGCTTTTAAGATGCTGCTGCTGCTGATATCCTGGCATAATCAGGTCAGTCTGTGCCATACGCTTATGCTCAAAGGAAAGAACAATTGTTTCCATTTGCCCATGGTTTCAACAGCAGATAATTGGTAGGAAAATTATTCAATAGGTGGTATAAATCAGTTCTAGGCTCTGTTTCTCATTGTCCAGAAATATTATCCTAGCCTCTTGTTTCTGCTTTCACAAGTCAATTCCCATGTTCTGAACCTTTAATTCTAAACACATTTGCTATGGAGAAAGCTCTTCTGAACACAATAGGAATTACTTCTGAGTCATTCCCATGGCAGTTGGAGTCTACTACTGATTGCCCAATCAAGGAAAAGATACAGAGACATGATGTAGTAGTGATTGGACATTTCAATTATTCTGATAGCTGTTGAGAGGCAAATTCTACCAAATATAGCCCTTCCGAGAAATTCCTGGCTTGTGTGGCTGATAGTTTTCTCCTACAAAAAGTGTAGGAGCGTTCCTGCATTCAGGGGAACTGAGTAACATCTGCCTTCTACAGCTCACTGTGTGAGAGACGGTGGGTCTGTGGTTGGGCTGCTGCCAGCCTTTTGCCAAGGCAGCTGGCTAAGTCTCCCTCTGCTCTGCAGGACTGGGCCTTGTTGCTTCTGGGTGCCTGACCCCCTTCCCAACATCAGCCGCCTGGCTCAAGGGGAAAGAAGGCTTTTAAGTCAGAGCTGCTTCTAGGACCCTACCAGACCAGTGTTCCTGTGTTCAGGGGAGCTGAATAACATCTGCCTTCCACAGTTCCTTCAGAAGGGCCTCCTGGCCTGATCTTAGAGGATGGGCAGGCTCGTATGGAAGAAGGCGGTCCTTTAGGTAACCAGATCCTAAGCCATTTAGGGCTTTATATGTCAGAGTATATATGGGTGGATAAGTAATCTTAAAGAGGAAATGAGAAATGTTTATGATGAGATTTAGATTGATGGAAATGCAGATAAGAGAATTTATAAAATTTATTATAAACTTAGGATGTTAGATACTTAATTAGATATACAAAATAGGGATGTGAAACATAACATGTGTAGATGCACACTGATATATTATTCCTGTAGTCAGAAATTATATAATAGATAAGCTGGTATGGGAAATACCTCCCCGCTTGTATGTTCTGTTAGTCTTGTATGTTTTGTTAGTCTTATGTGTTATTGTTTTGTAGATTTTTATTTGTTTTGTAGGTATGTATGTTTTTAAAAATAATAAAATGTTTAAAAAATAACCAATAGAGAATCCATAGAGGAGGAAGTGGCAGTGAGGAGAACTCTGGGTGAAAGTGACCATGTTCTACTAGAATTCTTGATTTCAAAGGAAACCAAGGCAGAGTGTAGCCACACCCACACATATATCCTGGATTATTAAAAAGCAAATTTTAATGAACTCAGAATAAGGAAAAGTAAGGTTCCACGGTAGGAGATCCTTACAAGAAAAGGAGTCCAAGAAGGATGGGAGTTTCTGAAAAAGGAAATTCTAAAGGCAAAATTGCAAACAATTCCAACAGGAAGAAAAGGTAGGAGAGAGCAAAAAAGGCCAGTGTGGCTTTACACAAAACTCAGGGAGGACCGGGGGGGGGGGGGAGAATATGTATAGAAGGTGGAAAGAAGTCCAGGTCACAAAGGAAGAGTACAGAGAAGTAGCAAGAAATTGCAGGAATGGCATTAGGAAGGCAAACTCAGAGGATGAGCTGAGGTTAGCTAGAGACACTAAAAGCAGCAAAAGAGCATTCTTAAGGTATGTGTGTAGCAAAAGACATAGAAAAGAAACAGTGCTCAGCTATTCAATGGACATCAATCCCAGGGGAAATTTTGGAAAAGATTATAAAGCGGTCACTATGCAAACACTTAGAAAACAGTGCAGTAATAACCAGATAGGCTTGAACACTGGGCTGAAAACAATCGAATGAAACTCAACATGGATAAATGCAAAGTACTACACCTATGAAAAAGAAACCAAACATAGAGCTACAGGATGGAGGATACCTGGCTCAGCAACACTACAAGCGAGAATGATCTTGGAATTATAGATCACAAGTTGAATATGAGCCAACACTGTGATGTGGCTACAAAAAACACAAATGCCATTTTAGGCTGCGTTAACATAAATATGGTCTCCAAATCCCACAGGGTACTTGTTCCCCTCTATTCAGCACTGATTAGGCCTCATCTTGAGTGCAATATCCAGTTCTGGACACCACACTTCAAGAATGATGCTGACAAACTGGAACAAGTTCAGAGGAGGGCAACAAAGATGGTTAGGGGGCTGGAAACCAAGCCTTATGAGGAAAGAATGAAAGAAGTGGGCATGTTCAGCCTTGAGAAAATAAGACTGAGAGGAGATATAATGGCACTTTTCAAATGATTGAAAGGCGTTCATTCAGAGGGGCAGGATCTGTTCTCAATCATCCCAGACTGCAGAACACACAACAATGGGTTCAAGTTATAGGCAACCAGATTTCAATTAAATATCAGGAAAAACTTCCTAACTGTTAGAGCAATGGAACCAATTACCTCAAGAGGTGATGAGTGGTCCAATGCTGGAGGCATTCAAGAGAAATTTAGACAACTATCTGGCTAATATCCTGTGATTTGTATTCCTGCATTGAGCAGGGGGTTGGACTCAATGGCCTTATAGGCCTCTTCCAGCATCATGATTCTATGATTTTATGATTCTGTGATTTCTATTGGATTGTGCTGTTGGCTATTAATTATTCATTACACTCAAGTTCAGCACATTGTAGCATCAACATCAGACCAACCCTTCCTGAATAATTCTGTGAATGCAGTGAATGGTCTTCCATTTTGAACTTTTGGAGTTATAGACCTTCAGAAGCTTCACTCTTGGTGACTGTCTTATGGTCAGGGAGCTCTACAGAGAAAGAAGCTTCAAACTTATCTTTCAGGAACAAAAATCCTGAAACACATTTTACTGGAAGGAAGTTAACAGCAATTTCAGTAGAACCTGATTCAGAGTAGATAGACTTAGTATCACAGCTGAAAAGTCTAATTAAACTCTTAATAGTTTTCAGCAAGCTTTCTTTGAAAAGTTGTATTCCACAGTCATTTCCTATTCTGCCTGTGTTCATAATGATGTGATTTGAAGATGTTCAAAGTTGAAAGCCCTATTAATCAATGGCTGTATTATCCTACATCTTTGCAAAAGCAGGGGGAAGGGGATACAGAGAGTGAAGAAGAAAAGAAATTCAACCTAATTTGCAATACTAATAAGGTTCAATTACTGTGTAATTCAGCACATACCATTTATTTATTTATTAGGTTCTGAAGCTTCAGAGTGAGGGCTAGAGAAAAAGATTTATTATTCAGAGCAAAGCTTGGCAGCATCACTTTGGAGGTAATATTTGTGGGCAAAAGGAAATGAAGGTGAAACAAGGAAAGAATTACTTGGTTCAAAAACTTGCATCTTGAAAAAGTGAGAAGACAATGGCTATTACATTTGAATGGGGTTGCTGTTGTTTTGGGCAGGAGAAACCATGCATTGCAATGAATTAAGAAAGGTGTTATAAGATTTTGTGTCACTGTAAGGTGCAAGGTATACTGTATGTTCAAACAGATGGACTCATCTTTCATGAAAATTAATGTACAGAAAGAGAATAATAATGCATATTGGATGAGATGCCTTTCAGAAGATATTAAAAGAATAGCAGCTGCTACTAGAGTAATGAAAGAGTACATAAATAAGAAAAAATACAAGTTAATATATACTAATTGGTTAAAAAACAGATTAGTGGAACCTTAGAGAGTAGTAGAACCAGATGTCCCCCTTCAATATTCGTGCTTAGGTTGCTGTTACTAGTAGCCCCTGGGCAAATGAGTGGGAGCCATAAGGCAATTATTTTCAGTCAGATGTTAGGCAGCAAAAGCTATTTAGCTATGTCAACGGTGATGCTGCAAAACTGAGTATTGGCATTCTCACACACACACAAGCTGGGAGCTTTCTTTCTGAACAAGAAGCTAGGGAAAAATAGGTGGAGTTCAGGTTCAAAGCTTTCTACATGAGTTTTTCTCTCAGATCAGCCACATTTAGGTGTCTGCAAGACGTCTGACATGTAGGTAGAATTCTCACAATGGAGAATTATGGGATGTAGTGCAGCCCAATAAATCCAAAAATTCCTTCCCTACTTTAGTGCAGCAACTTCCAACTATCAATGGAAGTTATAGAGGGGTTGACTCACCAAATCTCCATTGATTCAGTGGGCTTATTTTAGTGTGATTTACTATACTAAGCAACAGGATTTCAGTCAATAAATTCTACTATTCCTAGCATTGATTAGGTAGAACCTTATAGCATCCACCTGTCATATAAGTGTGCCAGATAAAATCTTTAAGGGGAAAAAGGAGGTGGCAATCCCAAATCAGCATTAACATAGTAAAATGCACAACAGATTCAGCATCAGTTTTGGAAATGTTATGCATTCAAAATCTTGGGCTATGGTGGATGAAGCTGGGTATTTCAATTTTTATGTTTGAAATTGGGAAACACATTTTTTACAACCTGAATATGAAGACATCCACAAATTTTGGTAAATTCTTATTATTAACAAAAATGCATTTCTCTGCATTTAAGAAAACTTTCTTTTTTCTGTGTTACCTGCTAAATCCCAAATTCTGCTCTCTTTTACAAAACAAACAAACAAACACTAATAATTTTGCTCCTCATGGACTTCTCGTTGGGCTTTGCTCTCAAGACCCATTACATTCCCAAGTAAACATTTCAGGTCAACAAGTAGTTAAAGCATACATCTGAAAGCTCAGTGGGTATATGACATGAGATGAAGGAAAACACCTTGGGTATTATAGACTCTGTACTCAATGTCTTTGTTTCCTACATCTTTTGGGATGAACAGAGAAGTGTATGTTGCAGACTTTTGAATTTCTGGTTACATTTCCTTGTGCCACACAGTAGAAATACAGAGTTCCACACCACAGAATCGCTACAAGTTTCTCATTAACTGGAACTTAAGGTCTTGATAACTCACTTTGGGACATTTGTAGGAGAAAGAATTAAAAGTTTGATTACTTACAGTTGTGAACAGATTGACAGACAGACAGACAGACAGATTTCCAATAGTCTGAAGAAAGAGGAAAAGGAACCTTCAGCAGAGAACTGAGGCTCTCTTTGAATTTAGAGGTGGGAGTAAACAATTGGTTAATGCTAGATAGATTGACACTCACCCCAGCTCAGAAAAGGTCCCTCCCAGTTAAACTAACTACAGACAGCATACCAGGTTGTAAAAAGTCCAACAATGTATGACATAGTTCACAAGAACAATATGGGCCTTTTGGGTTTTAACAAAAATCCAAAACACAAAAGAGGCGCTCTTTCACATAATTCTTGTCTTCTGACAATTGCCAAAAGAGACTTAAAACAAAAGAGGGGCAGGCAGAATTTCATGTTTCTTTTGTGTTCCTTCTTTCATGTAACTTTTAGGTGCCTTTTGTCTTTCAAATCACCTCAGAAATTTCTCATCCAATATCATTGTGAAGGTTGCGGTCAGCAGCCAATCAGAACGTCTGTGGAGGACGAGGCATTTTGAATGTGTAGAAAGGCTTGGAGCGCAGTGAGGACTGAAAAGTGTTCTTCCCTTCACTCATTCCTCCAGGGATTACTGTGAGCTGAAGTCCTGAGCCTATCCATCTTGAATTGCTTTTGCTGCCTGCCTGCGCAGCCTGGAATCTTTTTAAATTTACTTTTTTTCTTGTTTTTTTTTAATTTATTTTTTAGGGAGGGACTCTCCTCATTTCTTTTGATTATTTTGTTGCTGCCACACACTCTGCCTGACCAGTCTGGCCCATTGGGATTATATTTTGGAACCCCACACCCATTTCTTAGGTTTTATTTTTGGTCCTTTTCTTTCTTCAGTTATTTTTGCTGGTACCTGGGCCTCCTTGACTCAAGTAAGGGAAGAGATGGCATCAGGTGGTAGGGGAAGACAAATCTCCTCATATTCTTGGTTGGGATGGCATTAGTTTTGTTTTTGATCTTATTTCCTTGCTTGCTTTTTTGGTTTTGCAGAGGAGAAACTTTATTTGCATTTGCTTCTGCCTTTTTATTTCTCCCTCTGCATATAGGTGGCTGCTTTCCCAGTTTGACTGCTTTTTTAAAAAAGCCATTTGTTTAATTTACTATGAATTCATTTTCATGTAGTGTGTTTTGATGTATGGGGAGGTTGTTTGTTTCCATGGGGTTGTATGGGCCAGGAAGGTGGGCTTTGTGATTACAACAGTGTGCCACTAGTCTATGTGGGTGGCTGTTTAGGGCGCTGGTTGTTTGAACATAGAGGCACTTTTTTCTTGTTGTTGTGAATGGTCAGCACTGCTGTTTTGAATGTTATAATTACCGGAAAATTAGATTTTCATGGTTTGGTAGAACGGCAGTGAGTAAAATGAAGATTTTACCCAGGCTAAATTTCTTATTTATGATGCACCTAGTAGAGGTAACTGAAGATATAAGAGATGAAAGATTGACAAAACATGATTAATAAATTTTACAATGGAAATAAAAAGAAGGGATGGTACAAAGCTCAAAAAGTAGGAAGGTTGTGACTTCCTAATTTAAGGGAATGTTATGTTGCCAATCAATTAAGATATATAGTAGATATTATCTCACACTCCAATAAAGGAATATGGTGGGATATGGAATAATTAGAAATAGATTTGAATTTTGACAATATGTTTGTAGACAATCTAATAAGAGTAGGTTTTAAAAAAATGGCAACACTTTCCTTACAAATATGTTACTTTGGAAAACATACAGAAAAATATGCAGTCCAATAATTTCTCCACTATGTCCAGTGGTAGAGTTTGAGAATCTGACAGTAAATTTGAAATGAAATGTGTAGAATTTACTAATAGAGAAATTAGAATAAAACACTGGGTGTTTTATTGAGATGGGGAATCAAGAGCAAATGAAAGACCTATTGGAAATAGAGGAATTATATTTGTTTAATCTTATATAATTAGAGTAGTGGACAAAAGATTGGGTATGAAATTCGAAGAAATGGTAATAAAGGAAATAACTAAGGAAAATTTAGAGGTATTATCAAAAAGCACTATTATCCGTATTTGAGAAGGAGTAATTTAAGTGGTCAACTAAATAATTAATTTCAAATGTATTAACAGCAGTAAAATTAATGATAGCTAAGAATTGGAAAATAAAGTATAATTTTCAATTAAACGAAAAGCTAGCTGGATACCTCAGTGGTTTAGGTATCTGGCTGTGGAGCCAGATGTGGGGAGTTTTATTCCCTATTGTGCCTCCTGTGAAAAGAGTCAGCCTACGTGGCCTTGGGCAAGCTGCACAGTCTGCAGATACCTGCAGATGAAAGGAATGGTAAACAATTTCTGTGTACCCTCTACCTGGAAGACCCTGGAAAGGGTTGCCATAAATCAGGATTGACTTGAGGGCTCACAATTATATTATTATTTCAATTAAATGAATGGCATTAAGAAGGGCCTTTTCAGCAGCTGCCCCCAGACTATGGAACACCATCCCGAGTGAGATTCATCTGGCACCGACATTGATGATGTTTCAGTGCCTGGTCAAAACCTCCCTGTTTCAGAAGATTTTTAATTAAAATAATATTAACTGTGGGTACTGATGGCATTTTTAGAGTACTGTATTTTTAATTGTATTTTTTATCTTTTTATTGCATTTAAATTGTTGCAAGCCACCCAGAGACCTTTGGGTAGGGTGGGTGGCATATAAATTAAAGGAAGGAAGGAATATGGAATATACCTACTTATGACAAGCTAACATATGTTATTAAAGTAAATAAGTTATTGCTTTAAAAGGATATTTTAAAGATATTTGGGGAGAATTTCTTGATCATGTATTAATAAAGGGGAATGGAAGCATACCTTTGCAACTACCTATAATTTTGGAAGGGAAATGTGTCACCAGATGAGGAATGTCTTGAGATTAATTCTTATATAAATGATAGAGACTTGAAATTAACCTTTGGCTTTCAATGGTAACAGAGGAAGCAAAGCCCGCAAGACTAAAGAAGCACCACCCCTGGGGAATCTGTTTTTTCTCATTCCTGTGATATGTTAATCTCACTCTTGCCTCAATAAACAATTGAAAAGGAAAGTACCCACAAATGGCCTAAGGGAAGTTGTTGGCATCCTCTCAGTTCAAAGGACTTCCCAGACCAGATGTGTGTTTCTCAGTTCACACCTGAAGCTCTTTGATCCTCAGAACAAAGGGTTCAGGGGAATGACTTGAGGTAGGGAGAGAGAAAAAGAACATGATGTAAGCACAGAGAGAGAGAGAGAGAGAGAGAGAGCAATGGAAATGGTGTGCAAGCAAGTATGCCAAGGAACCAAAGGCTTGAAGGGAACTCTTAGATTTTAGTCTACCATGGGCTTACCTCATGGCAGTTAGTAATTGTTTTGGGTGTGTAATGTTTTACCTGTTACATTGTCTATGTAACACCCTTTCTGATCTAACTCTTCCTGTTGTGTTTGCATCCCCAAAGCATCCCCCGGTTCTCCCAGAGACAACCCTTTTCTATTTTGTCCTTGTCCTTTTCTTTTAATAAAGTTTTTAGTTAGACTCCTAGGTCTGGCTAACCCTAGGTTATTTAAATCCCATATGTACTGCCAAACCTCAACCAGAAGTACTGAGAGCATGCACAGAATACAATATGGCTTTACTGTGACTAAGGGGATGGTGGCAACCAAGAGAAGGAGAATAAAGTGTAATTCTGTCCCTCTGGACCGCAGAGGATTGAGTTTATGACTAGGATACCTGCCAAGGATTCCCCTACTTGGTGGTAAGGGCACTAATCACAGCACCCCACTGGAGAAAGGCTCAGAGGAAGGATCTCACCACAGAAGGGGACTCCATGAATGGAGAATCAGTTATATCTCCAATGGCTGGGAGAACACTTTTGATATAGTTGTTTTGATGCTGTGTTATTAGTTTTTCCTAGGTTTTTTAATGTTGTGTTATGTTTATAACATTTTGTTATGTTTTATATTTATTATTAATAAAATTAAAAAATAAACCAATAACTGCATAGGTCTGATGATGATTATCTCCCAAAATAACCCAAAAGGAAATACACTTTTTTTTGGCATGCACATCTGTAACTGAGAGACTGTCCATATTTCTAAAAAAAAACCCCACAATATGTACCATTTTAATTTTAACTTACTCAAATCATGTGGTTTTTAAATTTGTTTCCTGTGTTCCCACTTAGTAATTGAAACACTCCCTTTCAAAACTGGCTATAATGTTCACAATGGGCTGAAGTCATTTAAGAAAACAGCATGCTAAAATAAACAGGTGCCTGGTGGCCGTTTATTTTAACTTGCTTCCTAAGGGGGGGAAAAATCAAATCTGAGAAAAATAAATACACACTTTGGAATTCATTGTGTGAATGTGAAACTCAGCATGGTTTTTAACACAGGTCAGATCTCAGGTTCTTGGCTGTGTGACCAGGGCTTGAGATCCTGGATGTCTAGATGAAGGCACAGCACACTGCAGGACCAAATGGCAGTAATGGAATCAGAGCTCTTATAATCAGTAATCATCTCCAATATAATCTGAAATATTTAGGTGTGTCAAGTATATGATATAAATATGATATTTCTTTGAAACCTGGTGGGATGAAACTCATGAGTGGAATGTAGTTATTAGAGGGTATAAACTATTTTAGAGAAATAGACCTAGCAAGAAAGGAGGAGGAAGAGGTTTATATGTCAAGGATGTTTATACTTGTGAAGAGATCCAGGACTTAAATCCAGGAAGCCAGTTTGAGAGCATCTGGGTAAGAATTAAGGGGGAGAGAAACAAGAGGGATGTTAATGTGGGGGTATACTACAGACCCCCAAGCCAGCCCGAGGAGTTGGATGATGCCTTCATGGAGCAGATGGCTACACATTCAAAAGGGAGAGATGCAGTAGTAATGGGAGATTTCAACTATCCCGATATATGTTGGCAGTCAAACTCTGCCAAGAACATAAGGTCCAGCAAATTCCTCACTTGCCTTGCAAACAATTTCATGGTCCAAAAGGTGGAAGAGGCAACAAGGGGATCAGCTGTTTTAGATCTGATCTTAACCAACAGGGATGACCTTGTTAATGGGGTCAAAGTGGTGGGATCCTTAGGTGGGAGTGACCACACTCTCTTGAAATTTGTTATACAGTGGGAAGGGGAAGCCAAGTGCAGCCATACACACATTCTAGACTTTAAGAAAGCCAATTTCAGTAAACTTGGGCAATGACTAGTTGTGTTGACTTTTAGTGATGACACTAAGTAATAACAAACTGTCTGTTTATTGATCTGCCCAGGCTGACTGGGCAATAATTATTAGGGTCTTCTTTTTTCCCCTTTTTTTGAAGATAGGGACAACATTTGCCCTCCTCCAGTTTGTGGGGGCTTCTCTTGTTCTCCAAAAATTCTCAAATATTATTGCCAATGGTTTTGGAATTACTTCTGCCAGTTCTTTTAATATCATTGGATGTTACTGTATTTGTCTGGCCCTGGAGACTTGAATTCATTTAGAGTAGCCAGGTATTCCTGTACTATTTTTCTACCTATTCTTTACTGCATTTCCCCCACTACATCACCTGCTCTTTGTCCCTCAGGTTGAGCACTATTTTCCTTTTTGGAGAACACTGAGGCAAAGAAGGTGTTGAGAAGTTCAGCCTTTTCCCTGTCCTCTGTTAGTAGTTGGCCATCTTCTCCACACAACAACCCTATCATTTCCTTCTTTTTCCTTTTGCTGCTTACTTAATCTTTTATTAATGCCTCTTCTCTAAAAGAGGGATAAAATCCCATTTGTTAATCTTAGAAGGAAATACGCATTTGCAAATAACCCACAGTAAGCTTTTTACTGAGGGTTATCTAGGAAGCAGGTACAAAATAGTAGGAAGCACACATCTTGTTTTAATGTGATTTCTTGCATTAAAGCAGGACATGTGGAGCAGCTGCTGCCCTGCCACTGCTGGGAGGCTTCCTAGCTCCTGACAGTGCCAGGGTCAGGGCAGCAACTTGCCAGCTGGCAATGTTGTTCTTGCCAGCGAGGCAGCTTCAGTGGCAAAAATGGAACTGCTGAAACTGCTTCCCCAGCAAGAACAACATTGCCTGTTGGCCAGTGCTGAGTTAGCTGGGAGCCCTCAGAGCACTGGCCAGCTGGCAATGTTGTTCTTTCCTGGCGGAGGGGGGGCAGCTTCAGTGACTCATTTCACCACATGTTAAGATAAGGACTCTGTTGCCCCAACCGTGGTGCTGTCAGTAGTCGGAAGCCCTCACAGCAGTGGAGGCTGGCGACAGAAGTCCTACTGCAATTTAAGCATTTCACACATTTTTAAAATGCACTAGAACTTCTGTTGCCAGATGGTTAGTGCTGGGAAGCTTCCCAGTTCCTGACAGCACTGGGATCAGGGCAAAAGGCTCCTTACCCGCTCAGTATGTGATGAAAATGGAACCACTGGAACTGCCCCACAATCTCCAGTTTAGCCATCTAAAAAACCCAGTAGGGCTTGTGTCATGTGCAGTGGCAACATTTGCCGGGAATCCAATTTGGATTAAAGTAAGTGTGGAGTTCTGGCACTTCTTTCCTGACATTTTAAGTGGGTCATAGCAAACAAAACGTCTTTTGACTGTTACAAAACTGCACTTAGTTTATAACAGTTCCATATAAAACGTCGGGTTCTTCAAGCAAATGAGATGAAAATGCGTGGAAGGAATGAAAAAGAAGTCAGAGCAGGTGGAAGCCATGCTATGCATGAAAAATTCATCTGATTATTGCTCTGCATAGTAGTAAATATAGAAGTGCCAGCATTCATTGTGACTGTCTCCAAAGTCTTCCCCTACCATGGGAATAAAAACTTGCAGGCAGATGGATTGGTCCTTACAAGGAAATGAAGTTCATGGACCTTTACTGACCATTTGATCCCAAACAATACTGAAAACAAAAAACAAAAATCCTTTGCATTATAATCAGGATAACTTACAACCACCTGCTGTTCCTGGGAAAACCCATTTCTCTCCTGGTTGGTCTGAGAATTGCAGCTAAAGTCAGAGAGGGCTCAGAAGCTTGAGGAAGTTTGCGTATGATGTCACAGGCTCAGCTAATCAGAAAGTCTTGGCCCATTGATCCAATGTACCACCGGCAGCATCTGATCTAGTTATGTCACTGTTGGTAATTGGCTATGAATGAGAGCCACTATGGTGCATTGCTTAGGGAAGATGGGAAAAGCATTTCCTAAGTTCATAGTTCTTTAGGAAAACATTCATTACTCATCTTTGGAGGTTGGCAAGAGGACAAAGTGCACCTTGTCTCAAGAATCTGTATGCTTCTGTCACTTACAATATATTTTGTTGAAGAAACAATGGGCACAAAACCATATATAGTTTTTTTAAAGCATAAAAACATGATTGTCAGTGAGAAAATGGGTAAAAACACAATTAGCATGAAAAATGCATGTGAACAATTCTATACAGTACTTTAAAAAATCTCTGTGACAGACTATATATGCATTTCACTGGAAGAAACAAAAAGAGCTGGGACACAGTAAGAAAGCTGGTGAGCTTCTGAGAAATGCATCAGAAATGAAACAGACCAGATTTTCACATCCCTCTTGGTTAGCTGTTGGACTAGGATGGGGAAACCCAACTTCAAATTCCTGCTTGGCCATGAAGTTTATGGGTGACCTTTGGCCAGTCGCTATCTTTGTCCTTAAGTTATTTTAATGTGTTTTGGAGTGAAAATAAAAATAAGAAGGAAAACCATGCAGCTCATCTTGAATTCTCTTGAAGAAATGCAAGATTCCAAGTATCTGTCTGTCTGTCTGTCTGTCTGTCTGTCCGTCCATCCACCCGCCCGCCCGCCCGCCCACTAACTAGCTAACTAGCTAACTAGCTAACTAGCTAACTAACTAAGTAACTAAGTAACTAAGTAACTAACTAACTAACTAACTAACTAACTAACTAACTAACTAACTAACTAACTAACCAACCAACCAACCAACCAATACCCTGCCCAATAATGGCAAGCCTCTACTCTGGGCAGCTATACAAAATCAAACACAAGAAACAGATTAAAACTCTATTTCCTAATGGTATAAGTAAACAAATCAAAAGTGAAAAGACTAGATTGGAACCTGACTTGGATGGAACTCTAGACCAGAATAACAGAGTCTGCTATGCCAGAGGTTTTGGCATGGCATCTCCTAGAATCCCGCCCCCTGCCCCAGCTACTATAGCTCTGGCCATTCTACCCAGGGCATTCCGGGAACTGCCATCTATAAGGTACCTTCTCCAAACTTTGACTTAGCTCTGTCTGCAGAAGAACAGATTTGCCTTAAATTTAAGGTTGGATTTGTTGTAACATAAAAGAAGTAGAAAAACATTGCATATGTACCAATCTGAAGTATAGGCAATGTCTGAGAACACTGAGCCATGTGGAAGATAAAGGATGGATGGATGGATGGATGGATGCTGTGTTCCTCCTTTGTCCAGAATAACTTATTCCCAACAATGAGCGTTCATGGCCTGTAAGGTCAAGGAAATAATATTTTCTGATTAGTGTGTCTGATTATGTCAGAACCATAGCAGGAAATCATGGATAACCATTGAGCCTGCACTCTTCATCCATTATTGACACACTGCTCTTTTAACAAGATGTGAGATAGAGAAAGATGTGGGAAGCTGCCAGTATTGACCTTTGCTCAAACTCACTGCCTATTTTCTCACCAGGATGAAAGTATGGATCCCTTTACAAGATTTATATAAAAAACAAACATTAAAAAACAATTGGCAGAAGCACTATGGAATCCAGGGTTCCATTTGAATGAACAACAGTACGGTGGTTTGAAGATCATTAGACCCCATCAAAATTGGTTGAATTTGCAAAGTTAGGAATTAGATGTCAATCAAAACTCATGTATTCAGGTCATGACATCAAAAATATAGGAAACAGTTCTTAATAAAATAAAAGGCGCCAATTTCATAAACTGGAAGAGTGAATAAGATAAAAATTTCTAAATTTCTTGCCTTGTCTGATGCTTTCAAATGTAGATTGGAGGTGCGATAGATATACAAGCTCTGGCTGGTTTCTATTTATTCAAAACAGATCCCAAGATCTTAACCTTTGAAACAACTCAAATAATTTTTTAATTCAAGACTCTGCAGTTGTGTGTACCTAAACATCTCCTCTATTTTAAGATACACTTTGTTCAGTACATAATAAGAAACTTGCAAAATATATTTATAAATATCTAATGCTAAGTATGACATAGAAGCTTAGCAGAAGCATGCAATAAAGCAGTAGATTGACCTCCTTTGTCTAATAAGTGGATGCTGAGTCTGCCTTTATACCCAAAGGCTGGAGTCCTGTTGCTTTATTATGCATGTGGAAAGTAAACAGCATAGTATTCACTTACTTGTGGTTGGCAATTAATGAGTCACATCCAGGATTCTTGGGCACATGTACACCACCTGTCTTGGCTTGCACTTGAGAATCCCAGCAGTGACCCATTAACTGCCAGCTAGAAACAATTGAACATAACACTGTTTGCCTTCTATATGGGTAGAAAAACAACAGGATTCCAGCCATTGAATCTACAGATCTAGAGTTGTGACTTTCTTAACAGAAAATTATGTTTCATGCAGACAGGACAGTGCAATCATTTTTCAGCAAAGGTTTGAGTAAATCTGCAAATTATTAGTGGTGTAATATATGATGCATCTTTTGAACTTATGCTTTGGCTACATCCTGTTGTAGTTTGTTACAGGACAAAGATATGGGAGGTGCCAGATAAAAATAGAGTCAGTGAAAGTTTGGCAACTTTAATATTAGTGCAACTTGTAATAGAGGTCTTGGCTACTGACTGGTTAACCAATTTGAACATTGATATTACAAGGCTGGGATGTAGGGCCTATAGACTGTCTAGGTGCTTACATCTCCCCACAACAACATTGTACTAAAGCAGAAAGTATCTGGGACACTCTTGATGCTATGGTTTGTAGCTAACAGATAGTTTATCCTTATGCCTCCATAATTGTGTGGAGAACATAATGCATGTTTAGCAAAGAGCTGATGAGAATTCAAAGAGTAACTAAGCCTGGATATGTTTATAACAAGTTGTTTTGAAAGTATTTCATGGAATCATAAAATTTCAAAGACAGTGCAATATATGCTCACTCTTCTAATAAAATCAATTAATATGCCTGAATGGCAGTGCAAAAGATAGTTCAGGAAGCCAATGTACAGTATGCAACAGAAGACTCAGATATAGATATAGCTTCCCAATTTACAGTATGCAACAGAAGACACAGATATAGGTAACAGAAGATCTAAATTTGGTCAGTGCACTTATCTGAAAGTACAGTATAGCATGAATGCTATGGAGGCAAGTGTTGGGGTATTTAGAGAACCTATTTGAAAACATCTGCTTACTTTAGCGGTATCTATCAGTGTCCCAAACAAGAAGCCTTTCTATAAATTGTAGAATAACAAAAAGAGGAGTTGATAAAATTTTCAACAATTTTTGTGTTGCATTAGAAAATGTAACTATTTCTCAGAAAATAACCAATGGTAATGGAAACTGGATTAATTTGCAGGAAATTTTGGTGATTATAAAGGATGACTTAGAAGGATACGTACCTCTCTGGTGTCGCTTAGTGGACTGAGGACCTCATCATTTTGGAAGCATTTGAGTAGGTAGCATATAAAAGCAATGACATATGCATACCTATCTGAATTATCTTTTATTAAATTTATGCATAGGCTCTTTAATATTCTGGGTAGGATTCTTTTTGTTATGTGCTGTTTGGAATATTTTTGTTTTATTATTTGCTTTTGCTTGTTATCCTTTTTTAAAAATCTAATCACAAAAAATTAATTAAATATGTTGAGTTCACCTGCAAATGAATAAGCAAGCTGCGCCGAATTTCTGCTCATTCAAAAGAGACTTCATATATTAGTGTTTGGAACAACTTATTTAAAAATTCTAACCAATCACAAACATTAATATAATATGCTACTGTAATGTGTCTTAGGCAATATTGTTTTATGCCTTCTTTTCTCATGATCAAGGGGGATTACTACAGGACATGGGATTTTAGGATTATGTTTTTGACTGAGATGGAGATGCTAGAAGCAAAACTGAGTCAGAGAGGGACAAGAGGTGTGATTTTGAGGATCCTGAGAAGGAGAGGAAATGAAAGGACTAAAGAGGAAACCCAAAATCATCCCTCTATTCAAATATTTTTATGTCATGGAAACAGGTATGGCATGCTTGTACCTCAGAGTTTTTAATATACAGTAATTAGAAAGACACCAACTTGCTATCAATGTTTTTGGGTGCAAATGTACTTCAATTGTCTTCCTTTCAGGTTCTCCGATTGTAAATCATATCAATCCCCAACAATGCTGATTTTATGTACAGAGCAACTATGAAAGACAAACCAACACCTCTACTGAAAAGTTTACAACACAGATTTCAAGAATATGCAGGGGAAGGAGCAAAAACTAGACGAGATACAGTTTAGAGTGTTTTTTATCTTGCTTGTGGTATGTGCAGCACCAAACTTTTTCTTAAAGAGGCTCTTGCTTAAATATTTAAGAAGCTCATATTTGAGGAAGATATGTTCTCTAAGAAAACCACAGTAAGCAAGTGAAATACACATTGATGCTGTCAAACAGTTTGAGTGACCATATCAGAGTATATAGAGTGCACTTTGTGAATTGTTATTGCACTGCGTGATCAACTTGAACACAGAAATTATCTGACAAATAGTCACTAGGATTCAGGAAGTAGTAGCCACATTTGTAGTACTTATTTAAACATTTAAGCTTTTTCAATATTTTGCAAAGAGGCATTGATTTTTGCAGTAGACTAACTGTATTGCCTATAACAGCAAAAGAATCACTCCAAAATCTATTCACTGCACGATTCTTTTAGCCACTTAATAACTTACAAAGACACTCTTCAAGAGCAGACCTGGGCTACATTTCAGTTTATATTGATTGATTGATAATAAATTATAGAACAAAACTTTGGAGTATTCTCTTTAGCATACATAGGATGAATGCATTTGATCCAATGTTGCAGATAAATCATGTAGACTTATCTCATGAATGCTATGTAGAAATAATGACCAGAAAGCAAGAAACATGTTCTGACCTAATAGTATGCTGAGATGTACTGCTATGTATTCTCTGTTTATTCATGATGTTTAACACTCACTGGGATTAATTTAACTAATGTCCACTGAAGTAGATTTCCTAAAACTTTTTACAACATCCTTCTTCAAATTTCTAATTTTCTTTTCTAACAGAAGATTATACATAAACAGGTTATTCTATAAAAGGATTCTGCACAAAACAGTGCAGATTTTTAAAGATTAGTATGTTTAAATATGCTACAAATTTGAATCTGTCCTCTTCAACATCGAATATGCTTTATTCCCTGGGTTGCAAAGATAAATGTTAACATTCATATTATAGCATCATCTTAATAAAGATCAGATAGGTGGATCAAGGAACTGTGGTTACGACAGCATATTTGCTTTCAGAAAGGCTTTCAACATGATCTCCATGGTGGATGTCTTGGCAAGCTGATCAAATATGGGTTAAATGAAGCTATTGTTAGATATACAGTATACGGTTTTACATATCAGGGCTTAATAAAAATATTCCGGTCCTTAGCAGTTCTGAAAATAAGGTAAATACAACCTCAGACGAAGAACAACACATAACATGTTACACTGTGTCATGATTTATTTAACAAAAATAGAGCTAAAATGGAGAAGACATGTGAAAAACTAAGCACACTCTTACTGCTTCCATAGGAATTAAGAGGCAGCAGCCAGCTGGTGCTAACCAAATGCCCTTGAGCAATGGATGATCAGCATATGTGACTACCTATATAATAGTCAAAGTTCTTGCTGTTTGCTGGTCTGGAGCATTCAGGTGTATAACACAATGCGAAGGAGGAAATACATCAACAATGATAGTAGAGAAGCAATTGTTGTTCCTCATCAATCTGGGAAGAGTTAGAAGGCTGCTTCCAAACAATTTAAAGCCCATCATTCCAGAGTGAGAAAGGTTGTTCACAAGTGGAAAACATTCAAGACAGTTGCCAATAAGCGCAGGAGTGGAAGTCCAAGAAAATTCACCCCAAGGTCAGACTGTGTAAAACTCAGAGAAACTGCAAAACCCCAAGAGTTACAGCTCAGATTCTAGAGGCCTCAGTTAACATGTTAAATGTTAAAGTTCATGATGGTACGGTTAGAAAAAGTCAGAACAAGTAGGGTTTGTTGGAAGGGTTGGAAGTATCTGGCTGCTTCTTAGCCTCCTAATTCCTATGGAAGCAGTAAGAGTATACAGTACTTAGTTTTTCACACATGGTTTCTCTATTCTGGCTTTATTTTTGTTAAATAAATCATGACACAGTGTAATATATCATATGTTGTTGTCCATCTGAGGCTGTATTTGCCTAATTTTCAAACCAGCTAAGGACCAGATGATTTTTATTATGTCCTGATATGTAAAACCATAAAATTTAAAAAATGTACTTTTTTCCACGAATGTATGTTATATCATTGTTATTTATTCATCTACATTACCTATATGTTCCATATGCATAAAGATAATTCACAGCTGCTGAAAACATGTAACTTTTGAGAGGTTCATGAGCATGTTACTTAAAAAACCATTTTTACAGTTCTGGACAAATGCTTAAAATATACTGTATAGCCTCAGTGCTCCTTACTGAGTAGGACAATTGAAACAGGTGGACTTAGTGAGGAGCCAATAGGCCTGTCATATAGTCATGCCCAAGTGTTATTTTCTATTCTTCCGTCCTCTTCCCATATGTGCCAGTCATAGGACACACGACCAAGCTTATCCAATAGGCCAGCAAAGCCACATGTGATAAAACTGCTAGTTACAGCTCTGTTAAAACGGTACCTATATTAGACTCAGTTAAAGGAAGAAGAAAGTAAGGTGTGTGTGTAAAGGATCTATTTTCTTGACAAGCAGTTGGTAGTTGCCATGGAGACAGAGCACTAACGCAAACAGTATCATAGCTGGGAAGTCTGGAAGATTGGTTTTCTGCAAGAAAATCTCTGCGATAAGATAAACAATATAAAAGAGCGGAGTACATGATGGTTTAAGAGTTCCCCACATGATCCCATTTGCTCACAAAACGGGCAATCCATGGCATAAGAGGCAGTGAGAAAGACACAAAACAGGAGGTATCATTTCAGTTAGAAAATGACAGGGAGTATTATCCCTCAGTTAAATCCCAGATGCACGGCACAACACTCAATATAGACAGTGCTGTGGTTTATGTAGCAGGCAGGACTGCTGCAGCTGCATGACATTATACAATGCTTTCCCCAGCAAACAAGTGAAGATTTGAGGACACTTTACTTTGGGGAGTCCCAGCCCAGATTTATCCGTCACAGATATAATGCATTGTTTATGCCTTTCCTTCAGGACAAATGCAATCAACAATTGTGTCTTTCATGTCAGTAAAAAACTGTCCATGTAATTGTCCTTGATTATGAAAAGGTTCGCAACCAGTCCATGCTTGTGCACTTTATTATCAATTCCCACAGTTCCTTCCCTGTAATCAGGGACAGTCCAAGTCATTTTGCTGCCTGAAGCAGAACAGCAAATGGGGCCAGGATGACAAACATACCCACAGATTTACACAAGTTACACACAGTACACATAGTTACACTAATTGTTCTGGCACAAGCCAGAAAATTCCATAAACACCCCTCTTCATTTTGGGACTTAAAAACACAGTAATTACACAGCAATTACCTAACAATGTGCTGCCCATTCCAGACACCCCACCTCTATTGCCTGAGGTGGCTCCATCACTTTCTGAAGCCAAACCTTGTTTGAAAGTAGCTATACGGCAAAAAAGTGCAATGCAATGAAATATTTGTTTAAACCCCTAAAGCTAAACTTCCACAATACAGTAACAAGAATTATTTTGTTTTGCCATTACTTAAAGGGCTTGGCCCAGTGAATATGTCTGGCAATTGTCTGACTATGCCCCAGATTTTCTGAATGAAACTCTTTTGATTGTCTTCAATTTGGTTTTAGGCCTGTTACTAGGAGGCAGATGGGATGAGCACGCTTCTCCACAGATTCTTTGTCTCAGCAGATCTGAGACCATGGTACACTTCTCGACTTTCTGGTTGGGAAAAATGCATGGGATACTAATCTCTTGTGTTTCTATTTCTGTTTGGAAGCCTGGACTTAGAACATGAAGATCTCAGACTCTAATTCAGATCTTACCCCTTATCTACTAGTACCTATTCCACCTTTTCTCTCATTTTTTAACATCTATGTGAAATCACTGGAGGGAAAGTTTTAAAAGAGAGACAGGTAAATGCAGCTGAGAGTAAATCTGCAGAGATTGCCCAGAGAAAATGCTGCTCTGGATTAAAAGCCTTCTGTGGGTTTAAAGAGTTTTCCTGGCTGTAGGAGATAGGTTCTGGATGGAAAGCTTATAACTATTACATTGGAACAGTTTGATATACTGAATATAAATTTTGAAATCAGAATTGGCACTGCTGTCGTGAAATGTTGCTTAAGAGGTGTCATTTTCAAGACATGAAAAGTTTTTAGTTTTCCAAACAACAATCCAAAATATACTGTAGTGAACAACTGCATGTTGGCTAATCAACAGTGTCAAAGAGGGATGTGATCAGTACTTACAAAATGTATTTTTCACAGCAATTCTCGAGACCCCACTCTCAGACTTCCCCCTGCAACAGTGAGATTTCCTCACCTTCTGAAAAACTGAGTTCAAGGTCTCTTTTCCCACTCCCCTCCCCCTTTTTTAATTCTCTGTTTGTGTAGGAAACCACCAAATTTTGTGCCACACAATGCCCTTTCCATTTGAATCCTGCAGAGGACAAGTGCCATTCTTTGCAGGAAGTGTAACAATCCCATAAAGCTTGCTATTTCTTTCAGGGGGAAAATGACCATGAAAATTCCACGGAGTCCCAAAAGATCTTGTGAGATTTCTTGGGCAGAGGGAGGATCTCGTGCAGATAAATCCTGCTGTGAAGAGATTTTTTTTCCCCCTCTCATTTCTTCAAGAGCAAGAGGCAATGAGAGTTCATACCCTTTGTGTCAATTATAAGGCAAATTTATTTGTCAACTCTGCTGTGAAACAAAATCAAATAACTTTTGAAGTGCATTATTGGACGTTAAATATGAATAGCACAGGTTTTGTGCAGTTCTGAATGTTCCATGGTTATTTGGAGAATACTCAAAATAAAGATTGACAGAATAAATTGGGCAGGGAGTGCAAAGGTTAACGTTCTTTCAGCTCTATCATTAGCTAGGCGGATAATCTTGCAGTCTTTCATTCTTGGTGAGAAACTGTGGTGCGGGAAGGCCTTCTTTTCTCCTTGCAATGAAATCTTTCTGCGTGAGACTGTCCCTGCAAACATGAATTTCAGAGAAAATCTTGCAGCATTTCTCTGATTGTTTTGAAAGCCTCCCCCCACCCCCAGAAGAAACACCAATCTGTGCAGAATTTCTACAATTCCTGTGCAGGATGGCACCTGTCCTGCACAGATTTTCCCCAGAATCTTGCACAGAAAACTCAAGAAAGGACACCGAATTCCAGAGAATGTGACAACTTCCTAGGAAGCAGGTGAAAAAACGAGGGAGAGGGGAGAGGAGAGTGGTGGAAATCGGACTGGAATCTCATCATCACAGGAAGATGGGGATTATTGCTGCTGGTGGTAAAGTCTATCATCATTGGCGGGAAGCCTTAGCCAATTAGTAAGAGGAACTCTTACTAATACTAGGCTTTCCTAGTATTTTTTAAAGCAAGGATAAAATCCAGACTAGTAACTGTCAAGCATACTTCTATTTGTACTATTATTTCTCAGTTCATAGTGGCTATAATTATACACAAATTCTGCTGAAAAATACATTTACAGCTAAAATTGGGGAAAGCAAATTATAATCTCATCTTTTTATCTATGGGTTTTCTTTAGAAACAAGAGGATAATGCAGAATGAGACCCAATGTACATAATATTACATGCAGGTTTATGCCATGCTTACATTCCCCAGCAGAAGGCACTTAAGAGTTCATCTTGCGCACCATGGCTTTGATGAATGAGTACAATTACTGCATTTTAACTTCTTTCTTAGAGGGGGAAAACAAAATAAACTTACAATCCCTGAAGTTACAATTCAGCATGTAATACAATAAGCAATTCCCCAGCAAGGGGACAGGTTTAACCTGTAATTTACAGACAACTTAAACAGTGGCAAGGGTACACTGTTCTTTGATTGCGCTGCTGATGTAATATCCCTGCTCTACAGAGAACATGCTGAGCATACAACTAATACAGCAACATCTCCAGCCAGCTAATTAGGCTACTCCCAGATGTATTGGTATCCTCAATATATTTCACAGGCTACACTCACTTCGTATTCATCTCACAGTTCCGAAGGAAGGAAGGAAGGAAGGAAGGAAGGAAGGAAGGAAGGAAGGAAAACATACACATGATGTTACTTCTATGTTCTGTCTCTGAACCTACATAAGGAGGAACAGCAGCTTTGCTGTTGGGGCTCACATATATTGATGTAGCCTGCTTAATTATGAATTGGCTCTGCAAAGAGAGACACTTGCTTGGTTTTAATTCTACTGCTCTACTGTTGGGAAGTAAACACAATAAATATATTTCAGTGTTGAAGTGGACAAGTGAATTACAAATGCTATATATGGCCTGGAGGCCATTTTCAGTTTCAAGTCTGAGTATCAGTTTGAACCTTGTACAGATACACTTTTTCAAAAGCACGAAGGAGAAGAAAACACAAAGTACAATGCAAGGATTTCCTAGAAGCTTGATTTCCGAGTATGAGCTTGAGGATATCAGCTTTGTTCCTGTGTATTCTTGCTACATAAGAGTGCAACAATAATTTTGTGCTGACAGAGCAAATCAACACTCTAAGACAATTCTAAAAATGGAGGCAGCCCAACAAAACATTGTAACTTTGAAACTGGGCTTTAGATCAGCACACTTGTAGCAGACAGTCTGCTCTTGTTCTGCACCAAACTTGGGGAAGTTTGGGGAAAGGGTTCTCAAGTTATGATTTTTAAGAGTAAAACTGTCTCCCCCATTCAGAAATAAGCCACCCCAAACACCCCCAGGTTATAGATCATATAAATTGAAAAAACCAAGCTTGTTTATCTTGAAATAGTATGATTGGCCCCACCTGCTCTAGCGGTTGACATACTGATCCTCAAAAAGGGCCTTTCAAATGTGAGAAACAGTGATTTCCTGTCACACTGAGCATGCATGGAACAGGCTTACCAGCAAAAGCATTGCAAAGTAGATAAAATGTTGCAGCTTTGTGGGTAGGGAAGGGAGATATTTGGATGGCTTTAGAACAAATAAAGGTCACAGAAAAAGAGTCAAAGACAGGATTTTTTTGAAGAGTCAAAACTAGGCTTGTTTTCAAAAAAGTAATGGAGTGACAGTCCTCCAAATATAAACTTAAGACTTGGCTATTTGGGCAGGCTTTCCCTCCTGCTGTATCTTAAATTCACATTTTCCATCTTGGATTTATTGCATATTTATTGGTTTTACTGTTTTTAAATTTGTAATGCCGCCCAGAGTAGACCTTTGGTTTAGATGGGCAGGGTATAAATCTAATAAAATAAATAAATAGATAAAAATAAATAAATAAATAGGACCTCGATATCTGGCAGAGCACCTTCTCCCACCCAGTTCTGCCAGAGACACTCATTCTAGCCAAGCTGGGCAACTGAGGGGCCTAACACCAAGGGAAGCCCGGAAGGAAAGAACAAGGAACCAGGCCTTCTCGACACTGGCCCCTCTCCTCTGGAACAGCTTGCCAGTAGAGATCTGCCTGGCTCCTTTTCTGAGTGTCTTAGAAATAAACTTGAGACATGGCTCTTTAGGCAGGCTTTCCCTCCTGCTGTATCTTAATATTTAATTTTCACATCTTGGATTTTTGCATGTTTATTGGTTCTATTGTTTTTAAAGTTTGTAATGCCGCCCAGAGTAGACCATTCATCTAGACACCAGGTTGAAGATGGACTCTCTGTGGAATTGAAAATGAAACTGAGCAGGAGGCATGTCTCTAATTGTCATTGGATCCCCATGGGTTCCACACTAGAGATATTCTTCTACCAAAGTCCTCCCACCAGGGCAAGATGTATAAACTTAAAGTCATCCTAGTTGTTCTGGTACATGAGGCAGAAAATCCCTAGCTCTGGATTTCTCATATCGAGCGAAGTATTGAACTAGATGGCCTCCAGGTAGCATTCAAATCCTCTGCTTGCTGTGAGGAAGCCCATAACCCCTTTAGCTGAGTAGTTCTCCTCAAGATATTATGAGTTCAACTCTCAGAAGATACAACTAACATAGCTAAGGTTCAATAATTAGGGTTGTAAAGAAATCTTACTAAGTCTTGCTAAATTAACTTGTTCTCAATGAGACAGGGTGTTTTGACTCATTTAGACAGCCTATTATGAGAATAAGACAACGGTATGCTTTTAAAAATCAAAGTACAGTATACCCAATTTGTGCAAAATACCTTTGTGCAAAACTACTTTCCTTTTTCTTTGTGAAGCACAACACACAGACACTAATCACAGAAAAGAGGACTGGGCCGTTAATCAAAAAGTCATAAATAATGTAGCTGATGCTTTTAATTGTTCAAAGTCCATACAAACTGGCATAGTAGTTTGTCTGAAGATCATTCTTGCAAATAAGAAAACTCTTTTTGCAAATGTCAGAAAATATCCTTCTGTGAGGAAAAAGATAATGAAAGATTAACATCTGAAATTCTGGGAACTGTAGACCAAAACATCTTGGGGAGGGTGGCAAAAGTTAGCAGCCATTGCTCTCAGGAATTGATTCCAGATATAGCGGTGCCTCAACTTACAAACGTCCTGACTTACAACCATTTTGAGTTATGACCAGCTACAGCCGCAAAATTTTCCTTAGACTTGCAGCTGCAGCGTCCAATTACGAACAGAAAAAGGCAGGGGGAAAAGGCGGAGAATTCAAATCGCTAACCGTTGGTAGGTGAAGAGACTGTTTCTTTGTAGCTCTTTTGCCCCAACGGTTAGAGTGAGTGTGATCGGAGGAGGCTTCAGACTGCCTGGTAAGGTAAGGTTCTGCTTTCTGTTTTTAAAAAACTGTTCTGGGTGGGTTTTGCAGCGTGGTTTTGGGCTTGGGGTTATGTTTCTGTGCTGTGATGGGTCTTGGGAGGTTTGTTTGCTTTTGGGGTTCCCCCCATTTCCAATGGGTCTTGGGGGGTTTGCTTGCTTTTGGGATTCCCCCCATTTCCGCTGGGTCTTGGGGGGCTGCTTGCTTTTTGGGTTTTTTCTCCCATTTCTGACAGGTCTTGGGGTTTGCTTTCTTTTGGGGTTTTTTCCCCCATTTCCAATGAGTCTTGGCAGGGTTGCTTGCTTTTTGGGTTTTTTTCTCCCCATTTCCGATGGGTCTTGGTGGGTTTGCTTGCTTTTGGGGCGTTTCCCCCCATTTCTGATGGGTCTTGGGGAGTTTGTTTGCTTTTTGCTTTGCTTTCTTTGCAATTCTGATCTGTTTTGCACGCTTTACTAGTTTTTCTCTCCCCCCACCCCTTTGACAGGAAGGGACTAATTGCGTTTACGATGGGTCTTGCAGTGATTTTTTTTTGTGATTTTGTTTCTTCAGCTAGAATGGATTAATTGCATTTCAATGCATTCCTATGGGAAATGGTGCTTCAATTTACGACCATTTTGAGTTATGACTGGAGTTCCGGAACCAGTTAAGCTTGTAAGTCGAGGCACCACTGTACAACCTTGATGGGGGCTCTTTATAAGCGCTGTGCACAAATTTGATATTAGAATAAAAAAAAAGATGCCAAAGGAAATGAGGGTATAATCTACTTAGCAGCAGCAGCAACGTATTTATCCCATTCCTATGCATGCCATGTCTCTTAATGTGTAAGGAGGGGAAGGAAGAGCAAGCCAAACTCTTGATTCTGCACATGACTGTTCAGGTTCCCAAAATGGCACTCAAACATATATGTACATGCTGTGGCCGTGGCACAGAGAAACAGTCCATGACAGTTTTCTCAAAGTTGAATTATCATCTGCTGGTTGTGCAAAAAATCTGTACGTGTAATGATTTGCATCTGGACACCAGCACTTGTACTCATGCATTAGGTCTTTATACAATCTGGCACAAAAGTGAAAATCTGTCAGTTCCATATTTGTTGCATTTCTTCGTAAACAGTCCATATTAGGTTGTGACAACTTTTTTTCTCTTTTCTATATAGATATTCGTGTGCATTTTGGCATGTATTTTTTTTTTCTCAATATATGAATTTTTACACACTGGTCCCATTTATAATACATGTTTGTGTTATCTCTGAGCTTAATATCTCAGTGGTTTAGGGCTCTGGCTGCAGAGCCAGAGGTTGGGAGTTTGATTCCCCACTGTGCCTCCCTGACATGGAGTGGGATAATGATGATGATGGTCCACTTTCCAGCTCTGTAGTTCCAGGTTCATTATATATAAGATTTGGGGGAAAATGTTGCACATACCTGCATGTATGTACTTCAAAAAAGGAAAAGGAAAATAATCTGATGCTCACAGGTTTCTCCCTAGATTAGGAGACTGAATGTTAAGTGCTTGCAGTATTAGGCTTGCAGACCACAAATGGAAGTCACAAAAAGAAAGAAAGAAAGAAAGAAAGAAAGAAAGAAAGAAAGAAAGAAAGAAAGAAAGAAAGAAAGAAAGAAAGAAAGAAAGAAAGAAAGAAAGAAAGAAAGAAAGAAAGAAAGAAAGAAAGAAAGAACCCACTTCACGTGAATTGCATTTCCATCCCCAGCAGTCATATATGTCAGAACAAAGCTAGGGAGGGGAGAAGAGGAAGAGAGATTAGAAGGTACGCAAAAGCCACTGGAGAATCAGAACGCTCTTGGTAATGGAGAGGGTTTTGTATTTAATGAAACAGCACAATTCAATACGCATTTAAGGGATGAGCATCATTAATAAAATACTGCTATACTGGCCCTTCTGGGAACCCAGGCCTGATAGTAGCAGATAATTGCCTTTGAGAGGGACACAAAGGAGTCTTGGAGAGGCAAATGCTGCTGAGCTATTTCTTCCAAAGGAGAGTGTTAAGGCCATCATTGCAGCTAGAACACAATCAAGGTCTGCCTCTGACCACCCAAGGACCATAGCTCAGAAGGGATAATATCTTTTGCGTTGTCTATCAGCCGAATTCTATCTCCATTAAGGCAAAAGAAACCCAAGCAACTGATAGAGATCATGGCTTTTAAAATCTCATTCTGCTGAATGCTGTGTGTGCTTTTGCAAATGCACATTGCTGAGCTTCTGGCTGCAGAGAGATAAAGTCAAGCGTGTTGTATTTAATTTTTTTTTATAGATGGTACTTTCAATCAGAGAATTCTAGGGCAGTATATAGAAAAGGCAAATACAACATTAAATCAACCCTTAATATACAAAGAGGGGGAGATCATGTTTTTTTGTGAGGGGGCTATTGCTTGAACTGAAAAAAATCCCTTTAAAAGAGAACTTTGCACATGGTACTATAAATCTTTACTGCAGTGAAGAACCATTTCCTGCTCTATCTCAAGCAGCAATATGTCTTGAGTAAATAAGTAGTAATTTTAATTCTCGGAAGTCAAAGATGGAGAGAAAAAGATGACATCCTACATTGTTTGGTAAGCATGCATACATAAATATACTATCATCAAGCTCTATCTGTAGCTCTTTTCCACGACCATGAAAAAGAAGATGAGGTAAAACTGGGGCTAGAGGCAGGAGTGCACATATCTTAACTGACAACTGAAAGGATAAGTTACTCACAGTAACTATGGTTCTTCAAGTGGATCTCTGTGAACTCACTGTATGCTTGCACTAATCTTCGGAACCTTTTAGAGCTAAAAAATAAAGAGATTGTTAGAGGCCCTCCCCTCCTGCACAGCCTCTAACTGTCCTCCCTCAGTTCTCCAGTTGCCCCTAGAAAGCAGCGTGACAAGAGGGGAGGAGAGAGGGACCTGTGAATTCATAGAGATCCACTCGAAGAACCATAGTTACAATGGATGGATGGATGGATGGATGGATGGATGGATGGATGGATGGATGGATGGATGGATGGATGGATGGATGGATGGATGGATGGATGGATGGATGGATGGATGGATGGATGGATGGATGGATGGATGGAATTCATACCCCACCCATCTAGTCAACTGATTGAGTGGCTTCCAATATAAAATATAACAACATTTAAACAACTATGAGTAACCTATCCTTCATCATGGTCTCCGTAAAAGAACACTAATGAGTGAGTAGCAAGCTAGCTTACTGGTTGGAAGGAGGAGAGAAGACAACACCTGTCTGCTCACAGTGGCAGAGGAACACTCATGAGTGTCAAGAGAGTAATGGGAGATGAAGATAGGAGGCTGGGCCCACCTGGCAGCAGGACAGATGTCATCTAGGGGGACACCCCAGAGAAAGGCTGTTAAGGACAAAACAGCGTGTGTTGAATGCACTTGCACTGTCATTGTCAAAGTACAAAAAAAGTGATGGTACCGACTATCCACCTGGACAACCTCTGGGGTGAGACAGGGGAACTTGCCACACTCTGCTTATAGGTCATGAAAAGCTGGGCAGTGCTGCAAAATGGTGGCATAGAAGGCTAAGGCTGGCCTGACATCCAGTGAATGAAGAAGCTTCTCTAGATGAGAGGACAGGTTTAAAAAAAACAGGTAAAACTATGGGGCAGAAAGATGGAAGTGTGAGTGAACTTTTGGAATGAAGGAGATGTCCATTGCCTCATCTTTGTAGAACTGAGCGGGATCATGCTGGAGTGTGCAGAGTTCTTTAGTTCTTTGGGTGGAGGTGATGGCTACATGGAAAGCCATCTTGAGTGTCAGGAAACGAACGTGAGTAGTTGCCAGGAGCTCAAAAGGAGGTTTCACAAGACATCAAAGAACCAGCATAAAGTACCATTGAGGAGGGGGAAGGTGGATGTCAGGAAAGAGGCTGTGGAGACCTTTAAGGGAGCGCTCAATTGTAGGGTCACGGGGGGGGGGGGGAAGGAAGGAATCCTGAGGTTGATTGGCTACAAATGCCAAAAGATGGATCTTGATGGTTGAAAAGGAGAGCCCCATCCTTTTTCAAGGTGAGAAGGAAGTCACAAACAAGGCGAAGGGATGGGTGGAGTGGTAGCAAGCCACTAAAAGTCACAAAAGAGATGAAATTCTGCTATTTATACTTGTAGCACGTCCTAGTAGAAGGGTGTTGTGAGCCCTGGATAACCTCTAATAGCACAGCAAAAGCCTCCAGGATGTCAGAGCAAGGGTCTGGGGGTCAGGATGAAGGATCAGGCCCTCACTCTGGGAGAGGATGTGTGGTGACTTTGGGAGATGAAGGTAGGCTGTGCAGCTCTGTGGGGCGTAAGCTATTCTTGAAGACTTACTTGTCCTATTGATACTAATGGTCCTGCTTCTAATTAACTGCAAGTAAATCTGGACTGAATCCCAGAAAATGCCTGCCTGCAGTAGCATTTATAAAAGCACAGGTCTCTTGTAGATGCAATGGCCGACAGCCTGTCAGTCATTATAGTTATATAATTTATTACAGGTATTGATATCACCTGGAACCATATTTCCAGGGTACAAGAATAAAAAGTTGCAGGTGACATTTTCTCTGTTAATATATCTCAGCATGTGACAAAGGAAGCCCATTTCTGTAGCAAAATGGTGATGGGAGGAACTTGGACTTCCAGATCTTTTTGGACTACACTTTTCATAATTCCTTATGTCAACCATGCAGATTGGAGCTAGTGGGAAATGTCATCCAAAATATCCAGAGGGCCAAATTCTCCCACCTTTCCCATATGGCTAACTTCCTTCCTTTGTTTTTGATTATGGTTTCTAAAACACTTGGTGGAGCTTCCACTCATTAAAGTTCTCAAGGCAGAGTCCCCAAATTGCAGAAGAGCCCTGTGGCACAGTGGTTAACCCCCTGTATTTATTTATTTAAAATAGTTTTTACTCCACCTTTCTCCTTAAAAAAGACCAAAAGTGTCTTACAATGTTAAAAGCCAACATTTAAAGGGAAAAACAACAAGGAAAAAAATACCACAATGGATCAAACAACTAAAAGACAGTAAACAAAAGCAACACTAAAAACATGTTCAAAGCAGTAGAACGCAACAATCCATAAAAATTAAAAACCCACTCGGGTAGACAGTCAGGCAGGGAAAGCTTGCCTGAAGAGAAAAGTGTGTGGCTGCACGAGAAAGGATAACAAAGACAGAGCCAGCGTAGCCTCCTGTGGGAGGGAGTTCCGAAGTCTGGAAGCAGCAACAGAGAAAGCTTCTCCTGTGTCCCCACCAAACACACCTGTAAAGGTGGTGGGATTGGGAGAAAGGCCTCTCCTAATGAAAACACTAAAGCAGGCTTATAAAGGGAGACACGGTTCTTGAAATAGCTCAGACCTAAGCCATTTAATGCTTTATAAATCAGAGCCAGCATTTTGAATTTGCCTAGAAATAGATTGGCAGCCAGATTGGCAGATTGGAGCTGCTGTAATTGGCTGTGTGGGTGGGAGTATGTGATCCCTGTGACCAGCCCCAGTCAGCATTTTTGACCTCCTGAAGTTTCTGGATACTCTCCTGTGGCAGCCCCACATACAGCACGTTACAGTAATCTAGCCAGGATGTAATTAAGGCATGTGTTACCATGTCTAGATCAGACATCTCCAGGAATAGGCGCAGCTGGTGCACAAGTTTTAACTGTGCAAATACACTCCTCGCCACCACTGTAATAATCAGTTGGAGCAGTACTGCACCCAAGCCTCTGCTCACAATCTGAGTTAAATCCCGAGAGATTTAGGTAGCCAGTTCAAGACTGAATCAGCCTTCCATTTTTCCATGGTGGGTAAAACGAGTACCAAGCTCATTGGGGGTGGGGGTTGAACAATTATGTTGTAAGCCACTCAGAGAGTGCTTTTGCATTATGGGACAATATATAAGTCAAAACAACAACAACATATACTGCAATGCTGGACTAAATTCCAGTGTAAAGAATGATATAAAGGAATTTTGTTTTGTTTTGATATAAAGTTGTTTCAGCCTTCAGACACCCCCTGTGCATTTTCATTTAATATTTCTGCCATTACAATATGCACTATTTCTGCTCTTGCTTCAGCTTGCCCTCCCCCTACATTTCCTCAAGGACTTCATTGAGACAGTAAATAAAAGCCTCCAACAAATAAATCATGTTCAGTTTTATTATTGAAAACAACACAGATGCAAAAACAGGGGGCGAGGGAACTACTAAGTTCCACCTTGCTTGCTAAACACATCAAGCCACATCTGTTTAGGCAAAAACTCAATTCACAAATAATAGGAATGTTTCACTACCAAATTAGTGGTGTTTGATGTGCCCAAATCCCTTTGTTCTTTCTGCTCTCCTGGTTGACAGGAGTCAAATGCCAGATCACTCATGTTTGCTAAGCACAAGCAAACAGCTCAAGAACTTGACATTTTGTAGCTAATAAGCTTAACCTTTATCCACAACCATAACCCTTCCTTTAGCAAAAGGGTCTGTATTATCATTTTAAATAAAGCAATAGAAATGTTTAGCTAATAACTTCCTAATCCTCTCCAGGTGAAAAACATATATCAGATCCCTGCCATAAAGACCTTGCAAAGAGAAAGGATCTTTCTTTATGACAGAAAAAACAACAGAGAAACTGTTGCACAGAAGACAGACCAGCTTGATTTGACATACACTTTCATGGACTATAGTCCACTTGATCAGATGCATGGTGTACAGTATCAAGTTGTCAGATATTTCAGTACGCAGTAGAAGGACAGAGTGAGGAAATGTAGGTATATGGTCATGCAAAAGGTACTGTCACAATGATGTTCAAAGCCAATGAGGGCTTTAGTATAAAGGCCACAGGCGATCTGCTTGCATGTAATTGGCCCTACATTACATTTAAGAGTCAACATGGACTTTGGGGTACTCAAGAGTCTGAATAGCAGGCATTCTCTTTCTGTGCTCATCCTTACTTAGAATCACACCTGACAAAGAAAATCAGGGGTGGACAACAGACTGCCCGTCTGTTTGAGTATCCCAGGGGTGTCCCCAAGACAGTGCACACTACCTAACATTAAGTTGATGGAGCAGCAGGAGGAAGAGGAGGGGGGGGGAAAGGGGTAAACAGTAGCTGAAACTCTTTAAAAACTGACTTTCTAAATTCTGCTCCGAGAATAAAAACTAGGTGGGCCTGTGCAGGGAAAGGACATCTGTATCTGTGCCCCTAATGCAGGAAAATGTGACTACCTAATCTTAGAGTGGACTGGATAGTTCAGTCAGTTGGAACATTTGGCTGCAGAGCCAGAGGTCAAAGGATCAATTCTTCACTGTGCCTCCTGTGAGTAGAGCCAGTCAGTGTAACCTTGGGCAAGCTGCACAGTCTCAGGATGCCCCCAGAAAAAGGGACCAATGGACTACTTTTGAGTAGTCCATATGTAGAACACGCTGGAGAGGGTTGCTGTAAGTTAAAATTGACTTGATAGCAGATAATTATTACCTTAATAGTCACAGACAAAATAATAATACAATATAGTAATGTTAGCAGACACATTGCTCTGACAGGAAACTCCTCTAGGTTTGGTGGCAGATAATGAGCATGCTCTGCACAGACACCCACTAATAAATGAGAAACATGCAATATTGTATTTTTGTCCCCAACAGAACAAAGGGTGGGTGGATACTATTGGAAGCTCTAGTGGTCCATTCCCCCCCCCTTTCTGGACCCATTGGTACTACCTCCTCCCACCCACAGTAGATGTAGCATAAGATCACTTCTGGTTTTAGGAAAAAGAAAAAACTCACACTAGTTCTTGACCTAGTAAATAAAATTAATTGTGCCTTTTGATTTAAAGATGAATTATCTGTTTTAATGTGAAACATATTTGGGGGCCATAAGGCATTTAAAAAGGCTGAAAGGCTGCATGCAGGTTGCCTATTGTCCACGATATTATAGAAGGAGAGGGGCTTAAGCCTGAGAGAAAACTGGGAGGTTCCTTGAAATTAAGTCAGACTATTTATTCATCAAGTCCATGCCTGTGCTGTTTGCTTGGTAGCAGATATCTCAGGTTTCAGGTGGGGATTCTCCAGTATCTTGTATCTAATCATTTTATTTGGAGATTTGAATCTCTTTCTGTGAGAACTCATTTGAATGAACTCAGGACCACCTGCATGCAGCCCTTGTGGTCTAATACTGATTTATTGCCTCTTCACTAGCAGCTGGTGAAACTATCTGCAACCTTTGACAAGGTTTGAACTTGCTTCTTAGCTAGAGATGGACATACAGTACTTTCTGCCCTTCATCAGGAGTTGTCTGCTGCCACACGTTCCCCTGCCAACTCACCCACCAACCTGCTGGCACATGCTGCTCCTTCCCTCTCTGTTGTGTGATCTTCTAATCCGGGCTGGAGTCTGGACTTCCCTTCTTCGCCTCCTCCAGCAGCTGGCCACTCAGATGAGGAGGCGGGGCAGGTATTCCTACAGCACCACCTTTGAATGGCCAGCTGCTGGAGGAGGCAGATAATGGAAGTTTGTGCAACAGGGAGGGAAAGAGCAACATGCACTGGAAGGTTAGTGGGTGACCCGGCAGAGGGAAGAGAGAAGAGAATACATGGCCGCTGTGCTGCCATGTAGATGACTTATGATGAAAGGGCATGAAGTATTTTGTGCCCATCTCTATTCTCAGCTCTATGTTTAATTTATCTGATTATCTAGAGTAGCTCTCTAACTATAGTCAGCCAAAGCATATCACAAAAAATAAGATCACAAAACAGCCATGAAAATGAAGACAAGTTTCTTCCAGCTATGTAGCTCAAAATCCACCTAAAATATTAACTATGAAGGCACCTTCATAGTTATCTCAATTTCTGTATCAGTTTGTGTATCCTCAGCACTGTTGAATTCTCAAAATCTTATCCAGCTCATAAACAACACTGCAGTAAAGCTGCAGCTCTGTTACAGGAAGAAAAAAAAATCTAAAACAGAATGATCAAGCTTAAAATTGCAGGTTTGTTTGTTTCTTTCTCTTTTTAAAAAGCAAATCACATATTTTGCATATTCATGATTTCCAACATCTAAAGCTTGATTTTCTCTAGTCTTTTGATGGAACTTTATTTATATTCCCTTCATCAGTCACACATTCATATAATTAAGCAGCCTTCTTCTGATTTTGAAAAAGACCCTAGTATTTACAGTTTACCACTGTAAGATCAATCCGTTTCTCTGTGTTAGTTTCTTCATAAATACGTACAGATAGCTGCACAACATCAAAGCTGTGACAGCAAAAGTATCAACATGATGCTATTGACTTTGTTCACATCACATTGCTAATTCAGATGTTAGGCTGCAGATATAGCAACACAAATCATGTACTGATTCTTTTCTTTTAAAAGAAAGCCAAGCAATTTGATTGCTGTTTCTAATTACAAATCAGATTATTACAACTGTAACACACATATACACCAATTCTAAACTGACAGGTTGAGAACCTACCCCCCAAATTTCAGACCTTGGGGGCAGAAAGAAAGGCTGTGCAGGTGGAAGAGTTTATTACCAAAACATAGATAGTCCAACAAATGATTAAAATATTTTCCTTGGCAGCAACACTAAATTTAACTTAATTCCTAATAAAATTAAAATGGAGGCAATATTAAACTGATTTTAGTCAGAGTTGAGAGATAATAATGTCATTACAGTTTGTTTCTGAAAAAGTTACCAGCATTAACAAATTAGATATTCAAGACTTGAGGGGGGGAATCAAAATTTCCAAAACTGAAAGCAAAATTGGCTGATTTCCTATTTTTATCTCTTGCTACCACATGCAGTAGTCCTGCCCTCACGATCCTAGAGCACTAAAAATCACCTTCATATGGTGCTATGGTGTTGTGTGGTGTAGCCTTGCTCTCAGCTGCTTCTTGTTTGCCTGCCATGTGAAAGAACTGCACATACCTCACTTTTTTCAGTATTAATATCCCAACCCTCTTGATCAGGAAACAAGGGAAGTTCAGAGAGGTATTCATTCAGAAAGAGTTCCAAGAAATTTAACATACTTGAAAAGATAATATTTTGAATTAAGTAATAAGAACTCTAAATTGTTAGCAAGAGTTACTCAGGTGCAAAAAGCCAAAAATACCATAGAAGTGATTGGAAATGAAAAGGGTATTAGATGCAACAAAATGAGAGAGAAAATAGAAGCCTTTCAAGACTTTTAAAAAAGATTATATATTAGCCACAATATGTCAATAGATATATAGATAACAATCTGATTGGAAAAATGCAAATGGAAGATATGGAAAAATGTAACAAAATATTACGGAGGAAGAGATAGAAGAGATTAGGAATACATTAAAAGTAGGTATGGTATGGATGGTATGGATTGGGCTCAGAATATTATAAGGTTTTAAAGAATCTCCTCCTTTCCAAATTGAAGTTTTTCTTTTACAAAATATCATAGGGGTATGAAGTTCCATTGTCTTTGAAACTTTCAGTGATTGTGTTAATCTTGAAACTAGTTAAGAATCCCATGAATATGGGATCATACAGACCAATATCACTGATAAATCAGGATGCTAAAATATTTACAGCCATATAAGCCAAGAGATTGAATAGTTTTATTGATTAATATATCAGTAGAGATCAGAAAGGATTTTTGAAAGGTAGACAAATGGGGGATATAATGAGAAGGGTACTTAATGTAATCAACACAAAAAAAGAGAGAAAAATAAAAGCAGGAATATTAGCATTAGATATTTTCAAGGCTTTTGATTCAGTGGAATGGTTGGCACTGAAGATACTAATTTAAAAAACCAAGGTTTTGGTACATGCTTTAGAAATATTATCCAACAATTATTTTCAGAGAATACAGCTACAGTTTTAGTGAATGATGGGATGATAGAAAAATATCATTAGGCCAAGGAACAAGGCAAGGATGCCCCCGATCTCCAGTCCTATTCATTTTGATAACTGATTAGCAGGAGTGATTAGGGAAGATAATGAAATAAGGAATAGAGGAAAAGAAAGAAAATGCAGTGAATTTATTTGCAGGTGGCACATTATTAACAATTAAGGATTGAAGAAATAACGGCGTTAAGAGTAAATTGGAGTAAATCAGAAATTATGTTAGCAAATTATAACAATGAAGAGAGACAAAAAGGAAAGACAAATCTGAAGGTAAATTAAGAACTAGTATTAGATATTAGGGATAAATATTACTGTACTTGGAATTTGCAAGATGTTAGTAATGAAAATGAAGATAATCCTTCAATCATTTTTATTTTATTTTGGATGTTACCCATAAAGATAGATAAGGATTTAAAAGTGTAGAATTTGATTAATATATATTGTATCAAAAATAAAAGACCACAAATAAATAACGTTAAAAAGTATGGTATTTATCTCAAAAGAAAGAAGTTTAATGTTTGGTAAACCCAAAACTATCAGGAGATGGTATTTAGCACTAACAAGAATGAATATAAAGAAGGAGGTATGAACTATATGTTGGAGAGGTAAGAAAGAAGGGAAAACGTATTTACATATGCGGTGGACATGCGAAGAGAGGCAGAAGGAATGGAGAATTGTTTTTAATGAGATTCATTCCCCCCATGGATACCATGGGGACTGATATACACAAAGATGTCCAATGTTAACTTTTTAAATATTTCTGGAAATGTTCAATTAAAAAGGGGGGAATGAAACTGATTAATCAAGAAAATTGATACAGGGTACACAATTCAAAACAAAATAAATTGACAATTAAAAATGGAGGGGGAACCCGAAGGTGGTGGGCTACATTGTGAACTTGAGTTACGATTGTATTTTCTTTTAGGTTTTATGGTTTGTTTTTTGTCATTATGTATTTGTCTTAGAATAGTTTTTGGTTATGTTATTTTTGAAAGTAATTTTATTTTTTGAAGAAAAAATAATATACCAGACATCTTTATCAGGAAACAAAGGAAGTTCATGGAGGAAGTGTTTAATTAAAGACCTCAGCTGCATGCTAGGCCTCTATACCAGTCAAGTTGTCTCTGCAACTGCATTTTTATAGCAAAACAAATGGATCCAAGTAGGTTCTGAAAAGCATTTATAGACAACACAGAATACACTGGATTACAAAACATCTGTCAGCAACATTGTATGTCCATGAAGAATTAGTGGCTAAGTATGGCAATTCCAGAGAGGGAGAGAGAGAGAATGGCGGGTAATAATGGAAAGCCAATTCAGAAGTGGTGAAAGGATGCATGGAAACAGAAGATGCAACTGATTTCTGCTTTGTGTTCTTCAGATGTATTAATCTTTACTGAAAATGAAATCAATTTTCCTCAATGGGCAGATACACAAAATTCAAATAAGGCAGGAACTCATGTAGAAGAGAAATGACATATTATTTTTCCGTGTATAAGACTATACTTTTGTCTAAAATCTTTACACTAAAAATGGAGGGTCGTCTTATACACAGAAGTAAACTGAGGAAGGAACAAAAACAAGTGGAGGGGAAAGCAGGGAACAAAGTGATCCTGCAAGGCTTTGATCCCTGCTTTCCCCTCCACTTGCTAAGCCTTAGCAAAAGGAAAGCAGGGATCAAAGTGCTGCAGGATGGCTTTAATCCCTGCTTTCCCCTCTGCTTACTAAGTCCCATGGGGCTTAGCAAAAGGAGGGGGGAAAGGATCAAAACGATTGTGCAGTCATGGGATTGCTTTGATCTCTTTCTCCCTCCTTTTGCTGAGCCCCGTGGGGCTTAGCACGAAGGGAGAAAGCAGGGCTTTGATCGGCTTCACCCTATCCTTGCTATGCCCCACTTAGATTTCTTAATTTTGGGTTAGAAAAGTGGGGTAATTCTTATTGCCCTTGTCCATTATGTCTGAAACTGCTCCAGGGTACCAGAGTAGAAAACCAGAACATTAAATATTAAATTTAGGAATGAGATATCCAATTAAAATTATCAAAAGAAGGAGAGGAATATACTTGTGTGCATATATTTAATTCCTAAAAAATCCTGTTTCATAAATGTGGGATATTATGCTTTGTGTGTCTATGATTCAAAATGCCAGGAAATGGCCCAGTATTGCTGCACAACTGTGTTGCCAGCATGAAAGAAAGATGCCAAGCTTTACATAGCAAAAGTGAGCATGAACGATGACAATACCAATGGCAGCAGTCAAGATGGTCTACAGCAATGTTTTCCAATCTTGGTTCCTCAGATGTTTTTGGACTACAACTCCCAGAAATCCTGGTGGTGAAGGCTTCTAGGAGAATTAGTCCAAGACCATTTGGGGACACAAGGTTGGGAACCACTGGTCAAATCGATTGCTGTCTTGTACTCAGAAACATTCAGAAAGTGACAACAAACAAGAGAAAATCCCAGACTCTGACTCCTTTTTTAAATCAGTTAACCACTTTTCACCCGAGCACAAAGCAATTTTCAGGGCTTTTTTTCTGACGTGTGAATGGTTGAAATTATGACAAGATATAGGCACCAAAGCTCTGATAACATTAGGTAAGACCACCCCCAGTCCAGTAATTTAACTGCCAGCACAAACAACCAGGAAGGAGTTAAGAAGTTCTCCTCTTGAGACACAGCTAATTGGGTCCCGGCTGACAGAATCAAAATGTTCAGATTGCCAAAGAACTGAATCTGAATGTTTGTGTCAGGAACTTGGCCTCAGAAATCCTGAGAAGGATGTATACTGAAAGTACTCAGGGCTGGGACAAACACAGCTCCTCTGTGCTTCTGTAAGGCAGAAATACTTTGATTGTGCCTTACAAAATTGTATGCTAAATTCTTGGAGATAACATGGCAAATTGTGTTTGGCTTTTTTTTTTTTTTACTCTTCAAAGAAAACCTATAATTTGACTCTGTTTCTGTGACCTTTAATTGCCTTAACCTCTCCAAATAATGCCCTTACCTGCCCAGGAAGCTGCAACAATGTACTGTATCTACTTTGCAAAGTTCTTCCTGGCACGCCTGTTCTATGCATGCCCAGTGTGTTAACAAATCGCTGTTTCTTGTACAGTATTTGAAAGGTCTTTTCTGAGGACCAGTGTTTCAGTCCTACAGCCTCGATTCTTTCCAAATTAAAGAAGTTAGTGAGGCCAACTATTCTCTTTCAAGATAAGCAAGACTAATCTTTTCAATTTATATGATCTGTTTTAAATCTGGGGATGTTGCTTGTTTCTGCATAGAGATAAAACACTTTTACTTTTAAAAATCACAAGCTGAAAACCATTTGCCCATACTCCCCCAAATATCTGTCAGACAGACAGACTGTCTTGTACAACTGTGCCAAATTTGGTGCTGATCTGAAGTCCAATTTAAAAGTTATAGATGTTTGTTTGGGCTGCCCCCACTCTTAGAATTACCTTTTAGAATATTGATTTGCTTGGCTACACAATAACATAGTTTCACTACTGTGCAGCTTTAATTTGACAGGACCAATCTGCTACAGTCAGTTAACCTTAAACCCTACAATGAACATAGATATTTCAATCACCTAGACAGACAAGAAAAATATGTTTATGAACAAATAACATAATTCCTTTTACTTGATTAGAACTGAAGAATCTAAAACATACTCTTGTGCACTTATTTATCTGTAGTGCCATATGGACATCTTTCCAACATACAGTACATCTTTATAAGCCTTTACTATGTTTTGTGGTGCTGGAGGAAACTCTTGAGAGTCCCCTGGACTGCAAGGAGAACAAACCTATCCATTCTAAAGGAAATCAACCCTGAGTGCTCACTGGAAGGACAGATCCTGGAGCTGAGGCTCCAATACTTTGGCCATCTCATGAGACGAGAAGACTCCCTGGAAAAGACCCTGGTGTTAGGAAAGGGTGAAGGCAGGAGGAGAAGGGGACGACAGAGGACGAGATGGTTGGACAGTGTCACTGAAGCTACCAACATGAATGTGACCCAACTCTGGGAGGCAGTGGAGGACAGGAGGGCCTGGCGTGCTGTGGCCCATGGGGTCACAAAGAGTCAGACATGACTAAATGACTAAACAACAACATGTTTTGCTTTGCCTCATAGTGTCTTTTCTAAAACACTTCAGGAGATCCCTTATCTTCCTGCCATACTGATAATGCTTAACAATGAAACTGTGGAACCTTGATTTTAAATGATGCATTCCAAATAGGCATGGTACGCAGTTCTCAATAATCAGTATCCAAAGAGTAGTAATCTCCAAAAGTATTCAACACCTTATCTGTCCATATACACAAATGTTTACTATTTATAACCTAAAAGAAAAAGAAGAAAGGGCAGAAGCTCCCCTTAAAATTTCAACACCTTACTTGCAAACCATTTTAGATACCTGGATGACCAAAATATCTGCAAGCTTGCATTTATGTTCCAGGACAGGACAAAGCTCACTAAGGGTTTGCTTTGGTTTTCTGATCTTTGCCAGAAGGAAGTGTTCATAAAGCTTGTAGGTCACAAACAGCAAATAAATGACCATGCAATGATCCAAAGGCTGAAAGGGATGATAGATTCCATGGGGTGTTTCGTGATTATTTTGCACTACAAGTGATATGCAGCCAATCATTTAAGCATTCTAAAAAACATGGATCAATGCAAGATACACTACACAGACATCAAATCTTTCAGAGAATGAAAGATGGTCATAGCTGTTAGACCAGCTTTTTTAAGATCAGCTGAAGGATGTGCATTCAGTATGTTTTATGAAAACAATCCCATTCTTTTATCCTTTATTCAGACTTCATCATATCTTTTTGATTATACTGACAATCAAGACACAATATGCAATTTCCCCAATATAGAACCAGCTCTATCAGTAAGCAATGATAGGAAGCTTACTTCCCATGGAGTGTCACTGCATTATCTCCACGACAAAATACTGCAGTCTAAACATTGAAAAAAGGTAATATCCATACAATTGCACCATATGCTTGAGAGAAGACACATCGTCTGTGTCATCTCTCAAGCATATGTGCAAAAACCTTTGCTATTTTGCTGGCCACTGTGATGATGCTGATAGACTATCAAAATTAAGGGGGAAGCTGAGGCAAGTAATTTACAGTAGGAACCCCATATCCTCTGGAGATTGGTTCCAAGCCTCCCCGTGGATATTGGAAACCACAGATAATAGCAAATATTATATATGTAGCATGGTAAAGGGGTAAAAAAAAAAAAACAACGCAGAAAAAAATATTTTCACATGCAGTACCAGAACTGACCACTACTGGCAGGAGAGACCATGTTATGTATTGCTTTCTAATAAGTACTGTATTCATAGCAGTCTTTCACTCCCTCTAGATGTAAAAATAGTTTTAATGGATTTGTTTTCTTTTAATATTTTTGGACCACAGATAAATGGAACTACGGATATTGATCCATGGAAATGGGGGTCCTACTGTATAATCTACCAAATGCTCCTTGTCAACCTAACCAAGATAGCAAGCCATATGTGCAGGGTTACCCTATTACCTATTTATTTATTTATTTATTTATTTATTTATTTATTTATTTATTTATTTATTTATTTATTTATTTATTTATTTATTTATTTATTTATTTATTTATTTATTTATACCCCACCCATCTAGACCAAAGTCCACTCTAGGCGGCTTTTTAACAGGTTTTTTTTACCAGGTAAAGCCTGTTATCAGGTTTACCTGGATTTGAGACATGCCACTCATGCCTATCTCGACAATCACCTGGGCAAGGTCTCAAGCTTCCTTAAAGGAAAAATAAATAAATAAATCTAGCTCTGGAATTATAAAACTAAACATGTAGTAACTGTTTTGTCAAATTGTTGTGGGGGATAAAAGATTTTCACATGACAAGCTAAAGAATGAAGCCACCCACAGCCTCCCTGGATGTATAAACGAAGGAGTCCTTCTCTCATGAGCAAACGCAGCAGGTGTGGAAAAGCTCCAGTCTAGGTTGTCTGCAAATGCTAAAATCTGCACAGAAAACAGTGATGAATCCTGCCTCAGGCTTGTAAGAGCTTTAGATTAAAAAGGATGTGTTCCGAACTCTCATATTGTACATCATACGGGTCTTCCAGGAATAAATCACATTCCCTTTTATCTTCCACAGAAAGCTGAGCTGGTAGATGAGTTTATCTTGGTCCAATATTGAGGAAAGGAAGGAGGACGAGCTATTTTAGATGAGGAGGAGGATGAAGAGGAAGCTAGTGATAGAGATGATGATTAGGTTTATTGAGTTTATGGGTCCTGCAAATCTTAATTTTTTTGGAAGAGATTTCAAACAATGAGTGGCAGGTAGTGAACACTGGACTCAGGCAACCTAATCTGAACTGCAACAACTGGGTTATCTTATTTTCAGTGAGGATTGTTTCTGAATATGTATTCTAATAGTATTTTGTAGGTGTACTGTGTGATTTGGCACATGTTTATTTGGAAGAGGTGGTCACTGCCTTTAATGCAACTTCTTCCTTAAATGACTACCCTGTGCACCATAGGTAGGTCATGGCCAGAGTTCACCTCTGAATGTTTGATGTGAGTGCAAAATGTTGAAGTGAATTAAGTCTAAAAGCCATGCCCTGTGCTCTTCTGAACAGTATGTCTTACAATATTCAATGGCAAAAATTCTGTTGCTTTGGATTTATGACTTACAGTAGTGCATAATTAGGCACTACTCAAACAAGCCCATTTGAACCAATAGCCATTACAGAGAAGTCAGCCCATCAGGTCGCCATTGATTCAATAGGACTAGTGAAACTTAATATGCTAATCAACAGGATTTCAAGCAATGAGACTTAATTTCAAATAAACATACACAGCTAAGTGAGCTGCTCCACAAAATCTTCTCTTTGGATCCCCAAATATATATTGCTGAGAAATGAGATTACTTTCTCTTTTCTCAACAATATTAGTGGTTTTTCAACTGGGCTGTGTGTGTTGTGTGTCTATACACTTGTTGCACGACCCTTATGAATTTTCATCAGCGGCTTAGTTCCTACCCGGTTGCATAATGAAACTTTAATTCAAATACTCTTTCTCTCTTCATAAAATCTTGATATGCCAAGTCCTACTGACATCTCCCTGGTGGGATTAAGGGATGTTCAAACTGAGGCAAAAGCACGGGAGATGAAAAAGGAACATCTAACAAAGAAAGGTGGGAGGTAAGAATCCAGTGAAGGATTTTTCAACCTCATTTTATCTCCCTTAAATTCATTTGGCATAAGTCCAGCTGGCCTGTTTTTGAAAATATCTCCCCCTTATTGTGTGATGACAGGGAAGATACTGATTATAAGGCTTGCTATAGGATTCATTGAGAGGTTTTGTGTTTGGTTTTTTTTTTAAAACTGAGGGCTACTTTATATCTGCACAAATTGGATAGGGTTCTGGGAACCTTTTTTTTTTAAAAAAAAAAAATCTAAGTCTGCATCTATTGAGATTCCATGAGAATTTGTGCATGTGGCAAACTTGAGAAGATGCTAAAAGGTAACTTCCCATCATCTTAAATATGGCTTGCGTTCTTTGGTGTCCCCCTTCTGGTTGTAGTTATTTAAAGATAGATAATGAGTAGGAATATCATTTCAGCTCTGTGGCTTTTTTAAAAAAATAACCTTTTACCAAATTAGACCAATTACTTCATATTTTGAATGGGCAAAACATGGAAACATAAGCAGTAGCAGCAACACATCTAAGAAAAACTAAAATGGACAAATTCGTTTACCTGTGGCTGAGGAGTTCAGTGTTTCACTTTTAGACATCTGCATTTCAGTTCCTATGTATTCAACTATGGTTGCTGTACATTAGGTTTAGGACTTCTCCCCCCATTGGAGGATCCTTATCTATGATACCTGCATGGCGGGCAGGTTCAACTTGGTCTTCTGCATGCAAGAAAGAATTTACTGGAATGTGCACATTTCCTGATACTTGAAATGGAAAGAACTTTTAAAAAGTATGAACACAAGAGAAAGTGCAAAAAATATTCTCATTCCTTGTAGCAATTTCAGAAAAGGCTTTCTAGTATTAGTTTTATATGTAGTCCAGTGATTCTTAATTAGTGATATATGCAGCACTGGTAAGACATGGAAGTAGTCTAGGTGTGACTCAGGGGTTTTGTAATTTTCTCAAAACAATTCAAACCCAAGAAATCCACTTGCTACACAGAAAACATCTCTTCTAATTTCATAATTCTATCAATTATCACTCATGTCCCCAGTGCAAATATGATATGCCAAATCATACCAATTCTGCCTGGCAGAGATTATTCATTTGTTGCCTTTTTGATGATCAGTGGTTTGTTTTTTGAATCTCTCATTCCTTTTGTTCACCAATTTACTGTAAAAGATACAAATATTAATAGAATGGCTGTACAGTAAGGATGCAAATCTTTGTTTGCCTGCTCTTTCCACATAAGGACATAGCATTACAACATTCTTACGTGTGTGTGGTGACAAATTTGTGTGTGGTGACAAATTTTCTGACTCTTTCAATAGAGTTTTGGCATTGGTGAGAGTGGTGTTTGCAGAATGTCAAAGCTTGTGCAATGTTGCACATTTTTGTGCAACACTGTGTGAATAGTCCAAACACTAGGCCAGATGGTGCTTTATTTAAAAATATGAAGCACTAGGATGTTGCTAGTATCTTTCTTAAATACCTTCTGTGCTTGTTGCATACCTGTGGGGTGGGTGTATTTTGCTACTCAAAGTAAAAGGACGCTAGAGATATTTTGCATTAATTATAAAGATCATGAGGGACAAAAAGAAGCTTTGCCTCCATGCTACCTGGAGGTTTGGAATTTTGCATGCTTTAAAATTTGTTGTAGGGAGGGCTCAGAACAGCCTAAATGTCTCAAAACAGTCTAAATCCATGCAAACAAGCAATTTAATGAGCATTCATTATAATTCATAGTGCTAGTATAACACTGAACGAAGGAGAAGGAATACTGAGGGAACAGCCACCACATTTTACCTCATTCACCACCTTTAATTTCTACCATACTAAGTTTTAAGCACATTCATTAATTCATTAATTTATGTCATTTCCCCCCCCCTCCAATGTATTCAAGACTGAGTGCATGATTTCCTTTCTCCCCCACTTTCTCCTCACTACAACCTTGTGAAGTAGATAAGAATGAGTATCTGACCTAAAGCCGCATGGTGATTTTCATGGCTTAGGGAGGACTTGTATCTCCAAGAAGGGAGATCAAGATTGACAATCTGCAAGTGGCCCCTCAAGTATTCCCAGCAGATCGTCTGGCCCAGCTCCATAAGTCCAGGCAGCCTGGGAGAGAACAGGCTTCCCTGGCCTCTAGCCACCAGACACACACCACTACAGGTGGAGGAAGGGCCACCACCTGATACAGGGTAGCTGGAGGAGAGTATAACAGAAGAAATTAAAGGGCAGGAGTTGCAAGGGTGAAGGTCATCATTAAGATGGGCTGTTTGTATTTGTGTCCCTGGTGATACGAATATGAATAGCAGCACCACAGGTGCCATGGATACCCATTCTCTTCCCCCAGAACTGGCTGGCAGTGCGCGGCACTTGGCTCCATCATCATTGTTGTTGTTGCGCAAATTGCAGAAGTAGCCTGGCCAGCTCTTCCCCACCTCCCCAGGAAGCTAACCGTTCATTGGCTGAGTAGGGAGACTCCCTGTCTTACCTCCACACCAGAGTGGTCAGCTGCACGGGGAGGCAGGGAAGAACCAGCGAGGCTCCTTCCACAATTAGCACGATGACAACGACAGAGATGAATGCAGCACAGCGACCAGTAAGTGAACCAGAATCCCCAGAAATATGAGTACAAACAGCGCATCACTAGTCATCATCATCAACCATGTCAGATGAAGGCAGTGGGATCTCTGCAGAAGTGCAAACAGGGATAGGGGATAAGGGGAGCCATCTCCTCCCAGCCAGTCTTCTTGACCATGGAAGGGGGTGTGAAACTGAGGCTCTGGCAACGCAGCCCCCAAATGACCCAATCTCCCTCAAGCCTTGGTGTCCTCATTGCCCAAGGGGAGCTAAAGAGCATACCCACAACACAGCTTCAGCGCTACAGATGCAGTCAGCAACAGGCGCAGCAAAGGAGGCTCTGGGAGGAGCAGTGGTGTGCAACCCAGCCCTCATCACAGCTTTCCCCAAAAAGAACTGTGCCCTGGATTTGGACGAATACTTTCCTCCTGCTTCCCCAGACTTGGACTTTTGGAGCCCACCATAAAGTCAATTAAGGTCCCAGGTTAACTGACCATGCCCAAGGGGTTAGTGCCAGAAACTCAACCCAGTGGGGTTCCAGGCGGAAGGGACCGCAAAGGACAGACTATGTGCCTTTAATAAAAGCGAGTGACCAAATCAGCCTGAAACCCAAGGGATTATTGCTGGGGGACTCCTCAGCTGCTGGTCTCCAGGAGGGGGTGCCAGTGGATCTCACGCAATCATAAGTGCAATCATGATCATCATCATCACCATCATCCTTTTCCTCCTCAATCGTTTCACAGCATGGGAAAGTTCTGTTTATTGCAAGTCTTTGAAGCATTTGCAACATGATGCCTCTTACAGATCTTTTTTGTTGACTTAACATGATCATTATTGAGTGAGCAATTAAAACATTGTATTATTAGGACTTTCACTGAGCTGAACACACATAACAAAACAGATTTTATTATCTAGATTGGCTAATAAACCAAATGAAAATGCTGGCTGTGGAGAGTGCCAGTTCAGTACAAGGTGATAATATATAATACAAAAATAAAGAGGTGAAAAATAATTATAATAATTATGTTCTGGTTTTGCTTGTTTTGTAAGATGGGAAGAGCACACAGTAGAAATTTCACCAAGGAAGAACACTCCACTCCTAATAGTTTCCACTGAATAATGAATGGGAGATTACTAGACCATGTATCATGATATCTGGGATTTTAGCATACAGGCAATGTAACTTCAGGGCCAACGCACAAAACATGACGAAAAATTGCATAATCCAACGATGAATCAGTGTGGCAAAGTGTTTGAAATGCTGGACCAGGGAGACCTGGATTCAAATCTTGAGCAACTTTGAGTCTCACTCTCTCTGCCTTAGTTCGCAAGACTTTTGTGAGGATGAGGCTAGATCATGCCTGCCACCTCAAGTTCCTTGCAGAAAAGTTAAAACATAAATGTAATTAATCAACAAACAGAAACAAAATTAGGCTTGTCGTACAGAGATGGCCAGTACAATATTGTTCCAGAATCCAGGACCTTTGTAAGGAAATAGTATTGCCAAGCACTCAGAAAGGTCTGTGCCTCACCATTAGACCTCCTGGGTTCTAGACCTGGATTTCTTGTCTTGATGATGTGCTCACTCATTTTTGCCTTGTGGCCCAAAGAGAGAGCATTGGAGCACAATTCTAGCCAGCCATGTTCTTATAAGTGGGAACTGTTACTATATTTTAGACTGGAACTTCCAGTGTTCCACAAAAACAATAGTGGTGCTGGTTGGTTGTAGTTTACAAAAAAGAATTGTTTTCCTAATCTGGTTCATGTGTACAAAAGGAATACATACATACTAGTACGACTTTTTAAGTACAATCACAAAACAAAGTGCAGGAATTGGGACGTGCAAGAAATGGAAAGTGGCAGATCTAAAAACAAATACTGTATATAATACATACATACTTTAATTCTTTATAGCCGATCAGGCTGTATGCAAGAGAAATTACACCAATCCTAAAAATACTATTTAAAATCTAATATAAACAAGCATAAAAATAATACAATAATACTAATAAAATAATAAAATAAGCATTCTCCAAAAAAATAATAATATGTGAAATTAACTTGAAAAATGTATGAAGCAGGCAATATGTTCTGTCTTTCCACTGCTAGTTTAACAAATGTTCTGTATTCTAGAGCAGTGGTTCCAAATCTTGCATCCTCAGATATTCTTGGATTGCAACTCCCAGAAACCCTGGCACAACTAGTGGTGAAGGCTTCTGAGAATTCTAGTCAAAGAACATGTCGGGATCTAAGACTGGGAACCACTGTTCTAGGACAAATGTGGACAGCTGTAGTTCCCTGGATATTTTTGCCTTACAAAGTATGAGCAACCCTAGTTAAAATCTGAGCAGCCTAAAAGTGAAGGTTTACAGGCTTTGAAGGCCTCCAAACATCTGGAGGGCCAAATTTGTTCACAACTAGAGTCAAGCTATTAAACAGGAGCTATTTTGTAGTACGCCATTTTCCAGCTGCAACTGTACCTTCATTTTTGCTATGCCTTGAGAGTAGAAGATTATGACCTGACAGGGCAGGAAATCACATGGAATTCAGGCGTTCTTTTCAACTGTATGGATAGGCTGTAGAGGAATTGCCCACAGCTGCAAATGTATCTGTTAGCATATGGCAGGAGGTAGCAAGAGTGTAAAATGCAGCTGCTGTTTGTGTGGGATGCTGAGAAAGAATGATGGGAAGACAGAACATTCCTATTTTTGGAAGCTAGTTAATGTCAAGAGTAAACAAACGATACCCATTTCCATGAAATTACTCTGTACACCAGATCTGTGCACAGGCATTACCAGTTGGAGTTCTATTTTTAATTGGACATATTTTTGGTATATGTGTGTCTATGTGTGCATTTGGTAGGCTAGCTTAAATAATTGCAGTTTTGAAGGAGATAAAAAATGTTAAATTTCCAGATCTTTTCTGGTGCTCACAATGCCTTGGATTTCTCAATCTGATGACACAAAATGTTTTACCATAATATACATGGCAAATCTTTATGCGCTACTAAATGTTTTATTATCGGTTAGGTTTCGGCTTTCTTTGTGGTCCAAGTACACCTTGGGATTTTATTTGTTTAAAGGAGGAGTTGGGATGGGGCACTGTCACCATGTGGGTGGGTGGTCACTGGAGATGGTGGCATGCCAAACCACAGATCAGTTGTTCAGCTGGGAAGTGAACCTCATTGCACCACCCAACCAGTAGTTTGTGCTAATCTCTAATCATATATAGTTGTATCTCGCAAGGTGACGACCCCACTGAACGACGAATCCGCATTATGATGACTTTTTGAGATCGCTATAGCGATTCGCAAAACAATCATTCCAATCGGCAATTTTCACTTAACGACGATTAGGTCCATGCTTTGCAAACCATTTGTTCGCAAGAAGATGATTTTTCCGGCTCCGCAAAATGGCTGCCCTGTGTTTTCCGGGCCCATGCTTCACAGGTCAGCCATTTTTACAGCTGATCGGCGATCGCAAAATGGCTTCCCTATAGGTGATCTTCACTGGATGACGAGTTCAAGTCCATTTTCTCCATTGGAATGCATTAAACCGAGTTTCAATGCATTCCAATGGGGAAAGAGTTTTTGCATGATGACAATTTAGCTAAACAGCGATTTTCCCAGAATGGATTATCGTCGTCATGCGGGGTACCACTGTATATAAAATAACCCTATAAAAATTAAAATTTGTTCAAAATAATTAACAGCATCCAAGAAATTCAGTTGTGAAAGGCAGCTTTAACTAATTCTGTCTTTATCAATTTCCTGAACATAAGGAGGGAAGGAGCCTGGCATATCTATGTTGGTAATTTGTTCCAGAGACTGGGGGCCACCACGGAAAAGGCATGATTCCTTGTAGTTTCCAAACAAAAGCAAGCTCATTTACCATTTCCAGAGTTGAAAATTTATGCACTAAGAATAGTGAGTTAGACTTTTGGCTACAGCGCCAGAGTTTGGGAGTTCAAGTCCCCATTGTGCCTCCTCAGAGAAGAACTAGCTTGTGTGGCCTTCGTCAAAGCTGCACACTCTCAGAGTGCCCCTAGAATAAGAGAATGGTAAACCACTTCTGAGTATTCTTCACCTAAAAAGCCCTGAAAAGGGTCATCATAAGTCCGAACTGACTTGATGGCACACAAGGACAAAGATTTAACATATTTCAAAACCATTACTTGCTTCTTCTAACAAAACGTGCCTCTGAATTACGGAGCAGACCTGTGTTGACCTTTCCCAATTTTTTGCGAATATTTAGCCTAAGCCTGCTAAATTACACTTTCAGGCTCTTTGATCTAATACTGGTCTCATAAAGCCTTGGGGAAGCTTAACAATAGGCCTATGTGCCCTGTCCAGAAAAGCTGCAAATCTGTCCAAGGAGAAAACAGATCATGCTAGTTTGACAATCAGCAATTTTTTACAAGGGAAAAAATTCATGAGCAGTCATAATAACAAAAAGCTTTTGCTAAGAAACAGCAATGATAAAGTACTTGAAGGAGGAAACACAAGAAAAGGGATGTTTTAAAAGTTGTGGTGGGAACAAAAATAGGAACTTGGGTAGGGCTATGTTGGGAATGGATACCGGAAACAAAGATTTTAATGAAGCATTTTATTCTTTCTCCTACTAATATCTCAGAGTGAGTTATTAAGACTATAAGTGCCAGTTATTGAGAAAAGAGGTGGACTGATCTTGAGGAACTTGAAGCTATTCTGCTGTTTGAATCCCTGTACTTCTGCCGCACAACTAGAAGAATTTAACCAGAAATTCAAAACTCTGCAATACATGCCAACCTCTGAGATGTATCATATCGATTCCTTCATAAGATGGGAAAAATCACATGGCCTAAATCCAGTTGCTAGTCCCAACTACAGCAGCAATTCTGAATCAATTGAATGATGTTGAATGGTAAGACAATACTTATGTAAGGCTTATTGACTCCACTGACTGATCTACTTGCCCTGTAGGACTACCAATTGGAATCAGGCCCATATCCTACTTTCTTGTGGATTTTCTGGCCTCATTTGGATACACTCATCTCCTACTTATAACTGGAGGCTTCATTTATTTATAGGGCCATAGTTTTAAGCTTAATTTCATAATTTCTGCCTACCATGATATCCACAATGCATTATTTTGGAAGAGACAGGGATATGCAAATACAATTAAATTGTGTGTTCTTCAACATATCTTTCAGCCATTCCTCCAGTAATTAAATTAAACCATTTGGAATAGAGCTCTACATAACAGAGAAATATGGAATCCAATTGCAACTGTACAGTTGTGATAAACTCATTTGGTGTTTGAGTGTAGACATTCTGGATGTCAGCTTAGTCTCACTCATCTGAAGCATCATTCAAAGCAATTTTTTTTTCAAAGCAGGCTTTCGTTTAGAAGCAACAACAAATCTCTCTGTGTGTGCATGTGTGTGTGTGAGAGAGAGACGGAGAGAGAGAGAAGGAAAGAGAGAGATTGAGAGAGACACACTATAGAGTGAAAATTGGTTTGAAATGTAGTAAATTAAATTCAAATAATGAAGACTAACAGTTTTTAAGGTGGGGGATCACCCATGTCATTATAACTACAGAGTCTAATTACACGGTTGCTTTGAGACATGGATGATCAGTACTCAAGTAAGATGCAAGCAAGCAGAGTCCCTCCAGATGTTTCAAATAGAATTTCTATGGCCATTAGATGTGTTGGCTTGGCGGATGGGACGTGGAGTCTAAAACTCATGGAAAGCATATACCCAGATCTAGACATTTCTTTTGGATAAACCACTGTTTGAAATGTTTGGAGGGAATGTTCCTTTTATGTGTGCTCAACCTTCAGAATATTTAAAAACATCATAGTTTTACCCTGTGAGAGGGTTACTTAGCTTTCAAAGAGCTTGAACTAAAATCAATGCTTTTCCTCAAATAACATGGCAAAACCCACCGGAGCAAATAAATAAATAAATAAATAAATAAATAAATAAATAAATAAATAAATAAATAAATAAATAAATAAATAAATAAATAAACAAACAAACAAACAAACAAACAAACAAACAAACAAACAAACAAACTTGTCCTCCCTAAAATTTATCTTCATATAGCAATCCAGATAGCAACTTCCTATGTAATTTAAAACAACAAAAATTCATTTAAAAAGAAAGAATAACGTTTGCATTGATTTTATGCGCTTCTTTGCTTTTTCCTCAGAATTCTATGTTCATGTGTTTTCATTAGTGCCTCTAATAGATGACATAGCAGAAATTAATGCCAAACACCTGGTTGCAAAGACTTAATATAAAACGTTACTCACCTAGCTATTTTGGGAGCAATTTGACAATGCTAAAAGGAAGCAAAAGAGAAGAGACACGGAAAAAGGAACATAACCTTAATCCAGACAAGACAGAGGTGCTCCTCGTCAGTCAAAAAACAGATCAAGGAACAGGGTTGCCACCTGTGCTGGATGGGGTTACCCTCCCTCTGAAAACACAGTCACACAGCTTGGGGTTGCTCCTGGATTCATCCCTGAGTCTGGATGCTCAGGTTTCAGTGGTGGCCAGGAGTGCCTTTGCACAGTTAAAACTAGTGCACCAGCATTGCATGTATATTGCAGACAGTACCATACTTCAGAAAATCAGCACACACATTAGCTGACCTTTACATGCAAAAATTAAAGGTGGACAGAAGAAAAACTCCTGAACCTTTCTGTGTAAAATTTATTGGAAATATTTCTCACACACATCCAGCTCCTCTGTTTGTTTTCCCTAACAGACAGATTTGCCTTCGGGCATGAATGTTTCTTTTCTCCCTAATTACGCTGCCACCGGAGGATTTCTTCCTCAGTTACCAATTATGAACACAGAAACACTGATGTCAAATATAACAATGTTTATTTAAAGATTAAAAGGCGAAACACATAAAGAAAATCATGGATGGTATTGTAGCTGCAATTCATTAAACTTCTTTTGCTTTACACAAATGTTGCTTCATTTATATTCATTTTCAAGCACAGTGTAACTATTTAGTTCTTATAAATTTCACTTCTTTCAGTTCTCTCATACATTAACTTTCCAAGTGTTCTCTTTTAAATCCTATCTTCCCTATCTATCCCTCTGTCTATCCCTCTCCTTCTTCTCTCTAACTCTTCCCCTGTTCTAACTTTTCCTAACTGTCCACCCTAAGTGATTCCAACTGTCCTTCCTTTTTTTCCCTCCTCCCTGGTTCTGTCCTATCATTGGCTCCCACATCAGGGTTCTAATGTGATGGACAGGTGTGACATTTGGACTGTCCATCACAATAATCCACTCAGAAGGAACTACAATTCTTCCAGTCTTCGAGTATTTAGGTGAACACACACACATGGTGCTGATATAAATCAGTCTGCAGTAGAGATGCTCCTCAGAAAAATTGTGATTCATTTTGATTTGTGATTAATCAAGGTCAACAAATCACAAATAATGAATTTATGAATTTTTTCTGATTAATTAACGAATCAATTCATTGATTCATATCTGCCTTTAAAACCCTATAAAACATCTCTCTGAGGACCAAGGACACCAAAATCACAGGGAAGCTTCCCCTGACTCTCCTCTACAAGCCCTGCAAGTTTGGTGAAGATTGGTTTTCAGACAATTGAATTATACAGACACAAAGTAGGTCCTCCCAGGAAAGTGCCCCTCAGCTGTTGGCTTGGGGAAGCCCAATCTTCAAACTTGCAGGGCCTGTAGAGGAGAGTTAGCGGATGCTTATGTGTTTTAAATGCCACTAAGTCAACTCTGATTTATAATGGCTCTAATACAGTATGCAAGATATATGAAATATTTAAGGAGTGGTTTTACCAATTCCATATTTAACCACTGAGTTTCCAGGACTGAGTGGGGAATCTGAGACCTAGTCTGTCATTCTATCCATTATGCCACCATGGATACCACCACTTGACAGACATAATTTTCATTTTTGAAGGCACTCAGAAATAGTTAGTTAGTTAGTTAGTTTCATTTTTATATCACCTGGCTGAAGGCCACTCTGGGCAGTTTACAACATATAAAACCACCTGACTAAAATGTAATCAACAAAACAAAGAATAAAAATAATTAATTGTGAATAATACCATCAAAGCATAAAAATACATTAACATAAAACATTCAAAACATTTAAAACAGCAGACATTGATCAAGTAGGCTAGCTAAACTCAAGTGAGTTTGGAGTTATAACATTTTTGAATGCTTGCCTTAAATAACCAGGGTTTTAGTGATTTTTTTTTTTTAAAAAATGCCAGCGAAGGAGCCAAACAAATTGCAGGGGGGAGTTCATTCCACAGCTGAGGAGCAACAGCCAAGAAGGCCTGATTTCCTGTCTTCTCCCTCTGGGCCTCTCAGGGTTGGTGTCCTAGTTTGGGGTGGTAAAAGAATGTGAGGCTATTCCTTCACTCCAAAATTGCTATCATCTCAAGCAAACTTGGAAGTGTGATTTACATGCCCCAGATCTGCCCAATGTGTAGAGAAAGGGAAGAATGATTGAAGAGCTACTGAGTGATACTTTTCATGGCAGTGAGGCAGGACTGGAAGGATGGGAAGCAAAGCACCCTGTGCTAGTCATCTCTTTCTTGGTTTCTTCATGCCCAGTGCCCTATCGCCCCTCACCTTTCATAGACAATTGGCTAATATCCAGGGCTAGGCTTACCATTAGGATGAATGAGGCTGTCACTTCAAGGAGATGTGGGTTGTTATGAAAGAGCAGAAAACTGTTAGTTAATTCCATGGGGAGGGGTGCTTGGAATATGAGCCAATTAATCAGGCTGCTTTTGTCTACCATGTGCCAAAACTTGGGTGCGTAATGTATTTTTCTCACTATTTCTTGTCCATCTTCAGGCAGCAAAAGGCCTTGGGCTAGCCCTAGTGGGATCCCATGACCAGCCCAAATGCATCAGTTGCCCTTGAATGCCTTGATTTGCCTAGATCCCTTTGCTGGATTTCTCTTTGGAACAGCTTCTACATGACGTAAATTTGGGAAATGAGATAGATGAGCCAGACCTTTGCTTTACTTGCTTGTTCTATAAAATGCAAAATAATTACCAATGAGATCACGTCATCCGTGCTTCATACATAGCAAAATTATACAATCAGACACAAAACTAATGCTCTAGTTTTCCTTACTTCTTCTTATATCCCATTCAGTTCCGATGTTTCTGCTCTTGATTCAGTTCTGAATTTAGAATGTCTGAGACTAAATTCTAAATTTAAAATTCTGAAGTCCAAATTCATGTAGTTTAGAAGTGATTATTTTCTCAACTTTGAGAAATATTTCTTAATATTTTTCCCCAGACAGGCCCATATGTTACCACAACCATTTAACTTTCTTGCCAAAACAGAGTCATTAAATAAACCTATTACCAATAAACTTTGAATAAAGGAAAATTAAAAATATACAATTGTAAAAACAATGATAAAAAGAAACAACACCCCTCATCAATCCATGTCAGGCTAGATGACACAATAAAAGTCTCTGCCTGTTGATAGGACAACGGCCTAGACTTCCTTCAAAGGAAGTTCTAAACCTTGGGAGTGGCCGCCAAGGAAGATTACGCTAATCTAGGGATGGGAGTGGAGGAGACCTGCTAAATTCCCTTCCTCATACCGTGAAAGAGCAGACAACTGTTAGTTAATTCCCCATTTTGCTTCTAGGCATAGGGAGAGATATGTGGAACATGGGTCTGTAATTCAGTTTTGTCTTGACACAAGTCATCTCAGCCAGGGATTTTAAAACCATGGAAGAGCTTTGCCTCCAGCAAAAGAGCTCTCCCATCCCCTGGTAAATGCAAAACATCTCTAGTGTAAAACATCCCCTTTGAAAAGCCAAACACATGCGCACATGTACGCACGCACACAGAGACCCTACACAGAGAGTGAGCACAGAAAGATTGGCTGACTTACTACTCAAGATGCAAAACTATATTGTTTCGGACAATTTGGACAAATGGTCAAAGTACAGTATATGATTTTGCACAGAAACAGTAATTTTGTACAAGAGCAGACAACTTAAGGCCCAAAACACTCTTACCAAGGTAAGAGCTCCATTGAGAGTGGCAGGAAATTCCCTCACTAGCAAGTAAAAGAAGGGTGCAAATCTTCACCCTTATCTACACAGACAAGTTTTTCAAAGTTTGGCAGGGTTGCATTGGGAAGTACAGTTTTTCAAATTCTACGGAATCAGATGTTTGAAAACAAGAAACAAGTGCAGCATAAGCAGACTGGGTACTTTGTGGAGAATTAAAAACAAAAAAAGAAATATAACATTGTTATTGGAAAAGAATGGTAACTCTAACTTTTGTTCTCTTTCAGTGCAGATTCAACCCTGATTGATTTGATAACCAGTTTGAATATGGCAACAATAAAAGCATTCATGTATGTTAATGTGATTCCACTAAAGGGCAGCTTGAATGCTTTTAGAATTTCCATCTGTCTCGCTTTCAACACATTTATAGTCATATTAATTATACGTGCATAATAGAAAAAATGCTGTTATCAAACATATTAATAGGAATTTTCAATTGCAAGATTTCTGGTGCTTCCTTCAATTCAAATTAATTTGGGTTCATAAAGCTTCCCCAAGCACACCCACCATTTATTATATAAACTAAACACTTTACTGATCCATTGGTTTCATTAATGTAAAAATGCACTTGTGGACCTTAGCCATAGCAACAGAATTTAATACAGGGGTGCCTTGACTTATGACCGTCCAAACTTACAACTATGTTGAGTTACGACCAGCTCCAGCCGCAAAATTTTGCTTCGATTTGCGATTGGAGCTTCAAGTTACGACCGGAAAAAAGGTGGGGGAAAAGGCAGGGACTTCAAATGTACTAACAGTTGGTCGCCGAAGAGGCTGCTTCTTTGTAGCTCTTTCACCCCAACTGTTAGAGAGTGTGCATCGGAGGAGGCTTTGGACTGCCTGGTGCTGCTTTCTGCTTCTGAGTAAGTACATTTAAAGGTTTTGCAGGTTAGGTTTGGTCTGGGGGGCAGTTATGTTTCTGTGCTGTAATGTTTTTTGGTGTGTTTGGTGTTGTTGTTGTTTTGGCCCCAGCGCCTTCCAATGGGGCTTGCTCTGTTTTATTTATTTATTTATTTATTTATTTATTTATTTATTTATTTATTTATTTATTTATTTATTTATTTATTTATTTTCGGCCCTGGCGCATTCTGATGGGACTTGCTTTTGTTTGTTTGTTTTTTGGTGTGCTTGTTTTTTGCCCCCAGTGCATTCTGATGGGGCTCACTTTGTTTGTTTTTTTCCTGGCCCCGACGCATTCCAGTGGGGCTTGCAATGTTTTTTTGGTGGGTTTTGGTGATTTCTTTTTTCGGCCTTGATGCGTTCCAATGGGGCTTGCATAATTTTGGGGGGTTTTGGTGATTTTTTTTCTGGCCCCAACACTTTCCAATGGGGTTTGCAGTATTGTTGTTGTTTTGTGGTTTTTTCCCCGTATTTTTTTCGGCCAGAACGGATTAATCGTGTTGTAATGCATTCCTATGGGAAATGGTGCTTCGACATATGACCATTTCGAGTTATTACCACAATGCTGGAATGGATTAAGTTCGTAAGTCGAGGCATCACTGCACAGAAACAAGCAGGATATAAGCATGCTGAACTTTATTACTGAAAAGGGATGGTAACTAGAACAACAAAAGCAGATGGCTTGTTCTTAAACAAGGGGTTCAAAGGGAATTGCTTGCCAACATGTCTCCTTCACCATCTACCACATTTTAGTTTTTGGAATCTCAAGTTTTTTCCAACAAATTGATGAGGAAATTTATGAATCTTGGTTCTGAAAAAAACAATGAACTGATTTTTTTTAATCCATCTATACCAGCCTAACTCAATACAGCTGCTATTCTCACAATGAAAAGGGCCATTATATTGCAGTAGTTTGCACCAACCTTTCACATTTAAAGAAAAGACCCCAAACATTAAGAGTCTCTCTTTGGTTTATTTCATGTTCTTTTGATGATTTCTGGACAGAGTTTCTCTTACACAAACTATTCGTCTTTCCAAAATAGAGGTTCACATAAGTTTTGTGTTCCTTTCATGTCCACTCCTTTGTGTTACCCTTTCATGCCCTTTCTTTCAACCATTCTTTGTGAAATTTCTTGAGAAAGTTTTCATCCAAGAGTGTCTCTGTGAGCACTGTCAGCAGCCAATCAGAACGTTCAGGATTGAAAGAAACAGGAATTTCAGATTTCTAAAAGGGTCTTGAGACCAATAAGGAGCGTTTACTTGTTTCAGTATTCCTTATGGCAAAGATTACTATTTTCTTATTTTCTGAATTCCTGGTGCCTTCTGTCTTTGATTGCTGCCTGCTTGCCTGCTGTGCCTACACCTTTCTGCCTTATTTTCTTGATGTGAGGGATGTCCTTCTACTTTGAATTATTGTTATTACTGTCAAGCAGCCTTCTTTTTTTTCAGATCCCCTACCCCCCATTTCTTTATGAATTTTCTCCTTCTTTGATGGGAGGTTTTTCTTTTCTTGGATTATTTTTTTCCTGCTGCTTGGCCTGCCTGTTGCTGGTTGCCAGAATATTTTTTAAAAAGGCATCAAGTGATGGTGGTGGGATAAATCTTCCCATATTCTAATAATATTGGTTGATGTGGGGCTTTGGTTACATTTTTTGCCTTTATTTGCTTGTTTGCTTATTTTCTTGTTTTTTGGGAAAGGAGCAGTTTGTGGGGTTTTTTTGTCCCATGTGTGGGTGGTTGAAAGGCACTTTCCCTGTATGACAGATTTTTTTCAAAAAATGTTACTTGGCTATTTTACTTTGTATTCATGCTGTTAAATGTTTTGGTGAGGTTCACATAAGGGGGGGACTGTTTTGTTCACGTCTGTGGTGGTGTGTGAGCCAGGGCTATGTGACTGAGAAACTGTGCTGTGGGGCGATTACTGTTGCTAGCTGGGCACAACTTCAGGTGTTTTTCTCTCTTTTTTATGTTGTCTTGTTGGTGGTTGCTTTGGTGAGTGGTATCTCTCTGTACCCACCTGTTTGGCTGCTTCGTTGCCTTTTTTCTGTGTTGTTGCTCAGGCCCAGAGAGTTTCTGCTTGGTTACACCAAACTCAGCCTGTCATTTTCTCTTTTCTAATTTTTGATGCTTTACTGTTATTTGGATTGTTGGGTGGGTGACTGAAGTACTTTTTTGCATAGGTCTGATGATTATTTTTATTTCTTATGTACTGTTACCTGCTTTTAGAGTAGACTGATTCTCTGTTGCTTGGCTTCTGCTTTTTTGGAGTAATTTCAAGCGTTTTTAGGGCTTTTTGACTGCCAGGAAGCAAGAACAGGGAAATATGTAATGAATGGCTCAAAAGAGGCTTTTCTTTTCATATAAATCAAAAGAACTGGTGCACCAAAAATAAAAAAACAGAAGAGGCCCCACTGAAAGAACCTGAAATGAAACAAATATGAATATTTACATCATGCACATTCCTATCTGTGGGTTTAGGTAGAGTTGTCAGGTCAGCTCCCTGGAATCTGAGAGCCAAAACCTGGTATAAAGCACGTGACAAAGTGGGTCCTTGTAATATCACAGAAGTAAGGCAAGTAAGAGTTAGAAAGGAGCCAGATCTGTTTATGATTCTATAATTTACCTCTGGAGCTTCGTGACTCCAGATTCTGGGTAAAAAGTGCCTAACTAGATAATATGACATCTGAAAGCCAGTAGGAAAAAAAAGTTGATGGCTGGGCAGCTGGCAAATGTATCAAATAACTTTATCAAAAGCTTCCATTCCTATCAGGGCTTGATCCTTTTGTGGTCTTATCTATAACTCACATACCCTTCCCAGGCCCTATATTTTGCTGAGATTTATATAAGAAAACCACAGGGAAGCATTTTGAGCCCCCCTGTTACTGCTGCCATTGCGTGCTCAAAAAAGAAGCCCTATGAGTTAGAATGTTTGTGCTTTGTCCTTGCTGCAAATGTCAGAATCACTGAGATCTATTAAAAGGCTCTCTCCCACGAGCCTCTAAATCTCATTTCAGATTTTGATGTGATAATGTTGTGCAAATATAACATATACTGTATAAACACCTTCACATTGAACTAGCAAGCCTTAGTGGGAGCATGGAGCAGTGTTTAGAAATTATGAATTATCAATTAATTTCATAGGTGTATAATAAAATCACTATTTTTGTATTAAACAGGCGAAAGCATCCAATGCGCCTAAATAACAAGATTTTAAATGCATCATTTGAGACAGTCTAACATTATTTTGCAAATATTTTCTTAAAATGAAATTCACTCCTTCCATTTAAAATTGCTATTATGTTGCAGGACTGTAACCATTTTAATATTAACACGCTACATCTAATATATTATTTCCTAGTAGTGGCTGAAAATTGGTGGAGGTAACTGCGCATACTTTAAATGTACCTGTCTAGCATGACTCACTCCCCACTTGGAGACTTCAAGAAGCATATAAATTCCCTGAGATTGCAGCAGGAACCTTGAGATATTGCAACTCTATGTGCGCTGGTCACAAGAATGTTCCTGAAACTGACTGGACCCCTCAGTTTCGAAGTCCTCAATGTAGGGGGCAAAAAGACAGTCCACTACGAAAGGCAGCATCTGAAGCAGCAGAGGCAACAGAAAGGGGAGAGAAGTAGAGGGAAGCTCCTCCCACCTTTAAGTCTTTCTGAGTGCACGGACCAAGGTGGAAGCCATGTTGGGCAAAGAGCTGAGAACACCCCTTGCAGAAAGTGGAGGACTACAGAAGGATTTTGGAAAATATCAAGTCAAGTCAAGATATTTGTTTATATAAAGAAACCTTTAAGGACATTAAACAATGACACAGAAGAAGGCTGGGCTTAACGACTTAATGAAAGCAGATTAGATCCTGTAACCCTTCTAGTTCCAGTAGAGCAAGCCTCCCCCCATCCCCCAGCCTTGATCAGGAAAAAGAGAAGAAAGAGAAAGAGGGAGGAGGGGAGAAATATATTTGGTAAATGAACTGTTTTAATCAAAGGCAAAGATTCGCTCCTGTGAGATAGTTTAATCATAAACTGTCTAATGCTGATGGAAGCAAGTAGAATCAGAAAATAGAACTTCGGAACTTTGGAACTTAAGAAGAGGCTTAGATTGTGAAACATACCGGTTCGGAGGCACTTCTTTTGATTTTGTTTTGTTTTCTTTGGCACTGTGGTGGAGGCGACCCTCCTTCCTGTAGCCTGGAACAGCTTTGATTGGAGGACCTATCCCTAATTACTGAGGCTGGAAAGAAAAAATTGAACTGCTAATATTACTTGCCTCAAGGCATTGTTTGTTATCTTAAACACTCATTGTTTTGACTGGCGGCTGTGAGAACATTCTGAGGAGAGAGAGAAAGACAGAGACAGAGAGACAGAGAGAGAGGTGCTGACCTATGTTTTGGATGGACTAGGTAAAATCGTGTTGTTTGAATGAAAGATGGGGCAGAAGCAAGACCTGCTGGGAAAGAAACCAGATAATATTTTTTAAAAATTTGGAAGATTAATCATAAAAAAGAGAGAAGATGACAGTGAAAGGAGGAAAATAAAAACCCCTGAGAGGCTCACCTGTGCAGGAACAAAATCTGAAATTATTGGGGCAAGAGACACTTAAGGAATGGCAACAGAACATTCAAAATATATTATCCACAGAAATACAGCAGATACAAGGAGGAATGGCTCAGCTATCTGAACAAATTAAAGATTTAGGGTCACAAATGACTGGTATCAAACACCAATTTATAGAAAATAAAAAAGGAATATCCAAAATACAAGAAACCTCAAAAGAGAGAGAGAGAGAGAGAGAGAGAGATAAAATGGAGATTATGAATGCAGGACTCGAAGTGATGCAAAATGAAAGAAAACATGTTATCAACCTGCTAAAGATACAAATGGAGACCGCCAACCTAATACTTAGATTCCAGAATTTTCCAGAACAAAAAAGTGAAGACACAATGCGATTGGTAGCTAATGTTTTAGCCCTACTTATGCAGATGCAACCACTAGAAGTACAGCAAAATATAAATATAGCACAAAGAATTAATACAGCATACACCAGGAATAACAAACTCCCAAGAGAAATTCATGTTAAATTAACGAGAATGGTATTTCGAGAAAAGGTTCTAAGAAATATGCAAGATAAAGGATCCACTATAAAAGGAAAAGAAATTAAGATTTTGAAACATAGTCCGTAGCAAATAAGGCGGAAAAGGAGACAATACACAGAGTTGACATATTTTCTGAGAACAAAGCCAATTACATATAAGTGGTTGATACCTAAAGGTGTCTCTTTCCAATTCCAGTCACAGAGATATTCTATTAACTGAACAATGAAGGAAGAAGACTTAATGGGGAAAAAGTGGAAATGGCTTGGTCGGAAAGAAGAGAAAAAGACAGATGAGAAACAGGAAGGGGAGCAATCAAATGGATCATTAGGACCAAACCCAGAGGGATGTTCAGAATTTCAGCTAGAAAACCAAGTGGGAAGTGCCAAAGAAAAGCACACCATGGAAAAAAGAGAATCTAAGAAGAGGAAAGAAAACCTTAAGAACAAAGTTGGATAAAATGAGCCTTCAAGAAACTCATATGAAAAGAATAGAATAACATCAGATGTAAAAGAATCTTACTTATTTTTAAATAAATGTTGGAATTGTATAATACAGGAGGGTAATTCTATATGGTAAATCATATCGGGTGGACAGGTAGGGAAGCAGAATTATTAGAGATTATTGCAGATTAGTATATGAAATGTTATCATATCTACTATTGTGGGCAAGAATCCCATAAAAGGAATGGAGTAGCCCTCATAATCAACAAAAGAGTGGGAAAGGCTGTACTGGGATACAATCTCAAAAATGATAGAAGCATTTCAATATGAATCCAAGGCAGACCTTTCAACATCACAGTAATCCAAGTTCATGCACCAACCACCAATGCTGAGGAGACTGAAATTGAACAATTTTATGAAGATTTACAACACCTTCTAGAAATGACACCAAAGAAAGATGTTCTTCTCATTCTAGGGGATTGGAATGCTAAAATAGGGAGTCAGGAGATAAAAGGAACAACAGGGAAGTTTGGCCTTGGAGTTCAGAACGAAGCAGGGCAAAGGCTAATAGAGTTTTGTCAAGAGAACAAGCTGGTCATCACAAACACTCTTTCCCAACAACACGAGAGGTGACTCTATACATGGAAATCACCAGATGGGCAATATCGAAATCAGATTGATTACATTCTCTGCAGCCAAAGATGGAGAAGCTCTATACAGTCAGAGGACATCAAGAAGAGGTGGCAAGAATACACAGAGGAATTATATCAGAAAGATTTGGATATCCCAGACAACCCAGCTAATGAGGTTGCTGACCTTGAGCCAGACATCCTGGAGAGTGAAGTCAAGTGGGCCTTAGAAAGCATGGCTAACAACAAGACCAGTGGAGGTGATGGCATTCCAGTTGAACTATTTAAAATCTTGATGCTGTTAAGGTGCTACATTCAATATGCCAGCAAGTTTGGAAAACTCAACAGTGGCTAGAGGACTGGAAAAGATCAGTCTACATCCCAATCCCAAAGAATGGCAGTGCCAAAGAACGCTCCAGCTACCATACAATTGCACTCATTTCACATGCTAGCAGATTATGCTCAAAATCCTCCAAGGTAGGCTTCAGCAGTATGTGGACCGAGAACTCCCAGAAGTACAAGCTGGTTTCCAAAGGGGCAGAGGAACTAGAGACCAAATTGCTAACATGCGCTGGGTTATGGAGAAAGCCAGAGAATTCCAGAGAAATATCTACTTCTGCTTCATTGACTATGCAAAAGCCTTTGACTGTGTGGATCACAGCAAACTATGGCAAGTCCTTAAAGAAATGGGAGTGCCAGACCACCTTATCTATCTCCTGAGAAACCTGTATGTGGGACAGGAAGCAACATACTATAGTAATTCTGGTAAAACCTGTTAAATTATTGTTTTTTTTTTCTTTTCATTCTAGTACAATTGTATTAGTGGATGTAAAAATACGCTCGTGCTCTGTGGACTTTTACCCTTTCCCTACTGATGTCCACACCCCCAGCTCCCAAGCTGTCTATCCCCAAATCTTATCCTTATTGAAAGTGAATTTTTTAAAAATAAATAAATAAATATACCAAATTTATGTCTATACAGCCAACTGCCCTCCTCTCTTCATGTCAGCTGGACCCTGGGAACCTCAGTGGATACTTCCACAGTGGAACTGCTGGAGAAGGAAAAGAATTGGTCTCATACTATTCTGGGTGGCATGGGATCATTACAACAAAGTTTAAAATCCCAGCAATAAAATGGTAGCATCATACACAGATCAAAGACAATGTGACAAATTACTTCTGAAATGGAGGTAATGAGTTGGTGATGATAAACTACTCCTTGAAAATTTCACATACCGTGAAAACCCTACCATCATCACCATAAGTCAGAAGCGACTTGACAGCATCTAACAGCAAAATATATATCTACAGATGCAAAATTGGGGGGGGGGGATTCTATATTTTAGACAGAAATGCAATACATTACACTATGGTTGAAAAGACTATGAGAAAGTAACTCATGTGCATTCTACATCTGCTGTCCAGATGCTGACTGTTGATAAAGTAATTTCAAAGTTCCCTGTTTCTTTTATTATGGTTCTTATACTTGACAGCCATTCTAATAGGCAATGCCTTTATACATTGGACCATCCTTTGAAAACCCATGAAATAGAGGGCTCTCCTCCACGGAGAAGGCCCCACTGTTATCTTCTGGCCTTGGCCTATGTTGGTACTATATTTGGGGAGTACTTGGAAAGGGTAACCCCATGCTCTCATTCCTGACACTGACAGCACTCTTTATTCCCACTCCTTCTAGGCCTATGGACTCCACTGCCCAGAAGGGGAGGAAAAGTCAAGATATCATTGGCTGCAAGTTTGGAGATGATAGGTGAACAGCCACAACAAAAAGCAAGAGCAAAAGAAGGCAGTCCAGGTCCCTCTGGGGGTCAGCAATACCCTCTGCTAGAATGTGGCCCCTGAAATCCTTATCTAGGCTCTCAGAAGCTTACGAAACACTGGTGTAGCAGCTGAGCTTTATGAGCTCAAGGGGTCAATCTGAAGTCTTTAAGCATAATGTGTAACTCCCATTGCAAGGTCATGATGCAATGAATGATAGGAGGAATTAAGTCAAGAATAAGTTCCTCTGTATCAGTGGTTCCCAACCTTGGGTTACCAGATGTTCTTGGATAACAACTCACAGAAAATCCTGGCCATCACAGCTAGTGGTGGAGGCCTATGGGGGTTAGAGTCGAAGAACAGCTGAGGACCCAAGGTTGGGGACCACTGCTCTATACCCATCAACATAGTTTCCCTACAGACTAATTAAGCCTTGTAAAATTACCTTATTTTTCGCACCATAAGACGCACTTTTTTCCCACAAAACAGGGGGGTGGAAAGTCTGTGCGTCTTACGGAGCGAAGAAAACAGATTATATTTTCCTGTTTTCTTCTCCTAAAAAATTGATGCGTCTTATGGAAAGTTGCGTCTTATGGAGCGAAAAATACGGTATATAGTTTACTTAATATCTGGCACTGAAAGCAAGTGCTTTCAATATTGTCCCTTTGACCCTGGGAAACAACGTATGCTTCAGTTTTTGGAAAAATATCATTCAGGTTTTTCATAAAGACTGCAAAGCATAAGTACTATATACAGACTTCACACTGAATGTTTTTTCCATGCCCTTCTTACACCAATTCTACTTTTTTTGGGGGGGGGGAAGGTTACTCTTCTTGGCAGGAGTAAGTTGCTAGTGGCATCAATTTGGGTAAGCACGCCCTCTGGGGGGGGAACAGCAAAAAGCATTTCGGTCAGAATATTCTACAAGGTAAATTACAAAGAGGGATATAATTACCAATGTTTTTCCTCAGGTTTCTTTTTGTGTTCTTCTGTAGATAGGAGAAGGCAAAAAGTTTTCTCTTCAGGCAAGCCTCCTGAATAACTTGCTACCTGTGTGTGATTGTTCAGATGGATTGTTATGAGTTACTGCTATGATTGGATCTTTAGTACTACTTCTGTTTTCCATTTTTATGTTTACTTTTTCTCAGGGTAGCATTTTTTAATCATATACTCATTGTTCTTAGCTTTAAATATTGTCTTCTATAATTACGTTAACCACCACTGTATATTCATTGTTCTCAACTTTAAATATTGTATTTCGATGTTCTAGCCATCTTGGGTCCTTTTTAAGGAGAAAGGAGGGGTAAAAATATTTTAAATAAATACAGTAAATAAATTCTATAGTGGATATTGCCCCAAAGGAAAATGTAGGAACTGATTTCAACAAAATGCTGGAAAACTATCAGACATATTTGTGGCATGTTCATACCATGTGCACTGTGGTAACCTCTCAACTGATATGAAGTTTTGTGTACAGCACTGAAAGAACTTAAAAATGGACTATTGTTCATCGTTTGATGTCAATTCATTCCTTAACATTATTTTACTGTCAAAACCATCACGGAAGGCTGCCAAAGCAACATGGAAAATGAGACAGAATCCTCCTGACAAAGACCAGTAAGTGCTTTTTTTAAAAAAATTGCTCCTCTACCCCACCAGAATTCTCAAACTGGTTCCAAGAAAGATGTAAAACCATGCTGTGTAACAGTCTGGCATTGCCTTCCAATTTCTGCAGATTTAATGCCACTGTCTTAAACATGCTGAGTACAATAGCTTTAAACAATATTTGAGCTCCTACCACATTTTTTAAAATTTATTTATTTATTTATTTATTTATTTATTTATTTATTTATTTATTTATTTATTTATTTTCTCAAATGGATGTTGGTATTTCTCTTCATCCAGAAAGACCACTTGAGAAAATTCTGAGAAAACTGAAAGTTTCTGACTAGTCAGATATCTTGGTGTAGAATGAGGGAGGGATAAAATTCTGAATCTCTCAACATTGCAGTGACTGGCACTTTTTGAACGCTTTCTTCGGGACAAATACTTGAGGAAAGCTGAAGGGAAACAAAAAGCTATATTTCAGAAGGCCAGTGATATTCCTCAGCTGTGGATTTCAACATTCTTATGTCTAGCTCAAATGCTCTGAATGGAAACAAATCAAAGCCTGAAAAAATTATTTTCTGAATGCAAATGGCACAAACTGGGGATTTGGGAAATTGTACTTGAAAAAGTAAAATCCCTAAGCTCTCAACCAATGCAGAAAGCAGGAAATGTGGGACTGAAATCTTTCCTAAGCAACAGTTTAGAATAAAAATGCTGCTGCTGCTGTTACTAATATCAATTTATTTATATTGTACTCTATACCAGAGTGCATTCCAATAAAACCAATAATGTACCAACATGCAACACATTTAACAACCTTAATATTATATATATATATATATATATATATATATATATATATATATATATATATATATATATATATATATATATATATATATATATAATTCACTATATACAATTAAGCCTATTGCGTTTACAAACACTGAATGATTTTTTTTTTTTTAAAAAGACTTCCTTCCTTTCCAGTTTGGTCTCATCCTTTTGTCCCAGCCTCTGTCTATCTCTCCTCCTGCCCCCGACTGGGATGGGTCATTTAAGCCTGGTATTTTCAATGGTAGTCATCTGCTTTATGCCTCCTCTCAAATCTTTTGAGTCTCCTGCACTGCCTCCCACAGACACCCTTGATTTTTATTCAGAAATAACAATTCTCATTATTATTATAAGCCTACAGGCACTCAAGTGGCAGATCAAAGAAGAGCCTGTTGCTCTACGCAGGGTGGCATATCTGTACTACTTGACTTGCCTGACAGGATGACTCCTCAAAGCGTGCAGGAAACCTTGTCTCTAGTCCATGTTCATGGAGGAATGTTGAGAGAGACACATAAAGCAGAAACGTTAGACAGAAATGTCATGAAAAGAATCCAGCACTTAAAAGTTGACCCTCTCATGCATCCTCTATCATCCATTTTTGATAGAGGATTGCAATATATGGCCCTGGGGGCAAAGCCAGCCTTCTGAGAGGCATTCTTTTTACTCTCTGTACCGGTCTCAGCTTGCGGGTAGATTAGCAATGGACACATCTGCCATTTCTCTTGTCTCCCCTTTTGAGTTTTCCAAAAATGTCTGTTTTTTTTTTTCCTTTCCCGTTTCTTACCCAGAGATGAATGGAACAGAATTTCCATCCACACTTGCCAAATATAATCAATCCAGCTGTTCTCAGCATGGAGAGGAGCACGTAGCTAGCACTGCTTGCCATATAGCTAATAAAGACGACGATACTTGTCAGAAAGAAACAGAGAGACAAACAACAATAGAGGTAGCGAAGGGAAGTGCTAACACTTACACGTTTCTGAAAATGAAAATGTCTTTCCTTAGAGCAATTTACAAAAATAAAAATTTCAGCTGTCTCACTATTGAACCAAAACCTGCTTTAGCACCACAAATAAGAGTTGGATACATGCAGATACACTGCCAGTTTTTAAAGAGGTAAGCACTCAATAGTCTAGGGCTTTGAAACTTGAATTTGCCATGTTTCATTTTCCTCACATTCAATTTAAAAACAAAAGTAACAAACCAGAGCAAAAATAAAATGGTCTAAAATTCTTTCTCTTGCCTTTATGAAGAAACAGATATTGGTAAGTTCTTATCAAAGGAAGCAAATAGCATCTAAAATTCTCCCTCATCCCAGTCAATGCCCTTACACTCTTCGCCATCTTTCTAGAAGTGGCTCAGAAAGAGGCTTCCTATCCCACATTTCTTAAAATGGGTCAAGGTTGCAAGGGAAAATATGTTAGTTGGAGTACTGGAGCAAGAAAAAGCTTTTGCCTTCCTCACATGGACCTGTAGTTTATCTAACTGCCTCTGCCTGCACCACTGAATCAGTCAGTGCAAACGGAAAGGAAGGACCGAAACTGGAAGTGTAGTAGAAGAAGGTTTTTGCACACACCACTCCCTTTCATATCCATGTAGATCTGAATGAAAAATATGATAGTTGTTGTGGGTTTTTCGGGCTCTTTGGCCATGTTCTGTAGGTTGTTCTTCCTAACGTTTCGCCAGTCTCTATGGCCAGCATCTTCAGAGGACAGCACTGCCGCAGAGACTGGCGAAACGTTAGGAAGAACCACCTTCAGAACACGGCCAAAGAGCCCGAAAAACTCACAACAACCATTAGATCCCGGCGGTGAAAGCTTTCGCGAATAAAAAAATATGATAAATTTGAAAATCTAACAAAGAGGGCCAGCATGACAATTTGCTGTCTCAGGCAAGGAACAAAATGATACCCTATCCTACAGTCCCTTCACAAAAGCTGACAGGACTTGCAGCTGATTTTGAGCACTGAGGATGAGAGAGCCCTCTCTGCTACTCCATGGCAGCCAATTGGTGTAGGGGGCTTGGGAAGTGGAAAGGCATAAATAGTTCTCTCATCAGAGGTGGCCTGTAACTGGAACAGGAGGGCACCCCCCCAAAATAAATTGGAGGGGGAAGAAAGCGCCCTTCGTTAGGCCCACTGCCAGATGCCTTTGCCTCACTTTGCTAAATTTTAAGCCTGTCTCTCCTGAAGAAATGATTAAGAAACTTCACATTTCAACCATAATGTTAGATTAATTCTAAAACATTGGAGTCTCTTCTTTTATTTTGTACGTACACGCAGTGTTAAATTAGGGCCATATAGTTAATTGCTGTGTTGGCTGATTACAGCTTCCTACATTCACCCTGTGTCGTTTTATTGAAATCATTGCTTAAAAACACTGACATCGGAAAGGGAAAGAGGTCATAAATCATGGTTACTGTCTCAGATAAAATTCTTTATTGCATGGTGGTTGTTTCATGAATACCAACAGAAATCCAAGGTTATTGTAAAGCATAATTCTTCCATATATCTAAGGAAAATCTAAGGAGAGATAAGAGCTTCAGGGTGCACTGAAGTATGCACCAAAAATAATATTTTAAGTGGTCATTTGGAGCCCTGTTAAATGAACTGTGCTCTGAAATTACTTATAAAGCAATATTTTATTTTTAATTTTAGTTTTAGTGCTTAGACTATTAGTTTAATAATGCAGATAGCCTGTCCATATGCCAAATAACAAAAACAATCTAGAAAATGTTTTAAGAATGATTTGCATAGCAGAAATAACTGTTTGGAGTTGAGAGGTTATACCACCTTCTCTACAAATGTTTGGGTGTCTTGTACTTCCAGTTTCCACCAAGTTTCAGCAGCAACAGTAATGTATCTGTGGTATCTATCGCCCAATGCTCCCCAACCCTGGGTCCCCAGATATTCTTGGACTACAACTCAAAGAAATCCTGGCCAGCACAGCTAGTGGATTCTGGGAGCGGTAGTCCCAAAGCATTGGGAACCAGTGGTATAAACTTAAAATTACAAATTGGTAGCAGCAGTACAAGATGATTCCAACTTGAAGGCATATAATAAAGTAGTTACATGCACCTCCTACAGTTAAAATTAACACTTCCACCACGTTTCTAGGTTGTATAAACAAATACATTAAAGTTGTAGAAGTTTAGTCACCTTAAGAACTCTGCTGTAACCTTCCTGTTGTTATTAATTTTTTTCAATCCTCCCCATTGGGCCATTTTGTCAAGGGTACGCTGTAAGAGCAGACAGTAGTAAACCTTTAGATCAATTAGCTACCTACAATGCCACCCTCTCAACAGACAGTTCAAGCTGTGCAAAATGTGTTCCTTCACTACAAAACATCAATAGGAACACAAATGATAAGTATTTCAACTTTGTGCAGTCATTTACTTGTAAATATATACGTGTCAGATCATATTTCTCTCACTGCTGCAATCCTGCCATCTGTGTTGTACAATTTACCGGAACTGCAACATATGAGGACAATAAAAACAGCAACCAATCAACAAAATTATATTATGCAAATCTAATTTCCTGTCCCCTCTTAATGCACGATCTTGGGTTGTGCCACAAGACATAACTTCAACTGTGCCATAAGATGCAGCTGTAGGCAAAGTCAGGGGTGATTAAATGCACATGTCTTGGAATTGAACATTGTTGGCTGCCTTTTGCTTAGTCTGCTGGGGCTATTTTGGCATCAGATTAGAAGAACGCTGGGAGCCATACTCCATTCTTGTGATGTCATATCAGCTGACGATGCTCAAAAACAAGTGAAGTAAGAATAACTTCATCCAGAAACAAAGCCACCCATTGCTGCTAAAGAAAAGACAGGGGAGTAGGACCAGGGAAGTAGAAGGAACATGAGGATTATGTACTTATAACAGATTAAGTTAGGATCCCAGTTTGGGATGACCCCTGTGTCAATCGGTTACTCCCAGATCTGAGAGTGCTGTGAATCCATTCCGGGATTGAGTTTACATACTGCAGGAGTTAATTTAAGGTGCTGAACCAATCTTGAGGACAGAAAATGGTCACTATGCCAGCTGGTTACATCCAGTTCTGAGAGTACTGTGGATCCATCCTGGGGTTGGGAACCTGATCACACAGCCAAAAAGCCTGGGATTTAACTTGTGTGTTAACTTGTGCTGCTGAATTCTGCATTCACACAGTGAATTCCAAAGTGTGTATTTATTTCCCTCTGACTTGTTTCATTTTCTTAGGAAGCAAGTTAAAATAAACGGTTACCATAGGGCTGTTTATTTTAGCACACTGTTTTCTTAATCGACTTAAGCCCATTGTGAACCTTACAGCCAATTTTAAAAGGAAGTTTTTCCATGCATACCCGATTAAAGAACACAAGCTGAAAGTATGTTGCCTCAGAAATCAGTACATTAACGGAAGGGAATGACACAAAAAAAGTCTGTTGCCAAGATTGTTCTTTTCTTTTCTCCCCCTATTTTTTAACAAATAAGAGCAAAGATATAGGTTACCCATTATAATTATATTTCTCCAAGTGGTGATCCATGTATTCACACAAATGGGTTGTACACCTGGGAGAACACCGTTTTGGAAAGTTCCAGAACCTCCAAAAAAGAAAGACCCTTTGCCTCTACCATGCAAGCACAGTTCCACTCTCCTAAGTCCCAACTGTCCACCAGAAGGAAGGGGGGGGGACGAAAAAAAGGTGAGACAAGAGGGGAGGTGGGCAGGATGTGTGAATACATGGATCACCTCTTGGAAAACTATAATTACAGTAAATAACCTATATTTATCCATCATGGTGTCCATGTATGCATACAAATGGGTGACTAGCAAAGTAAAGAATGGAGGTGGGGTCAAGCCAAAACAGAAGACAGAACAGCTCTGCCAAAGGAAGCATCACACTGTGCTCTCAGGTCAAGTCTATAGTGGGTGACAAATGTGAGCGGGGTGGACCATGTAGATGCTCGGCAGATGTCCAGTACATCTATACCCTGCATAAAAGCAGCAGAAGAGGAGATCCCTCTGTGCCCGAAACATGGGTTGTGATTGGGAAGTTGCAATGATATGCACCAGTCCCAGATGAGGCCTATAAGATAGAAAAGGCTTAGAGGTTTGATATTGCCTTGTTTGTTCAGATAATACATTGTCATTGTATTATCTGTGGCAATTCAAATGTACAACCCTGCATGATCTTGTTGAATGCACATAGGGTTTTGAAAATGTCTAAGAGTTTGAGAAAGCTGATGTGGTGGAACACCTTGAAATGTGACCATGTTGCTTGGATCTCTCTTGGGCTACAGTGGGGCCCCCATCCTGTTGTGCTCACATCGGTCACAATGAGACTGGATGTCTGAGGTTGGCGGAAGGAAACTCTGTGTAGGAGATTATGTTCGAGGGCCCACCAACGAAGCTGGGTGTTGAGTTTGGGTGAAAAATAGTTTTTTGTTTGGTGTGTCTCTGTGCTTGTTGTAAGCAAGGAGGTAAAAAGACGGGAGCAGCCCCATCCTGAGTCTGGAGTGAGCAATGACTCCTGTTGTAGATGCCATCAGTCCAAGTACTTTCTGGATCATCTGGACCGAGGTGAGACACAGAGATCAGGTGGAACATTGACTATATAATGTCTGCTTTCAACTAAGGGAGGGATGCTCTGGCACAAGTGGCATCTAGAATCGCCCTGATGAAGTGGATGGTTTGGGAATGTATGAGATGGGATTTTTGTGTGTTGACATAGTTTGAGACTTGAGAGGAGGTGGAGAGTGAATGAGATGTTGCTCTCCAGAGTGTTGCAATCTGATGCCACCAGGTACCAGACATCTATATATGGGAAGACTGTTACACTGTTTCTTAGAAAGGCTGCAACTGGCACCATGCATTTTGTGAAAACCCTTGGGGCAGTGGACAGCCCAAAGGGAAGTGCCTTGAAGTGATAAGCAAGTTGAACAACTTGGAAGCTGAAGAATTGATGATGCTGAGGTTGAATGGAAATGTGAAAATATGTATCTTGGAGGTCTATAAAGGCAAAACAATCCCCTTGATGAAGGAGAGGTAGGATGAATTGAAGTGTCATCATCCTGAAACTTGTTGGTTTTATGTGCTTGTTGAGAGCATGGAGATCTGGTATTGGGAGCAGCCCTCCATCCCTTTTGGGTACCGTGAAGTAACAGGAGAAGAATGTCTGTGAGTGATGATGAACAGGTAGTCCTGATATGGCACCCTTTTGAAGTAGGGTGCAGATCTCATCTTGAAGGATGGGTGATGGAGGAGTGTGCTGAATATGACTGGTAGGAGATAGGGAAGAGAATTCTAAGGAGTATTCCCAGGCTATGATGTTTAAGACCAATCACTTGAGATGATGATTTGCCAAGTCAGATATCTGTGGATCATAATAGACTGAGTTCAGACAGAGGAAAGTCAAAACCGCTTTTTGAGGTTCCATCTTCTTGGGGGAAGGCAGGTGGTTTGTACCTGGCGGAAAGTGCACTAGAGTGAAAATGATGTTGAGAGGATCGGTCAGATATTTTTGAGCAATCGGAGAGTGATTTATTCTGGTTATATGGGAGAGGGTGCTTCCACAGTTGAGTGAGTGAGCACAATCTTGGAGCAACAGTTAGAGGAATGAAAGCAGGCAGAAGAATGAAAGAAGATGCCTGACTCCCCTACATATATATACTGTATATACAGACCTGGGCAAAGAACACAAGCTTATGTTTGTCATAGAAGTCATTTAAAGAGTTAATCTCAGAATGAAATCAGACAATCACAGACAAGCATTTCAAAATTCATCTAGGTACCTAAGTACAGTAGCTCCCCCATCCACTGATTCAGTTAACCATGATCCGAAAATATTTAACATTTTAAAACAAAATATTTAGATTTATGAATAATCAAATGTAGTTATCAGAACTAGCCATTAGAGGGAACCAGACACTATGATCGATAGCAAGGCAGCTTCCTTCCAGAGCAGCATTGCAAAACACAGAGCTGAATTGGCTGGCAAGGTGGGAAGAGAAGCGCAAGCCTTAAGCCAAACTGCTTCTCACCTCCTGCCCCTTCCTGCCTTCCAGCCAGCTCCTTCCTCAAGCTTCCTAGGCAAATGAGGAAATTGATTATTAATTTTCTTCAAAGAGGAAATGCTGCAGAGCCATTGAGATTGTGTGTGCGCGCATGAGTGGGGGGGAGAACTATCACCTCACCTTCAGTCTTTAGTGGGTTAGTAAACGAGAGATGACTTCAGCCTGGCTTTTTAAGATACCCCATTGAGATGAAAATTACAGGTACTGGGTCCAACAGACTCTTATAGCATTTATTTATTTATTTATTTATTTAATTTATATGCCGCCCACTATAAACCACATTTCTCACCATCCACAGATGGGGGAGGCTTAGATTCAATCCCCCGCAGATAAAGGGGCCCTACTGTACAGTATGTCTGAGGACTTACTTAAAATTACAGGAGTGTCTCTTTTCAAAGTGAAGGCAAATGAGTACAAAACAAGCAATAATGTTTTAAAATGCATTCCCAAAACGTAATAGCCTATAGCCTAACAATAAGGCACATTAAAATACCAAAAACACGACAGTTATCTTCTAAGCATACTTGGACACATGGAGAAAAATAATACCATTGTACATTCTCACCCAACCTGGCCAGTTAGAAAGTGGCAACAAAAGAATATTTCTATATAATATATGTTAACTATAAAGAGACCCCATGATATTTGTGATGCTAGAGGTATCAGAAGGTGCCTAATACCACATGAGACTACTTGTCCCTCTAGTCCAATATTGTTTAGCTGGCAGTAGTTCTGCAGGCAAAGGGACTTTACAAGCTACTTGTTCCTTTCTACTGGAGGCACCCAGGATTGTAACTAGGACCTTCTATGTGTAAACTATGTGGTTTGCCACTGAATGATAACACCTTTCTATTGATTCTCCTGTGCTCAGATTATTAATATTCCATACTTATTCTACTAACAAAACGGCTATTTCTGGTATTGTTAATATGTTAGCAGCAATATCAGCAACAACAAAATGTAAGTGTGATACATTCTTTTATTTTTAGAAATATTAATCTACTCCTGCTCCCTTCTTCTGTATAAAATTATGCAGGAGATGGATAAAATGGATAAAGGGAAGCGCTTTTCCCTCTCACGCAGTACTAGAACCAGGGGAGATCCACTCCAATTGAGCGTTGGAAGAGTGAGAACAAAAGAAAATATTGCTTTACCCAGCATGTTGTTAGTCCTTGCCACAGGATGTGGTGATGACATCTGACCTAGATGCCTTTAAAACAGGATTGGACAGATTTCTGGAGGAAAAGTCCATCGCAGGTTACAAGCCATGATGGGGATGTATAATCTCCAGGCTTAAAAGGAAGGTACCTCAAAATGCCAGATGCAGGGGAGGGGTATCAGGAGACAGGTATTTCGTTGTCTCATGTGCTCCCAGAGGCATCTGGTGGGGCCACTGTGAGATATAGGAAGCTGGACTAGATGGGCCCTTGGCCTGACTCAGCAGGGCCCTCCTTATGTTCTTATGTTCCTCCATTGGTGGAGATACAAAGAATTGTCACATATTTTATCACATCTGCCCTCACTAACAACTCCATCTTTGCCATAAACAAGGTATTTATTTACAGAGATATGTCTGTTTTCACCTGGGATAATGGCAGCACAATAATAAAATAAAATAAATGTGAGCAGTTTTATTCCAATACATAATAACACTCATTTCATTACTTGGCAGATTTACAGTCAGTCTTAAATATAAAGGAAAAGCCCTGCTGCATGAGATCAAAGGCTTATATACTCCAGAATTATGTTCCCATAAAAGAAACCCAAGAATGGAACATGACAGCAGTAGACCCTTCACAAATGAAAGACCTCACTGTCATTGGCATGTCTGCATGACTTTTTCTCAGTCAAAATAAAAGCAAAAGCGTGCTGCTTACATAACCGCCCCATAGCGCTTCAAGGACTCTCTGGGCAGTTTACAAGTTAATTAAGCAGGCTACACATTGCCCTCCCAGCAAGCTTTTTTACTGACCTCGGGAGGATAGAAGGATGAGTCAACCTTGAGCCGGCTACCTGGGATTGACCCCTGGGTCGTGAGCACAGTTTTGGTGATAGTACAGCAGTTTCACCACTGCGCCACAAGGCTCCCTATAGCTCTCATAATCCATGGCCACTGTTCATGATGGGAGTTAAAGTTCAAGAAATCTTACGGTTTGATGGTTGTTGTGGGTTTTTCGGGCTCTTTGGCCATGTTCTGAAGGTTGTTCTTCCTGACATTTTGCCAGTCTCTGTGGCTGGCATCTTCAGAGGACTGGAGTAGGAACTTTGTCCATGCTCTGTTCCTACTCCAGTCCTCTGAAGATGCCAGCCACAGAGACTGGCTTAATGTCAAGAAGAACAACCTTCAGAACACGGCCAAAGAGCCTGAAAAACCCATAACAACCATCAGATCCTGGCCGTGAAAGCCTTCAAGAATAGTCTTGTGGTTTATTCAGATGCAACTTTGCAAACCTAATCCGTGCTGCCATGTTCTTTTTAGAGAGAAGAGTCTTTCTCCTGGCAACCTTTCCAAGTAAACTTTACTTGTTCTGATTTTTTGTAATTGTACTGTCACGAACTTTAACATTTCACATACTAACTGAGGCCTATAGAGTCTGGGCTGTCACTCTTGGAGTTTTTTGTTCAATTCGGTAACCTTTATTGGCATAGGAAACTTAAAAAAAACTTATACTGGGAAATTAATAGCAAATAGAGATACACATAATGGTAGTTACACGGCTAAAAAACAACAACAGCGAAAACACAATAGGAGATACTTGGGAGTAGTCTAGTTAATTTTAGAGCCCTGGGCAGAGAGAACCTTTGTAAGAAACTCGGCTACTAAGGCCGTTATTTTTTGTGAATAGTCATTAAGGAGGAAACCTGTGAGTAACTGAGGAGGGCCAGAAAAATTTGAAATTATTGAACCTAATAGACAAGCACACATATCTTTAAACTCAGGGCAGTGACAAAGGATGTGTGTGACTGAATCTAGTTCTAAACCGCAGAAATTGCAAATTCTTTGTTCAAAAGGTACCCGGGTATATCGTCCTTTAAGCACCTCTGAAGAGAAGATATTCAGTCGGGCTAACATAAAGGCCCTCCTAATAGAGGGGTTCACCAAGGACTGGAAGTAAGAATATCCATAACCAAAGGAGGGAAAAATACCGAAATGAATTGGGGAGCATGTCTGATTCACATTAGAAAGTAACTGAAGGTACTCAGACTCCCATAGTCTCTCCTTGATAAGGGAGAGTGCTTGATTAAAATTACTGTTAAATAGAGAGTTTGAGGATAAGCCAGTGGTCATGAGTTTGGATTCACATTGTGAAAACCATATGGATTGGTAAGTATCTTTGAGAAGGTGAACAAGGAGAGCATCTGGGTTTATTTTAAAAAAGAGGCGCAGCCAGAATTTGAAAGTAAGAGCCCACACCGTCGTTGAAGGAAGATGCAGGCCTAGCTCTAGGGCTATAGTAGATAATTTGATTGAATTGGGAATCCCTAGAATCCGTCTATAGAAAGTAGCAGCTAGTAAATCAACTTTATTGTTCATGGCATTGATCCAGACTGGGACACCATAGAGTAGGTGATTAATCAGTTTAGCCTGAAAAATATGAGTGGCTGCTGGAACAAACTGATTCCCAGAATTAAGATGGAATTTATTTATTGCTCCGAGAAGGTGTGAGACAAAAGCTATCGCCAGGTTTCTATGTGTATTCCACCTGAGTTGGAAGTGGAATGATATGCCTAGATATTTAAAGGTTCTGAATTGTTCAATGGTCTGATTGTTGATTTTCCACTGAAGAGGCTTCCAAGATTTTGAGAATACCATAGTTTTGGTTTTCTCTATATTGATAACAAGATCGTTACGAGAACAATATAAATTAAACAAGAAGAGAAGTTGTCTTAAGCCCGAGCTGGATATAGAAAGAAGGACGGCATCATCCGCGTATAATAGAAGGGGTACTGACGCCTTGTTTAAAAATGGGGCAGATTTTTCAGCTGGTGACAACTGAGGGTGTAAATCTGCTAAAAAAAAGATTAAATAAAAACGGGGCTAAAATACAGCCCTGCCTCACTCCTCTGGTGACTGGAATCTTCTCGGTGACAGAGCCGCAACAATCATAGCGGACTTGGCAAGAGTTGGCAAAATGTAACTTACGAATTAAGAAAAGTAGACGTGGGGGAATTCCCCATGTGACTAACTTTTCCCACAAAATAAGTCTATTGACAGAATCAAAGGCAGCTTTCAAATCGATGAAAGCCACATACAGGTTTCCCTTGAATTGGTGTGTATACTTCTCTGCCAAAAATGAAAGAGTTAATACGTGATCTAATGTTGAGCTACCCGAATGAAAGCCAATTTGTTTGTGTCCTGGAAGGTTCACAGAAGAAGACCAAGTAGCAAGGTGAGCTAAAAGATGTTTACTGTTCAGCTTTCCGATTGCCGAGAGCAAGCTTATTGGTCTGTAATTACCCGGGTTAGAGGGGTCACCTTTTTTAAAAATGGGAACTAAAATAGAGGTGAGCCAGTCTTCTGGGATTATCCCATGTTCATCAATTAGAGTGAACAGATTAGCTAGGGGGTCAGCCCACCATTGGGCATTATTAATTAGAAGGTCATTGGAAATCCCATCTGGACCTGGGGATTTCCCACGTTTCAGAGAGTGGATCAGCTTTATAACCTCATCCCTGGAAACTGGTGGCCAGGGAGGGAGATCAGAGGGAAGGTTTCTTAGTGTTAGGACTGGGTCTTGGGAGGAGAATATTTTAGAGCAATAGGTTGTCCAGTCAAGAGGGGAGATAAGTAAAGGACTCTTATAGGGCTCTTTCGGGAAGGATTGTGCAACCAATGACCAGAATAGTTTACTATTTTTTGATGCAATAGCCTCCAGGAGCTGGGACCAATTCCGCAGGCCAAAGTGATGCCTCTTGACATCAATGAGCTGGCACCATGTGCTTCTCGCGCAACCGTAAAGGGCCTTGGTCACGGGAGTGTTATAGGATTGGAATGAGAGGAATAGGCGGCGAACTAGACGTTTGGTGGTTCAACACTCAGCATCAAACCAGGTATGACAGATAGCCTTGTTTTTAAATACAGTTGCAGAGCTAAGTAGTTCTGCCAGAGTATGGGTGATCTGCTGATAGGATAAATCAGCCAGAGGTGGCGGCGTGGTTGATTGAATTGTTTGTTTTAAAAGGATCGTATCAGGTCTGAAAGCCCATTGATCAAAGGCTAAAGTTTTTTGTTTGTTTTTTGCAATTTCTCTGAGCATTGCATGGTCTGACCTTGGGGTGAATTTGCTCGGCTGTCCAGTCGTGGGAAGGCTGGCAACTGTCTTGAATGTTTTCTACTTGTGGATAATCTTTCTCACTACGGAATTACTTTAAACTGTTTGGAAATGGCCTTCCAATCTTTCCTATAATGATGAGCAGCAACTTGATGGGCATTGCTTCTCTACAGTCATTACATTAATGCACACCTGAATGCTCCAGACCAGCAAACTTCTAAACCCTCAGTGTTTATAAAGGTGGTCACACTTGCTGTTGTGCATTTGGTTAGGAGCAGCTGGTAGCTTCTTAGCCTCTTAATTGCTATGGAAGCAGTAAGGGTGTACTTATTTTTTTACACATGACGTCTTCATTTTTTTTTGTTAAATAATTTATAACATAGTATGTTGTGTGTTGTTTATCTGAGATTATATTTACCTTATTTTGAGATATGAAAAAGACCAGATGATTTGTATTATGTCCTGATATGTAAAACCATGGAATTCAAAGAGAGTATACTTTCTTTTTCACATGATTTTATATATGTGTTTACTTCATGCCCCACTTCTCTCAAAAAATCTAGCCCTGGAATATTCCCTTTGCCTTTCCCAAAGGTTGCTTCTTTTCTCTGTGAAGATTTGTGCAATTTACACAAAGCATCTCTATGACAGTCTGCACAAAATTAGTGTCCTTTTCTTTTGAGACTCAAAGCTCGTAAATAGCAAGCACAGTAGGACTTCCTGGTTGTTAGAAAAGAACACAGACAACTGTTCTAATTCGTAAAAATCCAAGCAACAAGGCTATAGTGATTGTAGTGCAAAATACACAATCTGAACAAGTTACAAGATTTGCAGAAGAGTCATTGAGCCAGTAACTCTAGTAACTCCAGAAAATATATGTCACAGTCTAAGAAGCAATATTTTTTACTACTCTTTTTCCTCACCTCTGAGAATGAGACAAGCAAGGATTTAAATCACTGAGTAATTTCAATCCCCACAATTGTCAATGGGACCTTAGCAGCACTAACTTAGCTTGGATCCAGGCATAGTCATCATCTGAAGTAAAACCTTCAGGAGGGAAAACAAATTGCCAGAACCTGTGGAACATCAGTGTCACATACAGCACTGATGGTACCTGTCTGTCATGGGTTTGGAGGGAAAGTTCCATCCTATGGGGAGTGGAAGGCGGGACATCAGGGGGGAGGAGCTGTACTGTATATATATTTGTAGCTTGTGTGGAGAAGGGAGTTGGAGTCTGTGTGTCAGACTGGGTACAACTGTTTGTCAGTTAGTACATACCTGATAGGTTCAGATTTCTATCTAGGTAGCCAGAACTGATAAGTTCAGGGTCTGTGCGTTACCTTAAAGTGTTCAGTGGGAACCAATCTGTTGTATGTGTATGATTGGGGCTATGCCACGTTCCAGTTTCCTATTTACCTGATTCTTTTATTCACCCTGTTTGTTGTTTCAATAAACCTTGTTCTTTTGTTTATTAAAATCCATTCCTGGTCTGTGTGACTCCTTATAGGGAATGGTTGGTGGCAGCATAATTACAGGGTGGGATACTCCAGTAGGTCTGGGGTTGTCACATTGATTGGTGGCAGCGGTGGGATATATGTCCAGGATGGGATTTGCCTCAGAAATAATCACAGATTTGGGCACATCGTTTACATCAAAGCTCATGAAACGGTTATGGCAAATCTGTGGAATTAAACACAAGGAAACCACTGCCTATCACCCTGAAAGTAATGGGTTAACGGAGAAGTTCAATGGGACTCTGATGCGCATGATTAGGGCTTACTTGGCAGAGAATCCAAACAATTGGGACCAGAAGCTGCAATCCCTTTTGTTTGCTTATCGATCAGTGCCCCAAGCCAGTACCGGGTTCAGTCCGTTTGAACTTTTGTTTGGGAGAAAAGTAAAAGGTCCACTTGATTTAATCAAGCAAAATTGGGAGCAGATCACCCAGGATGACCCACAAGATGTTGTGACGTACATAGACACTTTAATGAATGACCTGAAGAGAAACCTAGAGCTAGCAGCAGAAAACCTGCAAGCTGAGAAGGTCAGACAGAAAACCTGGTATGACCAGAAAGCCAGGGAGAGGCACTTTAACCCAGGGGAGGAAGTGCTTTGGCTTAGGCCCTGCAAAGAGAACAAACTGCAGCTCAAATGGGCAGGACCATACAGGGTCATTTCCAAGATGTCGGACCTGAACTACCTTATAGAACAGGAGGAACACCAAGCACGGAGGGTGGTACATGTGAATGCCCTGAAACCCCACTACAGAGGGGAACAGAGGGTTTTATTTGCCATAAAAGCAGCTGAGAGTGAGGAAGCTGAATTACCCTTCTGGGAGGGTAGAGGGGAAGTAAAATACAACCCAGATGAGGTGAAGATCAGTCCTGCACTCACCCGAGACCAGCAGCAAGAACTAGAGGTGCTGCTCACTAAATATCATAAGGTTTTTTCAAATAAGCTGGAGATAGTGCTGCAGAGGTTAAGTGCAGCAGGGCTAACAGTAAAGGCAAGCAAGTGTCAGCTGGGTAGCCCAGAAATAAAATACTTGGGTCACATAGTAGGGGGAGGAGTGATCAAACCCCTAGAGGCCAAGATAGAAGCCGTTCGTGATTGGCCCAGACCCAACACCAAGAAAAAAGTCAAATCATTTCTTGGGTTGGTGGGCTACTACAGAAAGTTCATCCCGAGGTTTAGCGAGATGGCGACTCCGCTGACCGATCTGACGCGGAAGAAGACTGATGACCGCATCCCGTGGACCAGCGACTGTGAGGAGGCGTTCCGGAAGTTGAAGGAGGCGCTCATCCATTGTCCAGTGCTGCGTGCTCCGGACTTCGACCGGGAGTTCATCATCTACACCGATGCGTCTAACAGCGGGGTAGGAGCAGTTCTTTGCCAGAAGGATGAAAATGGTGACCAGCATCCAGTGTCCTACCTGAGTAGGAAACTCCAGAAAGGTGAGAGACATTTGGCAACCGTGGAAAAGGAGTGCCTGGCCATAGTATACGCGATTCAGAAGGCCAAACCTTACATCTGGGGAAGACATTTTGTTCTGTGCACTGACCACTCACCACTGCAGTGGTTAAAGACAATGAAAACCCATAATAGTAAACTTATGAGGTGGGCTTTAAACCTGCAAGATTTTGACTTTGAAGTGAAGGTGGTCAGAGGGTCAATGAACTGTGTTGCTGACGCCTTGTCAAGAAGACCCGACGAGTGAAGACGGCGAAGAAACCATGGACTGTGTATATTTTGGTGACCAAAAGTTAAATGTACCTGTTTATTGAACAGGCTTGGTTTGTATTAATAAAGGTAACTTAATGTATTGCAAATATTAATGTTTAAATGCATAAGTGATATGTTTGATCTAGAGTGAGTAAGTATGGGATTGTGTATGATAATGTATAACTGTTTTGTGTTTTGATCCTGGTTGTTTTTTTGGAGAAAAGCACTTTAGCTTTTCCCCCGCAAAACAACTTATAAAGAGGGGAGGTGTCACATACAGCACTGATGGTACCTGTCTGTCATGGGTTTGGAGGGAAAGTTCCATCCTATGGGGAGTGGAAGGCGGGACATCAGGGGGGAGGAGCTGTACTGTATATATATTTGGAGCTTGTGTGGAGAAGGGAGTTGGAGTCTGTGTGTCAGACTGGGTACAACTGTTTGTCAGTTAGTACATACCTGATAGGTTCAGGTTTCTATCTAGGTAGCCAGAACTGATAGGTTCAGGGTCTGTGCGTTACCTTAAAGTGTTCAGTGGGAACCAATCTGTTGTATGTGTATGATTGGGGCTATGCCACGTTCCAGTTTCCTATTTACCTGATTCTTTTATTCACCCTGTTTGTTGTTTCAATAAACCTTGTTCTTTTGTTTATTAAAATCCATTCCTGGTCTGTGTGACTCCTTATAGGGAATGGTTGGTGGCAGCATAATTACAGGGTGGGATACTCCAGTAGGTCTGGGGTTGTCACAATCAGTTACAGTCTGCAGGAATGGAGGCAATGTTGAAGGAGGAAAAACTTGTTAACAATGAATTCAGTCTTACTACAGTCAACTTCTTATTTCTTATTTCTGTCAATTAACTATTAAGTAAACCAAATTATTTCCCCCATGTAATGTCCTCTATGGTTACATAGTTCTTCTGGAACTCTGCACTACAGGGGCAGACAATCACTAGGGAGGTCTGTTACATACAGCACTGATGGTACCTGTCTGTCATGGGTTTGGAGGGAAAGTTCCATCCTATGGGGTGTGGAAGGCGGGACATCAGGGGGGAGGAGCTGTACTGTATATATATGTGGAGCTTGTGTGGAGAGTGAAGAGTTGGAGTCTGTGTGTCAGTTAGTACCTACCTGATAGGTTCAGGTTTCTTTATAGGTAGCCAGAACTGATAGGTTCAGGGTCTGTGCTTTACTTTAAAGGGTTCTGTGGGAACCAAACTGTTATATGTATATGTTTGGGACTTTGCCACGTTACAGTATCTTATTTACTTGATCTTTTTATTTACCCTGTTTGTTATTTAAATAAACCTTGTTCTTTTGTTTGTTAAAAATCCATTCCTGGTCTGTGTGACTCCTTATAGGGAATGGTTGGTGGCAGCATAACTAAAGGGTGGTATACTCCAGTAGGTCTGGGGTTGTCACAAGGTCTTTCTCTCTCACTTGCTACTCTCACAGGTCTAAGAGGGGGACTAAGGGCCTTCCCTATCACCACTCCCATGCTGTGGAACCTCCTCCCACTGGGGGGGGGCAGACTGGCTCACTTTTGCTGTCTTTCTACAAGCAATCAAAGACTTTTCTCTTCAGGCAGCCTTTTCCTCTATAACGGCTGCCTAAGAAAGGACCCTTAAAATTGTGCTGCTGTTTGTTTGTTTTTAATGTATTTTAAGAATGGCTTTAAACTTTTTTTAGCCATTAGTTTTTAATTTGATACAGTATGTTTATTTCTTTTGCTAACATGATATTTTTTTTAAAAAAGCTTTTGATGTTTGTTTTAATATTGTAAGCTTCTTTGCATGAGGCTCCCTATTGCTCACATTATCCCTGGCCACTGTTCATGATGGGGCTGATAGGAGTTAAAATTCAATATTTATTTGTGTAAGGAAATAGAAGGAAACTGGGAATTGTAGTTTTACTAAAATTGAGTCTGTTAGATTCTGTGTAAGATGAATTTAAAAGAGATGTATTTCAGGAGCTTGTTGTGCAGAGTTGTTTGTCAAAGTCACAAGGTTGGACCGTCCAGGAAAAGATGAAACAACAAACCACTAAATGGGAGAAGATACGGCACCTGGAGCCTGGATCATGAGAATTTTGGGTGGTGATCGGAGCGTTCTGAATTACGCCTACTTGGACTTAATGGGTTCACAGCTTGAAAGCGTCATGAAGAAGGTGGTCCTAAAGAGATGTAAAATTAGAGAGTTTGTGTATGTAAAAAACTTGGTTTGGTGAATGCTGTGGAATGTGAAACAGAGAGGCTTGTTTTTCTTTTCAAGAACAAGTGGTGGTGGGGAGATAGCCCAGCTGCTACATGCCATCATGTAGATATGTAAAGATGATTACTTAACTGTTTTTATTTTAATTAGAAATTGTAAGTTTATTTAAACATTGTGATAGTCTGGAAATGCTCAATGCTTATGCTTTGAAGCTACAACTGTATTTTAATTAATCTATTTTATTTTCTTAATAAAACAAATATAATTATTCAGCAAGGATCTAGTCTCTTGATACAGCAGGACTATCTAAATCCAGTATGGATGAAAGTTAATAGTAGCTACTGTAAGTTAAAATGTCCTACTGTCCTACTTGGTAAGGCTCTTGTGCATTCTAAGGAAACACAAAGCCTATGTTTTATTGCTTTGGAAGCAACTCAAAGGTTACTTTTAAGTCTCAGGGTTGTCTATGGGGCTTCCTACACACTTCTGAAGCCTAGAGGACCTACCTTGGGAAATAAAGGTGGCAGTTTTGCACCCAGAGGGACTCCCTAACCGCAAACTTGGTCTCTTTAGGGAGACGGGATCGTTACAATTTGTTTTATCTGTTTGTTTTATTTATAGACTGTCTTTCTCCCAATAAGGTGGCTCTAGAATTCAAAGAGCTATTATTTCCCATTTTTTTCTAAGAGTGACAGAGTGATCCAATCACATGTTACCTATCCTTAAAGAATACTAATCAGAAGGATGTAGTTCCAAAGCAGTGACTCATACCGTGAAGCAGCAAGCTGCTGCTTCTATGGTGGGCATTTTGCATTAATCACAGGAATGTCTTTTCTTTAGTTAATTTTCTCAAGGTTTGACAAATTATATGGGAAGCACTGGATGGGAGGACCATTGAAATGAATCAGAGTGAATGAAATAGATGTAGAACAATACAGAATATGGAGGTGCACTCTAATAATATGAAACCAGAAATTACAAAGACTGCAGGTCCAGAGCTGTTGGACAGTTGTGGATATACAAGCAATTAGATGGAGGTGTTTCTGACCTATTTCCGAAAGCAGCCAAGGAGGAAAAAACAATGATGGAAAAAATGCAGGTGCTGGTATACTTGCAAATCTATTCCTGGCATCTAGCAATGGGAGATTCTTCTTTAGCCTAGGGACTTGAGTTGGTAGACATTCAGCTTACTAGCTGAAGAATCAGCACATTCTCATTTTCTGGAGTGTAGGTTTTATACCATAGTATTGACTATATTCCCCTTCATGGATTGCTGCCTTGTTGCGGCGAAGGGGCTTGAATAATTCAGAGAAGCTATGGACTATGCCGTGCAGGGACACCCAAGATGGACAGGTCATAGTGGAGAGTTCTGACTAAATGCAATCCACCTGGAGTAGGAAATGGCAAGCCGCTCCAGTATCTTTGCCAAGAAAAGCCCATGAACAGAAACAAAAGGCTAAAAGATATGATGCTGGAAGATAAGCCCCTCAGGTCAGAAGGTGTCCAACATGTTACTGAGGAAGAGCAGAGGACAAGGACAAGTAGCTCCACAGCTAGTGGTTGGGCCAAAGCTGAAAGGACGCTCAGCTGTGGACGTGCGTGGAAGTGAAAGGGAAGTACGAGGATGCAAAGAAAAATACTGCATACTGTAGGAACCTGGAATGTAAGATCGATGAACCTTGGTAAGCTGGATGTGGTCAAACAGGAGATGGCAAGGATAAACATTGACATCCTGGGCGTCAGTTAACTAAAATGGATGGGAATGGGCAACTTCAATTCAGATGAGTATCATATTCACTATTGTGGGCAAAAAATCCCGTAGAGGAAATGGAGTAGCCCTCATAGTCAACTGGGAAAAGCTCTACTGGGGTACAATCTCAAAAATGATAGAATGATTTCGATACGAATCCAAGGCAGACCTTTCAACATCACAATAATCCAAGTTTATGCACCAACCACAGATGCTGAAGAGGCTGAAATTGACCAATTCTATGAAAACTTACAACACCTTCTAGAAATGACAACAAAGAAAGATGTTCTTCTCATTATAGGGGATTGGAATGCTAAAGTAGGGAGTCAAGAGATAAAGCAACAACAGGTAAATTTAGCCTTGGAGTTCAAAATGAAGCAGGGCAAAGGCTAATAGAGTTTTGTCAAGAGAACAAGCTGGTCGTCACAAACACTCTTTTCCAACAACACAAGTGGTGACTCTACATGTCAACATCATCAGATGGGAAATACTGATATTGATAATATTCTCTGCAGCCAGAGATGGAGACGCTCTATACAGTCAGCAAAAACAAGACCTGGAGCTGATTGTGGCTCTGATAATCAGCTTCTTATAGCAAAATTCAAGCTTAAACTGAAGAAAGTAGGAAAAACCACTGGGCTAGCCAGGTATAATCTAAACAAAAGCCCTTATGAACACAGTGGAAGTGAAGAACAGATATAAGGAACTAGATTTGGTGGAAAGAGTGCCTGAAGAACTATGGACGGAGCCTCATAACATTGTACAGGAGGCAGCAACAAAAACCATCACAAAGAAAAGGAAATGCAAGAAAGCAAAGTGGCTGTCCAACAAGGCCTTACAAATAGCAGAGAAGAGAAGGGAAACAAAATGCAAGGGAGATAGAGAAAGTTACAGAGAATTGAATGCAGACTTCCAAAGAATAGCAAGGAGAGACAAGAGGGCCTTCTTAAATGAACACTGCAAAGATATAGAGGAAAACAATAGAAAGGGAAAAACCAGAGATATTTAAGGAACATTTTGTGCAAAGATGGACATGACAAAGGACAAAAATGGTAGAGACCCCACAGAAGCAGAATACATCAAGAAGAGGTGGCAAGAATACACAGAGGAATTATACCAGAAAGATATGGATGTCCCAGACAACCCAGATAGTGTGGTTGCTGACCTTGAGCCAGACATCCTGGAGACTGAAGTAAAGTGGTCCTTAGAAAGCATGGCTAACAACAAGGCCAGTGGAGGTGATGGCATTCTAGTCAAACTATTTAAAATCTTAAAAGATGGTGCTGTTAAAGTGCTACACTCAATATGGTGGCTGGCGTTTTTGTGTAGGCACAGGTCTGTGTGGGTGGGTTTTCTGTAGACCTTGTGTCTAGGGAATTGCTTTGTGTTTGGATGAGAAGTGGTTAACTGATGGGAAAAAAAAGAGTCAGCTTCTGGAACTTTGCCATATCTGTAAGATTCTACTCGTTCTGCCAGAAAGCTAAAGAGGCATTGTTGACAGTTGACATTGCCACTATAGTCAAAGGAAGCATGCATGAAATTAAAATGAAGCTTCAGATCTGAGCTAAAGCAGGACAGCTTCAAAGCACTTGAAACCAAAGCAACCCAACTGCCTGAGGTACCACAGAAGGATCCAAATAAATTTCCATCTTGAGTGCCCTTAGCTAAAGAACTAATACCCACAAAGAACACTACATGTAAATGGAAAATATTCTTGAAATTATACCCCTTCTTTGTCCGGAAGAAAAGTGTCTTTTTTGAAAGGTATAGACTGTTCCTTCAGTGATGCAAGACGTGCTGCTCTATTGAGGATGAAGTGATTCAAGATAATCAAATACAAGATAATCAAATCTAAGAAGAGAATAATAATTCAAAAAAGTAAGATTGAATATTATAATTTTACTAGTTAATTTTTAGAATATGGTACATGTGAGTCAAGCAACTCTTAAGGGAAATGTTTTTAAAATTATTTCATTTTATTTTTTCATGCAAATGATCACCTATGACTAAATGTACATGGTAGAATTCCACATCTCATCCACTTTTTCTGGTACACATCACTGTTCTCACCCTTTTAGAGCTATCACCAACACTTACATAAAAGCCAGATGAAGCAGGTTTTCATACAACCCCAGACATTATATTATATATGTCTGTTTATTAACACCTTTGACGTCCTTATAAAATCCTTTCAGCCCTAAAGCTAATGCCACCTGAGCTTCTAATATTATTCAGAAGCTCAGAGAACAGCTGCTTTCTGCTTTAAGATTATAAAGAACAGATTCAAATTCATTAAATGTTGTAGCCTCTTTTACTTTCACCTTTGAACTTCGGTATTTTTTTGTTGGTGGTGGTGAACTTTAAACTCTCTTTTATAAATGAAATTTATAATGATGGTTGTGCCATCATTAGCTGACATATTCTGAAAACGTTTGATTCAAGTGCTCATGAAACATCTGTGCTATAGCAGAGTAAGAGTACCAAAGGATGGGATATGCACGCACCAATGTGAACCCAGCCCTTTCTGTGCCACAAAATGGGAGGCTCAGAAGGGGTAACGTAATATATTTCTGAAGAGACTAGTGAAAGGCTTTAAAAAGAAATAGACCATTTGTATTCTTGAAGGCTTTCACAGCCGGGATCCGATGGTTGTTGCAGGTTTTTCGGGACGTTCGGCCATGTTCTGAAGGTTTTTCTTCCTAACGTTTCACTAGTCTCTGTGTCCGGCATCTTCAGAGGACAGGAGTCAGAACTCTGTCTGTGCTCTGGTGCAGTTTTGTGGGATAGTCAGCTATAAATACTCAGCTATCCAGCCTGAAAAACCTACAACAACCAAACAGACCATTTCTTCAACAATAAGAGCCTATTGGAAACAAATGTGCATAACTTTGACCTCTTTGTAGATTTCTGCTTATTTGTTTATTATATGTCTTTGCCAGCCAATGTAATGCATTGTTCTCAACTTTTTTTGGGGGGGGGGTCACAACTACAACCATAAACACAATATGAAAGAAATATAGGCAAATAAGGATTGTGTAAGTCATGTAATTTAACTAATAAGGTGGTGTGTAAAGAATCGTTCCCAGTCTGTGCCCCCCTTCAAATGTGTCAGCCCCCTCCCCTCTGGGGGCATATGGCCCCCTTGAGAATGGCTGGTGTTGTGGATAGAGCGATGGACCAGAACCCAGGAGGCCTGGGTTCAAATCCCCACATGGAAGCTCACTGGGGCAGTAGAACTAATAAAATCACTTCTTAAATTATCTCACGTACCTTGAAGCCTTATTAGGGTCACTATAAGTCAGTTCTGACTTGATGGCACATAACAAACAGCAAAACATATGTCCTTAGAAAACTTGGTTTGCCCTCAAACATTTTGCAAAATTCTAAATACACAAAAATGTCAGATAGAATATAAGTGAAAGAGAACACAATAAAATCAAAAGCATCAAAGGAAGGTTGGTTTTGCAACTAGCACATCCACTGCAGACTTAATTACATCGTCGCCTCAATCTGTTTTGGCTTAATTGCATCCTTCCCTTAACCTGTTTTTGTTTCGCAATGTTTTGGGAATTAAATTCACAATTCTGAGCCTTCCTTTAGAAAGCCTGGTCCACGAACTTTCAAGATCATAACCTGTGATCCTATAAGCAGGGTACTTTATATAGTATCAAAGGGCAAGGAGGTTCTTAAGCTCTGCAGAGGAACAGCTGCCACTGCAATGGAACCAGGGCAAGCTGTCTCAAAGTCTAATGCATAAACACTCACTCAGTAGAACTGGTAGCAGGGTGGAAGATTCAGTTCAGCAAAGAACTCAGAGAGTACTGTGGCTTCAAGTTATCACAGGCATGCTGAACAGTGACCTGAGGGGGTCAGAGGGCTGGCACTTTTTGATTAGAAAGTCACAAAGAGAATCCTAGTGTCGATTTACATCAGGAGAAATGTAATGGCATAAACACTGACAGTGAAGTCCTGCTAATTAATGAATTGCCATTTGGATTATAAATTGCCTGGCCAATTTGTAATTAGCAGCACATAACTGCTGCAGCTTACGCAAGAATTCAGTAGGGCTGTGATATCCAGAGGAGATCAGTTCCAAGTACTCTCGGAGATGGTGGAAACCATGGATAATAGTGAACCCTATATATAGCACTGTCTCTGGTTCCCTCTAGTGCCAGTTCTGGTAATTACAATTTGGAAATACATTCATACATAAAAATATTTTTAATATTTTCAGACCATCAATAAGTGAAACTGTTACAGACAGCTATGACATCACCTGCCTGTCACTGCTGAAGCTGTGTGTCATCTACCAATGGCGTGACGGAGGGTGGGACTTAAGGGGTGGAGCTGTTGTATATAAGGGGAGTGAATGGTGTGAGAGAGTCAAATAGGGACGGTTAGGGAGATAGGGTTTGGTGATAGGGTCAGATAGGGCTTTAGAGTTAGGGACGGTTAAGGCTTGCTGATACTGTGCTATTTAGTGAGAGTCTGTGAGAGTGAGTGTGTTATTGTTATCATATTAAAGTGATTAAAGTATTATTTACATACAAGTGATTTACCATTCCTTTTGTTTGTATTCAATAAATCTTATTTTTATTTTAAAATCATCCTTTGGCCTGAAGCTTCATTTGAGGGAATGGTTGGTGGCAGTGGTACTGAAGAGTGATTGAGTGTGACGTAACAGCCCCTTTGTGAGGTATAAGGAGGCTGTTACAATAAAATTGGTGTCCAGCGGTGAGATGCAAGTAGTCCAGTAAAGCCTTGGCAGGATCGTGCCCAGAGCAAGGGGTCTTCAGTTAGGGTCATCTGAAGTGGAGAGTGTGGGTCGCCTTCTGGGGCTTTGGCTCAAGGGGAGCAAAGTCTAGTAGAGGGGCGCTAAGGCTTCGGAGTGAGGACTGAGGCAGGGAAGCTCTGTGGAGTCCATATTGTGTGTGTGTGGAGTGTGGCCCAGAGCAAAGGCTGTGGTGGTTTGGCCAGCGTGTCCTGAGTTTAGGGAAACTCTGAGGGGACAGAGCGAAGGCCAAGGGCAGCAAAGCTGAGGGAACTCCGTTTAAACAACTAAACCTAGCTCAAGGTAGAGCTGTGTGAATTTAAGATTGGTGCCAAAGGCAGAATAATAAAGTGAACTTTGTTTGGCAAGAGGCCCAGCTTAAGGGGCAGAAGCCTAGCCTAGTTACAGTTGCTAGCTAACAGTGCTGGAGAAGGCTGCAACTGTATATCACAGACCAATAGCACAGGAAAAAAGTGACTTTTAAACCAAGGCTTGGAAGTTGATATAGGAGCCTTTGGTGAAATAAAATGCCCTCAACCCGAAGTAGAAAAGCTGAACCAAGACCATCTGAAATGGCAGCTAGTTCAGATGAAGAGATTAGTGGGAGAGAGGAAAGATTTTCCTCAGCTCAAGAGGAAAGGTCCTCTAGAGAAGATTTATCAGACCTCAGAAAATTGGAGTTAGCGCAAGCACATGAATACAGAATGAAACAGCTAGAATTAGAAAAAGAGTCTGAGATGGAGACAGAGAAGATTGCCCTAGAGAAAGAGAGAATGGCTTTTGAAATCAGGAGAATGGAATTAATGAACCAGAACAATAACAATAATAGAAATTCCAACTCTGAAGAAGGGCAGTTGTCAAAAGCAGATCTAAAGAAATTCCCTACTTTCAAACAGGGAGACTGTCCAGAAGCATTTTTAACTCTTTTTGAAAGAGCGTGTGCTGATTTTTCAGTCAGAGTCAGAAAAAATGATTATTCTGAGATCTCTAATTAGTGGAAGCCTCGCTGAGGTTTACGCTGAGATGCCTATTGAAATGATTAAAGGTTATTCTGAATTTAAAAAGTTGGTGTTTGCCAGTTATGGCATCAATGCTGAACATCTGAGGCAAAAATTCAGAACATTAACCAAGAAACCTGATGAGTCTTACACACAGCTAGGTGCCAATTTGACTAGATAGTTGGATAAATGGTTGGCGCAGGAAAATGTACAGACAATTCAGCAATTTAAAAGTATTATAGGATTGGAACAGTTTTATTCCCTTCTACATGGTGAAATTAAATATTTGGTCAAAGACAAGAAACCTCTAGATTTGAAACAGGCAGCAGAAATTGCAGATTTCATCTCACAAATCAGAAAACCTATGTATTCTAAGGGAAAGAGTATGAGAAAAACATGGGATGACTACAATAGAAATCCCAAGGGACAAGTTAAAAGCCAACAGATAGTGGGCAGCCATTTTGTGGGAAAGACTTCAGAACACTGTGTCACCCTGATATCATACCACAAGATTACATTTTACCAAATGAAAATATGACTATTAAAGGAATAGGGGAAGAATTAATTGTTTTGCCGGTAGCCAAAGTGTTAGTTCGTTATAAGGGCTGGCAAGGAAATTGGCGCGTTGGAATTTCCTCGCAACTGCCTTCAGCTGTACTTCTTGGGACAGACCTCTCTGAGCATGTTAAGAAAGTGTTAGTTCTTACACGTTCACAACCAGATCAAACAGAGGCAGCTGAAAAAGATACTGACATTCATGAGGGAGAAAATGAAAATATACAACTAGCTGAGGCATTCTCACTTGAAATACCCCAAAGCAGTATATTTTCACAGGAACAGCAAGCAGATCCCACATTAAAATGTTGTTTTGAGAAAGTGTCAAGCATGGAATTATCCCTTGAATCCCCTGAAAGGTTCCTTACTAAACATGGTTTACTGTATAGAGAAACACTGATGAACATTTCAAAAGGGGGACATAAGATGCGAAGCCAGTTGGTAGTACCTGCTAAATATCGCCAAATGATTTTAGAAAGGGGACATTCTGATATATTTGCTGCACATTTAGGGATAAATAAGACCAAGCAGAGAATATCTCAAAACTTCTATTGGCCAGAAATAGGAAAACAAATAAAAAATTTCTGTCAGAGATGTGATGTGTGCCAGAGACAGGGTAATAACCGTGATAGGACTAAGGCTAAACTGTGTCCATTACCCGTAATCTCTACACCTTTTAAATGCATTGGCGTGGACATTATAGGGCCGTTGCCTAAGGTCACAAAAAGGGGAAACAGATTTATTCTCACTATTGTTGACCATGCCACAAGATATCCTGAGGCGATTCCTTTAAATAACATTGAGACCCATACAGTGGCTGATGCACTGTTAAGCTATATGAGTAGAATGGGTTTTGCTTCAGAGATGATAACTGACTTAGGACCATCGTTTACTTCTAAACTTATGAAGAAACTATGGCAGATTTGTGGTATTAAACATTTAGAAACTTCTCCATATCATCCGCAGAGTAATGGGTTAACGGAGAAATTAAATGGAACCCTGATGAGGATGATTAGAGCCTATTTAGCAGAAAACCCTAATAACTGGGACCAGAAATTGCAATTATTGCTATATGCCTACAGATCAGTCCCACAAGAGAGTACTGGGTTCAGTCCTTTTGAACTGCTATTCGGGAGAAAAGTGAAAGGCCCACTTGATCTGATTAAGCAAAATTGGGAACAGATTGTAGAAGAAGATCCACAAAATATAGTCTTATATATAGACACATAAATAAACAACCTCAAAAGAAATTTAGAGTTGGCTGCAGAAAACCTGCAAGCCCAGAAAGTCAAACAAAAAGTTTGGTATGACAAAAAGGCTAGGGAACGACAGTTTAACCCTGGAGATAAGGTGCTGATGTTGAGGCCCATCAAGGGGAACAAACTACAATTGAACTGGGCAGGACCTTATAGGATCATTTCAAAAATGAGTGATCTTAATTATATTATTGAAGGAGATGAACACCTAGGCAGGAGGGAAGTTCATGTAAATGCCATTAAGCCATACTATAGAGAGAAAAAGAAAGTGCTTTTTGCAATGAAAGCAGCTGATAAAGAAGAACATGATTTACCATACTGGGAAGGAAGGGGTGAAATAAAGTTCAACCCAGGGGAGGTGAAGATCAGCCCTGCACTCACCCTGGAACAGCAGAGGGAAATAAAGATGTTGGTTACTAAGTATCAACAGGTCTTCTCAAACAAGCCTGGTTTAGACAAGGGAGTGATGCATAGAATCGATACAGGAAATGCACCCCCACAGGCAGTAACCCCATACAGAGTAATAGGACCTTATGTGGTCAAAGTGTGCAAGGAGCTGGATGAGATGCTAAAAGAAAATATTGTTGTGCCATCATCTAGCCCTTGGTCAGCTCCAATAGTTCTGGTGGTCAAACCGGATGGAAGCATTAGGTTCTGTGTGGATTACAGAAAATTAAACCTAGTAACCAAACCAGATGCTTACCCCATGCCCAGACTTGACAACCTGATTGAAACCATCGGGGGTTGTCGATACATTTCCTGTTTAGACTTGACTAAAGGCTTTTGGCAAATGCGAATAGACCCTAGAGATCAAGAAAAAACTGCTTTTTGTCGCCCTTTCAGCTTATTCGAGTTTCGTGTCCTCAGTTTTGGCCTTAGGAATTCCCCAGCTACATTCCAAAGGCTGATGGACAAAACTCTGCAAGGGTTCAGTGCATTTACAGTAGCCTACATTGACGACATAGGGATCTTTAGCAACACCTGGCAGGATCACCTTTGTCACCTAGATTTAGTACTGCAAAGGTTAAAAGCAGTGGGGTTGACAGTAAAAGCCAGTAAATGTCAACTGGGTAGCCCCGAGATGAAATATTTGGGTCATATGGTAGGGGGAGGTGTAATCAAACCCCTAGAAGCCAAGGTAGAGGCAATACGTAATTGGCCTAGACCCAATACCAAGAAAAAGATTAGATCCTTTCTTGGGTTAGTGGGATACTATAGAAAATTTATCCCCAGGTTCAGCGAGATTGCAGCACCGTTGACCGAGCTGACGAGGAAAAGGAGTGATGACTGCATCCCATGGTCCAGTGACTGCGAGGAGGCATTCGGGAAGTTGAAGGAGGCGTTAACCAACCACCCTGTGTTGCGTGCTCCAGACTTCGATCGAGAGTTCATCATTTACACCGACGCATTCAACGCCAGGGTAGGAGCCGTGCTGTGCCAGTGTGATGACAACGGAGACCAGCATCCTGTTTCCTACCTAAGCAAGAAACTTCAGAAAGGCGAAAAACACCTGTCGACCATAGAAAAAGAATGTTGGGCCATCGTGTACACGGTCAAGAAATTAAATCCTTACATCTGGGGGAGACACTTCATTCTGTGTACAGACCACTCACCTCTGATGTGGTTAAAGACTATGAAGGCCCAAAACAGCAAGCTAATGAGGTGGGCTTTAATTTTACAGGACTTATGACTTCGAGGTTAAGGTGGTCAGAGGGACTATGAACTGTGTTGCTGACGCCTTATCTCGATGACCAGACAACGACAGATGAAAAAGTTTGGGCTCTTGAAGTTAATAACTGTGTTTAATATGTTATGAAAATAGGTGGTTATTGGATTATTGTTATGTATATATATATGCAATTGATTTAGTATGTGTAAGTATATTTTGAGTAATATGGTTATTTAAGAGTGTACTTAATATGATAATGGTAAGTGTTGATATGTGGGGAAAATGTATTGTTTTAATGTTGTTTCCAGTTGTTTTGGGTGAAAAGCACCTTAGCTTTCCCCCACAAAACAACTTTTAAAGGGGGGAGGTATTGTTACAGACAGCTATGGCATCACCTGCCCATCACTGCTGAAGCTGTGTGTTATCTACCAATGGCGTGACGGAGGGTGGGACTTAAGGGGTGGAGCTGTTGTATATAAGGGGAGTGAATGGTGTGAGAGAGTCAAATAGGGACAGTTAGGGAGATAGGGTTTGGTGATAGGGTCAGATAGGGCTTTAGAGTTAGGGACGGTTAAGGCTTGCTGATACTGTGCTATTTAGTGAGAGTCTGTGAGAGTGTGTGTGTGATTGTTATCATATTAAAGTGATTAAAGTATTATTTACATACAAGTGATTTACCATTCCTTTTGTTTGTATTCAATAAATCTTACTTTTATTTTAAAATCATCCTTTGGCCTGAAGCTTCATTTGAGGGAATGGTTGGTGGCAGTGGTACTGAAGAGTGATTGAGTGTGACGTAATAGCCCCTTTGTGAGGTATAAGGAGACTGTTACAGAAACCATGGATATTGATCAAATGGATATGGAGGTCCTACTATACTTATGCTGATATAAATCCACAATTAGATTCTAGCTATTATGTTCATGCAAACTAGTCCATTTGGAAGACTGAGCATTCCAGGGGAGTTAAAATATTTTTGCTTTACAACAGACCTGTTCCTGATGGACTGCAAAACTGCTGTAACTGGTTTGTTCATACAGAGCAGTATAGCTGACTTATAAACACTATGAGGGTTTCATCATGCGAGCCACCATGATGACCACCAGATCTTCAACACGTGTCAGAATGGGGAATCAACAGGAAAAAAGAGAGAAAAATATCTACGAAATGAGTCATGCTGCTTAAGCATCTTGTATTTCAGTGTACGTTCATCCTCCTGGTTTAAATAGTAGTAACTAACCCACCAACCTTGACAAATAGCTGATTGGAGAATATAATATGAAGAAGGATATAAATTTTATTTGTCTCATTCTTGCAAGTGAAAAAAAGCAGCATTTCAAAAATCTTTCTCTCTGCTAGGTGAGTTTTTGCATTGTTCATGAAAGCGGGGAGTGCACAAAAAGCATTTTTCACATAGAAAAAAATATTTTGCACAAAACACATGGCTTCCTGTGGAAAACACAAGGTTGCCAGTGGAAAATGCAACCTGCTGATAAGGAAGAACATGCCTATATTTTTCTCTTGCAAAAAGCGAACGAAAGAATCTCATTGTGTTGACAGGTTCTTCGGCAGAGTGTTTTGGCCTCAGGAGACAGTCTTTCTCATCATGGATGAAAAAGCTGGTGAATATATCTTCTGTCCTGAAATACAAGCAAGTTGGTCAGTAGTCTCAAGACTTCATTATAGTGGTTGCTTATGTTCTCACCTAAGATTTTTTCCATTTGCACAGAAAGATAGAAGGTTGCCTGAAGAAGGGCCCTGAAGCTATTGCAAAATAACACTAGAGTAACCTGATGTACTTACATAATGGATCTCTCAAATGTACCACATGCATATCTATTATATTCAATAATAGAATAAGTTATAAAAGACTTTTGACAAGAAGGAGAAGCTGGCATTTACATCCCCAGTAGCTCTGCTGGAAGGGATGCATTCCTGAGCTACAGCACTTCCCTTCACCACATACTCCATGATTTTATCTTTGGGTATATTTTTTTCCTCAAAGGGAACAGAAACATAGTATGACATTAACAAGTAATGGAACATTAGTTTTCTCAAGAGCATACGATTAATGCTGAACTATAGTGACTGGGGTTTATTAAGTCTTCCCATTGTGCCATAAATGCAGTGTCTGGGCCCTGAAATCTACTGAATGCTTCTTGTAATGCACAGCTACACCAGAAGGGAAAGACCAGCAGTGGTACCAAATGATGGTCTTTATATTGCCCCCTCCTCATGTACGCTGCAATGAATGGTTGATGGGGAGTGGAATGACACTCACTGTACAGGCCCAATGGAGAAAATGACTACATACACTTGTACGAGCCATATGCTAAGTAACACATGAAGAATATAGCCCTTTGCTATGTAGGCATAGCGTTGCTCCCCTTGATCAGAAGAGGGGGCGGTCAGATTTGCAAAACACAGGAAACTGCATCAGCATGAAGATCTCTGCCTCGGTAATGCTATCTAACTGGCAAGAGGCATGGCCAATGGGTATGTTGATAGGAGAGGACATAGTTAGCAGCTGCAGTCCGGCTCCATGCAGTGCCTTCAACAGAAATGTGTGCATAAAGACTCTGCTGTTTCTCTTGCAAACAGGCCTACCATTAATGCTCTGAGGCAACCCAGTGAAGCTTTGCAGGACAACCAGAATCCCCTAAAATCCAGTCTGAAAATCATTTGAGGCAATAAAATAAAATATAATCCATGTTCTTAGCAAATAGGTGTGTTGTCATCTATTTTACAACCCCCCCCAAAAAACAAAACAAAATGGGGGGGTGTCTATTTGTGAACACATATTTAAGGACTTCAGAATCTCTGACAAGCTAAGCCCTCCCCTCAGACACCATGCTGGGAGTTCAATGCATAAACTTTTTACTCGTTTGTTTTCTTTAAGCTGTCACAGAATGGATGTAAAAAGAAAAGGCCTTATGGTGTCACTCTCCAGTAGAATGGTTTCTGCTGTCAGTCCACTTTTCAGTTAGAATGACTGAAAGTAAGAACGTTGCAGAAATTCTGTTTTGAAGCTAAGGCATTTCTACATCTTTGCGTTTTCCCCTTAAATCCAGCCCCTGATCCATAGTACAATCCTTTATATTTACTAGGGTAATTAATGTTTTTATATGAGCATCTATTTTTAATAAGATCTACTTGTTTGGGATTTATCAGGTCTAAGGGAATGATTTCCAGTCTGATTAACAATGACTTTGTCAATTTCTTTCCCTTCTTCTAGTGGTATTAATCAGTGATACTGGAGATAATTCCCACATAATTCAGGAAACCTGACTTCACTTGAATTTTTCAGAACCAGCTAACTTGATAAAATTTAGCAATAACACATAATAGCTGGTGTGTGTGTCTTTGATAAATGGTGCTTAAATTTAGAGGGTGTACAAATTTGCTGCAGGAAGGGGATGAACTGTTTGTGCACAGCTTCTGAACTGCCTCTATAATCTCTTACTCAGGCAGGAAGAAACACAAACCGGGTGACTTTAGCACAGAACCAGCGTGGCTGTTGCAAAGTCAGACCTGGACACTCTTCCCCATTCCTTCGTCCTCTCCCCATGCAGGTCAGTCTCATGTGGCTGAAGCTTAGCAATAGGGCAGCAAAGAGACAGACAGCAAATTTGCTATGCCTTGACAAAGCAAGACAATTTTTGTCTGGGTTTTCCCCCAAAGATTTCTGATTATTTAGGATTCCCAAAGCAGCACCAAATCTTCTTCATGGGGTCTCAGACATTATCTGATGGGGAAACAATTTTCAGCATCAAAATTTGAGGTGGGCAAATTTTTAAATGTTTTTAAATATGTTTTCAAAATATTTTTAAATTTGTCTTTAATCTTGATCAATATTTAATTGTTTTAATATATAGTTTTGTATAATACTTTAATTTACTATTATTGTATGGTTTTAGTTACTGTGAGCTGCCTCGGGTCCCCTGTCAGGAGAAAGGCAGCATATAAATTATACAAATAAATAAATTAGTGCAAATCACAGGTTGCCTGCAGTCCTCATCTCCTGAAGTCTACTTCAATCCCATGACCAGCCTAACAAAGTTTAATTTTTGTAAATGTAATGCTCCCTCAGGACTTCATAATTCAAAAAGGCCTTTTATAGAATACAAAAGAGTCTGCCTAAACAACATACTTTATTGTATGTAAAAATTATATTAATTAAGTAAATCAGACTCAGGGCATGGTTACACTGCTGATTGGCAGTGTATTTTAAATCAATTGATAGCCACATAGTTTTTGTATTGCTGTGTGTGTTTACTTTGAAAATTATTTCTCCGATATAAAATAAGGGCTTAAAACTGCTTCAGGAAACTACTTGTGAGGTTGTAAAATCATCTCATTAGCATGTTTGCAGACTGTGTTTTCAATGCTGTGTAGTATTCACAGTGTGTTGTGTAGCCAGGACTTTTAAAATAAATTTTAATCATGAAAAATATGATTCAGCAATGGTTCTTATTATCAGTGTAACTGCACCCTGAATCAGACTAATTAGAATTTCTGATTTGTTAGAGTCCAGTACTGGTTGTGTTCCTGGCCATGCAATAAAAGAGTCAATCGCCAATAGTATTTTGGATATATGTCCTGCCAGACATGCCTGAATTCCTCCCTGTGACTGATCCCCCTTCCCCACTTTGTCCTTGCCTTGAAGGCATCTTTTATTTGAGGAAGTGCCCTGTCCAAGCCTATTTTAAAGATGAAGATCAAAACCCCATTTAAAAATAACCTTCAGCAATCACACACAGTTTCTCTGTTTTGCTTACTGTCCATCGCAAAACTGGGTATGCAGCAATTTACAGTGGTGCCTCGCATTACAACGTTAATTCGTTCCAGTGAAATTGCTATAAAATGAAAACGTAAAACAAAATTTAAAAGCCCATAGAAACACATTAAAACCTGTTTAATGCATTCTGATGGGCTGGAAACTCATGGTCCAGCGAAGATCCTCCATAGGGCGGCCATTTTCACTGCCTGTGCAGCAAGGAATCTGTCCCAGAAAACAGCGGGGGGCCATTTTGTTTACCTGGTGGCCATTCTGAAACGGCCGATCAGCTACCCGAAAATCATCGTTTTGCGAAGAATCGGTTCCCGAAGCAGGGAACCGATTATCGCAAAGCGAAATTCCCCCATAGGAAACATCGCAAAAAGTTCATCGTAATGCGGTTTCGTCGTTAAACGGAGTGATCGTAAAGCGAAGCACCGCTGTACTGAATTGGTAGATACAGGAGCACAGGGACAGCCTGGAAAACTGATTGATCACATCAAGCAACAAGGTTTTTCCCCTACAACCATAAAGTTGTCCAGACACAGTGTGTAGCTGGACTGTAGACCTAGCTGGCAAGATAAGTCATTTGGTCATAATGTTGCAATTATGTATTATCTTTTCTAGTTTTGCACCTTTACTTGTAAATTAGCATGTGTAATTTCATGCAAATCAATATGTTCTTTTGTTCTCCTTCTCTCTATTTTACTCACTATCTCTCTCCGGTGATGCCTAACCCTAGCCCTATCTATCTATAGCAGAGTTTTGAATTTTGGTTAAAAACCTCTATCTGGATTGGTTTATAGTCACTGCAGCTCAGAAAGGTCCCTCCCATCTACAAGAGTCAGCATATGAGGTTGAAATAACTCCAACACTATCTTTCTGTCTTTCTTGTTTACATGCTACCTTTCTCCCAGAACTGGGATCTAAGGCAGCCTCCAATACAGTTAAAAAGCAACTAGCGATTAAAAATACAATTGTTATACACGGTGAAATATAATTAAATTCACTGGGTTATTAAAAGACAATGAACTTTCTAATACTAGATGTCTTCATTAAAATACTCATTCTAGATTACTTTCAAAAAGGAAAAACCAACACATCAACTAAGACCTGGTGGTTTGAAACTATCAATTGCCAAAGTCCTTCCTAAATATAAAAGGTCATGGCTTACTGGCAGAAGGATAACAGGGAGAACACAAACTTAATCTCTCTTCACAAATAGTTCAGAAGGATCTCTCTCTCAAGTCTCCACCAAATGGGCCCCTGAAGATGGCAGAACTGGGAGAAGGGCCTCTCCAGTAAAGCGCAAAGCCCAAACCCAAGTTGCATAGGGCATTGCAAATCATAACGAGAACTCTGAATCATTCCTGGAAACAGACTAGAAACAAGTGAAGCTATTGCAAGAATGGATTTTTCTTTCCCTATAACTGGCCCTCAGTCAGCAGTCTTGCTGTATTATTCTGGAGCAGCTAAAGCTTTAAAACCCACTCCAAAGGTAGCCTCAGGTAGAACATACTACACTCATCCAGTCAGGATGCTAAGCATGAAAGCCAATTTCTACCCTCCATATTTTTCCAGGATTCTCATCTCCTTCAACATAACAAATGAATTAGGACTGATCCTAAAGACACAACCCTTTTTAGGACTGTGCCATCTCAACATTATGCATCCTGGAAACCAGGACTTACACTGTAAACTGAAGAGTGTCATGGGGTCAAGCCCTCAGGAATCTGCAAAGAGAAGGCACTCTGCAAATATTGTGCAACACTGTTGTCTACAGCTTGTTTGCAGATGGAGAGAAAAAAGATTTATCCAGGTACCCAAATGTCCAGCTTATTTCCCTCTCTTTTCATGTTGAGTGATCATCATTTTTGCTAGTGAATAGCTTAAAATGTTAAAATGCATCAATGCATGTCTCAGTCATGTAATCTTCAGTCTTTCTAACCTACTTTTCATCTGAGTAATTCATGAACAGGGTTAGTCTCATCCCAGCAGAAATGTAAGTTTTCCCATAGCAGACTCTAACAGAATGCAATGTGTCTTCATGCATTCATGTCACAGAGTCGCATTTATCAAAAATACTTTAAAGTATGTAGTGCACTCAGACAAATGTCCACACAGTAAACATAGGTAGGAAGCCATAAATTGCATATTGACATAACAAGTAGGATTTTGTACGGATTTTAAATGTTTCACTTTAGGCCACTAGCGTGTTTCATTCTCTCTATCCAATTTGGATGCCTCTTATTGTTGTGGTATACTTCTCAACTCCCGCCAACCTAGCGGTTCGAAAGCATGCAAATGCGAGTAGATAAATAGGTACCATCTCGGTGGGAAGGTAAACAGCGTTCCGTGTCTAAATCACACTGGCCATGTGACCACGGAAAGATTGTCTTCAGACAAACGCTGGCTTTATGGCTTGAAGAGCGGGATGAGCACCGCCCCCTAGAGTCGGACACGACTGGACAAAAATTGTCAAGGGGAACCTTTACCTTTACCTTTACCTATACTTCTCAAAGTTCAACTATCTCCTGCTTCTTATTTTCTTGTGTTCTTTTATTTATTGGCAAATGATTCTGCTAGATATAATTCTAATGGCCATGTGTAAACCTTCTCTGCCCCCTCACAGCCATTCACCTCTCCCCCATAATTACAACAATGGGTATTTTTTTCTAAGAGATCTTGAAACACACCAATACTTTTAGAGATCTGGAAAAGGATCACAGCGGTGCATCTTCAAAAGGACAGAGGGTGCATCAGGTACCAATCTGTTTGCCTTTATTCAAGCACAGACTTGAGTCATGGGGGGTCAGTGACATCTCTAAGAAAATACTTTATTGTCAATCTGCCGATGCATCTATCCCAGTAGTGTCAGTCTGATTGGTAGTCTCTGGGAATTAGGGCAGGATTTTTTCATGCACTTAAAGACCCTGGTATTCCCTTGTAGTTTCACATCTGGTTACTAAAATGGCTTAACCATCAGAAAAGATTGGATAGATTTAAGTGGCATGGTAGTAAATTTCCAATTATTATGCAGTAAGTAATGTGATGCCTCCTGACATTTTGGACCACAACTCCCTTGAATGTTAGCAATCATGCTGAATTGCCAGGATTATAGATACTGAAAATGAAAATATCCAGGCAGTACTAGGTTGTTTCCTCTATCTGTTTAGCTTCCTGTTAAGTATCTTCATTTATACTGGTCTTAACGCATGCTGGAATTGTTCGTTCTCCACTTGAGAACTTATAAGTTTAAGCACTGTCACTATGGTGATCTCTGTGACCTACTACACAGCACTTTGGTTGACCCTAAGGTGTTAAATATCCTCCACTTACTAGTTGTTAAAATACTTTCAGATACCTGAAGTGCTTTTACAGCCCAAATGCAAATGAACCAAGAATGTGCTTTCAGTAGTTAACTTCAGCCATTAACTTTGGAAGAACTACCAGCATTAAAGCATGAGCACATTTATCCTGGGACTATAATGTGACAACTATGCAAAGGATTGAGAACAGACATTTCTCTTCAATTATATGTTAAGATTGCACAGGATGAACCAAATCCCCCCATTATAAATAGAAATTAGGGAGCAATGGATTCTGTGACTTACACTAAGGAAATAACTCACCCGACTGATCTGAAATTTGGCAATGCAGAAGAAATGGGATTGAAGTTGTGTTTTTCCAATTACAGAGTGGAATGAAAAAGAAGTGGCTCATTCATAGGAGTGTAGATTATGATTAGAGACTTCCAATTTCACAGGTTTTTTCTGTCTCCTCCACCCAAAAGATGTGCTGGGGTTAATGTTTATTAGCTGATTTCTCTGTTTACACAGAGAATGCTACACTACTACTAATAGTAGCAGTTCTAGGAGAAAGCTGTGTACTAAACATCTGCCTAATCTGAAGAAGCAAACCATTTCCTGAATAGTATACAATTCCTCTGTTTACACAGTTTTACCCACTTTACACAGAAAAACGGTATACTATTCAGGAAATAGTTTGTTTCTTCAGATCAGGCAGATATTTGGTACACAGTTTTTCCTCTTATTGTTGTTGTTAGAACCACAGAGCTGGAATTACTGTTGCATGTTTGCTGTTTTACGAAAAATGTGATTTTGGTCCCATTTCAGCTAATGGAGTTTATAATGTTTCATACCAGAATGACCCCACTCTCTGTTGTCCTTCCACCAACAGGCAAAACACCTTTTCATTCAGACAGTCTTTTGGAAAATGATGGCCTGCTAAGGACAGGGATTTAACTGGATGTTCCACCTTTCTTTTACTTTTAAGGCAAAATACTATTAGTACTTTAATGGAGAAGTGCTGTAACTTTAATTGCATTTCAATATTATAATGTAATAGTAAATTACAAAATTTAAGACTTGTCATCTACTGTGTTTTAGTGAAGCTTCTTCTAAAATACACTGTACAGACATAAGTTGATTTTGAAAATGACATTTATAATGTAAAAATGTACATATATTTAACTTTCTTTCTTTGCCTCATTTCCCTCCATAGGGAGTCCAAAGTGACCTATAAATTTATTATTTTATCATTTTATGATATTTTGTAATTCATTATATTTATAACTGTAATTAGTTATAATTTAATAACACACAAGGTTCTCTGTTTTATTTACAAAATGTATTTTGGGCAGTTTTAGGTTTCCTAGCAGCCTTGTATCAGGTGTGTTTTGAAAATAGGGAATACATGTTAACAGTGAGACATTCAGACTATACTTAGATTTATACATTTTTCCCAGAATTCAGTATAGCTCAGGAAAAAAAAGAGTTACAGTACTGCCTTGCTTATAATAACATCTACTTCATGAAGCGATGGTAATCATTCAAAAGAAACGTAATATAACATTATTCCAGTATTAAATCTCTATTAGCCTCAAACATTCCTTTGCTGCTGCTGCATGTGATGTCTGATAACAAAGAAGATCGTATTAATAACATTTGGTGATAAACTGGAAGACTTTTTTTCAGGGAAAATTTCTATGGAAGCCAGTTTTACCTGAGGGTTTCCACCTTCCAAGACAAATTTAGTGACTTACTGTTTCTAAATCTCCACTTTTATTCTGTTTTACTAAAATAGGGATGTTCACAATCAAAGAAACCATCAATTCCTCCCTCTCTCCACCTATGTGGGATTGTATCCCATGGTTTTGTTAATGAAGACTTCTCTGTTCTATTTCAGGCAATTTCCCATATGCTATGCCTTCGACCTTCTAAGAAGGCATTTTAGGAATGCAGGGACTGCAAGGGGAGAGGAAGGGAGAAAGATGAGTTATGCATGCTGCTTTCTGTTTGTCATAACCACTGAGATCAAGCATGTGCACTTGCGCCTTTGGGTAAGTGCAAAAACAGACAAAACCAGGAGGCATTTGTGTGCTTCCAAGTTGACGGTTGGGTGGAGCAAAGAGCTGGTCTTAATCACCAAGGTAAAACAACACTGCAACTGATCCTTCATATCCCATTCAGCATTTATAGGGGCAGAAGGATGGAACTGAGGATATTTTGGGGAATAAAAATAAAAATAATATTTTCAGACCAAGGATAAGTGAATCAGTGGTTACAGATCCTACAGGTAAGGCGGTCCTATTTGTTACTTTTAACTGTTAAATATGACAGCCAAAATCTTGTTCACATGACTATATAGTACCTGCAGAAAGGGGATGAATGATGTCACTGGCAGGGGTGTTTTTTGGCAATTAAAAGTTTCCTACTTCTGTCCTGTAGCTTTTCTGATTCTTGTGTAATCCCTTTCATTATGTGAAAGTATGTGAACCATGACATAAAAGGAAGAAATATTATTTAATTAGCAAAAATTGCCACCACCAGATTATATTACTGGCAGGGGGCAATTTTTGGTAATTAAATACTTCCTTCTTTTGTTCTGCAGCTCCCATTGGTTTCTATGAGACCTTCTGGGCACGAGAGAAAGACAGGAGAGACTTCACTTATTGGTTTACGAAAGGTGAAGACAAAATGCCTGAAGTGACTAAATCAACAATGTCTGGGAGAACTCAAACAGAGAGGTTACCTACCTGTGACCGTGGTCCCTCTAGTGGGCCTTTGGAATTAAGATGTTTTTTAAAGAGCTGTCTTGGGTAGATATCCCCCACCTCCACGCTCTAAAATATGCAGTTAATGCACATGACTACACGGTACCAGAGTACATAACACTAAATCAGCACAACGTGTCTTTCGATCTGGCTGTAACTATGCATTCTATTTTTAAAAAGTGATTTTACTGGGTGGGATCCAACAACAGAGACTAAATATCTTCCAGCAGCAATGTGGAGAAATCCGTCTCTCCCTTTAGCTGGCCCTGTTTTCCCCAAAACTACCTTTGATGGCTACAGCTTTCACCTGAACAGGTTTTAGAACTGTGCAAAGTACTGCAAAGGAAGAAGTGAAGAAATTCCCATTGTGAAGAAATTCCCATTAGAGGCATCCCATTATAGATGTCCTCTAATGCAAGCCTGGATTTAGGTTACTGTTTTTCCCCATTGTACTAATGCTATTTTGCTGAATATAATATAGACACACAACATGGTACATGATGAATAATTACAAAAATTTGTCTTTCTCAGGGATTTTCTGAGTCTTCCAAAGCTTAGTCACCTAGCTAAACCTTCCCTTGGCATCAGCAACATTTCCACCTTCCCATCAAATAAGATGAATTTCCCCCTACCCCTTTTAAAAATATTACACCTGTTGTTCTGAGCAAGAAACTGCCTAATTCTGTGCAGTTTTATGCCTGTCTGGTGAATCCTGCACGGGAAAGATGCTGAAGAAGAATTGCAACAATCCTGCTCAGCTTAGTGTTTCTTCTGACCTCTCCAGGTGAATATTGTGCAGGCATAGTAATAATCGTGAGCATCTTGACATTGGTCCCAGGGGAAAAAAATGCAAAATAACTAGAAATTCTATGAGATTTACTGTAACACTCATTTCCTGGGGAGGAGGGGAGTGAGAGAATCTCATGCACAACGATATTGTTGCAAGGAGAATGTAATTAATTTTCTCAGAAAGGGAAAAGCTGTGAGATTTTTAGCCCTATAACATAAAAATCTGTTGTTGTTTTTCTTGGAACTAGATTAACCATAATTGAGATGGATTTTAAAAATTGTGCCCTAAGTATGTTCTGAACACACAGGAATGTCTATATGTTGCCAGTCACTAGGCTGACATCTCTATGCCTTGCATTTCTTGAAATTTCTGAGAATTTAAGTGTCCCAACAGAACAGGTCCAGTGCACTGACAACCTAAATAAGTTCTTCCTAGCATGAAGGTTTACTAAAAAATTAAGTAACACCTAGGTGATAAAGTACAATAAAATAAATAAATAGAACAAAAAACAGTTACAAAAAGGAATTTTGTTTGTGAGCCAGCTTTTTTATAATAATAATAATAATAATAATAATAATAATAATAATAATAATAATAATAATAATAATAATAATAATAATAATAATAATAATAATAATAATAATGCTGCAGTATTGTAGTGTGTTCCTAAATTGTTTTGCTGTCTGTTTTGGGTTATGATGTATGTCTGGCATAGTTTATTGTTTGTATTATTATATAATATATGTTTAATTTGTTGCACACCACCATAGGAACAATTTGCTAGATGGTATATGAATTGAATGAATGAATGAATGAATAAGGTTTTTTTTTAGCATCCCCTCTGCTCCCCCTTACAGGGATGTGGTGGTGCTGCGGTTTAACCACAGAAGCCTCTGTGCTGCAAGGTCAGAAGACCAGCAGTCGTAAGATTGAATCCATGCAACAGAGTGAGTTCCCGTCGCTTGTCCCAGCTCCTGCCAACCTATTTGAGTCATTTAAAGGTTCAGGCCCATGACATGATCAGAGCAAAGTTCATGTTAATGCTCCCAGCTTCTCACACATTCATAATGTATTTTTCTTGTGAAATCTAAGCAACTAAATTCATACCTGCAAGCATCTAGATTTCAGAGTCAGCTGCTTAACACTTTTGTTTGCAACCGTGCTACAGCTGACTTAGTAAATCAAGCAGCTGAGAGAAGAATTTAGAGAAGTCAGCAGTAGCAGCAGCAAATAAAGTTGACCAGATGCTGTACATGATAATAAAATTAAATATACAAACCCTGGTCTAACACTTCCAGTCTCAGTAACTGGGCTTGGAATGGAAGAAGAACAGAGAGCAAAAGTTGCAAAGAATATCAGTTAAAGATGTCAAAGTGAAGATGTGAATTTTTAGCATAAGAATATAAATGCATAAATAGAAGGAGGAAGGCAGAAAAATGTTTGAGGCAAAATATTCTAATAGTAGGGGGACATCCTGTCAGAAGGCATCCTTTTAGGAAGCAGGCTATGCAATTTGAACATGACATGGAGAACACAGAATAAGAAGAGTGTTGGTAAATTAAAAAGCATGGAATATGTCACATGCTAATTGTACTCTATTTTGTACATGCACACCAGGCATGAAAGGACAGCTGAAACCTTTCCACAAGTCACAATTCTGATAAATTTGTGCTTCCCAGCTTCACTATATGAACACTCGTCTCACTGCAAATAATACTGTGTGATAAATTTTATTATAACTTCACTGTTATTAATCTTTGCATGGGTCAAACCATCAAACCTCAAAACTGCTTCTGTAAGAGCATGATTCCACTTCAAAGTATGATGACAGAATATGATAAAGGACCAATAGTATTACAATTGAGAACAGCCTACATTAATGAAAGTCCCACAGCACAAGGATGCATGACTTAAGAAGCTATTACATGGACAGCACCCAGGTTACCTTGTGGATGATAAATGTGGATAAACTACAGTCAAACCTGTGGTTTATATGAGGCTGTTTCTGGGCTAAAATAGAGAGATTTACTGTATATGAGCAATCCAAGACCAAGTTATTTGTACTAGATATTGTCACGAAGAAACAATTCACTGAAAGCCTTAAGCTACTGCCAATGGATTATATGTGAAAAGATAAGAAAGTTGCAAAGACCATTTTTCAGCTGCTGGCTAAATCTTATGGATTATTCACATATTTTCCTGCATAGTATAAATTCCAGTCACTTCCAGTTTTAAAAAGCAAAACCACAATACTACATTGGGACAGGCACATTATCATGATTAAAACACTTAATTTTAGTAAGCCAGACAATACACTTCTGATAAACAAGAAAACATACCCTGTAGAAGTTGGAGTTCCATCAACAAGCAACCTCAAAAATATAGAAAGTACAAAAATTGCAAAATATCAAACATTAAGGTAAGAAACTTAAAGAATATGGAAACAAGTTCAGGTTGTTCTCCTCCCCAAACTAATTTCAGCCACCAGAGTTGTCCCAAATTATTAAGGCTTGGCTCTAACTTTTAGGCTTAACTCTTTCCCCTCCACTCCCCATGCACTAGCAATACGGAGGAGGCGGCGGAAGCGGAGACAATGACTGTGATCTACCCCCATGAACTAGCAATGCTGAGAAATAAGATGTGCAATGTAATACTAACAAGAACAAGAAGAAAATAATATAATTGTGTATAGAGGGAGTTAAATGCTGCTTTCAAACCATCCCAGTTCTTGATCCTTCTCAAAACCACCCTGCCCAGGGATTTCCACACTGGAAAAAAAAACCCACCTGACACCACCTGCCCATTAAATGTCATGTCTGGTTCGACCTTGGGTTTGCTTTGAAATTAAGATTCCCATCTCAGTAGATAGTGTTCTTCTCATCATAGACCATTTGCCATGCACTTGACATTTGATAAAATGCTGTGTGCGTGTGTGTGCGTGCGTGTGTGTGTGTGTGTGTGTGTGTGTGTGTGTGTGTGTGTGTGTGTGTGAGAGAGAGAGAGAGAGAGAGAGAGAGAGAGAGAGAGAGCACATGTATACCTGTGCAAACACCACAGGGAGTCTAGATATAGCTTTCAGATCAAACTAAATGAGTTCCAGTGCAAATAAAGTAGTAGAGAAATTGCAGCAAGCACTTGGATATGTTCTGACCCCTTTCTCCCACCCTAAAACTGATGCTGTATGTTAGAAGTAAGTTCTAATTTCACAAGTTCCATCAAGGAGTTTGTCGATTCAGTGAAATATATATTGTACCCTATATATTAGCTTTTACATCCCACATGGGGGGACAAAATATAAAAAGAAGCAAGAAAAGTTTTGTGCTGTTGCTGAACTCAAGCAAGAAGTATCCAGTTTGTTGCCAAATCAAAAACAGAATGTGCCCAACTCTTTACATCATACATGTCTCAGCACTTTATGTCACTATAAAAAAAACACTCTCCCTCCCAAACCCAAACCCATTATGCTCGCATGGGTAACGCAAAGAGAAGCTGGACTCCTTGATATCTTTACATCTCATTTCCTAAACAACTGCATTATTTATATTTAGAAAGATGGCTTTTCTTACTTTGCTTAGGGATTCAGCAAGAGATAGAACTGCAAAGGCAGCAAAACTTTATTGGCATCTTTCTGACATGAAGAAGTTTGTGTGGCTCAGTGGAGGCCCTTCATTTCTCTAAGTTTGCCTCGCGGGAGCCCACGCAGACAGTTGTAGAATGTTCCTTTGTTAAGCTTTAAACATTGACGGTTCATATTCACCAAACATATAGCGTCAATCCTGAAAAGAAACATTAATCATTAAGTTTTCTATAATAAACAGCCCTTCACTTATTTAGGTGGAAAAAGAACCATCATAGTTTATGGTGTGCACTAAACAAGTAACAACAGAGAAGCCTTTTTTTTACTTTACCTAACAGGAACGCTAGAATATCAGCTCTTGTGCTCTGAGACCAAAGCAGAATCAGATCTCATGTTAATGGATACTTGAAAGAGGAGTCTTTTGGTCTGAGGCCAAGAATCAGACCAAGAATGTACCGAAGATCATACAAGTTCAAGCTGCAGAGCTCTTTTCAGAAAAAGAAGAGGACAACTTTGTGTAGCAAACTCTGTGACCACAAGTATAGTGTCAGCATGAGCTAGACCAGGGATTAGGGATATAAATCCTGATTTGCTTTGTCTTTGGCTCAGTAAACAACAACAGCAACATGCTCCTCACTATACGGTGTTAGGATTTCCCCCATCTGCCTTGGAATCAACTTCTGAAATTAATTCTGAGAATGTTGGGATGTTTGAGATATCCCCAGTGTCATTAAAGAAAAATGCCAGTTTTGGAAGTCTTTATGAGTGGAAATTGCCATTTTGTCCCCCTGCCCCAATTTACATTGGATGCCTCAGAGGAGGGATGCAAAAAGCCCTTGTTGGCTTGCATGTGCAATTTACCAATCTTGTGTTGGGGGAATATACCTTGTGTAGGCATCAATTATCTTTTGTGCTGAGATAATCATAATAACAAAGCTACGTTGATGCAATACTAATGAAGTACACCTATGTACACCAATACCTGTGACTCACCCTCTCAGTTCAATTGTGTTACCTAAACAATATGAAAGTGGCCTCCACTTGGCTGATTCCCCTTCTGTTCCAAAACCACTATCCCCACAACTGTCTAGGAAATGATCGCGGTGATTAGGCTGAAGATGCAGTTATGTTCATACCAAAATGACAGGTTTACTAATGGTTCATTTGTGAAGGAGCTCATAAAACTAACAATCAAATGGTGATTTCATTGTTCTATCAATTCAGTTCCAGGAAAAATCCACTTTGTTTCGTGGACAGTACTATTGACCATTTGCCCCTGAAGAAATAACTACAAATGCTCATTCAATTTCTCTGAGGCAAAAAATCACTTCCTGAGGTGTTTACTACCCCTCGTGTCCCCTGAGCTTCACATATATATTTCCACAATATGCTGGTTACGCTGATGCTGGCATAGCATTGGTATAATTGCTGTTCTAAACTTTTCTGGGTTCAATCGAAGTCAATTAAGCAAATAAGACTTGAGGTAAGTTATGGTCTTCTTGCCATACCTTTCCCAGTTACAATGATTGCAGTATGAAGAACCTGACTAGAACTACAGAGGTCTTTCCCACCACAGGCCTGCGGATTTCTCAAAAGTAAATAGAGGTTTTGCAAACTTCTTTTTGTTTCCCTGTTACTTGTTATGGTGCACTGCAGAAAAACAAGCCACTCCTCTTCTCTATGAAACTACCATTCCTCAATTGTGTCAAGTTCTTCATTCAGGTTTTGACACATTTACCTCTAACACATCTTCACCTGCTCATTAGCTTCCAGCTTCTTAGCTTAAGATAGACCTTTCCTGGCCCTTTCCACCTCTGCTTTTCTCACTCTCACCTCATCCAGTCTTAATTCCATAAAGGCTGCCAGCTCTGAGATGCCATTTGCCCTCTGTTTCCATAAAATGAACCAATAACCTTACAGTGTCTTCAGACATAATGGAAATGTAGGAAATTCCGAACATTTCTGTGAGAACTGCAGGTGTCCACTTTCCATTCCACAAAATCAAGTTACTGTGTATTCTTTAAGCACTTCTAAAACAGAGTTTTAGAAACCTAAGGACTTAATTTTATTTATGCTTTGTTTGGGCACAAGTTCTGCAAAAACCTGTCAGAAATTCCCTCCAAGTGCAATAATCAAATGCATTTCTTTAAGCAAATACACCTGCAGAAGGCAGTTGAATGTTATTTAAAATGAAGTTGCTGGACCATAGTTTTAGCCATAAACTGGAAAAGTGAAAAAATCACTTTTTATAACCTCTCTCTCTCTCTCTCTCTAAATTTATACCCCACCCCGAGTAGACATGGTCTAGAGGGGCAGGGTATAAATAAAATAAATAAATAAATAAATAAATAAATAAATAAATAAATAAATTTGCCAATGCTGCTGGTGAAGAAAAAACTGATGAAAACTGCTTTGTCAAGCAACTTTATGTAAAGAAAGTGATAGAACACATTTTTTATCTTGTACAGGAGCTCAAAATCTCAAAGATGATGGTGATGACGTGCCAATGTAATTTGTTAACATCTGCTATAATACCTTTTCCGGGCTTGTAAAATGAGAAACTAGGCAATGGAGCATAAGATAGGTTTGTTTGAAAGATTTCACTCAACACTGCCTTCTTAAGTGCAGCTCAACCTGCTCTTTTATCACCTTTGAGGTCCATGTCTTTCATCCAGCTTTGGCAGCTTCTGGTAGCCAAATGGCAAGGCTCCAAAGTTCATATGGTAGGCATCAATCTTTCGAATACATTGTCCACATCCCCAACCTGCACAAACTGAAACATATCCATAACAAGAGTGGACAGTGTCCTAGTTTGATTAATCCTTGACCTTGTTACAAGTATGCCATTAGCACAGACACAAAGAATTTTATGGAAAACAACTTGATTTGCCGAGACTGAGCCTTTGAGGGCTCTGCCACCAACACTGTAGAGCCCATGTTAAGCAGATCTGCAACAATTTGACTGCTCTGTTGGCCAACTTTGCAGGAAGACAATCATGGTATGTGCTCAAGTATTTTTCCCCTGTTCCTACTCAGCTGTATTGATTCTATATTCTCTTGCCCCTTGCTCTCTGATCTTTGTCCCAAACATGTCATTGCCTTTAGTTCCTGAGAATATCAAGAAATCTATACAGATGGTCCTGTGGAAGAGTGATTATACTGATGACCCGGTTAATTCCCACATTTGAAGTAACAGCTAGAGAACAAAGTGATTAACATAAAGACAGGATCCACGTTTCTTTGAATTTTTTTTTCTATTTGGAGTTCTGTATGGATTTCTATTTGTCATCCTTAACATGTTTCACATACTAATGCTTGAAACCAAGGATGATAGCTGTTTAAAGTATTCAGGAGAGAAAGGTGTGTTGTGTTTGAAGGAAACTGGCCACACACTGGCTGGTTCACAGCCTTGAAACCTTCAGAAAAGCAACAAAACTAAAGAATACAATGGTTGGCTAAACAAACAAAACAACAACTAGCCTCAAAACTTCAGGGTCATATTAATTCTCTAATTTGGTGTTGTACATGACAAATTTCCAGAGGCACCCTTCTTTGGTGATTCTCATATATTTTTTCTTTATCCTAAGGTGATGGAGACTTGTTTAAGTAGGAAAGCTGATGGACTAATTGGCCTGAACCTCAGGGACAGCAATTTGAGCTTAGAAGTTTGGCAGCTTAACATTAATGTGCTTTCAAAAAGCTTGCGGCTGAAGCAAATCCCCATGAACTAGAGTGAAGCGCAAAGCTGATACCACAGTGTCTTGGGTCACATTTGATATATCAGACATCTCCAAGAAAAAAGGGAGAAGTAAGGGGAGAGAAAGAGTGTCTAATGCCTGCAGGAGGTTAAAAAATTATGTTACCTATCTATAAACATTGCTCAAATTTGGCTGTATTGCAGAAAGGGCATTGTGTTTCTTTAAGAAGAATTATCAGTATTTTAACTGATGACCTTCAACACCAGTTAATTGGCATCTGCAAATCCAGGTTCTTAAAGAGTAAAAGGGACTGGAAACACTGTTGCAAGTCAACTCTGTTGAGACATTCTGATTGAGCCTATATTGGTCAGAAGTTTGTACAGAATCCTGCAAAAGAAGACAATTTGGAAACTGGATATGGAAACTATCTTCACCAGCCAGCCCAGGACAGGATAGCTTTTTTTTCTAAAGCTCCAAATTCAGAAATAGGCTATCTTCTGCCCTTATGTGTGATGATGACGCAGATCTTTCGCTTGGCTTTCCATCCTGTTCATATAAATCTTTTAAGCTGTGGAACTGAACAAGCCTGTCATATAAAATCCAACAATGTTCTATTAAAATATTTCCAAATAATTTGTGTTTATGTCACTTTTTTATATAAAAAAGATGCAACAATGAAAAATAGGAGCAAGAGTAGCATCAGCAGCAACAACAACAACACCAAAAATTAATGGAAACCTAGCCTATAAAATGCTTTCCCTTTTTTTGGATAACATTTATGTTTAATAGATTGAAAACAAAAATTACAACAGACAATGAGATTAATCTCTCACACATTAATACTGAGAGTGACAGACCCAGTAATTAAGAAATGGCATGGCTTTTCATTCTGCACAGAGTACCCAGTTGATGAATGCACACACACCGCAGCAGGAGAGACAAAGGAACAAAGGTATCTCCTGTATGTAGGATTCCTGGTGGTGACCTTTGGAGCATCACCATATGCTCCTGAAGTGCATATGGAAGGCATGGGCTCTGTGCCTCTGAAGACCAGCCCACAGCACTCATACATCTTGTCTTCCAGATGAATTGCCTTTTAATTACTACTGGGGAAAAATATTAATCCTCCCTCCACTGGAAATATGTTTACTTTCTTCTAAGAACTGCTGGATAGGTCAATGGTTTAGGTATTGGTTATCAGTTCAATTCCTCACTGTGCCTCCTTGATAAGGGCTGGACCTGATGATCCATAGGGTCCCTTCAAGCTCTGCAGTTCTAAGACTGTTAATTAATTAATCTGTAAAAACAACAGCACATAGACCGTCCTGATCTTTTGTTAAGAAAATCTGATACAGAATGATGTCTTTTCTGAGAACTGCACTTTAATATGGCCATGTATATCCTGTGCTTTGCAGAGCAAAGTAGTCTGCTAGAGTAGTCTGCAAGGAAGGATATCGATCTACCTTTCCAAAAGTTCAGATACATTTTATCACCAGCTTGACGTATTTTCTGCTAACCACTTTGGTTTTGAGAAGTACAGATCTTCACAGCATCACTGAGTGATCATTTTTTCAGCTCTGAGACAAAAAGCTGTTCTCCAATTTTACAGTGAACAAAAGAAAAGCCTAAAAGAAGAAAATAATTAAACAAATAATTCTACCACTCTCTTTGACACAATGTTATTGCATTGTACAGTGCAACCGGGTGATAAACAGGGTGATAAACACAATAGCAAGCAACACAAACAAATGTTGGCTAGCTGGGGAAAAGCTTGATATATAAGCCTGGTTTTCAGTACCATAAAAATGTACTTTCTAGAGACTAGCACATTATGGTTTAAGTGAAGCTCTTAATTAGATAGTGTGAGAAAATGACGCATGACAGAAAGATATAAAGGCCTTCTTAATGGTTCCTGTGCAGATAATATAGGGCAAAGACAATCAATAGCCACGCCTCATTTCCTTTATGTCTTTTAGCTCTGAGTGGCAAAGATGTTAGTGTTTTCTGTACTATTGAGCATCTCAGAGTTTGTGCTGTAACGAAAAAATGAATTTGCATATGATGATGTAATTTGATGCAAGCTTCTCATCAAGTAAAACACTTTTCTCAATAATTAGCCAACATAGGAACATCTACTTTATTGCTTTGTGTTCATTAAAAAACAAAAACAAAAACAAACTATGCATTTATGTAGTTCCTGAAAATGACCGATATAATCGATATAAAGGCTGACAAACCAAATTATCAGATCACATTTAGTGCACATTAGTGGATAAACAGACTGCCCTTGACTACTCTTTTAAAACAGCAACAAAAACAACAGTCTGAAGCAAAAAAAGAGAAAATCTCATTTTTGCTACTTTAGAAAACATTTGCTTTCTAATGCATTCTGCTAATGGTCTGGTTGTCATAGAAAATAGGAGTATTCAGAAGCCCCCTGACCCACTCTGTAGCTGAAAACAAGGCACATTCCTAATAGAAAATACAGTTTCTTATCATAAGTATATCACTCTCAAACTTCAACATGCCTCAGCTCTGCCTCATGCTCACACTGCATTTGCAAAATGGCAACAATCATAACAACTCGAGGTTTAGGGTTCCTATATGGATAACTGAATTATGACAGGAAAATGCATTCAGATACACATATCCGGAATTGGTCTGGGTGAAGGGCCTCCCACTAGCATCTCACCTGACCAATTTGCAGCGTTTTTAAAATCCAAAGTGGAGGCCATCCGCCGTGACCTTTTTCCTTTTTTAAATACAATGGATTGAGCCGAGATGTCCAGCGCTCCGCCTTGCCCGGTTATTCTCGATTCCTTTCAGCCTGTGACGCCAGATTTGGTGGACAAGGTGCTTGATCGCTGTCAGGCCTCCACCTCTTCTCTCGACCGTTGCCCGGCCTGGCTAATCAAAGCAGCCAGGCCAGTAACAACTGAATGGGCCACCGCAATAATTAATGGGTCTCTCCAGGAAGGCAAGGTTCCCCTTGCCCTCAAGGAGACACTCATTAGGCCCATTAGGAAGAAACCAAATTTGGCGACGGACGACATTGGAAATTATAGGCCCGTCGCCAATGTTTCTTTCCTTAGCAAGGTGGTCGAGAGGGTGGTGGCAGATCAGCTCCAGGCACTATTGGACGAAACCAATGCTATGGACCCATTCCAGTCGGGCTTCAGGCCTCGCTATGGTACGGAAACGGCACTGGTCGCACTGATGGATGACCTGTTGAGGGAGGCCGATGGGAGCAATATGTCCTTGTTGGTCCTCCTTGACATCTCAGTGGCCTTTGATACCATTGACCACGGTATCCTCCTGGGGAGGCTCTCTGAGTTAGGAATAGGTGGCCTAGCACTTGCTTGGCTCCGTTCCTTCTTGGAGGACCGGCACCAGAGAGTACAGCTTGGAGAAAGGGTCTCGACCCCGTGGAGCCTCAATTGTGGGGTTCCACAGGGGTCGATCATCTCTCCAATGCTATTTAACATCTACATGAGGCCACTGGGAGGGGTCATCAGGGGGTGTGGAGCTTCGTGTCACCAGTACGCTAATGACACGCAGCTCTACATTTCCTTTTCATCTACCTCAGTGGATGCCGTTCCGTCCCTTCAGCGCTGCCTGGAGACTGTACTGGAATGGATGCAGTTGAATGGGTTGAGGCTGAACCCAGACAAAACGTTGGTCTTGAGGGTGGACGGTCCTCCCGTCAGCAGTATAGGCAACTCCCTTTCTTTTGGGGGGACGACCCTTACCGCAAAGAATGAGGTCCGCAGCTTGGGGGTACATCTGGACCCGGAGCTTACCATGGAAACCCAGGAGGCGTCCGTGGTCCACTCTGCCTATTTCCATCTATGGCGGATTGCCCAGCTGCATCCATATCTTGATCGGGGCACCCTCACTACTCTAGTACATATGCTCGTAATCTCGAGATTAGACCATTGTAACCCACTCTACATGGGGCTGCCTTTGAGGCTGATGCAGAAACTTCAGATGGTCCAGAACACGGCAGCCAGGTTACTTAGTGGGGTGAGAAAACACCAACATATCTCCCCCACTCTGGCTGCACTACACTGGTTGCCCATCTGTTTCCGCATCGACTTCAAAGTGCTAATGGTCACTTATAAAGCCCTAAATGGTTTGGGACCTCAATATTTGGCAGACCATCTCCTCCCACCCAGATCTACCCAAATCCCCCGTCATTGCCAACAGGGACGGCTGAGGGGTCTGACACCGAGAGAGGCTCGGAAGCAAAAAACTAGAAACCGGGCCTTCTCGGCGGTGGCCCCTCAGCTGTGGAATGCCCTTCCAGCAGAAATTCGGCTGGCACCCTCGCTGGGTGTTTTTTAAAAACAGTTAAAAACTTGCCTATTTAAGCAGGCCTTCCGTCCAGTCAGCTAAGTCTTTTATTTTTTTCTTTCTTTCTTCTTATTCCATTTTGCTAACTTTTAATCCAATTGTATTAATATATTAATTGTATTTTATGATTATTTATATTTTATATTGTCCTATTTTATGTTGTAAGCTGCTCCGAGTAGACATGGTCTAGAGGGGCGGGGTATAAATTTAATAAATAAATAAATAAATAAAAATAAATAAAACAAGGGCTGGGGAGAAAGAAAATACTTTCTGGACTGTAGTTCCAAGAAACCCCAAGCCAACATAGTCATTAGCCATACTGGCTGCAGGATTCTAGGAGTTGCAGTCCAATTCCCTAATCTATTTGAGCATTAGCATTTGAGGGCTGCCTCTTGAACCTTTTAATAGAATACCATTGAGCATTACCAACCACATCTGTTCATATAGTGCAGGGATCAATGAGTCGCTTTATAGCACCCAGGAGTTTAGGTATCTGGCTGCAGAGCCAGAAGAGCTTAGGAGCTTGATTTCCCATTGTGACTGGACTTGATGGTTGTGAAGGAGGTCCAGGAGAGAGTGTGCCATCCCACAAGAAGGAGCGGGAAGAGGGAGTAAGGAAGCCTGAAGGTGCTGGTGTGGAGACAGACTCAAGGGAGAACATGACCAAGGAGGGGGAAAGAACGGAGCTAAGCGGGAAATTTGAAATATGTCTGGTGGAAGAACGTGGGAGTGTGAAGGGGAAGGAGCAGGAGCTGTCAGTCTGGGAAGAGGGTATAAGTAGTCAGGGGGAACGTTGATTCGAGGTAGAACTAGAGTTGTGGAAACGTAAGAGAGAGCTGGAGAGGTTGCAAGAGTAAGAGAGGGTAAAGACCCAAGAGTTGCTATGGGACTTTCCTAACCTTAAGTTAGAAGGGCTGTTGCCAGATCCAGTCTCTAAAGAAGCTGCTGAGGCAAGACAAGAGACACTGGAATGGTCCATTATAGTCTTTCCTAAGACCAAAGGGAGATTAGACTACTGCAATGCTGTTTATTTGGTATTGCCCATGAGGCTGCTACAGAAACTTCAACAGGTCCATGAATATGGGGGCCAGATTAGTGAGTGGAGTGAAAAAATACGATAATATCTCCACTACCCTGGCCACCATGCACTGGCTACCTGTTTGTTTCTGTGACAACTTCAAGGTGATAATTCTAACATTAAAGGCCCTAAATGGTTTAAGACTTCGATACCTGGCATAACACTTCCTTCCAGTGAGATCTGCTTGACCTTAAGTGTTGAGAGCACCGACTCAGAGAAGACCAAAAACCAGACTTTCTCAATGATCACCTTCCCCCCCACCACCTCTGGAATAATCTCCCAGCTGAAATTTCCCTGGCCCCTTCACTGGGAATTTTTAAACAATCGTTGAAAACATGGCTCTTTAGACAGGCTCTCACCATCATAGCACAGAGGCTTTTCATCGCTTAAATCATCTGGTTTTGTGTTGTTTTATCACATTGTGAACAGCTCAACAGTGGCCTTGGTAGCCAGATGGGTGGTATAAAAGTTGGATAAATAAATAATAAATAAACTGTTTGCTTGAGAACTCTGGTCTATTCGGCAGAACTAAAATAATCAAGGTACTCCATATGCCTGCCAACAGTATGAAATTAACCCAATTTAATTCTCAGTCTCTCTCTTTTCTTGGTGCCTTCTAAACTGCTAATCAAAGTACAAATACAAGGACTGGGTTGGCTCTTGGGTGTTATGCTTCTGTTCCATTGCTGGGGGTGGGGGTGGGGGTTGAGATGGGGATGGGATGGAACCCCTTTTCTTTTGAGAAAATCAGGAAAAGGCAATGTGGTCCCCCAAACAATATATATGCAGGAATTGGATCACTCACAAAATAAAACAAACAAACAAACAAACAAAAAACAGACAGCAAGCTTTTGATGATAATTAATTTTCTTCAGGCTCTGCACCAAGATCTTATGGGTGGTTCCAAAATTATATGCTTTTATTAAAGTCCCAATGTCTCATGGCTGTTTTTGGGGCCATGTTAAACTTCTTAGATGGAAATGGCTGCAGTCTGCAATCTCTAGGAGGCTTTTGGGGAGAGGGTGTGGATTCAAACCCCTCCCCAACCAGTATTTTTGAATTTATCACCCAGCTCTTTAAACAAAGGGCAGCCTAGCAATCTGATCTTCCCTCATTTTCTCCTTCTGCCTTCTTTTGAAACTCAAAGAATTTCTATTTGGTTGGGAAAAACAAGAGAACATAGAAGCGTGGTCAGCTTCCATCACAGTTGGGATTGAATCCCCCCCTCCCCCAGTTATACCACCAGGAACAGCCTATTATAGCTAAATCAATAGTTTTATCTGGTGGATGCTTTCCTCGGCATTCAGTACTGCTTGTCTAGTGTTAAAAAGGCCATGCTGTTCAAAAACTCACATTGTTCCTCAGTTGTTGCCCTGACTTGGCCATTCTACGGTATTTTACACAGTTCAGAAAAAATCAGGAAAAGGCTTTGATGTCCACAAAACAATACAAATGCAGGAGCAGGTGATATCTTTAATGGACCACTAAGGTAATAAACCAAACAAGCCAAACAAAGAGCAAGTATTCAATGATAATTCATCTTCTTCAAGCTTTGCATTTAATTTATTTGAGTTTCAAAAGAAGGCAGAAGGGAGAAATGAGGAAAGATCATATTGTTGGGCTACCCTTTGTTTAAAGAGCTGGCTGATAAATTCCAAAACAGTGACAGACTGGAGCCATTTCCACCTAAGAAGCTTAACCTGCCCCCACTGAGGGCTGTAACATGTAGAGATTTTAATAAAAGCCTGAAGAAGATGAATATATTATTGAAAGCTCACTGTGTTTTTTTGATTTATTTCTTTAGCGGTCCAATAAAATCACCTGTTCCTGCATTTTTTTAGAGTGCTAGTGAATATTACTGGGAAGCTAGTAACACTCACATGCAAAAATCTGTAAACTGTCAGTACAACCAAGCAATAGTGCTGCTTTTCAAAGCTCACTCTTTCATAATGCTACATAAGGTATGGTGTCTCAGCAGGAAATACTGTGACAGGAAGGGCACCGCAGCGCAAAAGTAATAACTATCTATTTGAAATCAAACAAGGTCTGTTTATTTTCAAGAGCAAAGCCTGTGCAGTTTCTGGGCCTTGTTTTGGGTTTTTGCAATTATTCCCCCTTTAGGTACTTTACGTAACCAAAAAGGTAGAAGCAGGGGAGCTACTTCAGGGGAAATGAGAGATAACAGCAGCTTGTGTGCTAAGGGAGAAATTCAAACAGGCAATTTGTAACCTTGTATGTGTCCATATTATTCTGTTCCTTTACATTTACTTATGGACAATCCAGAGAAAGTAAAAGCAAAAATGGAAACATTACAGTTCCAAATAGCTTGACGGCAATCCGTGATCAATGGGAAAACTTGTCGATACAATGAATAAAACTGTGCATTTCATAAAGAGATTTGCATGAAAATTTGCATTTTGTATTATATTTTATTTGCATATTTCCTTAATGCCCAAATGCATTTTTCTTGAAGTACTGTTGTGATTGTAGAAGAAAGGTAAGACTTGGACTGAACACACACACACACACACACACACACACACACACACACAAAAAGACATTTAAAGAATCCTGTTGTTTAAATGTGTGGACAGGGAGGCTGCTGTCACTGTAATTGTTGTTCTGCTAACAAAAGCACTTTGCTGTACAGTATTACTTCTTAGCACTATTGTCACAACCAGTGCACCAGAAGAATACAAGGAAATAGTGTTCATTTCCCTCTAGCTTTCAATAGTATACTGTATTTGGATATTGCATCTGGAAAATGTTGGAATTATTGGAAACTCACATGCTGTCTTTAGTAGGTGTAGCTAGGAGGGTCATTTCTGGACTGGAGTGACTATCAATTTATCCAGCACTAAGCAATAGTTCCTCCCCTGCCTCTGAATTCAAACATTCTTAACTCTCTGCTAAGAATGTTTTCTCTCCAGCCACTGGGTTGAAAGTAGACAGTGATTCTGTTGAGGCCTTTTGTTGCAAGCTAACGTGTTTTGAATTTGCTGTTATCTGTTCACTATAAATAAAAGGAATCTTTTATTCTTTCTCCAGCTAATGTCTTAGATTGAGTTATTAAGACTGTAAGTGCCAGCTGATGAGGAAAAGGGGTGGAGTAAACTGGGGAAATCGAAACTAATCTACTCTGTGAATCCCTGTGCTTCTGCTGTGCAACTACAGGAATTTAACCAAAAGTCAAAACTCTGCAACAGAAAATATTTTAAGAGTACAAAAGACAAAACAATACTTTCCTTGCCATGTAGTATTGCTGAAAACAAGATATAAAATTTGAAAAATTGCAGTGAAAATGCCTTTAAAATGCCCTGAAGAAATAACTTTTGAAAGAAACTAGGAAGCATTTTCACATAAAGTTTCGTGATACATTACTTTTGAAACTTTAAGTAAATGGTTGCAATAACTACACTTCTATTATGAGCTGCTTCCAAGCCGTGCCTCAGTGTGGTGGTGGACCCAGTGGGGGCAATCGAGAAAACACAGAAGCTGGGTGGATAGGGGCACATAATTCCATCTCTGGATCTTGGAGGTCTGCATTTGTGACCATGCCTTGAAATGTCCTTAACCTTCCTTAACCTTTTCTCTTTTTACATTGAAAGATCCCTCTTGTGTCCTACAGAGGTACAGTAAATATATTTTTAATCTTGCTGTGCTCTAAAGCATGTAGTACCCACTACATGCTTTAGAATGCAAAAGGGGACATTGTCAGCCCATCTGTTTTATACAAGAAAGGTAGTTTCGGGTGCTGCTGAGGTGGCATGTGCCAGTTAAAGAACTTACTTTGTCCATCCCTACTGTGAGCTCTCCCACTGAGAGAGATACATCTGAAAGAGGGTTCTCCGTCTAGTCTCAGACTTGCTGGAGCAAGCTGCTCACTAGAAACTCTGGCCTGCATTTCTGGACCCCATTCCTGAGTTGAGAATGATTCAGCTCTTTGTGTGAGGCGAAATGTTCTTTCCACAGGGCCTCTTTGCCCCCCTGACTGGCAAGAGGTGAATGTTCAGGGGAAATGAAAGTTTCATTTCCTTGTAATTGAAGGCTCAGGGTGTATAAGGAAGCCCAGCCCTCACCCCTCCTCTTTCCAGATTGTGTGCCTATCCTGCACTGGTTGTGGAAGGGGCACTTAAGGGCAGATCAGGGTGGGCTGTATTAAATAGGTCACACTGGAGGGTAGAGCAGAAGGGGAGGATTAGCAGAGATTCCAAAGGGGCATCCGGGTGGGTGCTAGCCCTTCCAACATCCCAGCAGTGCAAATCATGAGATTCTGTTGCTGGGGTGGTAGAGAGATGTACTGGGGGGAGCATCCCTGACTGTTGCTCGCCTAAGGCCATGAGGCTTGGGGTGGCGGTGGGCTGGAAGGTTCACCCAGTGCTCACCAGCACTGAGACAGGCTGTAAGTAAGATAGTCCACATCTGGAGCTTTGGACTTGCCTGTGTCAGGGCAGGAGCGGAGTCGGGAGGGACCCCCTGATCCTCATATAGTCCTCTGCACTATAGTAGGCCCCTCTACAAGAATTGGGTGGTTACAGTTTAAATGTTAAAATCAAATTGTGGCCCTAGATAAACCCATTACCTATGTTTCATCTCTTTATTCTGGTAATGGGGGAAGGGGTATGCAATGCATTGCAATATTTGGAGAAGGGTGGCATCCAAAGAGGTAACTGTGTTCCACACACACACACACATATTCACCTGGGGTACATGGTTGCAAACTAAGGCAGTTCGCTTAAAAAACACAGACCAAACAAAATTATCCAGCATCCCCAATCCAGATCACTCAGACCCAAATCTGATTCCGTCAACTGTCCTACCTAATACTACTGGAGTGGTCTGGATTAGTACAACAGTGTACTAACATTTACCATTGTTAAAACTCACTGATCTTCATGTCATAAGTCTTTTAAAAATGGTATTAGGATATAAATTATGAGGTGTCCAAATATATCACACACCTTTATTTCAGAACAATAGAAGGTATTTGTCTGCAACATAGCTGCTCCCTCCCACCATGGAAAGCACTCAGTGAGACACTTTGTCTTTCTTAAAACGCCTCTCTTACTGCCTCTTCAAAGGATTACTCTTTAATCAAAGAGTATCTGCTTCCTGGCTGGCTTATGGGTGATAGTGAGGGACTACGTATATCACCCATAAGCTAGCCAGGAAACAGGTACTCTTTAAATAATAATTATTAATAATTTGTAATCACTGAAGAATTGATGCTTTTGAATTGTGGTGCTGGAGGAGACTCTTGAGAGTCCCCTGGACTGCAAAGAGAACAGACCTATCCATTTTGAACAAAATCAACCCTGAGTGCCCACTGGAAGTACAGATCCTGAAGCTGAGGCTCCAATACTTTGGCCATCTCATGAGACGAGAATAATCCCTGGAAAAGACCCTGATGTTGGGAAAGTGTGAAGGCAGGAGGAGAAGGGGACGACAGAGGACGAGATGGTTGGGCACTGTCATCAAAGCTACCAACATGAATTTGACCCAATTCCGGGAGGCAGTGGAAGACAGGAGGGCCTGGCGTGCTCTGGTCCATGGGGTCACGAAGAGTCGGGCATGACTTAATGACTAAACAACAACAATCACAAATAATTTGTGATTACAAATTATTTTCCCAGGAAAGCCTTTTTCAAAAAGTTCTTCAGAAGGATGGGCACACAACAAAATTGGCCACAATGTTGTTCATCTGGAGTTGTACGGAGATTTTGCTTGGTATTATGGGAGGAATTAGAACTAACAAACCACTCGTTATATGGAAGAAATTCTGCCTTGTGCCAACTGAAAAAAATGTTGGTATTTTGCAAATTATGGTGAACTATGCCCAAAGCACTTCTGCTAATGTACATGCCATCTACTGAGAGCTGTAATAGCCCTCAAATATCATGCTGTATTACACACATTACGTATGGGGAAATGTGAAATCTATGTAGACAGATGCAAGTACAGGAATGCTAATGGTGAAGCGAAAGATAGACAGATGGTCAGTTCACTTGTTGACAGCATATCCCTTGAGCTAATTTCTCCAAAAGTACTTTGATTGGCCTCTGTTACTTCTGAGTTATTGGTTGCCACTAGAGATGATGGACTTCTGCAAAGGGACAAATCTGTGGTAATGCTTCTGCATTACAGGCTGACAATGCTGTCAGTCAAATGGATGACATGAGTTCTCCTCACACCCCACCATGGGCTGACATTTCTAATTTTATTTACTTATATTTGATTTTCTAGGCCACATGTCTGCTCCAAGCAGCACTCAAAGCAGCTTTGATGAGTCAAAAATTTCACAGAGTGGATCAAACAGATATAATTTTTTTTTTTAGCCGATTAGGGGCTTGAGTGACAGCATTACAGAGCAGAAGATCATCTCTGCTGCAAGTAACTCTACTTCTCTGATATTCTGCATGAACTGGCATATGGAAAAGAACTGGGCATTCACAACCACTGGCCATCCTGGATTCTTGATGTGGGTGTTAAACGCTGCTTTCTGTAACATGGCTAAATAAGTTAGTGAATGGTAGAGCAATTCACTTTGACAAATTATTACTTTTATGAAAATCAATTTGCAAAATTATTTCAATAAACCTCTGTAAGTGTTGAGTACAGATCATTTGCATTATGAAACTGACATGGATTATGGAACACACTGAAAGCAGAAAATGTTTTACTCTAAATGAAAACTGGAGCAACATGGGGGGGGGAAACATATAAGTGAATAAAATTTACAGTGGGAGTTTTGGTAGTACACTAGCAAAACTATAGCAGTGTGTGGTAGCTTTTAAAAACTGGAGATTCAGAGATAATTTCGTGTTAATTATTCATTTAGTAAAATTTACTAGGTGCCCAAATCCCACCTTTACTAATCAGTTCTTAATCTATGGAGGATAACCCTCATTCTAAAGTACTGAAACAAACTGATAGAGACATGTGTGATCATGCATGTTACACATTGGGATGTGAAAAAATGGTCATGGATCATGTACTTTGTTTCCTGAAAGCTCCCTTTCCTGAAGTCAGGGTATGAGCAGATATACCTTGGAGAATCTGTACCTCAAGCAGCTGCAGTTGTGACTTAACCACCCTGGAGCCCTCCCAATAAACTGACTCCTCTTTATCTTCCTCAAACCAGTCCCCCCAATTACCCATGACTTCCTCCCCTGGGCATTCTTCCAGACCCTCCCTTTCATGACTCCTCCCAGTCTCCACCTCAAACCTCTCACATTTTTAAGTCAGTGAACTGTTAGTCACGCCATGCCACAAACCATAGTCTTTGCCAGCTTCTTTCCTGTATTAACAATTCCAGGTTGTCTCTCTTCTCTGCCTCTTGCTTCATCTTGTACGTCTACCCATCTTCTCAGCTTGTGCTCACCATGGATTTTAGAAGATCTGCCAAATCTGTGAAGCATACCCTTCCAAGCTTCCTTCTGATGCTATCTGTCAACTGCCTGCCATTTTTGAAGGTTTCCTGGTTCACAATGCTGATTCTGTCTGTGGCTGTCAGTATACACTAGTCCTGGAAATAACACTGAATTTGGGTACAATATTTTCAATTTAATCCTACCCCCAACCCAACGCAAGCCCTCAACTTGGTGGAAATTTATAATCCATAAATGTGATTTAAATTTCTAAGTGCATACTTAGTAGATGTCTTTGGATGTACCACTAATCTGTGGCTTACCATTATATGAAGAAACGTTAGATTTGTGAGTACACTTTTCATCCTCCAGTACAGCCACAAGAAGACAATTTCTTACTTTCAACCTATTCTTCTGTTCCATTCAAGGAAGGCTTGAAAGAACACCGGGTACAGTTAAAAGTGTGCTGCTTATATACTGTCCCATAGCACTTAAAGCAGTGGTCGGAGAATTTGTCACAAGGGCTGAAAAGCTTCATATTTTGTACTACAAGTCCCAGAATTCCATGCCAGCCTAGCTATTGGTTGTACTGGCTGGGGGACTCTGAGGAGCTATAATCCAGAATATTATCCCCTAAACCTGTAGTTTAGGAGACTCTTTTTTTTTCCAGATCAAAGTTTTGTTAATCGTCAGGTTCCCTCAAATAATCTGCCTCTTAAGATTCTGATTCAAGAAATGTGTTCTTCCTTAGAATTTCAATGCATCCAATGGGGCCAGGAGACTACTTCAGTTCAGAGAGAATTAAAGCAATGGCTTTTTTCTAAAAAAAATGAAATGTGCTCAACTTGTAGTGTATGATTTGAATTATATATACTTATCTCTGTAGGAACCTAGCTGTTTCAGCCACTGCTCTAACTTGGCAATATCTAGATCATATGATGTCACAGTAATCTGTTCACGAGGTCACTATTTTTAGTATAAACATAACAGCACATCCACGGGCACCTTTCCTCTGTAAAACTACAACCCCCAACAAGAACTGTGGCTGCTGCCTGTTTTTTATACAAGAAGAAAGGCCTGAGTCAACCATGCAGCCTTAGAGCTAGGCCCTGCTCCAAGTGAACAAAATGTAGGCCTCTGAAGGTGCAGAATTCCCAGAATTCTGCTTGGGGAATTCTTGAACGATTCTGGGAATTGAAGTCGAGAAAGAAAAAAGGATGGCACATCCCTAGTATTGAATATGTAAAGACAAGGATTGCAGTACCTCCATCATTCCAACCCTAGTTTTGTTATCCTCTGTCTGACTGTGAAAGAGAGATCAGTGTCTCGGGACTTAAGAAAACATATCACTTTATTTCAATCTAAATGTGCCTGACATGGTTTGTCCTGAATGTATGGCTTTCTTCAGAAGCTGTACAAAGTAAAAGAGAAAGAGAGGGGGCAACACTTTACCATTTCTACATTTTTTATTACATCACATAGATATACCCATCTGAAATTTTTATATACATGGTTCACAGTAAGAATATTCATCCAGCCTCTGGGCTGCAAGGTCAAATGACCAGCAGTTCAAATCCACGTGATGGAGTGAGCTCCCGTTGCTTGTCCCAGCTCCTGCCAACCTAGCAGTTTAAAAGCATGTAAATGTGAGTAGATAAATAGGTACCACCTCGGTGGGAAGGTAACAGCATTCTGTATCTAGTCGCGCCGGCCACATGACCATGGAAACTGTCTACGGACAAATGCTGGCTTTACAGCTCGGACACGGGGATGAGCACCGCCCCGTAGAGTCGGACGCGACTGGACAATTGTCAAGGGAACCTTTACCTTAACCTTTAGTCATTATACTTTATACATACTGTTGATTTTTTGTATATTTCAGATCTTTTGTAGCAAAAACTTGAAGTAATCATTTTCTGTATGCCTTTATCAGTCTCTCACATCATTGTGGAGGAATTTTGGCTCCCTTTTCTTTACAACGTTGCTTCAATTCATTGCGGTTTGCAGGTATTTGTTTATGCACAGCTCTCTGAAGGTCCCATGTCAGCATTTCAATCAGGTTGAGGTCTGGACTTTGAGTGGGCCATTGCAACTCCTTAATGCTTTCCTTTTTCAACCATTCTGTTGTCAATTTGCTGGTTTGCTTGGGGCCATTGTCCTGTTGCATGATCCAATTTTGACTAAGCTTTAGCTGTTGGACAGATGGCCTCACATTGGACTCTAGAATACTTTGGTATACAAAAGAGTTCATAGTTGACTCCATGACAGCAAGGTGCCCATGTTCTGTGGCTGCAAAACAAGCCCAAATCATCACCCATCCACCACTGTGCTTGACACCTGGTGCAAGGTGTTTGTGTTGATATGCTGTGTTTGGTTTTCAGAACAAAAGGAACTGGTACATCCACATAGTCCAGATTATAAATGAGAGACAAGGTCTTAGGATGTAGAAAGTAGAAACAAGCTCTGTATTCTGTATTTCTTTAAATGAGTAGTTAAAAAACTCTGGCTCAACGCGTTTCAGCGAAGGCTTCTTCAGGAGCGAGCTTCTTTATGCTCTTTTAATTCCTAAGGAAGCAATATGGGTGTATACATTGTTTTTCACATAATTGTATCACCCAGCTGGTGTTACACGTGACTAGTGAGGAGGTTTATAGGTGCCAGAAATAAATAAATATATAAATAAGAGGTCCAGCAGAACCAACAGGGACACACACACACACACACACACACACACACACACACACACACACACACACACACAGAGTCCAGTTCTCAGCATAAATGGTTGACCAAGGTGACCAAAGCAGTCTCCATCCCATAATCAGGCCTGAAGCCAGACTGAAATGGATCTAGATAATCCATCTCATCCAGGAACCCCTGGAGCTCAGAAGCCATGACCCGCTCTTGCTCTGGCACCGTGCCCAAGAATGGACTAAGTGGAAATTATCCAATACTGTGGGATCCAAAGAGGATTCCCCCCCCCCGTACCCAACAACAGTCATACTACTGCCTCCTTTAAGCATGCTGGTATCCTACCCTGCTTCTAGGAAACATTAACCACTCCTCATATCCACTTGGCCAATCCTTCTCAGCCACATTAACATCAGTGGGCTAACAGTTTTCTTGAACAATTTAATGTTAACACTACCATGCGCCTTTCTAATGGGGCAGGGAATGTGAGTGGTATCTATGCTCACATGTCCCCCCCCCCAAAATAAACAGCCTTAAATGAATTTGCCAAGAGTCACTCCCTGAATCACCCAACATTTTAACAAAACCATGGTTAGACATTGAAGAACAACTGCCCATCACCAAAGACTGCAGAGTTAGCCTCCTATTGGGCCCTCTTACTGTTCAAGTATGCTCATCTCCTCCCCTCCCTATTTTCTACTTCATTTCTCTATGTGGCATGTAACAATGGAATTTGTCCTCCATTCATAAGTCTGCTTTGCATATCTTGTAGACCTATCTCATTTAGAGGTTTCAAAGTGGCACATCTATGTCTAGGACTCATTAAAACTTGATGTCCCTCCTGCACATCCAAGATGGGCTTGGGGATGGAATGGGCAAGCACACTTGCCTATACCCGATATTAGCACAGAAATTTGGATGAACGAAAATAGAGAGATGAATGATGAAAAACTCTGCCAAGTTAAAGTGCTATATGAAGGATTTAACACAGCTGGGTCAGGCCAGGCATTTGCCAGAACGGGGTAGAACCTGCCTAAGGAGATGGGAGAGTCTTTGCTGGCACTGAAGATTAACATACAGTATATCACAAACATCACATCTTTTCAGTGCTGACATGTAGCCTTATATACCGTGTTTCCCCCAAAATAAGACCGGATCTTATATTAATTTTTGCTCCCAAAAGCGCATTAGGGCTTATTTTCAGGGGATGTTTTTTTTTTCCATGTACAACAATCTACATTTATTCAAGTACAGTCATGTCATCTTTTTCTGGTTGCTGCACAATGGTGGATGGTGGGGTTTCACTTAACTAGGGCTTATTTTGGGGGATAGGGCTTATATTACGAGCATCCTGAAAAATCATACTAGGGCTTATTTTCAAGTTAGATCTTATTTTCAGGGAAACAGGGTAGTATATACTAATTAATGTTCCAGAATTGTTTCAGCATTTATTATTCAATTGAAGACATTGCACAAACAGAACCTTATCACTAGATAATAAAATTAAGAACTGTACAGAATTAGAAATTATATTATAGCCTATGCTAGCTTTAACCTTGGATCATTGTGCAGAGTTTGCTTCTAATGTATGTAGTATAAAGTTGTAGGGTGTTGTCATTTTTAATTATCACATCAAATTAAAAACAATTAAAACTGGCTTCTTTCTTAACAGTAACAACAAGATTTCTTGAATGAACACTCTGAATTTGTGAAGCCACGAGATGGCAGTACACAATCCAATTCATTTAATAGCTCTTCTCATGAATATTTCTGAAACAGTGTGATGTGGAGGGGAAAATGATACACTGCAGTTTAGGAGAGATCAGATATAAGAATAAAACATTTTAGAGTGCAGAGGAGAAGGCTGGAAGAGAATAGTTAATGATTTTTTAATTGAAAATGTGTAATATTTAAGAATGTTTTCTTAGAAGTCTGACATTTTCACTCCTGTTCCTTTTAATGGGAAGATTAAATTGCATACTTAACACTGGCCAAACAAATGTTGTTATCTACCCTAAATTACTTTGGAGTTGGGTAAATACAATGCCAAATAAAAACATGAGGGATGACATTTGGAGGTAATTTCTGGAATTAGCCATAACATTCGTGGTACTGATATAATTTACAAATTGAAAGCTAGCAATTTGTTACGGAGCTTTTAAAAAATAGAAGCAGGCAACCTTACACAAAACACTCTCCTCTAATTAATACCATGCATTTCCAGTTGATGTCCTATTTCTGTGCCTGCATGTTTGGAATCCATCCAGCAAGGGCTGGAGTTATTGCTGGCCAATGCTTGATTATTGTTACTTCATGGTGTAGAGAAAAAAATCCCCATCATGACACCCGCAAGAAGAGTCCAGAAATTCCAAACAGCTGTGTTGACCCGCATCTCTGTGTGTGTCTCTACAGATGACATAATTCAAGATTTTCCAGAAATATCTCTTTCCCGCATCAGGGAGACGGATGTTATTTCAAAGTTGCCCAACTAGTTCTAGCAGTCTGCTTGCCCCTTCCAGCTACTGTGATGATGGCAACCACATTCAAAGGGAACGGGGGTCTGGGCCATGCATGTGTTTGTCTGGTTATATTAACATCTCAGCTTACAAAAAAGGTTCTGCTGCTTTGACCCTGCAAACCCCAGCTCCATTGTATCACTGCTTTCGCCTTATATGATTTTTTTTTAAAAAAACCAAAAGCACATCCTTCCTTCTTGTTGGTTTGTGCTACATTTTAGGCCAGTCTTCTTGTGGGTTGTGGGGAGAGTCTTCTCTACATACACATACATATACACTCACTAAGGCAAAAAGGATACCAAAACAAAGAGCCAGGGAGATTAATTCCTATTATTTCGGAAACAGGTCGTATTGAATAAGAAGCATTAAAATAACAATCCTATTAATGGATATATACTAATGTATCTATTAATATGTATCCATTAATATGTATCTACTAACAGTTCACTTCCCTAGTTGTGCAGTTCGGAAGGGGATGGGTCTTAGAGATGACTTAGAACAATCCAGAGGAGTTATTCATATCAAATACGACAGACCAAATACTGTTCCTATGTAATTAAGTGTCCATTGCTGTGTGGAGCTTGGGCTGAAGGATGAAGCAGAGCTTACAACAACCTGCATTGTTATCCTTTGTTTTTATCCCTGTATTTCATGATGGGCTGAGAGGACAGTACAGGACAACCCTGCAATGTATCCACTATTACATCTCTCTTTCAGGTTGAAGACCTGTTCTGAATTAGAGCAAATGATAGTGTAAATAGCCCATAGTTATATTGCCGGCTAGAGTTGGGGGCTTTTTGAATTACTGTACCTCTTCAAATCTTCTCCCCAGATAACCAAGTGCTCAGCTTCATCTTCCACTGACTTGTAAATGCACTACAGACTGGTTGCAACTGTAATTGTTCCAACACTAAAATAAATATCCCTTTCCAGTAAATATTGTCCAGGAAACAAGATCCAAGGTGGTGTAAAGTCTTATCTTTAATTTTAATGTCTCCTACAGTGGTGCCTCACTAGACAATGATAATCTGTTCCACTGAAATTGCTGTTTAGCGAAATCATTGTCTAGCAAAAAGTATTTCCCTATTGGAATGCACTGAAACCTGTTTAATGCGTTCCAATGGGGAAGAATCATCGTTGTCTAGCGAAGATCAGCCATAGGAAAGCTGCTTTGTGAACCACCAATCAGCTGTTTAAATCGCTGTCTTGTGAAGCTTAGGTCCTGAAAACACCCGTTTTGCGAGCATGGAGGGAGTTGTCAAAATCGTTGTCTAGCAAAAATTGGTTTGCGAAGCATGGACCAAACTTTGTCCAACGAAATTCCCCCATAGGAATCACTGTTTTGTGAATCACTATAGTGATCGCAAAAGTTAATGTCTAGCGAAAAAACTGTCATGCGGGCTAACTGTCTAGCGAGGCACCACTGTTATTTTTAATCCTCTTAACCAATGGTTCAGGCAATGCACGCATACCAGCTGTACTCTGGAACTCTTATATAGAGATAATTAGAGTGCAGAGGCCTTGCTAGCACTGCTGATCCTTGCACTAATTCTCCTTGATTGATGCCAGCCTTTCCTAGAGGCTCTTCTGTCAGTTTTGCTTTCTCCCATCTTCAGTTCTTTTTAAAACCTCATACTCTTTCTAGCCTAAATATGAAGAAATGTACAATTGTGGCAAATTCTTCAAATAGAAAAAGAGACAGAGAGGAAGAGAACTGTGTTTCCCCTACAGGTACAGCTGTTCCCAGCACACAGAGGGCCATATTTCAACTGGTGTGCCAAAAAAGAACCCAAAAGTTGACAACTTGAATTAACAGCACAAATGCAGTGGGGTACAAGGAGTCAATTATAGTATCTCCAGTGGATGGGTTCTTAAGTCCATCCCTATGGATCACAGCTATAGTGAACCACATATATAACATAGTCTCTGGTTACCTCTGGTGCCCAGTTTGGGTAATACACCTTGGAAACATGTATTTATGGGGGGGGGGTATTTAATGTTTTCAGGCAGCGGATAAGTGAAACTGTGGTTATTGATCATGCAGATACAGTAGTCCTACTATACATACATTTTAAAGAATAAAATATTCAGAACCATAGATGAGGATAGATAAATCACTCAAGCCTTGCCCAGCCATTACTTGTCCTATTCTTTGCAAGATATTAGGGAGGAAATCCTGGACCCTTGCTTCTCTCCCACCATTTTTTCTGTAAGGAAGCTGACCTGTCTGTAGAGAGATTACTGTTCAACTGTAGGCTCTCCACAGAAGCAAGGATGCCAGGAAACTGTGGTTCTTGCCTGCAAGTAGAGAGCAAGACACATCCATTTGCAGACGATGTCACACTCCACATGTAGAAAGCAACAACAGAGAGGAGAGGGGGCTAGGCACCCTCCTGTAAGTGTGTCACTGAGAAGCAGGTGAACAAAGACTTCAGTCCCTGTCACATTTAATTTTTATATGTTATTTCCACCCAAAATATGAAGTTTAATACACAGTTCAACACATTCTTATAAAAACTGAACTCATGTGAAATTAGCTCCCCTCCATAGTTAGAAGCTAGAGAATACAATGTGGAAGGAATAATACATTTGTTGGCTGAACAGACAAAAGCAGAAAGTTAACCAAGACTTGGCATTTATACCAGTCCTGGCAAATCTACGGGCTTCACACTGGCGACCAATCATAGGTGCTGATGCTCTCACTCACCAATTCCCTGTGTGCCTGAGCTGAACTGTAAGACCCAGTATGCATATGTCACAGAAGCTTCCTAGAATCTAGGTTCTAGCCATCCCCACTATGCTTTGATTTCCAGTTTGAGCCCTGCAGTGTAGGGCACCTTCTGATTTGAACCAGGGGCTAATTTCATTTCAAAAATTCAGGTGACCCGCTCCCCCGCCCCGGTTCAGATTTCAGCATTTGACATTCATGACATACTTTCATTTATTTTTGTGCTAGTTGTATATTCTGTTCTGAAATTCAAGATAGACTAAAAGAGATAGCAATCACCGAAATAAGGTTATATCCAGAATTTGAGGTTATATCCAGAAGGTAGCATTGTGCATCTGCAGTGTTAAGAAGCTGACATTTTAGCATACTTTGAATTTACTTTTCAGAGTATCTCCACATTAAACAATTCAAGCAAAGGGAGGAAGGCCAGCTAAACCAGATCTTAATGACTACTTTTGCAGCCAAAGGCAAAATTTTACAGCTCAGCAATGAAGGATTAATGTAAGGGCTAACAGTGCTCTATGCAGAATATGGTTCAGTGAAGGTCAAAGCTAGAAGGTGAAAATGAAGAGTAAAAATATGATCAAAAAATAGATGTGGCGCTCAGGGTGGAGTGAAAGATGAAGGGAACTGGCACTCTTGAAATTTCCCTTGATTCCTCCCTTTTCAAATACATTCTAAACAAACCATAACATAACTCTGTTCAGCAGTCAGAAGGACTGGGACAAATGAAATCTGATAGTTTTCAAAGAGGTCAGCAGCAGATTCCTTTCTGATTCAGCTCAGAAAATGTTTTTGAAAAATTAGAAGATGGCTGATATCAAGGATCTCAGTTAAGGTATTGCAGCATTTTAAACAGTTCAGAGAAGGACTACAAGGATGATTAGGGGTCTGGAAACTACTTTTGGATGGATTGTTATGCATTACTGCTCTGTCTGGGTCTTTAGTACTACTCATGTTTACCATCTCTCAGACTGGCATTTGTTTTTTCTTTTTTAGTATTTGCATAATTATTATTTTAGTTTTAATATTGTCTTTTAATAATGTAGCTTTAATTACAGTGGTGCCTTGACTTAGGAACTTAATCCATCCCAGAAGATGTTCATAAATCAAAACGTTCATACGTCAAATCAGCATTTCCCATAGAAATGCTTTGAAACCTGATTAATCCGTTCTGGCTGTTTTTTGTTCTTATGTCAAGGCACAGTTTGTAAGTTGAAGTATTAGTTCCCATAGGAAGTAATGCAAAACCGGTTAATCCGTCCTCTACTACTAGGGGGAGAATTTTTCTTCTTTTAACCTAAGACGAACTTAGGTTTAAAAAAGGACAGGAAAGGAGAGGCGGAGGGAGCGAACAATGGGGAAAAAAGGAAAGAAAGAAAGGAGGTAATCACTGGGGCACACAGACCTCTCAGACAAAAGTTTGTGCTTTTAAGCACAAAAAGAGAGAAGACAGAGAGAGAGAGAAGACAATGGGGGGGGGAAGAGAGTTTGGAGTCTAAAATACCTTTTAAACCCACACATGCTAAACCCACACATTTTACAACAGCACATTTTAGCAGACAAGCAGCCTCTTCGCTGGCCAACAGTTAACTGAAAGTTCAAATTTCCCACCATCCCCGCGTTTTTTTCATTTGTAAGTCAAAGCTCCATTTGCAAGTCAAAGCAAAATTTTGCAAATGGAGTTATTTGTAACTCAAAATGTTCGTAAGTTGGGACATTCGTAAGTCAAGGCACCACTGTACTGTCTTTAATTATGTAAAAACCACAATTGAATACTCATGGTTTCAGCTTTAAATATTGTCTTTCATGGATGTAAGCCACCTTGGGTCCTTTGTAAAGAGAAAGGAGGGGGAAATATTTTAAATAAATAACAAATAAACAAATATGAGGAAAGACTGTAAGAACTGAGAATGTTTTGCCTTGAGAAAAGAGTCTCAAAAGGGGAGATAGGATAGCACTTTTAAAAACTAAAAAGGCAGTTATACATAGGAGGGGCAGGATCTGTTCTTAATCATCCCAGAGTGCAGCACACACAATAATAGGCTCAATTACAGGAAGCCGGATTTATGCTATCAAGAGGGGCTTCTTAACTGTTAGAGCAGTACGACAATGGGACCAATTGCCAACACTGGAGACATTCCAGAGAAAATTGAACAACCATCTGTCATATATGCGTTGATTTGGATTCCTGCATTAAGCAGAGGGTTGGATTCAATAGTCTTATAGACCTCCTTCCAACTCAATTATTGTATGATTCTATAATGTAAAGGGTACCTACATACATATGTTCACTCACACATGCTTACTTATGGGGCAAATATCCAAGCTGACAGGAGCAGTACAGGGATTTGTTTATAGACTCTGGAATGGAGATAAGAATACGCACTAAATTCTTCAGTCTTCTCAGTTTAGGTTGCCTCTGTCTGACAACAGATTTTAAAGCCTCTGTCTTTACAAGACAAGAGCTCTTTTCTTTTCCTCAAGAACCTTATTCATTTGTTATCACATCCAGTGTAATAAACAGAAATAGAGATCAGCGGCTAGATTTGCCCCCTTCTGCTACTCAATGTGAGCAGAGATGAGTTTGAAGAGGACAGGTTATTCCCTTCCTGTAGGCCAGTAGTCCCCAACCTTGGGCCTCCAGATGTTCTTGGAATACAACTCCCAGAAGCCCTCACCACCACCTCTGCTGGCCAGGATTTCTGGGAGTTGAAGTCCAATAACATCTGGAGACCCAAGGTTGGGGACCACGGCTGTAGGCAATACATGCCAGCATGAACACTGAAAAATCTGAGTTCTTATTTTTGTACATAGACTCTAGACACAGCCAGGTTCCTCCTATCTTCAGACATGTCCATATTTGCAAGGAGAAAATTATGGGGTAGAGCTAGCCACTCCACTCTGCTTTGTTGACCATGCCAAATAATGTAAAAAGTAAAGAGGGCTATAGTCTCTAATTTCTGCAGGTCTCCATTGAAGACATAGGCTGAGACTTAGTCCTTTTCTTCTGTCCCATTCAATGAATAGTTGTTATTGACATCTATGGGGAAATATAAAATACTGGGTTTTGGATGTCAAAAGCAAGTTTGTGCCTAAGAATAATGAGGACAACATAGCAAATCTTCACAGAGCAGAGGAGGAAGGATGAGGCATTCACAGGAAACTCTTTTATATACCAATTTTGTGTAATTTGCAAGTATAGCAAGAGATTCAACTGCTATAAATATTTGGTTCATTGATTAAAAATATATTCATTTGACTATCAGACTGGTGCTGCACTCACGTGCAAGCAAATGTGGGCTTTCAGTCCATTTTATGTGTCTGAGCTGGGACAGATTTGTATTGCCAAAAAGTAATTATTTTCCAGGTCAAGAACGTGTGTGGCGAGTGTAGTAAACAGTAAAAACCAGTGTTTGGATATTGACTGTCCAGTAGAACCGCTATAAAAGATTAAGCAATAGAAATGTAAACTGCATATAGGAAGGTCGTTCTTTTTCCAAGAGTGAGACAAATGGCTGATTTTAAAGACATCCTTTCTCACTCTTGGCTTCCGGCTGTGTTTCAAGCAATCTCATTTTCAGGGTTGTAACTTACAAAATGATTGGCTTTATATCTGTGTACTCTAAAGTGTAAAAGGCTAAGCTACAGGCCACAAAGTTACTACTGAGAAACTGCGGGCATATTGTACAGGGAATTGGATTTTTGGATTCATAATTCTCCATTCTGGGAATTCTACTTCCCTTCCAGACATCGTACAAACACCTGTGTGATGCATCTGGGAGAAAGGCCTGCATGAGAATCTCAGCGGCCTAGCTAGGCCAAGCTCCACCAAAGCTTCCTTCTCAGAAAGAAGGCTACCAGCTAGTACTGAGGTAAGAAGCTTGGGATAGCTAAACCTCAAAGCCCTCTAATTATAGCTGCACCATAGTGCATCTGTGTTGTTGTGCAACAGAACAAGTCAACATTCTACAAGACAATTCGAAAAATGGGGGCAGCACAAACCAAAATTATAACTTTGAATCCATACTTTGGATCAGCACCAAATTTGGCACAGATGTAGTAGACAATGTTTCTGGTGTGTGCCTAATTTAGGGAGGTTTAGGCAAAGGGTTTTCAAATTATTTTTTCCTGCTAACAAAATGCAGCAATATCGGACCATTTCCTGGTGTTCTGAATACAGATGCATAACATTCCACATGCATAAACCAAAGGATTTTTAAATACCTGAATTTAGGCCTTTCACCCAAGTGCATCTCATTGAGGTGTTCGTAAAGTGTCTGCAAGGTGGGTAGAACTCCCAAAATGGAAAATGATAATATTCAGTAATCATCATAAAAGCCAAACTGTACTCTGTATATAGCTTTTGGGTCAGTCTGGACATAAGAGTTTCAATGTATGGTTTTAATTGAAAACATTCCTTGTAGCTAGCTATGGCTGAAGGCAGTTGCAATTTTGCAACATTTTGAGATCCAGAAGGTGTCCATTCCTGTTTGTGATAAAGCTAGGACTACTAGTGAGGAGCGACCTTCAGAACTTGCCAATCACCAGTCAGAATGCAGCTGCTGAAGTGTGGCCTGAAGGCCCTTAAACTCTTGTGTATGTGGGTGGGTGGATAAGGCATTCAGACAGTGCACAGGTTGCAATACACAGCTTGTAAAGTATGTAATGTGTTGGTGGACCACATTTTCTGCAGTGCAGCTGGAGGAACACTGGACGGTAGCTACTACATTAACGTCAATAACACTATATATTAGTTGTTACAGTCGGCTGACAATGCTGGTTGACTGCTGACTGGGCATTGGAAATGTGGCCTGAATTGTGAGTAGGGCTTTGGAAAAAATACTTTTCAGACTACAGCTCCCATAATCAGCTAGAATACACACTAAAAATCCCAGAGACTCCCAGCTCTGTACAGGCAGATATACATCTAAATAAATAAACAGGCAAGCAAGCCTTTCAAGTCCAGCTTGCAAAAAGGTGATAAGTATGGCTGTGTGAGGGAGAAAGGTTGGGTGGGAGAAAGCACTTTCTCCTTCACCAAGTGAAACTGAGCAGTGAAATGTACAAGACCAGGAGATTCTAGGCTTGCGAAGGAGAAGGGGTTGCTTCCCCCACAACCTTTATTTCTCTTCTGGCTTGTAAATTTCCAGTAATTGGTGTGTCTCCCTTCTTGCCAGCCTTGCTTTTGCATCCCTCTCTCTCTGTGTGTGTGTGTGTGTGTGTCCTTGCACATTTGTGGGGCTGCAGTGAACGTTTGCATTCTGATCTGTTTTTTCTCTCTGTGTGTGATGCCATACTATTTCTATCCCACTTGGAAAGACTTTTTTTTAAAAATACCCACAGCGCAACAGCGACAAGTGGCAGTGATGCAGCCAGCATGAGAGCACAGGCCAAAGCCTCAAATGCAGTGATTTTAAAAGCCTGTGTATCCCACTTCACTGATCTATAATATCCAGTTTAAAAACAGATGAAAAGTTTTCCCATGCTGACCCAAAAACTACATAAGTACCATGTGTCTTTAAAATGATTTTTTAAAAACCCTGATCCATCTCCCATTTTATTTTCATAATGTAACCATGCTTATTTTTCCCTGTAAGGAAGAAATCTTGAAAAGTCCTCATTGAAGTGTCACAACAAGACAGTCGGAATCAATGGCTAACAAGCATTCTTTTACATACATACACGAGAGTTGGATGGCTTTAGTGACCTCAGACAGCAATCATTTTCACTAACATAATTGGTAAGGCCCATATATCCCTGCAGAGGGCAGGGCTAGGGACAGTTAGTGTAGGGCCAGGAAGTAAAATGGAGGGAGGATAGTGTCACAGTCAAACACAAAGTTTTTGTAAGGGCAGCTTTGGGGAAGTGACTTTTTTTCAGTCCATAGGAATACAATGGTCTTGCAATCTTAAATTCCTCCAATTTGATTTCATCAGAGATGCAGGATGTATGGAGGGAAATGCCTATCATGTTTAGAAATATCCTTAATTCAAGAAGGACTATGTGGTCTTCGAATTCTGTTTGCAATATGATTATGTCACTCTGCTTCCCTCATATTTCTTGGGAGCATCTGGTGGATATGCAGTCTGCATTGCAAATTCAGCGTGGTTGTAAAATTAGCACATGTTCAGAAGAGGCAGCATGAACAACAGGGAAACAGTAATAGAGCTAGGCAGATTTATCAGTGCATTTGTACCTCACTGAGGCCTTCAGCTGAGAAGTGTCTTCCTCTGTGACTTGTAATTTCATGCTGTCAACATCTGAGTTATTCAGATGAAGAAACTAGTGCAAGGCAGGGAAGAAGCAATGTGCTGCCGTTTCTTACAAACTCTCCTTCTCTCTAAACACTTCAATTTCTACAGTCCTAAACATCCTAGGCTAGGAAATCAGGCAAAGAATACATGGGCTTCCTGACCTCCCTGGGAGCAAGAGGGGAGTTATTGCAGCCTCTATCCATATGTTCATCTCTGAAACTAACTTTAGAAAAATGTTTAATTTATCCAGGCTCCTGAGACGGGAAGCCAGCTGTACTAGGCTATCTCTTGATAGCATAGTATTGAGATACTTATGGTACAAAAAAGTAACTTTTCCAAATGTTAATCCTTGCACTTTGACCCCTAGACCTCCATCCCTCCTCTGTATGTTTATAATGTACTCATTCTTTGCTCTGTGAAAGGTATAATTTGCTATTGGAGTGCAGGGAGGTTCATGTAAGATGTTTCTGCCTCCTACATTCCTATGGGGCTTTGTTTTTAAATTGCTTTAATCTGACCCTGGTGAAATCCAATTGTTCTGCTCATTCGTAATGCACACTCAACTTGAATCTGTTCTTTACATGACATAAGAAAGAAAAAGGTGGAAAAAAAAAACCCCTGTGGAATTGTGGAATTAAAATCTAAAGAGCAGAGACGAAGAAAAAGGATAAAGGAATCATCAAGTTTCCTTTGCTGCCTGTCATGCTCCCAGACAGAATGAATCCAGGAGCCACACCTTTGCAGGCTGGGACATATGGAAGAACAGGTAGGAATTCTAGCAAACACAAAACTACTGGAATGTCAGGTAAACTAACTATGGGAGATCTGAAGCCAAAGTTGAAAAGTCAAGTCACAGCAGTAGTCACTGCAAACAAACAAGAAGAGCACAGTCAAGCAAGTAAGAATTCACACAGCCAGGAAGTCGCAACAAAAATTAGGATACATGACTGACATGAGTTAGAATTAGGAGAGCCATTGGAGAATTCCAAAAAGGAGAATTCCAAGAGGAGGCTTGTACAGTTGGGCTGCTAAAGCCATACCCTCAGCTCAGTTGCAGCCATTTGGAATGTTGGCCTTCTTGGGAAGACAAGCTTTCCTTCAAGAAGACCTTCTCCACTTAATAAAATTTATTCTCCCAAAGAGTCTGTTGCTGGGTGCTGTTATTTGGGCTCAAACCTGATGGGGAATTCTCCTCCTCTGACTCAGCACCAGAGCTGCCTTCTTCCAGGGGTTCAGTATCCCAGCCCCTAATGGCTCAGGGTTAGACACAGAAATGCAGTCAACTGAGTGTTTGGCCTCCTAGATATCTGAGAATCCAGGATTTGGAAGATCTATGCCTGATCTCCGGAAGCACTGGATTATTCTTGCAGGAAGTTTCATCTGAAAACACCATGACACCAAGCCTTGTTGCTTGGTCTGCTAAAAACAGAAGCCCAAGATGTATTGATTGCATCTTTCTGAGCAGCTAGTTTCTTCGTCTTTGCTTGCTCTGGGTGTGTTTGGGCATGGTTTCACAATGGGAAAAGACAGTAAAGCTTGAAGCACTATCCCAGGACACTGTTCCATACACTCTTTAAAAGTGGACTTAAGTTTAACAAACACAAACGTTAAAATCATAAGTGAGACAAGGCAGAATTTCTGACTCCCCTTTATTTGTGATATTTAGGGGAGGTAGGTAAATACTAGAATTTGCCCATCAAGACAGTAGGATACAGATGGTAGAACTGCTGGAGGTGAAGAATTTCTATGGTCCAGATTTAGATGACAGGAGATTGCGACCGTTGCCACCACCAACATAATTACAGACAAATTCTCTTTCCCTGATCAACATGCATTTAACTAAAAGCCACTCGCTGGCTTCTGCTCATTTGCAGTGAAGGCAAGGAGTATTGCCCTTACTCTGAATTGGCTTTTCTTGCCATTTATGGCATTGTCACAATCAAAATTCAACTGGCTGTTTGGTGTCCAGACATTTTAACATTCTCAACATGTTCCCTCATTGACTAGAATGATACTGTGATTAAAAACAATGTCTTAGGGGAATGAAGGGGAAAACAGTCCTTCCAAGCAGTGGCCAAGACGAACAATGTCCAGCAGAAATGTTTTGGAGATCTCTAAGTAAACATAATCCTGCAAAGTACTTTGTCATGAATAAAAATATCTACCTGAAAACATTAACTGCAGGAAATGTGCAGGCCTATTATATGTGCTCAAGGAGTCTTGTCATACATTAGCAAGGTGCACTCTGGTTAAGTACACATACCCCAGCAATAGCATGTTTCTTCTCATCTTCTGAGAAAACTGGCACACTTGAACCTTTGGGTGTTTTATGTTAAAGAAGCTAATTATAAGCTGCACAAATGAAATTACCAGAATTTGTTTGTGATACCAAGGGGTCGAAGAGAAAGACAGAGAGGAGAAGAGTGTGATGGGAGCAGAAAGAATTTGTATTTTTGACAGTGGCCTGTCCAACTATGGCTTTGTCCCTATCCCCTGCCAGCATGAATCCTCTAACAACTCTGGACCTTGACAGAAAAAGAAAAGGGTTCTAAGACCTGGGTATACAGATGCAAACTGAGACTGTCAGCATTTTCAGGAGCTGGGCGTTTTCAGAAACTGGCTTAGCTCTGATCACTGTGCTCTCTGCAGGTAAGCATGATGCATGATATAATCCCTTAGGTAGACTGCAAAACAAAAGGACCTTCAAATCTGGATGTGAAAAGAATTATATCCATCAGTCATCACCTAGATGCCATTGAAAGCACCCTGAAGGTTTTTTCTTGGTTTGGCTTAAATTGGTATAGAATGAGGCACATAGGTGTTACATACAGCACTGATGTTACCTGTCTGTCATGGGTTTGGAGGGAAAGTTCCATCCTATGGGGAGTGGAAGGCAGGACATCAGGAGGAGGGGCTGTAATGTATATATATGTGGAGCGTGTGTGAGGGAGGTAGGAGAAGCTGGAGGAAGAGCTGAGAGAAGAAGCTTGAGTGGGAGTCTGTGTGTCAGACAGGGTACTACTGTGTGTCAGTCAGTACCAACCTGATAGGTTCAGGTGTCTGTATGGTTAGCCAGAACTGATAGGTTCAGGGTCTGTGCTTCAAGTTAAGTGTTCTGTGTGAACCAAACTGTGTGTATGTATGATTGAGACTAAGCCACGTTACTGTATCTTATTCACTTGATCCTTTTATTTTTCCTGTGTGTTATTTAATAAACCTTGTTCTTTTATTTGTTAAAAATCCATCCCTGGTCTGTGTGACTTCTTATAGGGAATGGTTGGTGGCAGCTTAGTGAAACTGTGGCATATCCCAGTAGGTCTGGGTTTGTCACATTGATTGGTGTCCAGCGTGTGGGATACGAGTGGTCCAGTTGTCCAGTGGTCCAGCAAAGCCTTGGCAAGTGTGCCCAGAGCAAGGGGGGTCTAGTCAGGGACAATCTGAGAGCATGTAGGTAATCTTCTAGGTGTTCCTCACGGGGAGGTGCGCTAGTAGAAGAACGTGTAACCTCAGATTGGGGACTAGATTAGGGAGCTCTGAGGCAGCCTGTTTTGGCGGGAAAAAAGCTGAGGCAAAACTGTGTAGTAGAAGTGATTTAGCCTGCCTGCTGAGAGGCCTAGCAGAGGGGGGTAGACTCTGGCTCGCAACTGTTGCAAGTTAGTGCTGAAGAACAGCAGTAATCTGTAGAAAGCTGGTTCTGAGGCAAAAGAAAAAAAAAAGTGGTCGCTTTATTTTGAGGCTTGACTTTTGAAAGCAGCCTGTTCTGGGGGGGGGATTATGCCCTTGACTCGAAGCCAAATGGCAGAAATGGGTGAAGTGAAAGACCCCCAGGTTGACCAAGGTTCTGAGGATGAATTTGGCTCAGTGCAAGGTGACAGCACAGGAGAACAGAACCCAGAACTCAGAAAAATGCTCATAGCCCAACAGCATGAACTGAGGATGAGGCAATTTGAAGTGGAGGAAAGATTAGAGAGGGAAAGAAGGGAGGAAAGGGAAAGGCAATTTGAAATGGAGGAAAGGGAAAGAGAGAAACAAAGGCAATTTGAATTAGAGAGAGAGAGAATGGAAAGAGCAGAAAGATTGGAGAGAGAGAAAATGGCGTTTGAGTTGAGAAAATTGGAACTGATGAATCAGAACAATAATAACAATAGGGATTCTGAGGGAGGCCAATTGTCTAAAGCTGACCTGAAGAAATTCCCTGTGTACCACAAGGGAGATTGTCCTGAGGTGTTCTTTTCCCTCGTGGAAAGAGCGTTTGTGGACTTCTCAGTAAGGGAAACTGAGAAGATGACCATCATGCGATCTTTAATCAGTGGCAGCCTTGCAGAAGTCTATGCAGAGATGCCAGAGGAACTGATGAAAGATTTTGCAGAGTTTAAAAAACTGGTGTTTGCCAGACATGGGATAAATGCGGAACAGCTGAGGCAAAGATTCAGGTCACTCACCAAGAAACCAGAGCAGACTTTTACCCAAGTGGGGGCCCAATTGGTGAGGCTGCTAGAGAAATGGCTATCTCAGGAGGGGACAGAGACCTTTCAGCAGCTCAAAGACTTGATAGCGCTGGAACAGTTCTATTCAGTCCTACATGGGGAACTGAAATTCCAGGTGAGGGAAAGGAAACCGAAATCTGTGGCAGAGGCAGCCGAGATCGCAGATTTTATTTCCCAAATAAGAAAGCCCTTGGGTGAGGGAAAATCGATGGGGAAACCTAAAGAAACCTACAGCAACTACTCTCAGGGACCAGGGAAAAGCCAGCAAGGGGGAGGGGCCCATGGTGAAGGGAAGCCCTCAGACATGAAACCAAGACCTCAGATTTTGGAGGGAAAACCAAAACAAAATGAGAAAGACTCAAAATATAGCAGAAAATGTTATTTCTGTCAGGGAAAGGGCCATCTAATCTCAGAGTGTGAGAAATTAAAGCAGCTAAAAGGAATTGTGCCTCAGGATTCGAGTGGAACCAAGCCAAAAGCTGTGTTCTGTGTCCAGAAAGAGCAAAGCTCCTTGTCACTGAGGGAGCCTGTTGCCATGGCTACTCAATCTGGAACAGTTACATCTGCTGATCAGGCTGAGGAAAATGGTCCTCTTGTGGAGGTCAAGCGCTGCTTGCTCGTGAGAACAGATTCTCAGTTGTTTGAAACAGCAGGGGTGGACGTAGGAATACTTGACCATCAGTATCGGGGGCTGAGGGACACTTGTTCCCAGGTGACCCTGTGCCATCCAGATATTATTCCTAGGGAATATATAATCCCAAATGAGAGCATGAAGGTGGCAGGGATTGAGGGGCAGGTGATCTCACTGCCAGTAGCGGAGGTACCTGTGAACTTTCAAGGCTGGAGGGGAGTTTGGCGGCTAGCGATTTCATCAACTCTGCCAGCAGCCGTGCTCGTGGGAAATGACCTGGCTGAACATGTGAAACGGGTGCTAGTGATTACACGTTCACAAGCCACCACGGGGACAGTTCAGGGGGGTACTGATGAGCCAGAGACGGAAGCAGAGGGGAGTTCAGAAGCTGTGGTGGAAACCTTAACCACAGACAGCCGATTTGGCCAAGAGCAAAAGGCAGACGCCACTCTCCAAAAGTGTTTTGAACAGGTGACTGACGCCCAGCTAACACCTGAAACCCCAGTGAGATTTCTAGAGAAAAAGGGGATTTTGTATAGAGAGACCCTGAGGAATATCTCAAAAGGGGGAGATGGGATCCGAAGTCAGCTAGTGGTACCTGAAAAGTATCGCCCCATGATCTTACAAAGGGGGCACTCTGACATGTTTGCTGCGCACTTAGGGGTGAACAAAACACAGCAGAGAATCACACAGAATTTTTACTGGCCTGACATAGGGAAGCAGATCAGGGAGTTCTGTAAACAATGTGATGTGTGTCAAAGGCAGGGGAATAGCCGCGACAGGACCAAAGCAAGGTTGTGCCCTTTGCCTGTGATTGACACTCCGTTCAAATGCATAGGGGTGGATATTGTGGGACCTTTGCCCAAGGCCACAAAGAGGGGGAACAGGTTCATTCTCACCATTGTGGACCATGCCACGAGGTACCCTGAAGCCATACCCTTGACTAACATTGAAACTAACACAGTGGCAATGCCTTGGTGGGGTATATGTCCAGGATGGGATTTGCCTCAGAAATAATCACATCGAAGCTCATGAAACGGTTATGGCAAATCTGTGGAATTAAGCACAAGGAAACCACTGCCTATCACCCTGAAAGTAATGGGTTAACGGAGAAGTTCAATGGAACTCTGATGCGCATGATTAGGGCTTACTTGGCAGAGAATCCAAACAATTGGGACCAGAAGCTGCAATCCCTTTTGTTTGCTTATCGATCAGTGCCACAAGCCAGTACCGGGTTCAGTCCGTTTGAACTTTTATTTGGGAGAAGGGTGAAAGGGCCCCTTGATTTGATCAAGCAAGAGTGGGAGCAGATCACCCAGGATGACCCACAAGACGTTGTGACATCTATAGACTCTTTAAGGAATGACCTAAAGAGAAACCTAGAGCTAGCAGCAGAGACCCTGCAAGCTCAAAAGGTCAGAAAGAAAGCTTGGGATGACCAGGAAGGCAGGGAGAGGCGCTTTAATCCAGGGGAGGAAGTGCTGTGGCCTAGGCCCTGCAAAGAAAACAAACTGCAGCTGGGTAGCCCAGAAATAAAATATTTGGGTCACATGGTAGGGGGAGGAGTGATAAAACCCCTAGAGGCCAAGATAGAAGCTGTTCGTGATTGGCCCAGACCCAACACCAAGAAAAAAGTCAAATCATTTCTTGGGTTGGTGGGCTACTACAGAAAGTTCATCCCGAGGTTTAGCGAGATTGCGGCTCCGCTGACCGATCTGATGAGGAAGAAGGCTGATGACCGCATCCCGTGGACCAGTGACTGTGAGGAGGCGTTCCGGAGGTTGAAGGAGGCGCTCATCAACTATCCAGTGCTGCGTGCTCCAGACTTCGACCGGGAGTTCATCATCTACACCGATGCGTCTAACAGTGGGGTAGGAGCAGTTCTTTGCCAGGAGGATGAGAATGGTGACCAGCATCCAGTGTCCTACCTGAGTAGGAAACTCCAGAAAGGTGAGAGACATTTGGCAACCGTGGAAAAGGAGTGCCTGGCCATAGTCTACGCGATCCAGAAGGCCAAGCCTTACATCTGGGGAAGACATTTTATTCTGTGCACTGACCATTCACCACTGCAATGGTTAAAGACAATGAAAACCCACAATAGTAAACTTATGAGGTGGGCTTTAAACCTGCAAGACTATGACTTTGAAGTGAAGGTGGTCAGAGGGTCAGTGAACTGTGTTGCTGACGCCTTGTCAAGAAGACCTGAAGAATGAAGACGGCGAAAGAAACATGGACCATGTATATATTTTGATGACAAAAAGTCAAATGTGTCTGTTTATTAAACATGTTGGTTTGTATGAATAAAGGTAACTTGATGTATTGTTAATGGTAAATGTTTAAATGCCTAATAGAGTGTAAGTATAAGTAAGTATGGTATTGTATGTTATTATATGACTGTTTTTGTTTGTTTTGGGTCCAGGTTGGTTTTTTGGTGAAAAGCACCTTAGCTTTCCCCCTACAAAACAACTTATAAAGAGGGGAGGTGTTACATACAGCACTGATGTTACCTGTCTGTCATGGGTTTGGAGGGAAAGTTCCATCCTATGGGGAGTGGAAGGCGGGACATCAGGAGGAGGGGCTGTAATGTATATATATGTGGAGCGTGTGTGAGGGAGGTAGGAGAAGCTGGAGGAAGAGCTGAGAGAAGAAGCTTGAGTGGGAGTCTGTGTGTCAGACAGGGTACTACTGTGTGTCAGTCAGTACCAACCTGATAGGTTCAGGTGTCTGTATGGTTAGCCAGAACTGATAGGTTCAGGGTCTGTGCTTCAAGTTAAGTGTTCTGTGTGAACCAAACTGTGTGTATGTATGATTGAGACTAAGCCACGTTACTGTATCTTATTCACTTGATCCTTTTATTTTTCCTGTGTGTTATTTAATAAACCTTGTTCTTTTATTTGTTAAAAATCCATCCCTGGTCTGTGTGACTTCTTATAGGGAATGGTTGGTGGCAGCTTAGTGAAACTGTGGCATATCCCAGTAGGTCTGGGTTTGTCACAATAGGAAAGAAAATAACATTGATGAAATAATCATTCAAGGAACAAATTCATAAACACAACAAACAAATAACATTGTTGGGATGCAACAACAGTCTAATAGCTACAGTTGTGCAGAGACAATCTGTATCTCCACCAATGCATGTGGTCTCACATTCCTCTGAACCAAAGTGTGATACTGGGAAAAACTACTAAGCCTGGCTCCTCAGCTACAATAGGAATGGGGGGGGGGGGGAAGAGAGTCAAGGTATTAAAACTGTGGTAAGGAAATTTTCTTTTCCTTCTCTTAACAGTTTTTCCCAGTCCAGACCCCTATGAGGCCAGTTTAATATTTAGCCATTTTGCTGTGTCTGCAGCTCTCAAAATCCTGAAAGAAAATTACTGCCTGTTTGAATGACTTGAAATTACAGCTTAAAGGTTGGCACAAAAGACTCATGAAAAACTGCTGATGTGTCTGTTTCTCTTCCCCCACCTCACTCCTCACACATACCTTTAGTTTACAGACAATGAAAAACTATACAATCTTTCCCTCAAAATTCTCCCTCTCCCTCTAGAAATTCATAATCGGCTTCTTTAGAAAGGAAGATATTCAACCTTGCACTTCCGATTCCCTGTTTAAAGACTTCCAACACTGTCCTTAAATCGGGTTTCCCCACAATCATACACTGAAGCCAATAGTAAAAATGGAGAACAGAGGTTGAGCTGCAGGCACTTTCATGAGGTTAGCAAGATATTTTGATGACAGAAAAAAAGGACATACAAGGGTTTTCTTTTCTTTATGTCTGTAAAAAGTATTTGGTGTAGGCATCCTTCAGTCTCAAGAGACTATGGTAGCGCGCTCTGAATAGAGGTCTTGGAACAATGTCTAGTGTGGCTGAGAAGGCCAGTTCGAGAGTGACAATCCCTTTCACACTGAAGACAAATCCAATCTGTCCCCCGTCAGCTCCCCGATTTTGCTGCTTTTGTGACTTCCTCTTTGCCTCGGCCTGCTGGACAAGTGTCTCTTCAAAATGGGAGAGGCCGTGATGCACCACCTGCCTCCAGGCTGAATGCTCAGATGTCAAAGTTTCCCATTTGTTGAAGTCCTCTGGTCCATGGGGTCACAACTTAACGACTAAACAACAGCATAATTGATGATTATCCAACACTGCTGGCAATGTCACTCCAGCTGCACTAGAAGAATGCTAAAAGGGGACATTGGCCACAGACAAATAAGAGTACTTATTAATGCAGATGTGGACACAACAGCAAGACAACACAGCATGGCGCAGCAACATTAAAAGTCATCCTCGCAACATCTATTGCAGCATCGTTGTTGTTTATGCATATGATGATGGTTGTCTGACCGTTGTCTCCCCATATGAGCTTCTCTGGCTCTAAAGCTCTTCAGGGGAGTGACTTCTTTTGATCCTACTGAGCTCAAAGGCACATTTGGAGCGGACACCTTCTCAGTAGTTGTTCCCACAGCTCTCTTGTTGCTTAGCACAGTAAGTCACAACTACAGTAGGTTGATTTGAATCCATAGACCTTGACTCACCAAATACCCACTGATTCAGTGGGGTCTACTCTAGGGCAACTTATTACATTAAGCAACAGGATTTCAACCACTGGCTTGTTGTTGTTTTTTTAATTGTGTACCACCTTGGGTCTCTTCACCAGGAGGAAGGTGACATAAAATTAAGTAAATAAATTATATTAAATTATGAGAGGCAGGCATAGGACATGATGTACAGCATGATGATGTATCCTCTTAAAAAGTGCTTCATAATGTAGGGAAGAACCTAATAGAAAAGGAAGCTTTCATTGGCGGGGGTGGTGGTCTGCAGCCCTATTGAGATGCTATTGAGATGCTGAGCTAATCAACATCATCCACGTGATTGGATGCAGACAACCAGATGAGCAGGGATGAGGCTAGTGGCTACATGGAGGGATGGAGGGATCATACAAGTCTCGTTTCCAACTCCCAAGCCCATTCCACATGTATATTTCTATAGTTTTACAGAAAAGAATATACAGATATTTGTATATATATTTGCATAAAATACTCATGTCTCAACAGTTCTATAGAATTCCATGGCAGGAAATTCTTGAAATAAAATAAAATAAAAGATTATAAAATTCCAAGGAGATGCTAACCAAAACAATAATGGTAAAATTATGCTAATTAAATTTATTTTTAATGGAGTGAGCCATTTCTTCTGCCTTGGTTTTATATTTTCACTATAATACTTTCTTGTGAATAATTTTTTAAAAAGATCACATTCACATTCCTACATCTCCCATGTTATTTGCAGATGCTATGTATCAAAGAAAACAAATGCTAATGACATAGTACTGGAAATTGGTATGTACAAGACCTCCACCATTGCTATGTTCTGTGCCATAATAAAGGGTATACAAATCAGGTCCAACCCCTCTCTGCCCTTTTGGTGACACTCCAACCAAATCCTTCTCCAGACAGACACATGGCGGTATTTGTGTGTTTCTGGTTCTCCATGAAGACTCCCTTTATATAAGTGGGGAAAACACAGATGGCAAGGCCAGGTCATGGGCTGAAGGGTGCAAGCAGGGCAGAAGGGTGTCAATGGCAATTTGCAGAGCTGGGTACTCTGTTTTATTTTTATTTTCTCAATTCTTTTTTTTCCAGATGTCAGGAGAAAGTCCCAGTTGCCTTCCTAAGGAAGACTTCGGGAAGAGAACTTAAAAGGATAATGAGCACAGCAGTGTTTGATTCCTTCTCAAAGAGCAATGCTGAAAGCCCATTCTACACTTTCTTCCATTTCTCATCATCCCATCCTTCTGTTCTCTGGAACAGAAATTAGTGCTGCTGCAACCACAGTACAGGCTTTGGTGAATTAATCAATGACTTTGCAGCAGGAAAGACAAGGAAGGTTCATTTCGAAAATAAAGAACATACCCTTCATCTTTCTTAGTGTTCCTTTCTCCTTCCCCACTACTACTCACAATACATTAATAGCAGATTTAACACAAATAATCCAAGGGAAAACTGTTTTACCCTACAACTGACTAGATATTCTGTACTACAGGTTGGAAGTCCCAGACATAGAAATACTCTCAATTCATTTTGTATATACAGTATCTGCATTTGTCCAAAGTCAGTGCACATGCCTACTGAAAATCACTAACGATGTAAAAGTCAGGAGTATCAAGGTCACCATCCTGCTCTATTAGTTCTGTGCTTCTGCAAAGGAATCTAATGTTGCTATTATATCTGGCAACATCGAAGGCACAACGTTTCCCCACTAAAAGTTTGAAAAAAAGAACAAACACTGCTTATGGGAAGTATTCTATAAGTCCCAAAGACTTTGAAAAGAGGGCTGAGGGTGTGGTTTCAGCGCCAGAGATCCAAACCAGAGTCCTATTGACAAAAATTTCAGAAGAGTCAGAAGATGCTTGGGAACTGAGTAATCAATCAAAAGCACTGAATAATTGGCTCCAGAGACCTAACAATAAAATACTATCAACAACACACACTTCTCAACTCATTTGCTGCTCAGATGCTAATCCTACAACAAAAACTGTCTAAGATCTCCCTCCAGCTGTAGAGGGTTGGCCACCAGCCATACTTCCTGCAAGTCCAGCATCCTCCTAGACCCTGGTCATTGGTACTTCCTGACAGTAATCATTCACTGGAGGCACTGGGTCTTCATCTAAAGAGGAGTTATCCAGCAGGGGCATGGCACTTACCTGCTGTTCATAGAAACTAAGTGTAAAAACAGAAAACAGGAAGATGAGGAAGCATGAAGGAAGGAGAACCCCCTGGGCCAAAGCAGATCTGCCGAATGATGTATCTGTTGATATTCATGCTTTCGTTTCAAAAAACAAAAAAACAAAAACAAAAACATGGCAGTTCATGTCCCGTATTTCAGCAGCTTTACAAAACAAAACAGTGAAGAAATACCCTTAACTTCACAAAATATTGCGATCTTTCCTGATACATATTTTTTGCCTATTAGAACTTGCTGACCTTCTTTGTATCTTTTTATTTATTACATAGTTGCCTGTGTAATTTATTGTTTAAATGGCTCAGTAGCATGGTAGCGCATAAGGACACTCATGTTTCTTTTACTGCACAGTATAGGTATTGCTCAGTCTGCACCATCTTCCAATGTGATAAAATTTTATTTCAATAACATGTCTTAATATTTAATGTGGAACAAAAGGTCACTTTCTCGGTAGCCAACAAGCCTGGGAAAATAGAGATGCACTGCCAAATTCATGCAGTAGACAATCCTTAAATATGTAGCTGCATGTTGGACATTTTCTCCTTCCCTTGACTCATTTTCCAGGATGTGACTACCCTGTTTCCCCGAATATAAGACAGGGTCTTATATTAATTTTTGCTCCAAAAAATGCATTAGGACTTATTTTCAGGGGATGTTTTATTGCTTTCATGTACAACCATCTACATTTATTCAAATACAGTCATGTCATCTTCTGTTTGCTGCACAGTGGTGGAGGGCGGGGTTTCCCTTAACTGGGGCTTACTTTTGGGGTAGGGCATATTACGAGCATCCTGAAAAACCATACTATGGCTTATTTTCAGGTTAGGTCTTATTTTCGGGAAAACAGGGTAACAAACCCAACAGGTTATGCATGTTTATAATGCTCTTCTCAACATGTCCTCTAGGTATTTATAGCTTGAAAAATATGAATGCTCATCAAGTGCTATGAGTTCTTGCTGCTTGGTGTCTCTTTGTGAAAGCTAGTGAACACAAGAGGGTATCCTGTATACCATCTTGACTGCTGACATTGGTTTTGTCAACATTCAGGCTGCCTTTTGCTTTGTCAAGCTTGGCATCCTTTCCTCTGCTGACACCATGGACACAATGTTGTGCAGAAATATCGGGCCATTTTCTGGCATTCTGAATCATGAATACAGAAACATTCATAAACTGCTTTTTTAAAATAAATGAATTAAGATGAATAGCCTCATCTATAAACGAGCACTCATATTTGCATTCCTGCTGAAGTCCATAGCAGAACCTCCATGACAATGACACAATTTTATCCTTTAAAAAAAATTAATAGTACAGCCCTTTCGAGCTAGTTATGAAAAATTATAAACAATGTGACAGCTAATGCTTCTTAAAATCACACAGGAAGTCTGACACCAGCAAAATCAATGCACTTATTTATAGCCATATTAGGTTTTAGCATATGCTGTTGTGAAGTAAGGTATAATACTCTTGGTTTCTGGGGTAAATGTTACATTTGGTCTTCTATTGATTTTACTTCAAGAAAACGCCTTCAGCGTACTTTTTGTTGAATGTAATACACATGCCTATTATTACAATCAAAGCCAACTGTAACTCAGTGATATCAGGCCTGTAACTCACAGGGTTTGGCAGCTGCTGCTGTTCTAATGTGATAAATGTCATGCTGCACTCCTACAAACCCACAGATGCCACAGAGTTTTTTCAGGGTATACATGATTATAAGGGAAAACTAGATGCTAAGTGGTTGTAGACATTTTTAAATTAATGGTATAATTACCATATAGTACTTCTGGATTGATGCAAAGATTTATTGTATGTTATCAACCGTCCAGAGTGATAACATTAACAGGACAGCATAGAAGTGGAAATTATAAACAAATAATAAAATAAGTTTCATATATGTCTTTGAAAATCCATGTGCCATATTCCCAGCAGAACTACGTAGTAATTCTCAAACACAAAGCACAGAGGAAAGTTTTTAAAAAAAAAAAACAAAAATCCCAGACTATGATTTTTTTAACAAGCAGATTTTCCATCTACACAAATTCAGAGTCAAACCTGCTACTTCATGGATGCCTTGGGCTTCAAACAATGGCCACGCTAGGTGGGGAGAACAGGGATTATAGTCCATCACAAATGGAGGACAGTCAGTTGGAGAAGGCTTGTCTTGACATGAGACACTTTCAGCACTAGGTTAATTCTTTTTTATTAGTGCTTCTTTTGAGGAGTTTACTGTTGACATACAAGTTCATTCACACACACATATATTAAGGTTAAATGTTGTGTCGCATGTTTGCACATTATTGATTTTATTGGAATGTACTCTGGTGTTACACTCTAAACAACAATAACAACAACAACAGACAAGGAATTTTCAAGTCCTCTTAAGTTTCAACAGTTTCAAAATTTCCATAATTTGCACCAAGTCTGCAGAAAACTAGTGTCCTTTCCTTTTGAAAAGCAAATCACATACGCAAAGAAGCAGAGAAGAACTGGCTGGTGGATCAAAAAGAAGCAAAAAACTCACTCAATGCCTCTAAGTTTTAAAAGTCCATGAAATAAAGCAACAGCTCTTTTTGTTCTGTAGTTTTTATTGTTTGTATGATTTGGGCAAAAATGTCAAAACTCTTTTTGAGATCAACAGAGATCCTCTCTGTTCATAGAGGAAGGAGAACACAGTACCGGTCTCACATAGCTTTGCTCATGTCCATAGCTTTGAGCTTTATTATTCTTAATGGGGATGGAAGAAAATGAAATACACCTACCTATACAATGTATAGCTAAGTGATGCTGTTCTGTACCTTACATATATTCTTGCACATTATGAGAAGAATGGTTTAATTTGATTACCAGATTGGTTTCATTTCTTAGATACCTTTAAAAGGAGATCAGACTGGTAATTCATAGAGCAAGCATCAATCTTTATTTTTATGAGTATTATCCGACTATGATAGTTAAATGGAACCTCCACATTCAGAGGCTAAATGTGTGGAAATTAAACATGATGGCAGGTGCAAGGGTAACAGCAGTGGTTGGCTAGCAATGGGTTAGGCACTAGATACTGGCAAGTGGGGACTATATGAAGAGAATTAAGGTAACGTGGACGTTCACAGTGTAGGTGGTACTGGTTAAGGACTCCAGAAGACTAAATCAGCATTATTGCCAAGATGTTTGGGGACACACAGGCTTAGGGGGTACTGAAGGAAACACACTATTTGCATAATCAAAGAGATGTTGGATCTGAACATAATGTATCTGATTTTTATCACCTAAAGAGACAAAAAAAGTATTGCATACACATGCATAGGTAGCAAAAACATAACACAATTTTATGCACAGACAACTACTACACAGTCAGCATATCTCCCTGTCTCCCTTTCCCTCAACCATGCATGCACAAACTTGTGAACAAATGGTGGTCACCATGACCCCTTTGGGTCATGGGCTAAGAGCATCAAAGTAACCATACGAGGTAGTGATGAGCCTAGTCCATCAAACAGCATTCCTCACCCCATCCCTAATTTTGGGGCACCTCTAACTATGGGAACCAGTGTAGGCATCCTTCAGTCGTGAGAGACTATGGTAACATGTCTTGGAACAGCGTCTAGTGTGGCTGAGAAGGCCAATATGAGAGTGGCCATCTTTTCCACACTGAAGACAAATACAGTGTGTCCCCTGTCCAGCTCCCTGATTTACATACATATAAACTTTATTGTTTCTGGCCATAGACCTTTACAATGTACTGTCTACTGTAGCATATAAAATCCAATTAAAACAGGTAATTACCTTAAAACCATTAAAACCAATAAAACCCGGTCTAAGAATATTGTCATAATGTATGATGTCAGTCCACTGTATTCAGCATTTATGTGGCATTATAATCCCTGACAAATCGATGCCTCAGCTTCTTAGCTTCTAGTGCAAATTGTGCTACAGCATATGTAATATGCAACGGTGTACCAGCAAGCAATCCTACTACTGTTTCAGTGGTGGTACAGTTAAAATACATCTGAATGATGGGTGACATCATGGGTGACATTCCTGATTTTGCTGGTTTCGGGAACGCTATGGGAACACATTTTTTAAATTTAAATAGAGAAAAGGAGAAGACCTTTGCCAACCTCATAACAATTCTTACCTTTAAGATATTCTGGAGAATATTTAACAGGCAACGAAGTCCCAAAAAATTCTGTGTGTGTGTGTAGGAAGGGGAATGTTTCAGCTTGATTATACAGTGTATGTGTGTTTGCTCATTTCTCTCTGTGTTGCTTTTCTTTTGGAAAGCAATCCATTGCTGAAACCTTAATTCTAACTACAGACTGACACATTCTGATTACAAGGTAAGCAAGTCCTTCAACAAGGAAAAAACAAAAAACAAAAATAGTACAGTCCAAAGACTTTGCTAATATTATACACAGGAACACTGCTACTTTCATAAGTTAGACCCCCCCCTCTCTCTCTCTCACACACACACACACACACACACACAGAGAGAGAGAGAGAGAGAGAGATGAATATTCTATATTTAAAAAGCTAAAGGTACTGAAATGTGTTCATGTGTTTGCATCTCTTCTGTTATGTTTTTGAAGGAGAAAGTGGAAATAACAATAAGTCAGCACAAAATTGGAAACTCTTTTGTAAATGTGAGGTTTCCTCAGCCATCAAACCAATGCTACCCATCAAATGGTGTCACAAATTATGGCCTTGCTTGTGGATTTGTTACTTTAAAAGGGATGAGAGGAAAGACACCATTGTTCCTGTCCTTCTTCTCTTACTACGATTCATTATCCCCTTGACATTGGCTGACAACCATTCCCATGGCCAACGTAGGTGCTGTTAACTTTAATATTTGTATGCTGCTATCATATGAATATATTACTGAAACTATAAATGCATTAGTATTGCAAATATTAGTATGTTCCCTCTTTTCTTTCTAAGAAAATAAGTAATTGACTGAAATGTAGTCGGATTGCTTAATTCTGTTCTTCAACATTTTGACTCTATTTAACCTCAATTTTATCTTATATTTCCAGTTCCTTTCCTTTTCTTAAGTCAGTTTCAAGGGCCTCCGACAAAGCCTACTAATAGCTACTTCAGATGCCTTCTAACTGGTAATGCTGGCCTCAAACCTGAAACATTATGTTTACATAGGATGTGTTCCACTCTTAAACGATGGTTCCTCCTCATAAATTTGGTGTATTTTGTCAATGGGAAATATATGCGGTGGTTGAGAATACTGAGGGAGGGGGAATAAAGAAATGGGTTAGCAACAGAGCAATCATATCATTGATAATGAACAGTGAAAACTAACTCATATTAGAAAGGGCAGCCCAGTGGCAATTCTAGTATCAATAACTGCCACATGCAATAACTTCCACTTTGACAAACTGAGTGGAAATACTGCCACTTGCATATGATGCATTTAAGGAGATTTTAGCTGGGAGGGGCCTTTCTGGACTGGAGTAGATGTCAGTCAACTCAGCAGCAGCCAAACATTCACTCTCTTGGCTTCTTTTCCTTGCCTTTTTAAAGTCAAAAGTTAGTTTGTCAGTGTTAGCATTGGAGTCTGTCAGAAGTGGGCAGTTAGTGTGTGTGTTCTGTCAGCTATGTAGCCTGTTAATAAGTCAGTAATGAAACTGATTAACCAGCCAAATTTAGTGCTGCAACAAGTTAATTTTACACAATATATTTGTTTTTATAAAGAACTGTAAGCAAATGGAAACATTTTAATCTTTCTCATTACTAAAGTCTCTGAGTATTGAAACAGTAAGTGACACTTTAAGGCAGGGGTCTCAAACTCAGATTACCTGGGGGCTGCTGGAGGCAGAGTCTGGGTGAGGCTGGGCCGCATCAGATTTTTCGCCAAGCGGAGCAAGGGCCTGAGGAAGCCGGCCAGGAGTTTCCTTAGCCCGGCTGGGGCTCCGAGGAGGAGGAGGAGGAGGAGGAACACACAAGCCCTCGTCGCCAGCCACGGCCTCCCTCCAGCTCCTTCTTCACTACCACCACCACCAGCAGCAGGACGAAGAAGCGGAGAAGGGAGCGAGCGCCGGCAACCAACTAGCGGGGTAAACTTTACTAGTTAAAAAAAAACTCACAGAATTGCCTTGCCAAAGGAGAAAAGCCCCCATCGGTACCCGTGAAATTAAACAGAACAGGGTGGGCCCCCCACAGGCCGGCTGGCTGGCAGGCTGCAGTTCCGGATGGAGGGTGCAAGAGGCGCTGTCTTGGGAGAGAGCTGGTGAGCAAGGCAAGGATTTTTTTGACTCTTGACAGCAGAGGATGGGTGAGCGTTTTGGGGGGGCAGGCAAGGCGGGGGCAGAAAATATCATCGGGGGGCGCAAATGGCCCCCGGGCCGCATGTTTGAGACCCCTGCTTTAAGGTAAACTAAAAAAGGTGGTGGTATGTTTAGAGAGATGTGTAGTTTAATCTGCTCTATAGGTTCCTGGCTGAATCATTTAATCCGCTGTGTAATTAGTAGGAAATTTTAAGCTACACTCAATTTTCTCATGCACTGCCCCAAGAAAAACTAGGCAAAATTAAGAGAAAAAGGACCATATCCTCTTAGTATTCCCTTCTCCCCTGCAGACCTCTGATTTCTATCACCAACAAACTGTAGATTACACACAGAGCTGGTGGTTCCAGGTCACTGAGACGGCGCCTTCAATCTAAACCCTAATTTTCAGTCACTCACAAAATTCTCTCAGTGCCTTACAGTTTGCACTGAAATATCTCCTCCTGTATGACTGAGTCAAAGTTCATTTATTTTGAAAAGCCTTTAGAAAATCATTTCATCTATTAGAGTCTTTTGACTGTGTGGACTGTAGTTCTGGCTGGAGATGGGTTTTCTCTTTTCCATCTGTTTAGAGGATTGGCTTCATGTTCTTCTCTAGCCAGATAGATCATACCACAGGCTGCTTTAAAGACAGTAACAAAAAATTAATCAAAGGGAATCCCAATTTACCGTAAAATTGTCCCAGATACTAATTCAAATTTCTACTTACTGTATGTGGCTGATTCCCATCACTTCATCAACTAGTAAAATTCCTATGCAAAAACAGTTCCCCTGCCTTTAGTTTATTGGGCATTTTCTCCTGCAGAGTGTAGCAGCAGTGCTATATGTGATAGGCATAAACCACTGGTTCATTGATTCATGCCAGTTTGTCCTTTGGACAAACAAGTGTTTGGTGGTTCCAGCCCCGCCTCCTCCGGTGAACGCCCACTCAGAGGCAGCATCCCAGCTTCCCTGCCCCACCTCCTCCAGGCACTGCCTCTGAGTGGGTGCCTGCTAAACAGGCGGGGCTGGGAAGCACCAAACACATGTTTGGCCTATGGATGAACCAGCATGAACTGCCGAAGTGGCGGTTCATGCCCATCTCTAACAGTGATATTACATAAGGGAAGTTTCTGTTTATTAACTTGGAAATCCATTGAAGGGAGTGCAGGAGGATAAAGAACCTTAAATTTAGACAGAGACGGTTCTACTGCTGACTTCTACACATGCAGATCTGTCTCTTTCACTAAAACAGAAGAGAAATGAGTAATATACAGTTACTTGAGGGGAAGGAAGAGACCCTAACAGTAGCCATCTAAACAGAACTAGAAAAGGCAAGAGGTGGACTATCTGGTATTGCAGCTCTCCCCCAGGATTTAGATTATCCGTTGTATGTGTTGGTGCTCTGTTACAACATACAACACTAATTGCCTATTAACCCCTTCTAATGGCCACCACTCCTGCCCCTGTTGGGCATGGTGGAGAGGGCCACTTCTACATGGGCTCCATGAAATCCAGACTCTCATTACTGCCCAAACTAGTCTTTATTGAGGCAAATGAGAGAGAGGTATGAAAGCTGGCTTGGTGTCTGATTCTTTCTGACACAACTGTGCAGTGGGTGGGTGGGTTAGTTACCTCCATTAGGCCTTCACAGAGCTTTGTTGCCAGCCAGGCCTGAGTTTTAATCACTGTGCCAGCACAGTCTCCAGTTTGTGGCTGGGGTCTAGTATATTAAAATGATACTGGTTGAGATAATAACATTAAACTTATCACTCATATTCCAAATGCTAAGGTCTACAACTTCGTGAAATTTCAAAGCAAACTGGTAAAAACTGTGATAGCGCAGCAAGGTAAAAATGTCAGAAAAGTACTGCAAGTAAAAGATGCCAAAACTTTGCCTCATTTATCCTTAAATGCCACTTCTAAATATGCATGCCATATGTTTCTATCAATTCATTTTGAGAACTACTGATGTGTTTTTGTTCACGCTTTTCAAGGAAAGCAACCCTTTGAGCTGGTACTGCTCTCAGAAATATTTCAAATGCTCTATTCCTTCAAGAAAAGCACCTAACCCTTCCCTTCTCCTTTCTCAATGCGAAAATGAATGAATCTGAACAGGAAAGGTTTCCACCTGTGTGTAGACTCTCCATGGCAGCAATATCTAAAATTTTCCTGAATTTCTGCTTATAAATAGAACCTACACATACAGTCATGTGAAAAACAAAGTAGGTCCCTTTTGAATTCTATGGGTTTACATATCAGGACATAATAAAATCATCTGGTTCTTTAGCAGGTCTGAAAATCAGGTAAATACAACCTCAGATGAACAACAAAACAAGACCTATTACACTGGGTCATTACTTTTTTTTTTTTTTACAAAAAATAAGCCAAAATGGGGAGGCCATGTGTGAAAAACAAAGTACACTTTATGATTCAGTAGCTTGTAGAACCACAGTCAGCGGCAATAACTTGAAGCAATAGTTTCTTGTATAACTTCATCTGTCTCTCACATCATTGTGGAGCAATTTTGACCCATCATCACCCCTCTACCACTTGACAGTTGGTATTAGGTGTTTGTGCTGATATGCTGGGCTTGGTTTTTGCGAAACCTGGAGCTGTGCATTATGGCCAAACATCTCCACTTTGGTTTCATCTGTCCAATGGGCATTGTCCAGATGCAACTTTGCATACCTAAGCTGTGCTGCCATGTTCTCTATCAAGTGGGGCAACCCTCCCCCCAAAAAACCCATATTTGTTCACTCTTTTTCTAATTGTACTGTCATGAACTTTAACATTTCACATGCTAACTGAGGCCTGTAGAGTCTGAGCAGTAACTCTTGTGTTTTTCTTGCAATTTATCTGAGCATTGCATGGTCTGACCTTGGGGTGAATTTGCTTGGATGTCCACTCCTGGGAACTGTCTTGAATGTTTTCCACTTGTGAATAATCATCCTCACTGTAGTATGGTAGACTTTACGTAGTATGGTAGACTTTACATAGTTTGAAAATGGCCTTCTAAACCTTCCCAGATTGATGGGCGGCAACAGTTGCTTATGTGTTTCTGTCTTGGCATTGTGTTAGCACACACCTGAATGCTCCAGACCAATAAACAGTTAGAACTTCAGCTTTTATAGAGATGGTCACACTATGACACAGTGTAATAGGTTATATGATGTTGTTTATCTGAGGTTGTATTTGCCTAATTTTCAGATCTGCTAAGGACCAAATGATTTTTATTACATCCTGATAACGTAAAGCTATAAAATTCAAAGACAGTGTACTTCATTTTTTTGAGAGAAGAAATTACGCAAGGACAGTGAGTGAATGAAAATCAGTAGTCCCATGTCAGAAGTGACAATCCTTGTCAGTTGTGTCTATAACACAGGTCTATAAGTCTCTCATGGGGAGTCTGCTCATAGTAGGAGCCCAGTGAAGATATTCAAACATTTCCTTTTAGGATTTCCGACAGCTGGAGGAATAAATAATATCTGGTTTAGTAGATAGCAGTTCATGCACATATTTTTAAAGCCCACAGACATATTTGTTACCATAAAGTATATTCTCACAATGGCCATATCTAATCAGAAGTGCACATTTCAGTCTTCAGACTGAGAAAAAAAATTATTCTGCAAATTATTCCACTTTTTCCCATCTGAAGAGTCAGCTCTTCCTCACTATGCTGCCTCAGAGTACAGAAGCAGAAAACAGCTCCCGGCATTAGTTTCACAGACTGAAGATGAATTTTTTTTAAGGAGATCCATTTCCCTTTTGAAACTTTGACCTTCCAGTGACTGAAGGATAAATCTCAGGATCTGAACCAAAAAGCGAGTCACATGGGGAATCAACAGAAACAAGCCTTTAGCTGTACAAACCAGTACACAGCCAGATGTAGAAAAAGCAGAGAGCTCCCTCCTGGCAACATTTTTTCTGTTCACCTATTCCTTGCTTAAGTTAGAAAAAAAAAAACATCTCACCACATCAATTGAAAATGGATGTGATGCAGTTCATTGTCATGACCTTGGGCCTGTTGTGACCTTTCCCTACCCCCAACTAAACTTCACTGAAAGATACTGCACCAGTTCAATTTTCTGTTGTTAAAACCTTCACTCAAAGAACTTTGAATGTTCATGAACACCCTCAATGACAGCACAGCCAATACTGTCCAATGAAAACTTTAAGAGAGGCAATCACAGATGACAGGCAGAGAGTTCCTGTTCCTCTGCTTTGTGATGTATGTCATGCTGCTAGCATTTTAAGATATGAGATTAGGCATCTTGGGGCAGAAGTGGCCAATGTGGCCCTCTAGATGTTGCTGGACTGCAAATTCTCAGCATATTCATCATTGGTTATGCTGACCAGGGCTGATGTGGGTTACATTCTAACAACACCTGGAGGGCCACAAGCTGTTCGCCTTCATTTTACAAGCTCTCTGGGACATAATATTTTGATTTATGTGGAAAATTCACAGGACATCTTACAGTTATATAGTTTTCTCAGTTGTTTCCATTAAAGTCAGGAGAAGACTAGACAGGATTTATTTATTTATTCATTTATTAAATTTATACCCCGCCCATCTAGACTGGTTTATTCTCTATTATCTAGAAATCTTCCCAGTCTCCATCTTTTGAGTAGGAAAAGTAAGGAATGTCTAATGGCTGATAAAATAAGAAGCCAGTGAAAAAGCACACATTTTTTTTCATTTAGAAGATCCCTATTTTAGTCCCTCCCATATCTAATATAAATAGTAGAGAAAGAAGATCTGTTGGTTTCATCTTTGCTCACATTCATTTAAAAAAAGAAGATTGTGAATTTTGGTAGTCTTTTTTTAATGAACTGAACTGAAACTCTCCCATCTGCTATGGCCAAATTCAATTAGCAAAACCTTTTCTTAAAAAAGGAGGAAGGAGAAAAAGTAGGGACCCACCAACTATATTATTGGGTCTATGAGCAACATCTAAGATAAACTGAAGTACCAAGATGGGGACTGCAGACTTATGAAGACTTCCATGTTTCTTAGTGCTTCTGCCCTAACACAAAAGAAGTGCTATGCACGTTGCCAAAATGGCAATGTGGCTGGTTGCTCTTTATCTAAAGACAGAGAAAGACAATTAATTCTATACCTCCCACCAAATTAAACTAACTATACATATACCTTAACTCAGGGATCAGGGAACTTTTTTACCTTCTACCCCCCAAAAAATTTATAAACGCAAACATTACCCCTTGATTTGAAAGTAAGGAAATCATACATTATTTGAATTCAAAATATTATTGAATCTACAAAGGCTGTGTACTGAACTAGCAGGATATATCATAAGTATCAATGGTTGCCAGGCTATGTACCGAACTAGCAGGATGCACCAAATTTAATAAGTGCACTATTTTTGCTGGAACACATTGCACTCCAGCCATGGTGTGTTATAGCGAGTAGTAAGGTGTCCAACGTGCTTAGCAAGTTGCATTAAATTTTTGTTAGCTCGCAGAGGATTTAATCATCATCAATGGCTGCCAGAGTGGTGTTAGCAATGGGGGGGAGGTGCTTTTCCTACCACTTTAATCATTCTGTGTGTGGTTTGCAAAAAGGAACAAACCAGGCTAAAGATCATGTCACCCACCCTGGTGCCACAGCCCAACATCAAAGACCAGTGCACTTTTTAAAATCATCATCAATGGAAAACTCAGCAGTGGCCAGAGGACTGGAAAAGATCAGTCTACATCCCAGTCCCAAAGAAGGGCAGTGCCAAAGAATGCTCCAACTACCGTACAATTGCACTCATTTTGCTAACAAGGTTATGCTCAAAATCCTGCAAGGTAGGCTTTGCTCATTATCCCCAGGATTTTCATTTTTACCCCATTTGGGGTAATTTACCCCTGTTCCCAGACCACTGCCTTAACCTGATTCTTCAAAATTGTAATCTCTGTCCTGGGAGTTTAACTTCAGATCCTGTGGTCATAATATCTGGATAGTGTGCTTTTTTAAAAAAGCTATTTTGTTTCTCCCCCATCCCACCCTTTATGGACTCAAAAGTTCAAGAACTCAAAAGCTTGCTGTAAAGCAGTGGTTCCCAGCCTTGGGTCTCCAGAGGTTCTCGGACAAAAACTCCCAGGAGCCTTCACCACTAGTTGTGCTAGCCAGGTCTTCTGGGAGCTGTTGTCCAAGAACATCTAGGGACCCAAAGTTGGGAACCACTGCCTTAAAGAATTATTCTGGTGGTCCAATAAAGGTAGCACCCAACTTTGGTTCCAAATTTAGTTGGTATAACTTTTCCAATAATGAAGAGCAGTACGTTCTACCTGCCTATCTTATAGCTGTTAAATCTGAGGAAACACTCAGAAAAAAGAAGAGATAACAAATACGTTCATGGCAACTGTAACTATGTGCCATCAAGTTGATACTGTCTTATGGTGACCTTTTCCAGGGTTTTCTAGGTAAGAAGTACAGTACATTACTCAGAAACACTTTCCCATTGCCTTCTTCTGGGGATGCTCTGGGACAGTGCAGCTTGCCAAAGGTTACACAGGAATGCTATACTCTCAGCACACTCACTGAGGAATTAAACCTCAAGCCAGGTGCTTCAATGCAGAAAGCTATTCAGCCAACTCAGGACTGAATATATATTAATCCAAAACTAGATTTCTAAGATTTTTGAAACCTCTTGAAGTGAAGGAGTGAATGTGTCAGCTTTAGCTCCTCCTTTGTTGTTTTATGCTGACAGATTGCTTCCCACTTATGGAAACCCTATCAATTAATGACCTCCGGAAGGTCTTATCTTTAGTAGTGCTGGCTGAGGTCTTGCAAACTCAAGGCCATTGGCCCCTCTCAATCCCTCTCATATTAGGTCTTCCTCTTCCTACTGCCTTCTGCATCTTGCCCGTGCTACCAGGATGGTAGCATTCATACCTTGCTGCTCCTTGGTTCTCTGCCATCATGGCTGTCAGCACTGAAGTCTCAGCCAGCAGTGCAGCAAGTACAGAGAGCTATGAGGGCAGGAGTATCATAAGGTCAGGACCTTTAGGCTGGGTGCAGAAAATACAGCTGAAGTTTCCTCTTTTCCTCTCTTTCATTTTTTTTAAGCCACTGGCAGGCATTATCAAACTTGGATTTTCAGCACTTTCAAGCTATTGTGTCAAAACCAGTCTATGGCTTTCCCTCTGCTCGCAGTTTTTCTCCTTTCCAACGTCTCTTTATCCACCAGATGTCTCATGCTGTTCCACTTTGCTTGAACACTTGATCATTTGGCCTCTCTACCACACTGTAAGCAGTATGTTTCATGTTCTCTATGAAAGAGAATTTCAAAGTCACTCTATTGCACAGAAACCAGAGGGGAGGGCAGCAGCTATGGTGGAAAAGAAGCACAGTGTTCTCGATCTGAAGTTGAAACTGCTTGAAAGTGCTGGTGTCACACTTACAAAAACATAAAAGGAAGGAAGGAAAGAAGGAAGGAAGGAAGGAAAGAAAGAAAGAAAGTAGGAAGGAAGGAAGGAAGGGACAAAAACTGCCATGTTTTTCCTCCACGTAGCTGTCACACAGTACAGGGAGTCAAGTCTCTCTCATACCCTTCATTTGCACAACTGTTATTTAGTGCCCGCCCTCAAACTACAATGAGAGACTATTACAATTGAACACTTGAAACATATAATGCAAGTGGAAAAGGGGAATCCAATGCTCTACAAAGGCCTGGAGAGAATGGGAGGAAAAGCCCTCTCTAATGCTTCCCACTTGGCTTTCTCACAAAATTGAACTTCACACAGGCCAAATTCCTCTTTAGCTCACACTGGCTGCTGCAAGGAACCAAGAGAATAAATGGGATTTAGATTAGGAGCACAGTCTGCACCTGATGCACAGTGTGTGTGCTTTGAAGGAGCATTTGATGCTGCGTTCACCGCCTGTTCATTCTAGAGGACCGCGGAGAAAACCCCTGACCTTCTGGAGCAAAAAAAAAAAAAAAAATCTTGTAAGAAGCTGGATCACTGAAGCTTTGAATGGGTGACCACTCCCCTCCTATCCTCATTTGCAAGGCTGACATAGCCCATACTGTGAAAGCAGAATAACCACTTTAAAAGGAATGTGGCTCTTGAAGGAGAGGAGCAGTGCAGAAGGGCAAGTGATGGAGAGGTAGTTCCTCAGCCACATGTACGTATATTTGCCAGGCAACACATAAAACTCATGCACAGACTACCACACAAGGATACTTATTGAACAATAATTAATCAATGAATATTAGCTAGATTCAACAGCCATGGATTTACAATCCCAAACACCACATGACCTTTCCATGATAGCTGTGCAGAATTATGGCTTGTAAGGACTCAGTTAAGGATGGAAAATAAGGGTCAAATCCCCCCCCCAAAAAAATCTACTTAGCAACCTCATGTTCTGCTCCCTGCAAAGATTGTTGTCAGTCATGATTATACAGTCTAACAGATCAGGTTGTCTATCAAGATCTACATGATTTGCCGTAGCTGAACAGGAACCTTGTGTTTCAAAAGCGGGCAAGGGAGGGTGGGTGGAGGAAGAGGGCACTTGGGGTTTGTTTGGCAGCCCTTTGTTTGGAAAATTGGGTGGAATATTCCAGCCAAATGCTAATGAGGTGAAGCTTGAAATCACACAACCCTAAAGGTCATTCACAGCCAATGATTGAACTCACCTCTGAGAAGGGGACCATGCACAGCCACCTGCCATGAATTTTTGGGACCGTCATTTGTGGTTTTTCTTTACTGTGGCCCACAAAAGCCCTCTGTTTGTTCAATGTTTTTAGGAGTCTAATAAAAGTATCACATACTCTTGTGTGTCAGAGGCAGAGAGATAATAGATTGCTGGGTTTTCTTTATCATATCATTTTGCAGTATCTCATCACTGATTATAGTGATCATCTACATCAGTGATCATTTCACAATGATTAAAGTGCTGAGTCCTGTTTTTGACCTGAGCAGCATGATAACAAAGGGAATTATGGAAATGCATGCTGGCACACACTCAGTCAATCAAGGACAAGGTCTGGAAGAAACCGCAGAAATAGCTATGAACAGTGTTATCTGGTCAGTGCAGGAGATGAATAGAAAAACAGATGAAGGCAGTAAAGAGCAAGGACTGCTTGGAAGCGTCAATGCCTTGAAGTGCCTTTCCAAAGAAATAGCTGAGAGGCACCTCACCAAAGTCTTCCCATCAATGTGACGTAGTAGTCAGAACAGTGAATTGTAATGACTCTTAAGAGTTACAGTACTTAATATAGAGATAAACTGAATATTTAGGTCTGAGGATATTTATCACTTGGGTCATCTGTCTGGCAAAGCATCATTCTATCCCCTAGTTGTGCAGCCAGACACACAGTGTGTGGGAATAACCCCCTGAGAACTTCCACAGGAATAACTTTATACCCTACCAAGTTCAACAGGATTTCAGTAATTATTTATTTATTATGTTCTGACTCAAGTTAATGTCCTTGTTTTTCTTCTGCTTATTCCCAATTCAGAAAATTACTGGTCCTATCCCACTTTAAAGTGCTATCTTCTGAAATTCAAAGGGTTCAATATATGTCCTTGGGAAGCCAGAGACACTGAAACTATTTGACACATTCTTATGTATTGCTTTTTCCTTCATTATTATGCACTCTTTTCAAAATATATCAAGGATCTCAGAGGAATTCTATCATTCCCATCTTCCTCTTGATCATGACTTTCCAGATTAGTGATACAGTGGCCCGATTTTGTGCCACTTCTAGAGCTTGTCGTGGTCCTCAGCTAATCAGCAAAAGCGTATTTGTTTGCTTGTTTGTTTAAAATATTTTACCCCATCCTTCTCCCTAAAAAGGATCCAAGGCAGCTTACATCATTAAAAGACAATATTCGAGCTAAAAACAGTATGTTTACAAATACTAAAAAGGGTCAAGCAATACTACTCTAAAAAACAGTAAACTGAAGCAACATAAAAAATTTATTCAGATCAGTAAGGCATGTCAATCCATTTAAAAATCCGAGTCAGGCAGCCAGTCACTGAGGGAAAGCTTCCTTGAAGAAAAAAGTAATTTCCTGCTTGCAAAAGGATAGCAAAGATGGGGCCAGCCAGGCCTTCTGTAGGAGGGAGTTCCAGAGTCTGGGAGCAGCCACAGGGAAGGCACCCTCCCATGTCCCCTCCAAATGCAAGGGTGGTGGGACTAAGAAAAAGGCAATATTTTGTAAATGAAACCAATTGAAAATTTGATTTCCTGAATTTGAACATTACTTTTAGTAGTTGATGAATAAGGGTTTCTCTTTCTTTTTGAATTCTATTAACTGGATTAATAAATTGAAATGCATGAAAGAGACTGCTGTGTTATTTGTAGAGTTTGAAATGACATCACATTCACAAAGAAAATGTTACTTAAAATTCCATTTACAAAAAAATAAAAGCAAAAGAAACTTAGTATTTTGTTTTTGTAAAACAAAGGTTAACAAATGTTATAAAGAATACTATGTATCCTAGTATCAAAAGAAAGCACATAATATGGCAATTATGTGGCATGTTTTATCACCATGGTAGCTGAAAAATGAACCAATACAATTTCAAAAAACAGTCTTAGTTGACATTAAATATTTTTGTTAACAAACTGTTTTACTTCACTTTAAGTTGTACAACCCTGAGTGCTCACTGAAAGGACAGATCTTGAAGCTGAGGCTCCAATATTTTGGCCATCTCATGAGAAGAGAACACTCCCTGGAAAAGACCCTGATGTTGGGAAAATGTGAAGGCAAGAGGAGAAGGGGACGACAGAGGACGAGATGGATGGATAGTGTCATCGAAGCTACCAACATGAATTTGACCCAACTCTGGGAGGCAGTGGAAGACAGGAGGGCCTGCCGTGCTCTGGTCCATGGGGTCATGAAGAGTTGGACATGACTTAACGACTAAACAACAACAACAAAAGTTGTACATAATATGCATGTTTCCACCAGTATATTAGGATGTGGGGTTGCACAAAGTAAGCATAGCCTTGTTGTGGTTGCACAAAGTAGGAACAAGTCCCACAATCTGGGAATGGGATGAAGAGTAAATACGAGCTACCAATGTTTGGTTGGAAACATTTACTAAACCTGGAAGAAGCAATTCTGTCATGCCTGTCTAAGCATGATGCAAGCTAATCTTGAAAACAAGAGGTTTGTAGTCCATAGAAGTTTCCTGCTCTACCTTCACAGATCTATCAGTCCAGCATAAGTAACATCTGTCTTAAGGAAGATGTAGGTAAGGGAGGAAATATTTATACAAAGTTCCGTCTATCAATGTTTACCACAGGGGATCAGACAAGAACCTGTTTACAAACCTGAGAGAATCATTATTGGTCTCTTATTGTTTTAGTCTAGTCAGTTTGAAACATTCATCATTTTAATAACACCTTCCACAACTCAGCCAAAGTGAGAATGTGACAGAACAGTACAACATAAGTGCTAGAAATTAACCCATGAGAGGTAAAATAATTAAAATGATCATGCTAATGACATGACGACAATATTGATAGTGGTGGTGAATATAAATAATTACATATAAATAATTAAAATGATCATGCTAATGACATGACAATATTGATAGTGGTGGTGAATTAATAATGTTTTAAAAAACACATACACAAACACAAAACCAAATGTCTCCCACCTTTCCAAAATATTAAGGAAAAAAAAGTGCTCTAAAGGCAGGTAAACTAGAGCACTGGTTCTTAACCTTGGGTTACTCCGGAGTTTTGGACTGCAACTCCCAGAAGCCTTCACCACCAACTGTGCTGGCTGGGGTTTCTGGGAGTTGCAGTTCAAAAACAACCGAGTAACAAAGGTTAAGAACCACTGAACTAGAGGAATAACTTCCATTATTCTTCTTATATGAAGAATTACTTTCTGAAGACAAATTGTTACTATTGTGTGCCTTCACATTTGAACTAACTTATAGCAATTCTAATGGGATTTTCAAAGTATTTAAGGAGTGGTTTTACCAGTTCCCAGGCTTTCTGAGTCTGCTCATCACTCTATCCATTACACCACACTAGGTATCCTCTGAAGATGAGTCGTCTATACTTGTAGACCCGTCACCACAAGGGGCTCTGATTTTACAGGATTTCATTTTTGCTGAAAGCCTTACCATAAAAGAGACATTCCTCTTCAGAAACTCATTCTCTACATGAGATGAGGAACAATCAAAAGGGTGGGACTAGTGTAATGGCCCTTCATCCATATTTATTTCACCAAATTTTAAATGTGCAGACAGGGCTAAACATGAAGTAACTCAAAAACTCAGCCCATATAGCTTTCATCACAGTGTTAACAGTGTCTTGTTAACTCAGCAATTGTTATCTAAACCATTACCTTTCATTGCTTTCAAGAATGGAAGGCAAAAATTATGAAGGGATTTTTCATTAACAAAATTTGATTTATTCAAAAGTAACTCACTGAAAGTTACTTTTCTGGGAGAATTTACACACAGAAAATTCTCCCAGAAAAGTAACTTTCAGTGAGTTCAGGGTGATATTTAATAATCCATTTGCACGTAAATACAGATTTATATTTTAATTTTTTTTTTCTTCTTGAAATCTATTTGGGTACAAATTTTCAGCCAAAAACTGCAACAGAACATTCAGGACATGGAAAGGCTGGTCTCCTTTTCTACTGTGCACATTCATTTGAGATTTGTGTGATCTGCATATATTTTGTTCTGCCAAGAGGTTAAACATTTCACAAGTATCTTTTTAGTTCCTAATACTGAGGATGTTATTTATTGTTGTTTGGATTCATTTCATGATAGATGATTTGTTGCTTTGAAGTTTGAATGTTGATTTGAAGTCAGTGGTTACTGTTGCTTTTTCTGCATGTTGCCTTTGTGGGCTTGCTGAGCCATGTGGTAGTTGTAGATTTCAATTTAAATCAACAGAAGAAAAAAAACAATGGTAATTGGCACATTTCTCCTCTCTGGTTTTCTATCTTTCTAGTGGTAGTTTCTGTACACTGGAGCTGGTATGACGGAGAGAAGAATCAGCATAGAAGGAACCACTACATCTGCTTTGTTAGCCAACATCACCAAAACCAGCCCTGAAAATATTGTTGTACCAGTAACTAATACAGTGGTGCCTCGCTTGATGACGTTAATTCATTCCAGCGAAATCGCTGTAGAGCGAAAACGTCATCAAGTGAAATAAAAAAGCCCATTGAAATGCACTGAAATCCGTTCAATGCGTTCCCATGGGCTGAATACCTTCTCGTCCAGCGAAGATCCTCCACACATCAGGCATTTTCGGGTGCCTTTTAAGTGAAAAATGCCTCCTAAAAACAGCGGGGAGCCATTTTGAGCAGCCAGCAGCCATTTTGAAAACCCGACGATCAGCTGTTTTGATCGTCGTAATGCGAAGAATTGGTTCCCGAGGCAGGGAACTGATCATTGCAAAGTGAAAAAAAACCCATTAAAACATCATCGCAATTGTGATCGCAAAAACATTGTCGTGAAGCAGATTCGTCGTTATACGGGGTAATCATTAAGCGGGGCACGACTGTACAAGGTATGCAGTGTGGTGTAATGGATAGAGTGATGAACTGGGACCCTGGATTAGAATCCCCAATTGGCTGTGGAAACTCACTGGGGCAATGAAAACGGTGAAGCTGCTCCTTAATTATATCACTTGACTTGAAAGCCCTATTAGGGTTTCTATAAATCAGTTCCAACTTGAAAAAAACATAACAAACAGTTGAACCAATTACCTTGAGAGGTGGTGATTGCTCCAATACTGGAGGCATTCAAGAGAAACTTAGAGAACTACCTGGCGAATATCCTTTGCTTTGTATTCCTGCATTGAGCAGGGGATTGGACGGGATGGCCTTATAGGCCCCTTCCAACTTCACTATTCTATGATTCTAACACAACAACAGCAACACAAGAAGAAAGATGAGTTTAAAAACTCAAATACATAAAAATTTGTATTCATCACCCTTCCCTCACATTAAAGCACACATTTCTTGAACAAGGAATTGGTTCCAGAGCATTTAGGACTGTTCTTAAAAATGAAGTCAATTTATAGTTATTCATTAACTTCACTCAGGTATTACATCAGAACATGTGTCCAGGTCTAAAAAAGGTTGTGGAGATGTCAGACACAGAAAACCCTACAGCCCATCTCCTCCTTACTTAGAAGTCACAGGAATGAATGACGAATGTGAAAGTTTGAAGCAGAGTTGTATGTTCAGCTCAGCTTGGCTACAGTGTTCACTTAAGCATGAGGCCCAGATCACAAGAGAATCTGTAAGAGTATTGAGAAGAATGCACTTAAGAGTCTGTGGTTCCTCCTTGCATGAAGTTTTTGCTGATGCCTGGTTGGGGAGAGGACATCTCTATGGCACACAGAGGATTGGATTATTGAGGAGTAAGCATAAACCATAGGTTCCTGAACATCCAAAATGCACCTATTTCCACGAACAGTCCTGTAAGTCTTCCTCATACTCAGCAGGAAAAAAAAAGTCAGAAAGTGCCAAAATTCAGACAGCCAACAGCTCTGCCTGTACCAAGATCGGCAACTTGCAGCACAACAGAGGTAAGTGCAACCTCACCACCAGCAGTGGCATTTATTCTGCAATTGCCTCAAGTGCCTGCATGGATGGCCATTCTGGAGTGAAGATCTGGCTCCTACGCAGCAGCAGGAACATCAAATTGTTGGCGAATTGATTTTTGTGAGAAATGAGAAGGACATCCTTGATTTTCTTTGCTTCACACTGAAATGTTTAGAGGAGAATACTGAGGGTGTTTAGCATGCACCCTCGGTATTTTCCTGGGGAAATGTTCCAGATCAAACAAAGGTGGCACTAGCAGAGCACTTTGCTTACATATCTGGAAAAAAGAAAGAAAGAAACGGAACAATTATGGCAAGTGGTGAAGGCTCTCAATATAGAGGCCCTAGGAGAAGCATTGCTATTGTTTCCCACATAACATGGGTGTGTGTGCACACAATCAGGGTGTGGTAGAGTGATACTTCATTTAGACATCTTCTGTTCAGCTCTCCCCATAGCCTATGGATCAATTTTAATGTCACCATGTTTGCATCTTTGCTTTCTCTCTGCATTAGGCCCTACTGGAAAGGAAGTATGGCAAATTACAGGTGTACTCTCCCTCTTTACAATCTCAGTGTGCAACGTGTTCCAATTTTACATTAAAATAATTACAACCCCATGAAAATTGCTGGCATGCTGGCACTTATTACACATAATTTGGGGCCCTACAATGGGCAAAGGCAATTTGGGTTCCATTTCAGAAATATCTTTAGGCATATGATAACATTTGACTACTAAATAATTCTCTAGATTTTCCACAAAATGTCTTTTACAGGGAAAAAAAACCCTGGAGCTGGTGGGCTATATTAATTTGGGTGCTTTTGTCATAGCTCTCTTGATTACAGAAAAGCCAATTAGAGGAAAAACCATCAATTTAAGTACCTTTTTCTATGTCTGTTTTGTATGTAAAAGGTTTTGTTGTTGTTGTTGTTGACTAAGCTAACCTGGTATTACAGACAGGACATTTTGATACAACTCCACACCCACATTGAGCTTACTTGGTGTACTGGTAAAGGATATATGTGAAATTAAGCGCTGCCAATATCACATATGAGAAAGCACTCTTTTTCTTTGCTGAGTTACAAAAATGCGCAGATTAGCCCATCAGAAACCAGCTAAAGTTAAGGGGGTGTAAATTCCAAGTGTACCCAGATTTCAAGGTACACAGTAGCTGAAATCCTGCTGCTTACTGCAGGAAGTCACAATAAAGTAGGTCCTCTGAATTAGTGGAGATTTGGTAAGCTAGTTTCTCAGTAAATTGCATTAATTCAAATGGGTTTAGGGCTTACCTACATTACTGATTAATCCTGCAATATGCACAGTAGTTTTTGTTGTGATTTGAAAATCATATGACAGTCACATGGTATATAAGTCACTGTCTGCATCTCCTTGAGATAGTGGCTAAGGTGTAGCATTTTTACACTGCTTCTCTTGGGAAAACCTAATATGTTTTAGGCTGTGTTGGAAGGGACTACACAGGCTTTTAAAACTGTCATTTGAGGCTGGCCTGCCCTGCCCGCATGCTGGCCACGTGCCCCTGCTGCTGTGGTGAGGTGAGCAGGGGAGGGGAGGAGGTGGAGAGGTCTAAGCTGCTAGTCCTTTTAGATAGCCCAGCAGCTTCTGTCTCTTTAGGAATGCTCCAGGTCCTTCCCCTTTAGGAATTGAACCCACAGAATACAACAGAGAAATGAGGTGTGTCTGGCTTTACAGTGGTGCAAAAACACTGATCCAAGCACAGTTTTTAACATGGGATCATCCCTAAACCACTGCTCAATCTGTGAGCAGAGATCATGCCTATGATTGAGATTGTCTGAGGGATGGTCCTACAAAAAAATCACGTGGATCCATGAGGATCTGGGCCTCTGATCCATTTTTTGGCCCAAAGACTTTGCTCCTTGCTCCTCCAATCCTGCACCAGACTGGCCACATCCTCCTTTTCCTCTGAGGCTCCCTGCACTTGCCCATCCCTCCTTCTTTCTCCCCTCCTTGGGGCTCTTGTTGTTGCTGCCGCCCCCACCCCTTTCTCCTGTTTACCCTAAGAGGTAGACATTATCCGGGCAGAGAGGGGAAGTGATGGGACAAGGAGCAAGATGGCAAGGAGCAGAGTGGAAGAGGGCGATCAGGCAGGGAGCAATTTACGACGGGAGAGCAAGGCCCATTGGGCAATTGCAATTCAGCCCCAAGCTAAAATAAACAACTCATCCAGAAGGAGATAAAACAGCGGGCTACTATCATGAGTCCAGGGGGAAAAAACACAAGATCCACTGTGCATCCTGTGATCAATTTTTTTTAACACTGATGCAATTGCAGCTAAACACTGTTCATATACCAGTTGTTTCACCAGTATAATCAGGATCTAAGTCTAGCTGTGAGTTATTTCAGCATAGTAACTTGCAGTGACAATAGGTCCATTTGAATCCATGGAACTTACAGAGGAGTTCATTCACCAAATCTCCACTAATTCAGTTAATGTACTGTACTGTGACTTCCTATACTAAGCCATGCGATTTCCGCCATTGTTGGATTATATTAAAAAAGAAATTGCAAAAAGGCAGTTAGGTTAGGGCATTTGTCATGGCTGCTGGGTTAGAAGCCCACAAGTACCATTCTCATCCCAGTGCTTCCCCCCCCTCCACTCCTCCTGCTCCCCCATTTTTTGTGTTAAGTAGGTACTCAAACTGTATCAGCTCTATCTTTGCTTGCCTCACCAAAGGTCTGTTTCTTTTGTCTCATCCTTTATTCTTTTTCTTCCTTCATGAACTTTCTCTGCCTCCTCTCCTATGATTGTTCAACCTTTCCCTCCCTTGATTTTCCTATTGATTCTTACCTGGGACCATTTAACAGAGTGACCAGAAAGAGAGTGGGAGAATTTAAAAGGGCAACGGAGACAAGTCTCTTTGATTTTTCTTTAAAGGGGAGATGTAGGTGACATCAAAAATAATAATAAAATAACCCCAATTTGGTTTGTTTTCACATATTTGAGTACCTCTACTCTGACAGAGACACTATTTCCTGTCTTCAGAATTAGAAGTATCAATTGTTGCTGAACATCTGCAGAAGTCTTGTATTGTAAATAAAAGTAATTAAAATGCAAATACAGATACAAATGTAGTACAGCCAGAACAAGTAATTAAATTACAAATAAAGATATAAATAAAGTAGATGTACTTGGTAATAGAGACATTTGATCTATGTTTATAATTCTCATTTTTGCACATTCATTGATCCATAAAGTTTTATTGTGACATCTGTTGGCAGATCAATAAATGAAACAGAATTATTCTAAAAATCTAGCAACAAAGGAAATCCATGGATTTTATAGACAAAAAGCTGCATTGGAATAAAAAGATATCATCTAGCTGCCTTGAAGACAGGTAATTCTGAAAGACAGCCTATTAAAAAATCTAAACAGAAGATTGGCCTTCTTCAGACCAATGATCAAGTTGTATCCAAATTGTATCAGTTCCATGTGATGCAGGTCTGGAATCTAAACACTATGTTTTAAAAACAAAAGGATAGAACAAACAGTATGTTAGAGGTATAGCTAGCAGCTATGCCTACCTGTCTGCCTTTCTTTCTACAGTGGGGTCTTGACTTGAGAACTTAATCCGTATTGGAAGGCGGTTCTCAAGTCAAAAAGTTTGTAGGTCAAGTCTCCATTGACCTACAGTGTATTGAAAACAGATTAATCCCGTAACAGGCCGTTTTTGTTCCATTTTGTTTTTTTTTTCTGGTCTGTAAGTCAAATCTCAGGCTGTAAGTCAAACCTAAATTTTGCAGCCAGAGAAGTCTGTAGCTCAAAAAGTCTGTAAGTCAAGCCGTCTGTAAGTCAAGGGTCCACTGTAGTAGGGGTTGACAAATTGTGGCATAGGGATGGCATGCAAACCTCAAGGCTGTTTATGGCTGCTGGACCTCTGTCACACCTGTCTCACAGTATATCACAGAAGTGAGTCCACCCCCTCACATTTCATAAATATTTTAATATATCTTTTCATGTGACAACACTGAATAAATGACACTTGGCTACAATGTAAAGCAGTGAGTATACAGCTTGCATAACAGTGTAAATGTGCTGTCCCCTCAAAATAACGCAACACACAGCCATTGTGTAAACCACTGGCAACAAAAGTGAGTACACCCTTAAATGACAATGTCCAAATTGGGCACAAAGTGCCAATATTTTGTGTGGCCACCATTATTTTCCAGCACGGCCTTAACTCTCTTGGGCACAGAGCTCACCAGAGCTTCACAGGTTGCCACTGGAGTCCTCTTCCACTCCTCCATGATGACATCACAGAGCTGGTGGATGTTAGAGACCTTGCACACCTCCACCTTCCATTTCAGGATTCCCCAGAGATGCTCAATAGGGTTTAGGTCTGGAGACATGCTTGGTCAGCCCATCACCTTTACCCTCAGCTTCTCTAGCAAGACAGTGGTCGTTTTGGAGGTATGTTTGGGATCATTATCATGTTGGAATACTGCCCTGCATCCCAGTCTCCAAAGAGATGGAATCATGCTCTCCTTCAGTTTGTCACAGTACATGTTGGCATTCATGGTTCCCTCAATGAACTGTAGTTCCCCAGTGCTGGCAGCACTCATGCAGCCCCAGACCATGACACTCCCACCACCATGCTTGACTGTAGGCATGACACAGTCTTTGTACTCCTCAAAGTACCACCACACACGCTTGACACCATCTGAACCAAATACATTTATCTTGGTCTCACTGGACCACAGGATATGGTTCCAGAAATCCATGTCCTTAATCTGCTTGTCTGTAGCAAACCCTATGTGGGCCTTCTTCTGCATCATCTTTAGAAGAGGTTTCCCTTTGGGATGACAGCCCTGGAGATCAATGTGGTGCAGTGTGTGGTGTATGGTCTGAGAACTGACAGGCTAACCCCCCACCCCTTCAACCTCTGCAGCAATGCTGGCAGCATTCATATGTCTATTTCCCAAAGCCAACCTCTGCATATGACACTGAGCACGGGCACTCAACTTCTTTGGTCGATCATGGCGAGGCCTGTTCTGAGTGGAATCTGTCTTGTTAATCTGATGTATGATCTTGGTCAACTGATCGTGCTGCAGATCAGTTTCAGGGTTTTGGCAATCCTTTAATAGCCTAGATCATCTTTATGTAGAGCAACAATTCATTTTTTCAGATCCTCAGATAGTTCATTACTATGAGGTGCCATTTGGAACTTCCAGTGACCAGTCTGAGAGAGTGAGAGCAAGAACACCTGCTCCCCCTTCACACCTGAGACTTGTGATACTAACAGGTCTCATGACACCAGGGAGGGAAAACAGCTACTTGGGCCCAATTTGGACATTGTCGCTTTGGGGGTGTACTCACTTTTGTTGCCAGCGGTTTAGACATTAATGGCTGTGTGTTGCATTATTTTGAGGGGACAGCACATTTACACTTGTCATACAAGCTGTATACTCACTGCTTTACATTGTAGCCAAGTGTCATTTATTCAGTGTTGTCACATGAAAAGATATACCAAAATATTTATGAAATGTGAGGGAGTGTAATCACTTCTGTGATATACTGTATGTGCTATCACATCAACTGTGACTTATGGCAAACTTTAGTAAGGTCCCCATGGCCATATTTAAGGAATGGCTTTTCCACTGTCACACCTCCAGTGGGTTTCCTGCAGGTTCCTTGCCTCCTGGGCCAACAAATTATTCACTGCATTAAATTGTCTATGCATACTTCCTTCCGCAAAATATTTCATCTAGCAAATCTTCACCTTTAAGATTTGTAGATAGAGATGGGGACATTTGTATTCACAAATGTATGAATACCCCGATCTTTATTTGTAGAATCTTTTGTCTATCAATACTGCCCCAGAAACCTCTAAGGGATAGAAATGGCTATTTAGGGGTCTCTCCCTGCCAGCAGAAGTCCCCAAAAGTTATGTGAATTTTTAAGAAAAAGACTTTCCTAAGCCTAGAACCGCTGGTCCCCAAAAGTCTCAGAATGACCAATTACACTCCAACGAGTCTTTAGGAGTTGTGATTGGTCGATTTTAAACAAACATATTGGTGAGGGCCATCACAGGCATCCTTCAGTCTCAAGAGACTATGGTAACATGCTCTGAATCGAGGAGTGTCCTCTCCAGAGCATGAAGCCCGGGTAAGGTAATGTGGAGGATAGGCTGTTACCCAAGCAGCAGATCCCCCCTCTCCACATTGCAGAAATGATCCTGGGACACGCTCTTTTACAGCGGGAAGTCCCACCCCTAGGCCCCACCCCCAGGCCATGTGGTCAGGAGACAAAAAGAAAGCCCAGGAAAAAAAAAAAACTCAGCATGACATCCATGCAAACAGACCTGGCCTTCGCCCTCAGCCCAGCTTCCTAGGGAAAAGGGTCCTAGGACACGCTCTTTTACAGCAGGAAGTCCCACCCCTAGGCCCCACCCCCAGGCCATGTGGTCAGGAGACAAAAAGAAAGCCCAGGGCAAAGGAGGTAAAAAGGGCAGATTGGGGGAGGTGTGGCCCTTCAAGGTCCTGGGGCAGTACTATAGCCTTTTGGCCCCTATCCTGCTCTACAGTAACTACAGGGGGTCCAGCACAGAATAAGGCTCTAAAATGGGATCTTTCTTCCTGACCTGCAAGTTTTCTTGTCCAAGACTTATACAGTGATATCACTTTTTAGTATGACAAACTGTAAGTGTGGTTGTCTTCTTTTGGATCAGGGCCACAGTGGGAAGGAATAGGAAATGTCCTCCTAACCCCAATGCTGAGATCCTAAACCATATTGGGTCCTCTGTGTCTGCTTCAGCATAACGAAGGAACAAAAAAAATGAAACAACAATTCTAGTGTTTTCTTAAAGGTATTGGTCTTGAAACAAAGACCTATGTAGCTGCCCCAAACTTAGTCATACAACTGTTCCTGTAGAGCAGGAAGAACTGGTACAAGTGAAATGGTTAATATAGGTATTTATTTGTAATACCTGGATTTATTTGGGATCTCCAATTCCAGCACACAAGTGAAATGATCTCAAGACATATATCCTTGAAATACCTGAGATGCGGCATGTTTGATATTTTCACTTCATCCCACCTACTTCATTTTTAATATAGCCTATTAAATATGGAACATAAGACTCTCCAAGCACCACAAGATATTCTCTGAATGTACTATTCTCATCCTATTGAAAATGAATCTGCAGAGACTGTTCATGTGAACATTCAAATCTAGGCACAACTACCTGAAAATGAATTTCATTTACATCAGTGGCACTGAGGCCATTTTTGAACACTGTATTTGCCATTCAGCAGCTGCTGAAAAATGAAGCATAGAGGAGCCAGGCAGGTGCGAAATGACTCTTTCATGATTTTGCATGAGAACCTTGCTGCTTTAGATCAAAGGCTCACCAAGTCCAGCACAGACTCCCACTGGTCTACCAGATGCTTTTGGGAAAGCCATACCTACAGCCTTTCAGACACTTTTCAACTGTTAGCCACAACATAACAACATAAGAAGAGGCCTTATGATGGCTAAAATCATGTTGTTTAGTATAAGAAGCCACTAAGTTCACTGAATTGATGGTGTTTGGCAAGCCAACTCCTTCATAAGTTTCATTGACTGAAATGGGGCTCCTCTAAGTGCGACTTGCTATGCTAAAATAAGTTGCAACTAGAATAGGCCCATTTCGATCAATGGATTTTACTACTCACATGCACTATCTTCAGACAAATGTGCAAAACCAGACTGAATCAAGGCTATTTGTGCAATTTTGAGGTAAGTGCTAGAGATGGGATTTTCAGAGCCTAAGGACTCCCAGCCCCATAATTCAATGGGAACTCCCCAGGCCGAATCATGGAACTGGGAGCCCTTAAACCAGCAGGGAGTACACACCAGGCTCTCTTTACGAAGGTAGCCTCCATTATTTTATTTATTTATTTATTTATTTATTTATTTATTTATTTATTTATTTATTTATTTATTTATTTATTTATTTATTTAATACCCTGTCCATCTGGTCTTCTGACCACTCTAGGCGGCTTTAGAACTAGTTCCTTCACTCACCTTTGCAAATCACAGGGAATCCTCACAATTCCTACAGTGCAACGAGACATGTTTCTAACTGTTTGAAAAAAAAAAACCAGTGCAGTAACAGCAGGGAGGTGTGGGGGCTATTTAACCTCTTGCAGTTTGAGGGATCCTGGTCCCATAATTTGTCCTGGGAAATTCCCACTGAATTATGGGGCTGGGAGTCCTTACATTTTGAAAATCCCATCCCTAGGGACTACAAGGTGGAGCAAGGAGCTGCTCTTCACCCCCAGAGTGGAGCTTTTTGTGTAAAATTGTATTTTGATTAATATGTCAGAATGTTTAAAAGGTGGTGCAGAATAATGAGGCTTTACCATAAGCCTCAAAAGGAACAGGTACTCATTTATCACGTGCTTTTTAAGTGTCTTTATTCAAAAGAAATTTAATCAATAATTTTTAGATTCTGGTAATATTTTTTTCCTATTACACAACTTTCTTACGCAACCACATGTGGTACATTTATAGGAAGATGTTCAATTGGAAAGAAAAAAAATTCCTGTCAAGATAATAAAATGGGGGTTTGCTTCCCCCCATTTTCCTTTCCTTCCTTTTTTTTTAAACAAATGGTAGTCCAGTCAACATAGGTGCCCTCACACATTTGGATGAGCTTCTGCATTCTACCCACGCTGATTAAAAATCCTGTGCAGGATGCTTCCTGCTACAATAGGGTCAATGTATAAGAAATTACTAGACTGTGCCCCAAGTGCTGAGGCTGTCACCACATATTATATCCAGCCTGGTATTTAAATTTTATTACTCATCATCATCATCTTCATTTTCTTCTCCATCTAAAAAGGATGTGGAGGGGCGGATTTTTATTTAGTGGTCAAGCCACTTCTCCACCATCTGTGTTACCAGAGGATGGTTGCGATAGCGGAAACTTTTCTGCATGGCAAAGAGGACTCCCTCTGTCATACAACAGTGCAGCTACTCCCTCAGCAGCTTTTCTTGCTGTTTTCTCATTACCAATCTCTTGAGCCGACAGGAAGTGAATGTGCAGCAGCTTCCTTTCACTGTCAACCAGTGGTAAAAACATGATACAGTAGTAACATCATCATCAGTATTCAAGTTAGTAACAGCAACTCAATTGCTATAGCCATCACTCCCCATGGCAACCAAAGCAGAGAAGTGGCCCCTTGTGAAGTCCAGAGCAATAGGGCTTTTCCAACAAAAAACTCTGTTCCCATAACAAAGGCAAATATACACCTTAAAAATGGGTAAAGAAGTTCCTAAAGTATTCTCGAAGACTTTCACGGCCAGGATCTGATGTTGTTGCAGGTTTTTCGGGCTGTCTGGCTATGTTCTTGAGGTTTTTCTATCTAGCATTTCGCTAGTCTCTGTGATGACAGCCACAGAGACTGGTGAAACGTTAGGAAGAAAAACCTCAAGAACACAGCCAGACAGCCCAAAAAACCTACAATAAGCAAACTCCTAAAGCTTCTCCCTGTAAACTCATGCTTTACTCCATAAACTATAATTGGTCTTCTAAGAACATGTGCAAGTATAAAAATATCCGTCTGTTCCAAACTTGCTTCAGGCTGACAAGCAAGTGAAAGTACTGTATAAAGTCTTCCTGCCACTGTTCTTCTCGCAGTGAGAAGTGCAAACCAAAGCTCTGAGAGTACCATGATTCCCACTCTCTCCATTGTGTATGCTGTTCATTAGTTTTTAAGTCATGTATGACTCTTTGTGACCCCATAGCCAAGAGCACGCCAGGCCCTCCTGTCATCCACTGCCTCCCAGAGTTTGGTCAAAGTCATATTGGTAGCTTCGCAGACACTGTCCAACCATCTCGTCCTCTGTCGTCCCCTTCTGCTCTTGCCTTCACACTTTTCCAACATCAGGGTCTTTTCCAGGGAGGCTTCTCTTCTCATGAGATGGCCAAAGTACTGGAGCCTCAGCTTTAGGATCTGTCCGTCTAGTGAGCACTGTCCTCTGCCCAACCCACAAGATACACTCAAGCAAAGCTCCTCCTCTTTGGGATGGATTTTGCTGCTGTCTCCTGCACAATGTTACGAGCCTCCATCCATAGTTCTTCAGGCGCTTTGTCCACCAAATCTAGTTTTCCTACCTTCTTCAGTTTAAGCTTGAGTTTTGCTATAGATGATCAGAGCCACAATCAACTCCAGGTCTTGTTTTTGCTGACTATATAGAGCTTCTCCATCTTTGGCTGCAGAGAATATAATCAATCTGATTTCAGTATTGCCCATCTGGTGATGTCCATGTGTAGAGTCGCCTCTTGTGTTGTTGGAAAAATGTGCTTGTGATGATCAGCTTGTTCGCTTGACAAAACTCTATTAGCCTTTGTCTGCTTCATTTTGAACTCCAAGGCCAAACATACCTGTTGTTCCTTTTGTCTCTTGACTCCCTACTTTAGCATTCCAATTCCCTATAATGACAAGAACAACTTTCTTTGGTGTCATTTCTAAAAGGTGTTGTAAGTCTTCATAGAATTGGTCAGTTTCAGCCTTTTCAGCATTGGTGGTTGGTGCATAAACTTGAATTACTGTGATGTTTAAAAGTCTGCCTTGGATTCGTATTGAAATAATTCTATCATTTTTGAGATTGTATCCCAGTATAGATTTTCCCACTCTTTTGTTGACTATGAGGGCTATTCCATTTCTTCTATGGGATTCTTGCCCACAATAATAGATATGATAATCGTCTGAATTGAATTTACCCATTCCCATCCATATTAGTTCACTGACACCCAGGATGTCAATACTAATTCTTGCCATCGCCTGTTTGACCACATCCAGCTTACCAAGATTCATAGATCTTACATTCCAGGTTCCTATGCAGTATTTTTCTTTGCAGCATCAGACTTTCCTTTCACTTCCATGCACCTCCATAGTTGAGCATCCTTTCGGCTTTGGCCCAACCACTTCATTAGCTCTTGAGTTATTTGTACTTGTCCTCCGCTCTTCCTCAGTAGGACGTTGGACGCCTTCCAACCTGAGGGGCTCATCTTCCAGCGTCATATCTTTTAGCCCTTTGTTTCTGTCCATGGAGTTTTCTTGGCAAAAATACTGGAGTGGCTTGTCAGTTCCTGCTCCAGGTGGATAGTATTTAGTCAGAACTCTCCACTATGACCTGTCTGTCTTGGGTGTCCCTGCATGGCCTAGCCCATAGCTTCTCTGAATAACTCAAGCTCCTTCACCATGACAAGGCAGCAATCCATGAAGGGCTCCATTGTGTATAGAACCACTGAAAACAATCGTGTAAGCTGTCATTAAGAGCTTTACGTAGCACTGAATCATTATTAGAAACACTCTAGGTAGCTTGTAATATTGAATCAAGCAGGCAATCCCCTGCAATCCGATTCCAAATTGCATAAAGTTAACTGTCCAAACATGTACCCAATTCCAGTGAGCAGTTTATAATGTGAGATTCTTCTTGTAGCTCTTTTTGGACATCCTTATCAAATACTTCATCAAATAGTTTATCTTGAACTGTTGGTGGTCTATTACTGACTGTAATAAATTATTATTATTACCCCCAGGTGGAACAACACAACAGATCCCTCCTATCCCATACTGAATCTGCAGAGTCAAAAAGATGGGCAGCTATTTGAATTGAGGAAAGGGGAATTAAAGAGTACTACAATAGGCTGGAGAATGCAAGTGGCCATTAAATTCCCCAAGAAGGTCTGATTCCTGGATCTTGCTCATCATTGTTACAATAGTTCATCAGTTTTATTCTTTGTCTCAGGACTTTCTGACTGTGGCACCAGGATGGGCTATTAAAGAAAGTTAGAGGGCCCCTGGCTCCCCAAAGGAGTGTTTCCAACAGGAAAATGTAGACTGTGGTTACAAGGCTGTAGCCCACCTCAGAAGCTGACATGCCTGCGAGACATCTAGGTGGCAGAAAACACTAATTTACTAATCCACACCGTATGTATCCATGGCTCTTTCTGTCCCTCTCATGGCTAGCTGAATTCACAAGCTGGGGTGGTAAAGTGGCAACAGAGAGGCAGTGCAGCCATGAGATCCGGTCCTCCAAATCATGCAAGCTGTAGCCTACAGCAAAGGTAAAACCTATTTTAAATCCATGCTGACTAGTTATATGTGATTCTTCCTTCCCCTAAAAGTACTACAGGGGCAATAGACCACTCGAAATCAGAGTGCTATGATTAAGGATCTTGCTCTTTGTGTCATCTGTTCTTAATTAAAAACACTGTCCTTTAGTATAAGAACACTTGTGGGAGGCCAATTATGAACACAACACGTGCCCCCCTCTGCTGCATCTGCATTTTCAAGCCAAATGCACAACACTTCAAAGAGATTTTTCAAGATGCAAGAGGAACAGAGTTCCGTTTATGAAACCTTCTGCTAGCATAGCGTTTCAATTTCCATGATGTGTTTAATCCAACTGAATGGGGATTTACAAATAGCTCAAATGTAACCCCACTACCAGCACACCACATACTGATCCAGTAATGAATGGTGCAGAACAGCTTTGGCATTCACAGTCGCAGCTAAGAGCAGTGCTGACAGAAAATGTGCCATGTTGATAATTGGTTGGTGAGTGAATTACTTGACAGCCTTCAGTCCTATTCAGGCATTTAATACAATGGTTAATTCTAACCCAGGAGCAGCCTGGAGGAGCAGCAGGGGCCTACACCCTCCATACATGGAGAGTATATTTGTACGAGTGAGCAGGTGGAGTCAGTCCAGATCATCAACAGTCCTGATTTTTCAGGGTTTCCAGTTGCAAAGAGAGTCCCTCTGGATAGAAATCATTCTTTTCAGATGTACCTCTCCAAATGCAAGAGGCAGGATAAACTGGAGGGGAGTTGACCTGCACCCTTTGCTCATGAGTTAGGATTATCTCTTCCAATGAACCCCTAGAGGGCTTTTTATGTACACCAGTGCACAGATTTTCCATCAGTCATCATAGGTATGGTCATTCTCATTTGTTTCTATGGCACTGCAGTTCTGTGTGCACATCCCAAGTCCATCACCATCCATTAAACAGAATATGGAATCCTTTATGTACAGTAAGTAGTACGCCGATCAAAATACAGAATCCTGGATCAAATTATCAGCGAACTACTTGGTGGTTTCATAACAAGTTAACACTCCTTTGCAAGGAAACATGCACACTTTATAAGGTTCCAAGACTCAATCCCTAGTATCTTCAGGTAGGCCTGAGAAAATCTCCACTCTGAAGTCCTGAAGACCAGCCAAGGGTAAGCCAAAGGCATGAAGCCTTTTGTCATCTGGCTGCTTCTGCTTGCAACGCCCATCAGCCTCATCTAGCAATGGACAAGTATTTCATTTGATTTACAATCTCCTTCGAAGTAGGGATTTACACTTCTCATACTTGTTGCGAGAAGAAATACCCTTTGCCTTGAAAATCTCCATATTGGTTATGTTTACAATAAAAGTGGCATTTTAAAGAAACCAAGTGCAGACAAAACTTTGTATACAAGTAAAAACATAAAGGGCTAAAATGTGTACAATAAAAAGAATACACATATTTTATCAGTGGGGGAAATGTGTGAACTAAGTAAAATACATAAATCAAAACATACATTAGGTAAAATACCCAACTAAATGTGGCCATTAAGAAAAATGTGCTGAAAATGCATATGAATGTCACTGCAGGAGAAAAAAAAACCAAAATCTTGCACCATGACACAAAACAAGGATGGGACAAAAATGGGATTTAGAAATGTGGTTTGGAAAGTTCAAGTTCACAATGAAGGACTTCCACACCTCCAGCCCCCTCGTGATGGCCAATATTAAGGAGCTGTGGGATCCGGAGTTGGAAATATTAGAAAGGGCAGAAGATTCCTATTTTGGCATACATAGTTGAGAAAATAGTCTGATTCATTCTAGGGCAGCTTCCTGTGTCCAAGTCCAGAAGCTTAAGGAAAGAAGAGACATGTCACAATGTGCAAATCCCAATGACTCAACTCCTGAGTTAACTGTAAGCATACACATTTCAATGCCTAGATTCTCCACTCATCCACCAAATGTGATCACATTTCAATGGAAGATCCTAAAATTCATGGAACAGGTAATGTCAGTGTCATTGGCAGCTAAGAAATTGAGGCTGCAACCTTCAACATACTTACCCCAGAATAAAACCCATTAATTACAACCAAAGGATTGGTCATCCAATGGACTTATTTGTATTCACTTCTTCTAGACATGACATTTTGCATTTTCCTTCCCCATTTCAAGCTTTTTAGACCTTTGGCCCACACAGAGAGACACACAAGAAGTAGGAGCTAACTAGCATGAGCAGTATCTGAAGAGAGAACGTCCTTCTCAACATTCCGGAAGATTAGAATAAAATATTAAATAAGACTTTTCTTCACACTGAGGCAGAGGGATACCATTTTACCTCACAAAGCTTCGGGTCACTGCAGAGGGTAATAGATAGATTTTGAGTTCCTGTGATAAAACCAGAAAGAATCCTTTGATTCATAAATACCAATATCTAAAGAATGAAAACTTGAAGAGGGTATTTCAGAGGAGGAGATAATTAAAGATCCTATCTGTTTGAGTTTTAGTTCCCTTACAGAGAAGCCTTTATTGAATTATTAGCAGTTTCTGGATTATCCTAAGCAGTAACCTTTCCGATACAGAACATTTCAAGTGCTGATTTTTAATTATGTGCCACAGAACAGTTCTATTAACATTGGAAGAGACTTGTCAAAGGCGATTGGCCTTTTATTGTTGTGACTTTCACCCAACTTCCTTTTCAATACCATCTGCAGATGACGGGTGGTACATGCAAACCTTTTCTGAAGGCTTATTCTTATGTAATGTTTGCGGTGCAATAAAAAGTATTGGCATGGAAAATAACTATGAGTTATAGCCAAGTCATTTAGAATCAGACTCTCCTCTTGTCATGGCTGTTGTTTCTCCTCTGACTGGTACTATAGCAGGGTGAAAGGCTTAATGTTTCCTTTCTCCTACACTGTAATGGCAGCAGTAGCAGCAGCATGAGAAGCAAATCAGGAGAGGCAAGGTGCCCATAATGAGCCCCCAAAGGTAGCATTCAACCTGTGGATTGTTCACTTCTACTCTACATATTGGTTTTAATCTTCTCCTGTACTGTTTTTTTTATGCAATATTTCAGGTATATGACAAATCTTATATTTCCTTTGACCTTTAATCCTTTTTAGTCCTTCAAAGCATCTGAATAATCAGGGAAAAATATTCTTCTGAACTTCCCCTGGGCATTTTTTAATATCTCAGAAACAGAAGCTATTCTCAGCACCTTCCAGCTTTTCTCAGCTCCTCCTCCGTCACAGGGTGAGCCAATGTTTTCCAGACTTTGTTTAATTACAGCTTCCAGCATTCTTCACCATTTTCTCTGCTGGCTAGGAAAGATGGGAGTTACAATCTAATAACATAGCAGGAACCATATTTTACCCAGCCCAGTCTACATACCTATTTCTATATTTAGCTACATTCAGATACAGATACAAGGTACATGTAAAAACACATACTGCAAGTACAACTTTTGCAAAGACATCTTTCCCAACTAAAAAGTTAAGAGTGGGTAAATGCAGAGATGTACAAGGGCCAGGATTCCAAGAAATGAGATTTATTGAAGATGACCCTGCCCCAAATTAATGCAAAATTCAAAAATGTACAAAAATGTACAACTTCAAGGGCAGTGGAAAAGGTAGACACAATACATGTAATTTCTGAAGCACCAACAAGGATCACTAAGTCTGAAAGTATAAAACCTGTGAAGGTGTCACTGGGGATTTAGATGAGAATAAACTGGAAATTTTAATACGAAATTGTTAATTTAGTAGACAGAAGAACATTTTGCCATCCTGTCTTCTGAACTGCAACACTTAATATATTAGTTTCCACCACTGCAAATAAAATCTGTGGACAAAGGTTATTGAAATGTCCTGGTTAAAAAATCACAACTTCCTTCTCTGAGCCATAAATCCTGGTTGTATTTCAATTGTTGTTGAATCCCATTCACCTTTCCTTTCTTTTCTTGCTATACACAGTCTTTTCTTCTTTATTATCACTGACAAAACCTAGCTGTGTGTCTTCTTAGTCTGACGTTTTACTGTGTTTTTATCTATTGAGTGGGCTAGGTGAGGAGAGCAAGGAGGGTCATGTTGACCAGCTCAGTTACTTGAATCGTTTCCTTCCACACTGTATTTCTGTTTCAAGTTGTACATTAGGATACAGTTCATTTACCAAGCAAAAATCCATAGAGAAAGGGTTTTGATGGAAATGGCAGACAAGTATCAAAACACTTACCCTAATGCTTGTGTGAAGGAGAAATAGGAAAGAGAGAAAAAGAACAGAGTGAGCCGTCCCCTCGAATAGAAACGTCAGAGAAAGAGGGAGAGAGAAGGGAGGGAGAAGTACTAGAAAGGGAAGAATTGATTGTGGAAGAAAGAAAAGGAAAGGAATCAAAGGAGAAAGAGGCAAAAGTAGAAATCTGTTTGGTAGAGGAAGGAAAAGGGGAAGAGGAAGAGGAGTTAATTCTACCGGTATGGGAGGAGGACAGAAAAGATCAGGAGAGGAGGAGAGTTTTCAGTATACCTAGAAGGGGAACAACAAAGGAAGACCCAGATCTAAAGGAGGAGAAAGTAACAATAACGGAGACACAAGAATGGGCAGTGGTGGTCTTTCCTCGAGGGCAAGGACATTGGAGGAAGGTAATCAGACCGGATCTGACCTTCAATCAACCACCATGAGAGGGAGACTGGGCCAGACACCCTTGCTGTGGCACGATATGCGCAATGAGGAGTGCTCCATTGAGAAGTGCTCCACTGTGGAGCCAAACTGCTCCACAGACATGGAGCAGTTTGGACCAGCCTCTCAATAAACTTCCCTAATTTACAATCGGGATTTTCATCTTCGCGCTATGGACAAATACCCAATCTTAGCTGTTTTGATCCTGTAGAAGTTACGGTGGTGCCTCAATTTGCGAAGATCCCTACTTACGACCATTTCGAGCTACGACCAGCTCTGGCTGCAAAAATTTGCTTTGATTTGCGACCGGAGCTTCCACTTACAAACAGAAAAAGGCAGGGGAAAAAGGCGGGAAATTCAAATTTCTAACTGTAGGTGATGACAAGGCTGCTTCTTTGCAGCTCTTTTGCGGAAGCAGTTAGAGAGTGTGCATTGGAGGAGGCTTGGGACTGCCTCCTTCTGCTTCTGAGAGTGTGTGTGTGTGTTTGCAGGGAGGCTTCGGGCTGCCTGGCAAAGTAAGGTGCTGTTTCCTGCTGTTTAAAAACTGTTCTGGGTTTTTGCAGCGTGGTTTTGAGGTGGGGGAGTTATATTTCTGTGTTGTGACCGGTCTTGCGGGTTTGTTTGTTTTTTGGTTTTTCCCTCCATTTCCAATGGGTCGGGGGGGTGTTGGTTGCTTTTTGGAGTGTTTTTCCCCATTTCCGATGGGTCTTGGGGGGTTTGTTTTTGGCTTTCCCTCCCAATTCTGATGGGGGTTTGGTTGCTTTTTGGGGTTTCCCCCCATTTTGATGGGTCTTGGGGGTTTGGTTGCTTTGGGGGGTTCCCCATTTCCGGTGGGTCTTGGGGGGTTGTTTGTTCATTGGCTTCCCCCCATTTCCAATGGGTGTTGGGGGGTTTGGTTGCTTTTGGTGGGCTTCCCCAATCCTGATGGTTCTTGGGGGTTTGTTTGTTTTTTGGCTCCCCCCCATTTCTGATGAGTCTCGGGGGTTGGTTGCTTTTGGGTTTTTTCCAATGGGTCCTGCATGCTTCCCTTGCTTTTTCCTTTGTTTTCTTGCATTTCCGACCTGTCCCCTTTGTTCTCTGTGCATTTCCGATCTACTCCATTTGTTTTCTGTGCATTTCCAATGGGTCTTGCACACCTGATTCCTTTTCTTTTCTTTTTCCCCCCTTCAACCGGAAGGGAATAACTGCATTTCTAATGAGTTTTGCAGTGATTTTTTGGGAGGTGATTTTTTTCTTCGGCCAGAATGGATTAATTGCATTTCAATGCATTCCTATGGGAAATGGTGCTTCGACTTATGGCCATTTTGGGTTACGTCCATCTTCTGGAATGGATTATGGTCATAAGTCGAGGCACCACTGTATTGTTGAATCACCAAATGTTAAAGTAAATAAACCTGTTAATCTTTCAAAATAATCTCAGTGGTTATTTCCCGCCGAAAAGGAGGAACTGCTCCAGCCTGCTAACGAACCCAATCACAGCTTGTATTTAAAAGAAGAAGAAGAAGAGTTGCACTATAATACTTCTGTTTCTGCTCCTGTTTTGTTTTCATTTGTATCCTTTGTGCGGTAACAGACAAACAAGGCCACCTCCCTCAAAACTATTCTCACACAAGCATCTTTCATCGTATTATCTAGTATATTCTTTCTGCATAATAAAGTTCAAAGTAAGCACTGAAAAACCTCATTTCCCCCTTCTATTATTTATCTATTACACCTATATCCAGCCTGTATCGCGCATATGGATCTCAAGGCTGTTTAGAATAAGATACAATTAAAACATAAAAGTTTTAAAACACAATTTATTCCAGTGGGGGAAAAACCCAGCACCCACTGGGCTCAAAACTCTTTCTGCAGCAATGAAGGTCAGCTGCCAAAGGAACTTTCCTCATATAGTATGATAAATTGAGCTATAAGGGTTAGGACTCTCTCTCTCTCTCTCTCTCTCTCTCACACACACACACACACACACGCACACACACACACACACACACACACACATTCAGAGATTTTTCTTCTAATCTCCTTCCCAATCTTTATGACTTAAACTGCCTTCCTAATTTAAGGTGGAATTCCAAAACAGCTTTTTCTTTTTGAGTTTATAATCCTATGCACATGTAGAGGTAACAAATCTTATTGAAATAAACATATGTAGGAGTTTGTCTGAGGACCCCATAATTTATTTCCTTTTTATAATTTTGGAGATGAATCTATAAAATACTTTCCCCTCCTTCCATCAAGACCTGTTTAGAGATGTCCTAATTTTCCTCTCCAGTTCAAAGAACAGTGATTCTCAGCTGAAGGTTTTCCAGATGTTTTGGATATCCAGTCTCTAGAATCCCTCACCGTTGGCCATATTAGCGTAGGCTTCCTGGATTTAAAATATCACACAACTATTTTAGTTCTCTCCCTCTCTCATATGCCAGCATTCCTCCACAAAGACACTAGCTCTGAGAAACTGGAGGATGCAAAATAGTGCTAACACTGTTGTTTGCAGGATTAGCAAAAACAACCTACGGCGAGCACTGATGTTAAACTGTTAACATTCTTCTTGTAGAGAATACTGGAAGAAGGCTCTCTCTCCCCTTCCCATTTCTTCCCACTCCACAAAAAGGGGTAGAATTTGTGGAGGCAATTTTCATTGAGGAGTAGTTAAGGGCTATCTTGCTGTAGAAACGTCAGTCATACACAAATGTATATGGAAGAATAGCACAAATTCTTCTATTTGAATATTATAAGCAAAACCTAAGCAACAGCATACCTTTTTATTTTCCACTAGTGGCATCCAACAATGAGCAACCATTTTACTATAACTTGAGTATAATTTGATAAGGCTGTCAGGGAATAAAGGAATTAACATTTGAGTGAGACAAATTCAGCCAACAGCTAACCAATTGTCTAGGCATAGGCTTTCCAGCACAGAACTTGATCAACTGATTATGCTATATGCTCTACAGAATATTTATGTAGTCATCTCCCTCCTCCTCCCAGACACTGGATATCAACATGGCCATACTGACTTTGTATACTAATGAAATTAGTCTCTATGGCTATTCAGCCAGCTGTTGTTTATTTATTTATTCCAAACTTCATTTTTTGTCTTTTTATTCTTTTCTTATAGGCTACTGTCATCCTTTCCCTGGAGAATGGCAAAAAACAAAAACAAAACTTGTACATAATTAAATATAGTGAAATGCCATCACATGTGAACTGGATAGTTTGACAAGTTGTATACATCTGCACAGTATCTTCCATTTTTCAGAATTTAAACCTTGGAGAGAATTAAAATATATTCTTTCATTTTGATACAGAATTTCCCAACTGCAGGTGGTTGGATACTTTATGGTGTATAGAACAAGCCTGTTTTTTTTAATGATACATCTCTCTGACACTGAAGGACAGTACTTCCAATCCCCTTTTATTTTACTGACCATGTAGTACTTTATTTCTATTCATATATATTCTAACACATCCCATTACTATTGTACTTGAACAGAGTGTATTTAGTGATCCAGAAAGTATGCCTACGTACACTGGGAGCAGTCCCCTAACTATTATCTATCTACCTGCTGCTGCTCACAAAAGTACGTTTTGCTGACTGCGGCAATGATAAACATTTCACCATATTTTATTCCTGCACAATAAATTCCTTCTCACTGAAATTAGTTCCTATAATTAAGTATTTGAACAATGCTGAGGTGTACTGAAATGCAGCAATAATACGCTGAAATATGAACAGGAAGAAAAAATTTGTGGACAATAAAAAAAAAGTGAGGATGGGATATGGAAGAAGTAACCTTTCAAGCAGTGAGACTGAATTTTAAGAAATTAAAATAGTAGCTATGGTTGAAAAGGCAAAATGACACAACTTTAGAGGAAAGTGGACCATTAACTTTTCTTCTTTTCTTTCTTCTCCAGGTGAAGGTTAGAGAGCATCCTGATCTTTCTGAGGTTAGAGGCAGTAACTCTAAATAATGGTGTTATGTTACATCTGAAGCAGGCTCCAGTACTTTCAAGAAAGAAGTTTTTCTTCCTGCAGATCTTTACTCATTTATTTTTATCCTGAAAAATCAGCTGTCGCAACTCGTAATTTTTGCTTCTCATTAAGAGGTACTATAGCTTTTTATAATTTTGTATTCTCTGTGTTTTGTGATTTCTTTGTCTTCCTTCATTTATTTTAGTATTAATTGGTTGGCCTCCCTCTCAGTCCATGGCAGTTTTAGTATCCTGCAATAAAGCTATATTTCTAATATTTTTTTAAATAGTATCTTGAGTTAAGGTCCATATTCAATGCCATACAGCATAACAACAATTTTTAAAAGCACTGCACAGTGTGTATTCTTAAAGTCAGTTTGATGTTTTTGGCCATAATTCTATTTGTCAGTTACAGTGGTGTAAGTATAATGGTATAAATTGCAATAGTGAATTGCCACTTGTATCTTTCATCACAGTTGGTGTACAAACAAGGAATACAAACAACTCATTAACTAATGTTAACTGCATTTATGCTGCAGTAATTAACCAAGAGGATTCTAACCTTTGACACACTGTACATTCTTTATCTCTGTAGGCCATCTCCATTCTGACTTTTATTGCATGTTGTTGTTTAGCCGTTTAGTCGTCCAACTCTTCGTGACCCCATAGACCAGATCACGCCAGGCCCTCCTGTCTTCCACTGCCTCCCGGAGTTGGGTCAAATTCATGTTGGTTGCTTCGCAGACACTGTCCAGCCATCTCATCCTCGATCGTCCCCTTCTCCTCTTGCCTTCACACTTTCCCAATATCAGGATCTTTTCCAGGGAGTCTTTTCTTCTCATGAGATGGCCAAAGTATTGGAGCCTCAGCTTCAGGATCTGTCTTTCCACTGAGCACTCAGGGTTCATTTCCTTCAGAATAGATAGGTTTGTTCTCCTTGCAGGCCAGGGGACTCTCAAGAGTCTCCTCCAGCATCACAATTCAAAAGCATCAATTCTTTGGCAGTCAGCCCTCTTTATGTTCCAGCTCTCATATTGCATAGATGTAATTATTTTATCCATTCAACCAAATTCCAAACCAGGTCCAAACTGGTGTCTCTGTTAGCTTATCTGTGGGTGGAGAGGCTGGCAGCAGCGGATTGGCTTGCACAGTGGCACTCAGCTGATGTCAGGAAAGCCCAGGGAAAACAGCTGTAGCAACCATTGCCAACTTAGTTTTCTCAGAATGCATCCATGTCCCAAACAAGGTGGGAAAGAGTCTTGTTTTAAAGGCCTCATGCCACCGTAAACACACTGATCTTGCCTTATTTTGGACGTTAAGCAAGCCTGATGGTTAGAATTTGCATGGGGGACTCCTATGGAACATTAGGAGTCTTCAGGTAGGGCCAGGAAATAACCCTAGGAAATAATCCCTGGGAAATCAGTGCCAGACATAGGTTACAGTACTGAGTTTGATGGACCCATAGTCTAACCCAGAAAAGGGCAACTTCATTTGTCTTTCTAATTCAGGGCTGAACTACCTGCAAAGGTCCAGTGACTATAGCTGCACACCCAGGGATCTTGGAGAGTTAGCACCCACGCTCTTCCACTCTAATTTTTTTTTCAAGCCAGTCCTCCCATCACATTCTCTACTCTTACCAAAAAAGTATTGTTCTAGCAGAAACAGGAATATAGCTTTACAAAGATTTATTCACAGACCTCCCATAGTTTACTAAGTTTGTTCATTCATGAATCCAACACACAATAAGCTCCATTCACAATATGAAGAACTGTTTTTTAAACCCAGTATTTTTACAGCTACTTTCTTTTCTCAGATCCTTTGAGTGTAACACAGCAAATGCAGGACATTTTACTGCGATATGTTCATGACAAAAATAGCAATTTCCAATGAAACTGATGCAGGGCTGGCCAAAATGGGGAGAAAAGGAAAGATAAAGTCAGCTGGACAACAAAGGCATGGAGTATGCAGAGAGTACTTTGTTGTGAGTGAGAAATGAAGGGAAGACAAAGACAAGGTTCATTATTTCAGTAAGTTGCACCATCTAAAATGTGTCACTACTTGTGACAGCAAATTCAAGTCTTCTGACAGTGTTCTTGAAGAGAGAAGACAGCCTCTGAGACTGGAGTCTATATCCAATGTGAAAAAGCAGATCTACAGAGGGATCATTAAAATGAGAATCTTCATGTAGCTGCATAATGGATGTAAAATACACTATCCTATCTCATTTGAAATTTAAATGCATGAAATGACAAAGCAATGGCGATTCCTTTTGTATAAAAGCTATCAGCACCAGAGTCGAAACGGACATCTGCAATGGCCTTTGAATGCAAGGAGTTCCTTTGATTCATTCAAAATTGATTTGATTACTCAGCTAGGCGTATTAATACAATTTATCATAATTGTCCAATTGAAGGAGTATACGATATCCCAGTAAATGGCTATTTATGATTACATGAATTCTCTTCATTACAGAAGGTGACAACTTTTATATGGGGGAGATCTGCTATATTCTTAAGCGGTCATGTAGATAATCAAGGGCTGACATTTGGAAACTGCCATTTCTGTGAATTTGGAAATCTCTATGCATGCCATCAATATCTATCTACTCTCCACAATCAAGCTTTAGATCACTGGAAAATAATATCTTCCATTAGCTTGGAGAATGACAGGAAAAATGGGCCAATCAATGCAATAATAACAAAAAGTTAATAACGACACGTTTCATATACGGAAGGTTTTTTTTTTTAAAAAAAAAATACATTACATCAACCACCATGCAATATAGTGGGTAAAATCCTGTTGTGTAATTTTTTGTCAGCCTAACCCACTGTTGATGGACCTGCACAGTGGGGACTCTCAGTGAACTTAACTGAAGATCCCACTAAGGGAGAGGATGCCCAAGGACTGGTGTAGCTGTAGTACTACTGTAAACTAAGTGCCCATATAGTTAAACTCTGAAATTGAGCCCATGGAGTTTGTGCCAGGGAACCCAGCCAGATCCACAGTGCTGGAGGCTGGCTGCAGCCACACCTGGGTATCTTAGCCTTGAGAAAGCTTGGACCCCAACAGTTTAAGGCTTTATAGGTTAGAACCAGCACTTTGAAATGTGCCCTGACTGGCAGCCAGTATAGCTGCTGTAACAGGAAGGTTATGTTATCCCAGTAACCAGCTGAGTCAGCAATCTGGCTGCTGCATTTTGGACCCAGTAAAGTTTCCAGATACTTTCCATAGGCAGCTCCACATAGAGTGTATTACAGTAATCCACCTGGGATATAGCTAAGACATCTGACACCATGGCCAGGTCAGACCTCTCTGGAATGGCTGCAGCTGATGGCACTAGTTTGCTCCTTCCATCCTCTTTTACAAACCTTTTAAGTGAGGACTTTTGCCATTTTGGTACATAAGGAAATCCACACGTTGACTATTGTTAGTACTGTATTTATAATATTGATTCCTCTGTTTATGGGGCTATGACGAACTTTGGAAGATAATCTGATCACATGGAGAAAGCACTAAACATGGTATTTACTTGCCACAAAACGTAGAGATGACTGGGACACATGAAATAAGTGGGCTTCTAGATGATGCTTCCTTCCATATAGTCTTTTTAAAAGCAAAATTGGACTAGTGAGTGGAGGCTTTGTCTGTCAGCAGGTGGTAGTAAACAGACATCTCATATTACTCAGAGGGAGTACACTTCCTCAACATCACCAAAATGGAGGACTGTTGCCTTGTGTAAGCTTGCCAAAGGTGTCTGTTGGACTTTCTTTGTGAATAAAATATTGAACCAAACCCTGGAACAGATCCAACAGGGCTTTTCTTCCATCATGAAAAGCAGGATGCTTTTCATCTGAAGCTCTGTTTTCTCTTCTAGAAAAAAAAAACGTCATCCGTGTAAGACCATCCAGATACAAGTATGTATATTCTAAACATAGTCTCATGTGTCAACTTTTATCATGTACTGTATTTTTCTTTCTCAGTAGTTTGGATAAGCTAATTTCCAGTGGTACAAAGTGTGGGGGTGGGAGGTGATGGACTCTAATGGACTCTAAAAGCTTCAGAGGGCTCCTGCCACTTCAGAGAGCTCTGTAGATCCCACATGTCTGGTTCTGAAGACTCTCCGATAGGTCCTTTTCTGCTTCTGGTCTTGGTGACTGCTTAGCTTAACCTACCATCATAGGTTGAAAAAAATGGGGTGGAGAACTGTGTGCACCACCTTGAGCTCTTTGGAGGAGAAGTGGTATATAAGTATAACAAATAAATAGAGATAGATTTCAGAACAAGAAAACCTAATACCATGGAAAACTTACTTTGCTTTTCTGATAACAATGATTTAAAAATAGATATATTCAGTGGAAATGAAACCATCCAATAGATAGCAGTGGACAAGCAGTTGTCCTTTAATCATAAAATGAAAGCATCGTAACATGGTTGATCAGTGATCCAGAAGGAAGGACACATTCAAAACTTCATAAAATCATATGCATTTTCACCACCTTGCTACTACTCAGAAAATATACCCCCGTTAGCTGGGACTGATGTCATTCAGGATGGAGATAAATCCCCCACTTTCTTGTTCATGAATAAAAAGGGTTGTATGTGTCATGTCAGGTGTGCAGCTCAGGCTGAATTGACTTTTTAAAAGAAATAGGAGAAGGGGGGAAAGCTAGAGGTTCCCTAGTCTATCAGTCCCATTTCTCAAATGTATCTGCCTTCCACTCGAAAGAACCTGCTCACTCAGCAGTACTTCAGCCAGAAGGGAGAGTGCCTCTCTACTGCATGCAATTCATTTAAAGCTCTGATTTGTGAGCAAAACATGCACATCCTTGTATTGATCAGTCTTTTCTAATGGACTCTAAAAGCTTTGAAACACCCCCAAACCTCTCACTAGGATGAATGATTCAGTGGCATTGTATTTGGAGAAGGAAAACTGTCTACATAAAACTGGTAGAATTGGAGTGAGGGGGGACAAAGCCATCAATGTATAAAACAAATGTAGACCTTTAAAAAGAAGATAAAAACAACTAGAAACCACTCCTGAGTACATAGAACAACAGTCCTCAACCTTCTTCAAGAAGGGCTGCTAAATTTGACAGAGTCCCCAGTCAGAAGTTGGAAAATTCTTAGAACTGCCACCAAAGATAGGAAGTCGACCCATGCATGCCAATATTTCTTTTTCCACACACCTAGTAAAGAGAAAGCAGCTCTTCCCCCACCCCATGACCAAAAGAATTACACATGTGTTGAATATGAATGAATTTCATTATGTAATTACTACCATGTTCACAGTATATAGCAGAGAAAGAAAGACGAAAAAGCTGAGTATAACTATTTTAGGCCAGCCACTGCATGGGAAAATAAATATACAACATATACAAAATCCAACATTTCATCTGCAAAGTACTTGCACTCATTTATAAATATCAGTGTTTTAAAAGAGACGTCTTGGCTTACCAGGGAACATGTTTAGATAGATAGATAGATAGATAGATAGATAGATAGATAGATAGATAGATAGATAGATAGATAGATAGATAGATAGATAGATAGATAGATAGATAGATAGATAGATAGATAGATAGATAGATAGATAGACAGACAGATAGATAGATAGAAAGAAGTCATGTAATCTTGACTAGGATTTCACGGCTGGAAACCTCAGTCTATTTACCTGGGAGTAAGTAGAACACATTTCTAAACACACATCTAGTATTGCATACTGAGATGCACAGATTCCTGAAGCACACAAACACACATTGCAAAATATGGCCTTTATGCATTAATGCATTCAAATGAAATGGGGTAGGGTAAGGCAGGCTAACCCACCGCCTGTTACCTGGTGAAACTGAAATCCATTGATCAAGGGAGAAAGAATTATTCACCTCAGAGTCTTCCAGCTCCACTTCTCACTTACTGAAATTAGAAAAGAAGGTCAGTAATGTTAAAAAATGGTCACTTTTATGTCCGATTACCAAGTATTCTAAACATTTACTTTAAGTGTGCTCTTGTAGTCCATCTCTGTTTTGAACATCTGAACATTATGATTATCCATGTGCATCACGGATGGGGAAAACTCCCCCAAGGCCAATCAACTGGGGGGCATAATTGAACTACTCCTTTCAGAGCAAATAGTTCAATTATGCCCACCATTTGATTGGCCTTGGGGGAGTTTTCCCCATCCGTGATGCACATGGATAATCATAGAGAAACTACTACATAAGAGCTATTACATTTCCTTGGTTCCCAGATTCGACAAAAAGACAAAAACTTAAAAACAACACTACTCTTGTTTATCTTATGGTTAACATTGTGGGGGGGGGGGTTAAAACAACTTTTACCCTGGCTGCAGACTGTTTCAGACTAAGACAACAGCCCAGACAACATGAGTGTGATGTTTAGTTTACTTATTACTTGAGAGTGAGTAATAGTAAGATTAGGTCCAGAGCCTGGATACCTAGGTTTCAGTGGTGGCCAGGAGTGTATGTGCACAGTTAAAGCCCATGAGCCAGGTGCCCCTCTTCCTTGAAATGTCTGATCTGGCTACAGTGTCAGGTCTGGGGCCATGCTGGAACCATGCCAACCATAGTGCATGCAGGATTGGCCCCATCCCTCTGGGAAAAACTGCTCTAGAGATTGCAGGGCTGGGTCTTTTCCCTGCAGCTGTTGCCCAGGAGTGCCACATGTGGAATCTGAGGACTGGGCTATATGAGAACAGGCTTTCCCTACAGACCTTTGCCATAGCAACAAAGGTCTTCAGCCGTGCTGTGGTGTTATTCCTGCCTTGCCTCCTTGTTCCTGCTTTGCCTAGTGGTTCCTATCTTGCCTCTCCTTGAGTCCCTGGACCCTGCTGCCTTAGCACTGTTCCTCCTGACTTCGACTCCTGGACTGTCTGATCACGATTCCCGTCATCCTTCTACCCAGCTGCTGTTTGAACTCAAAACCTCAGCTGGCTGGTCTCTGCTTGGGCTGTGAGGTTGTTTCTAACTTGTTCTTGTGGTCTTGCTCTGAACTGAGTCCTGGCGCCTTTTCCACTGAATGAACCCTGACATACAGTGACTCACGCCTTGGTTATACCCCTTCTAAATTACTGCAATACACTCTGTGTTGGGGTGCCTTTAAACGCTGTTTAGAAACTTGATCTACTCCAACATGCTGTACCCATGCTGCTGACCATGGCTAGTCACAGAGAGCATAAAATTGCCATTACAACATCTTCACTGGCAAACATCCATTTCCAGGCCCAGTCTGAAGTGCTAATTATGACCTATAATGCCCCATATGAATTGGGTCCAGATTATCTCAAGAACCATATACTGTATTCCTATTAAAGATGGGCATGAATCAGAAAAATGTTGATTCATTTTGATTCACAAATTATAAATATATGATTTCCTAATAAATCAATTAATCAATCTGTCAATTTTTTTTAACTTTTAAACCCTATAAAATGGGTTTCAGACATCCATGTAATCCACCCACAAAGTGGATCCCCCCCAGGAAAGTGCCCTTTAGCAGCTGGCTTGGGGAAGCCCAAACTTGGAGAGACTGTAGGGGTGAATCAGGGGAAGCTTCTCTGTAATTTTGGTGTCTCTAGGTTCTTGGGGAGGGGGCTTTCCTGGCGGCCCCTCTTTGTGGGTGTGTAATTTGGACAGATCCTGAAGCTGAGGCTTCAATACTTTGGCCATCTCATGAGAAGACTTTTTGGAAAAGACCTTGATGTTAGGAAAGTGTGATGGCCAGAGGAAAAGGGGACGACAGAAGATGAGATGGCTGGACAGTGTCTGCGAAGCAACCAACATGAAACTGATACAACTCCGGGAGGCAGTGGAAGATAGGAGGGCCTGGCGTGCTCTGGGGTCACAAAGAGTCAGACACGACTTAACGACTAAACAACAACAACAACGAATTTGGACATTGAAACCCAACCTTCACCAAACTCAGAGTGATTATAGAGGGGAGTCAAAGGGAAGCTTGTGATCATGTTCTTTGACAGTGTCTGACAGTTTCTTGTTTTTGGCAGGAAACGACAAGAGGGGAGATTCTTTGAATAAACTTTTATTAACAAAGCTAATAGGTTTTTCAATCACAGCTTCAACAGGATCCATAGGTTCATTATTAACTGGTAAGTCAGCCCACAACAAGGGGAACATGTTCTCATAAATGTCTCTTTTTAACGGAAGGACTGACCAAAACGTTCTTGATCCGTCGGCCTTCTCAGACATCCACTCCTTACTGCACAGATAGTCCTGCAGCAAGGATGACATGACCACTCTCCCTCGGGAGGCTTCTCGTGTGGTTGGACTGGCCCCGGATAAATCACCCTCTTCCAGGGACCTCATCCTCGCAGGTACCTAAACTGTCCATTCTACCAGTCCCAGTCCCTCAATTATTGGTTTCCCTTCCTTCACCTTCTTCTCCGTCTCTTTCAAGTCCCGACTTTCAACACCTGTCCCTTTCTGTGGGATTTTGGAACAGTTCTCCTTCCCCTTCTATCCATTCTTCTTCCAACACCAACACCTTTCTTGTTTCTCCCTCTCCCTTTCTTGTTTGTCCCTCTTCTGAGGTCAAGAAAATGTCTACCTCCCTTTTTCCTCTCTTTCCCGGCTGCTCCTCCTCTTCTCCCACTTTTAACCCTTTCATCTTTGTTATACTTTCCTCTGTCTTTTTCCTCTTTTACAGAGACGTTTGAGGGGCTTACTCTTACTCTTCTCGTCTCTTATATCTTATTTATTTATTTATTTATTTATTTATTTATTTATTTATTTATTTATTTATTTATTTATTTATTTATTTATTTATTTATTTATTTATTTATTTATTTATTTGATTTATATCCCGCTCATCTGGTAAATCTATACCACTCTGAGCGGCTGATCTTCTTGATCACAAAGCTTCCCTGCAATTTTGGTGTTTCTAGGTGCCTTAGGGGCTGTTTCATAGCCAAATGAATTGATGAATCAAATATCACTAAAATTCATTGATTCATGATTCGTCAAGGGCATTGATTTGTACGAGTATGAATTGATGAATTAGTCATTTTTAAAACAAATTTGTTGATTCATTTTAAAAATCATGCCCATCTTGACTTTCTATATAAGCCATCCTGTGCTTTAACATCTTGAGGGGAGGCACTTTTTGTGGCCTTGCTCCCATTTGCAGGCATGTTCGTTGAGGATGCTACACAAGACCTTTTTAATGGAGGTTCTCAGGTTATGGAATGCACTCTCCTCAGGAGAAGAGACTGCCCCCTTTCCTGCTACTCTTTCAGTGATAGGTACAGAGATTCCTTTTTAAAACAGCCTTTCACTGACTAAACACAGATCAGTTTTACTGCAGGTTTTTTCTTTTCATACAAGTCTTTGGTTTTTTGAGTGTTTCTAAAATTGTTCTTATTAGCAATTTTAAAATACTGTTAAAAGTTGTCCTAATAGTATAACTTATAGTATTTTTCATTGAGCCTGTTTATTTATTTATTTTTGAGCTGGCATGGGTCCCTATACAGTGGTACCTCGACTTGAAAACATCCCTACATAAGAACAATTCGAGTTAAGATAGCTCTGTTTGCAAAAAGTTGTTTTGACGAGAATGGAGCCTCGACTTAAGATCCATCCTGCCTCTTTAAGAGCTGTCACACACCTTTCTGGGGCAAAGCATGTATACTTTTCGATGCAATTCAGCATGATCCTAATTATCTCATTGTGTAGCTTGTGCAGCCCATTAGTTCTCACCCAAATGGAGCTCTGTGTGCATTTTCAGAGGTGACAACCCTGTGACATAATAAGTGGGTTCTGACATTGAAAGGGAAGATGGAGAAACACTCTCCACTGTTTTCATCTTCTTTTTCTTTAATGTTTTCCAACTGAAACAGTGAAATTATAATACTATATGAGGTGGGTGCATTGCTCTTTTGATATACCACCTACTTTATTTCATGAGGAAAAAGGACAGCCACTGCAGCTGGCTGAATGAGAAAAGGCAGGGAAGGGGGCTATGGCCATGGGCTCTGCCCCCCACAAGACATCTCTCCAGTGAGAAATAACACAGATTGCTCAAAGATAAGAAGCTTTTAAGTGTGAAACAGAACTCTCCAAATTCTGGATTGCTTCTTTCATACTCTGTAGAAAGCCCCGAAGGTCACGCTTCACTTTGGTTGCTAATTGCAGCCTCTTAAAGAGCTGAATTATGGAATGATGAAACAGAAACAAACTTAACCATATCCCCAGCTATGTAGCTAAAAACAGTTAAATTCAATGAACCTGACGTGGAAACCCAGAGCCTTCAACACGATGGCATTCTCTTTACAAATTTCTATACCTTGATGAGGTAGGGGGTGCCTGACCACCTTATTGATCTCCTGAGAAATCTATATGTAGGACAGAAAGCAACAGTTAGAACTGGATATGGAACAAATCATTGATTCAAAATTGGGAAAGGAGTATGACAAGGCTGTATATTGTCTCCCTGCTTATTTATTTATTTATTTATTTATTTATTTATTTATTTATTTATTTATTTATTTATTTATTTATTTATTCATACACACACACACACACACACACACACACACACACACACACACACACACACATACATACATACATACATACATACATACATACCCCACCTATCTGGACCACCAGACCACTCTAGGCGGCTTCCAACACAGGATAAAACAATAAAATGCAAAAATGTGCATCAGCATTCAATAACAATTACTATAAAATAAAGAAAAAATAAAATAGGGGAAAAATAGAGAAAGAGTTCAAGAATTAGCTGGAGGGAAGGCCTGGATGTATAACCATGTTTTTAATTGGGTTTTAAAGATGCCCAGCGTAGGGGCCGCACAAATCTCCGGAGGAAGGTTATTCCAGAGGCGAGGAGCCACCGCCGAGAAGGCCCGGTTTCGTGTCTTCTCCTTCCGGGCCTCTCTCGGCGTTAGGCTCCTCAGCCTCACCTCCTGACTCGCACGGGTGACCGTGGTAGACCTTGGTGGAAGCAGAAGTTCCACCAAATATCGAGGCCCTAAACCGTTTAGGGCCTTGTAAGTAATCATTAAGACTTTGAAGTCGACGCGGAAACGAATGGGCAGCCAATGCAATGCGGCCAGAGTTGGAGAAATGTGTTGGTATTTTCTCACTCCGGTGAGGAATCTGGCCACAGCATTCTGCACCACCTGAAGTTTCCGCATCAGCCTCAAAGGCAGCCCCACGTACAGCGCGTTACAGTGGTCTAATCTTGAGATTACGAGCGCATGCACCAAGGTGGTGAGTGCCCCCATGTCGAGATAGGGCCGCAGCCAGGCAATCTGCCAGAGGTGGAAAAAGGCGGTGCGGACTACCGACGCCACCTGCGTTTCCATAGTGAGTGTCAGGTCCAGATGTATGCCCAAGCTGTGGGCCCCTCTCTTTGCGGCCAGGGTCATCCCCCCAAACGTGAGAGAGCCACCCAAGCCGCCAACCATGGGGCCACCCACCCTCAGAATGTCCGTCTTGTCCAGGTTCAGCCTCAGCCAATTCTCCTGCATCCATTGCAGTACGGCCCCCAGGCAGCACTGAAGGGATAGGATGGCATCACCTGCAGTTAGTGAAAAGGAGATGTAGAGCTGGGTGTCATCGGCATATTGATGACATGAGGCCCCACATCCCCAGATGACCCTTCCCAGCGGCCTCATATAGATCGCATTGGGGAGATGATTGACCCCTGTGGAACCCCGCAACTGAGACTCCACGGGGCCGAGACACTCTCCCCAAGCTGCTCTCTCTGGGGGTGGTCCCCAAGAAGGAACAGAGCCAGGTGAGTGCTGAGCCACCAATTCCCAACTCGAAGAGCCTCCCCAGGAGGATACTGTGGTCAACGGTATCAAAGGCCACCGAGATGTTGAGGAGGACCAACAGAAACATTTTACCCCTGTCAGCCTCCCTCAATAGGTCATCGTACAGGGCGACCAATGCCATCTCTGTACCGTGGTGTGGCCTGAAGCCCCACTGAAATGGATCCAGGGCGTCTGTTTCATCCAAGTAAGCCTGAAGCTGATCAGCCACCACCATCTCGACCACTTTGCTCATGAAAGAAACACTGGCGACGGGCCTGTAATTGCCAATTTCGTCCACTGCCATACTGAGTTTCTTTCTTATGGGCTTAATGAATGTCTCCTTTCTTTCTTATGGGCCTAATGAGTGTCTCCATCTGCCCTCAAGGAAAGACCCATTTATTATTGCTGTGGCCCATTCAGTTGTTATCGGCCTGGCTGCTTTGATTAGCCAGGCTGGGCAAGGGTCAAGGGAGGAGGACCGGCAGCAATCAAGCACCTTGTCTACAGAGTCAGGCGTCACAGGCTGAAAAGAGTTGAAAGTTACCGAGCAAGGCGGAGTGCTGGACATCTCTGCTTGACTCACTGTATTCAAAAAAGGAGAAAGCTCCCGGCGGATGGCCTCCACTTTAGATTTTTAAAAGGCTGCAAACTAGTCCGGTGAAAAACTAGGGGGAGGCCTGTCACCTGAACCAGTTCCGGATAGGTCGCACACTATACAGAATAACTCCGCCTGCTGATTTGACGCTTCACTTATCTGGTTAGCGAAGAATGATCGACATGCAGCCTTTACCTTACTCAGGTAAAGGTTAGTTGCGACCCTAACAGCTATCCAATTATAATCTGTCCAGTTCTTTCTCCACCTACGCTCTAGCCTTCTCTTATGCCGCTTCATCGCTCGAAGCTCCTGGTTAAACCAGGGTGCTGGCCGAGCTCTATGGCGGAGAGGGCGTTTAGGTGTGATCATGTCTATGGCCCTGGTGGCAGCGGAGGACCAGCTGTCAACCAGAGTGTCGACAGGAGCGCTAGCCAGGTCAGCCGTAACACCTCTCATGGCATCCTGGAATCCAACAGGATCCAGTAGCCTTTGAGGGTGGACCATAGAAGTAGATCCCTGCTCCCTGCGAGGGGGGAGTGCCACTGAGAGGTTACATTTTATTAGGTGGTGATCTGACCATGACAAGGAGACTGACACAAAGTCCATCACCATCAGATCACACTCGTTCCAATTAGTGGAAAAGACCAGTCCAACCTGTAGCCACCCATGTGGGTGGGGCCGATGACATGTTGGGATATGTTCAAGGAAGCCATGGTTTCCAAGAACTCAAGAGCTGGCCCAGTAGTCTCTGCCCCCGCGTGCACGTTGAAGTCGCCCAAGACCAAATGCCTCGGGGATCCCAACAATGCCGCGGAGACAAATTTGGCCAGCTCCGGTAGGGAAGTGGCTGGGTTGCGGGGAGCGCAGTAACCCAGCTATATCCCAATACTATCCCTAGCCTCATTCAACACGTGGAGTGCCTCTAGACCTGGCTTTACCACCGAGGAGTGCCTAGTAACCTCTAAGATGGATTTGTAAACAATGTCTACTCCCCCTCACCCATCCAGTCTATCCTGGTGCTGGACAGCATAACCGGGTGGGCAGATGAGAGCCAGGGGAGGGCCACCCTCCCCACTAATCCACGTCTCGGTTATGCATGCCAGGTCTGCATCCTCCTCCAGGATAAGATCATGGATCACCTGGGGTTTGTTGGATACAGACTTGGCATTCAACAGTACCAGATTTAGAGTGGAGGGCTGGCTGGGCCAGCTGCCTCGATATTGAGGGTTGATCACAGTCTCAGAACAATGAACAGCCATAAAACATCTGTTCATCGTTCTTCTGACACGGGTAGGGACTGTGCCAATGCCATATCTCCCTCTACCCATGATCACCGGGATGTTAAAAGGCCCCTCGCTGGGCGGACAGGCCTTCCACTCCATATCTAAGAAGAAGAAGATGATGATGATGAAGAAGAAGAAAAAGAAACTAATAAAAAACAATTTCCCTAAATTAAGAAACAAACAAGCTTAAACACAAGATAAATACATAAATCAAATACAATACTAATAAAACCAAATTATAAACCCCTTGTGTATACAATTAGATTAAATTTAAGGAATCAAATGCTTAAATCCCACATATAGTCCTGGTCTTTCCTCCTCCTTCACGTAAGCTTGTCCTTTCAAATATTGCAGATTTCGGTGTTATTTTTGATGTTGTTAACGCTGATGTTGATAATAATAGTGATAAAGTTACTGGAGTACAGATGTTACTCGTGGGGCATACCACAAAGGTCTTAGTCATAAGCATAAGGGAGAGCAAAGTCCAGGATATAGGTGATTCAATCACTGGCCTTTCCCACCCCCAAGGAGGAGACAGGGCGTCTCTGCAGATAGTCCAAAGGAGGGAGGCTGAGCAAACCAGTCTTAGAGAAGGTCCCGTCTCTTGGAGAGCCAGCATGGCGACCAGCCAGCCAGATTCCAGGACAGACAGTCCTCGCTCCCTCACGACCGCCCAAAGTCTCCCCCCACAGCCTTGCACACTGACTTGCCAGAAAATTAAAGATCTTCGCCACAACCAGCCACAAGAAGACCGGCAGTCTCTGCTGCAAGCTTCGGTTTCAAACATGCTGAGAGGGATAGCTTTTGGGGGGGGGAGGAGGGCATTAATCTCCAGCCTCCAGATCCTTTCCTCCGATGGACTCCTCCAGAGTCAGCTGGGGCTTCAGGGGGAGGGAGGAGGCGCGAATGTCCAGCCTCTGGGTCCTTTCCCCTCGACAGTCTCCGGTGGTCTCCTCCAGAGTCCAGCTGGGTCCAGCTGGGACCTCCAGGTGGATCCCACTCCCCTCCAATGCCTTGAGCGCTCACCAGCCTCCTCCAAAAAATAAGCAAGGCAGGGCTTCCAGCTTCCGAAACACCAACGGCAGGCCAGCTGCAGCTCCGTGGCTCCGTGTTTCGAGCCAGGGGCGGCTCCGCGTTTTGAGCCTGCAGCGGCTCCGCTTCCGAGGTCCTGCTCGGCACAGCCTAGCCCAGCAAAGTGCTCCACGTCTCTTCCAGCAACCCGGGTACAGGTAAAATGGGAAGAGGAGGGCGGTCAGGAAGAAAAGAAAAAAAGAAAAAAGAGCAAAAAGAAAAAGAAAGAAAGGCAGGAGACCAAGAGGCAAGCCGGAGCGGCGGATAAAAACGTTAGCCGCCCAGCACCGGCGCCATCCTATTTAACTTATATGTGTGACAAACCCAGACCTACTGGGATATGCCACACGTTAACTAAGCTGCCACCAACCATTCCCTGTAAGAAGTCACACAGACCAGGGATGGATTTTTAACCAATAAAAGAATAAGGTTTATTTAAAACAACACACAGGGAAAATAAAAGGATTATGTGAATAAGATATAGTAACGTGGCTTAGTCTCATTCATACATGCATACAGTTTGGTTCACACAGAACCCTTAACTTGAAGCACAGACCCTGAACCTATCAGTTCTGGCTAACCATACAGACACCTTAACCTATCAGGTTGGTACTCTGACACACAGTAGTACCCTGTCTGACACACAGACTCCCACACCAGCTTCTTCTTCCCAGCTGCTGCTTCTTCACATCCCAGCGTCTCCTGAACTTCACCACACAGGCTTCACATATATATACAGTACAGCCCCTCCTCCTGATGTCCCGCCTTCCACTCCCCATAGGATGGAACTTTCCCTCCAAACCCATGACAGACAGGTAACATCAGTGCTGTATGTAACACCTCCCCTCTTTATAAGTTGTTTTGTAGGGGGAAAGCTAAGGTGCTTTTTCCCAAAAAACAACCTGGATAAAACACACAACAACAGTTATACATACCATATCATACTTACTTATACTTACATTCTAAGTTAACCATAGCAATTAGGCATTTAAACATTTACCATATACATTACATCAATTTACCTTTATTCATACAAACCAAGTTCAAAAAACAGGTACATTTAACTTTTTGTCATCAATATATATACATAGTCCATGTTTCTTTCGCCGTCTTCATTCTTCAGGTCTTCTTGACAAGGCGTCAGCAACACAGTTCACTGACCCTCTGACCACCTTCACTTCAAAGTCATAGTCCTGTAGGTTTAAAGCCCACCTCATAAGTTTGCTATTGTGGGTTTTCATTGTCTTTAACTATTGCAGTGGTGACTGGTCAGTGCACAGAACAAAATGTCTTCCCCAGATGTAAGGCTTGGCCTTCTGGATCGCGTAGACTATGGCCAAACACTCCTTCTCCACGGTTGCCAAATGTCTCTCACCTTTTTGAAGTTTCCTACTCAGGTAGGACACTGGATGCTGGTCACCATTCTCATCCTCCTGGCACAGAACTGCTCCTACCCCGCTGTTAGACGCATCGGTGTAGATGATGAACTCCCGGTCGAAGTCTGGAGCACGCAGCACTGGATACTGGACGAGCGCCTCCTTCAACCTCTGGAACGCCTCCTCACAGTCGCTGGTCCACGGGATGCGGTCATCAGCCTTCTTCCTCGTCAGATCGGTCAGCGGAGCCGCAATCTCGCTAAACCTCGGGATGAACTTTCTGTAGTAGCCCACCAACCCAAGAAATGATTTGACTTTTTTCTTGGTGTTGGGTCTGGGCCAATCACGAACGGCTTCTATTTTGACCTCTAGGGGTTTTATCACTCCTCCCCCTACCATGTGACCCAAGTCTTTTGCTTCTGGGATACCCAGCTGCAGTCTGTTCTCTCTGCAGGGCCTAGGCCAAAGCACTTCCTCCCCTGGATTAAAGTGCCTCTCCCTGCCTTCCTGGTCATCCCAAGCTTTCTTTCTGACCTTTTGAGCTTGCAGGGTCTCTGCTGCTAGCTCTAGGTTTCTCTTTAGGTCCTTCCTCAAAGAGTCTATATATGTCACAACGTCTTGTGGGTCATCCTGGGTGATCTGCTCCCAATCCTGCTTGATCAAATCAAGGGGCCCTTTCACCCTTCTCCCAAATAAAAGTTCAAATGGACTGAACCCGGTACTGGCTTGTGGCACTGATCGATAAGCAAACAAAAGGGATTGCAGCTTCTGGTCCCAATTGTTTGGATTCTCTGCCAAGTAAGCCCTAATCATGCGCATTAGAGTCCCATTGAACTTCTCAGTTAACCCATTACTTTCAGGATGATAGGCAGTAGTTTCCTTGTGCTTAATTCCACAGATTTGCCATAAGCGCTTCATGAGCTTCGATGTAAATGATGCTCCCAAATCTGTGATTATTTCTGAGGCAAATCCCATCCTGGACATATACCCCACCAAGGCATCTGCCACTGTGTTAGTTTCAATGTTAGTCAAGGGTATGGCTTCAGGGTACCTCGTGGCATGGTCCACAATGGTGAGAATGAACCTGTTCCCCCTCTTTGTGGCCTTGGGCAAAGGTCCCACAATATCCACCCCTATGCATTTGAACGGAGTGTCAATCACAGGCAAAGGGCACAACTTTGCTTTGGTCCTGTCGCGGCTATTCCCCTGCCTTTGACACACATCACATTGTTTACAGAACTCCCTGATCTGCTTCCCTATGTCAGGCCAGTAGAAATTCTGTGTGATTCTCTGCTGTGTTTTGTTCACCCCTAAGTGTGCAGCAAACATGTCAGAGTGCCCCCTTTGTAAGATCATGGGGCGATACTTTTCAGGTACCACCAGCTGACTTCTGATCCCATCTCCCCCTTTTGAGATATTCCTCAGGGTCTCTCTATATAAAATCCCCTTTTTCTCCAGAAATCTCACTGGGGTTTCAGGTGTTAGCTGGGCGTCAGTCACCTGTTCAAAACACTTTTGGAGAGTGGCGTCTGCCTTTTGCTCTTGTCCAAATCTGCTGTCTGTGGTTAAGGTTTCCACCACAGCTTCTGAACTCCCCTCTGCTTCCGTCTCTGGCTCATCATTACCCCCCTGAACTGTCCCCGTGGTGGCTTGTGAACGTGTAATCACTAGCACCCGTTTCACATGTTCAGCCAGGTCATTTCCCACGAGCACGGCTGCTGGCAGAGTCGATGAAATTGCTAGCCGCCAAACTCCCCTCCAGCCTTGAAAGTTGACAGGTACCTCCGCGACTGGCAGTGAGATTACCTGCCCCTCAATTCCTGCCACCTTCATGCTCTCATTTGGGATTACATATTCCCTAGGAATAATATCTGGATGGCACAGGGTCACCTGAGAACAAGTGTCCCGCAGCCCCCGATACTGACGGTCAAGTATTCCTACGTCCACCCCTGCTGTCTCAAACAACTGAGAATCTGTTCTCACCAGCAGGCAGCGCCTGACCTCTACAAGAGGACCATTTTCCTCAGCCTGATCAGCAGATGTAGCTGTTTCAGATTGAGTAGCCATGGCAACAGGCTCCCTCAGTGACAATGAGCCTTGCTCTTTCTGGACACAGAACACAGCTTTTGGCTTGGTCCTACTCGAATCCTGAGGCACAATTCCTTTTAGCTGCTTTAATTTCTCACACTCTGAGATTAGATGGCCCTTTCCCTGACAGAAATAACATTTTCTGGTGTATTTTGATTCTCTCTCCTCTTGTTTTGGTTTTCCCTCCAAAATCTGAGGTCTTGGTTTTATGTCTGAGGGCTTCCCTTCACCATGGGCCCCTCCCCCTTGCTGGCTTTTCCCTGGTCCCTGAGAGTACTTGCTGTAGGTTTCTTTGGGTTTCCCCATCGCTTTCCCCTCACCCAAGGGCTTTCTTATTTGGGAAATAAAATCTGCAATCTCGGCGGCTTCTGCCACAGATTTCGGTTTCCTTTCCCTCACCTGGAATTTCAGTTCCCCATGCAGGACTGAATAGAACTGTTCCAGCGCTATCAAGTCTTTAAGCTGCTGGTAGGTCTCTGTCCCCTCCTGAGATAGCCATTTCTCAAGCAGCCTCACCAATTGGGCCCCCACTTGGGTAAAAGTCTGCTCTGGTTTCTTTGTGAGGGACCTGAATCTTTGCCTCAGCTGTTCCGCATTTATCCCATGTCTTGCAAACACCAGTTTTTTAAACTCTGCAAAATCTCTCATCAGTTCCTCAGGCATCTCTGAATAAACCTCAGCCAGGCTACCACTGATTAAAGATCGCATGATGGTCATCTTCTCAGTTTCCCTCACTGAGAAGTCCACAAACGCTCTTTCCACTAAGGAAAAGAACACCTCAGGACAATCTCCCTTGTGGTACACAGGGAATTTCTTCAGGTCAGCTTTAGACAATTGGCCTCCCTCAGAATCCCTATTGTTATTATTGTTCTGATTCATCAGTTCCAATTTTCTTAATTCAAACGCCATTTTCTCTCTCTGCAATTCCCTCTCCATTTCCATTCTCTCTCTCTCTAATCTTTCTTCTTTTTCCAATTGCCTTTGTTTCTCTTCCCTTTCTATTTCCCTCAACCTCAGTTCATGCTGTTGGGCTATGAGCATTTTCCTGAGTTCTGGGTTCTGTTCTCCCGTGCTGTCACCCTGCACTGAGCCAAATTCATCCTCAGAACCTTGGTCAACCTGGGGGTCTTTCACTTCACCCATTTCTGCCATTTGGCTTCGAGTCAAGGGCATAATCCCCCCCCTCAGAACAGGCTGCTTTAAAAAGTCAAGCCTCAAAATAAAACTTTTTTTTTCTTTTTCTTTTGCCTCAGAACCAGCTTTCCCTATAGATTGCTGCTGTCCTTTCAGCACTAACTTGCAACTGTTGCGAGCTAGAGTCTACCCCCCTCTGCTGGGCCTCTCAGCAGACAAGCTAGCTCACTTCTACTTTACAGTTTTGCCTCAGCTTTTTCCCGCCAAAACAGGCTGCCTCAGAGCTCCCTAATCTAGCCCCCCAATCTGAGGTTACACGTTCTTCTACTAGTGCACCCCCCCGTGAGGTACACCTAGAAGATTACCTACGCGCTCTCAGATTGTCCCTGACTAGACCCCCCTTGCTCTGGGCACACTTGCCAAGGCTTTGCTGGACCGCTGGACAACTGGACCAGTCGTATCCCACACGCTGGACACCAATCAATGTGACAAACCCAGACCTACTGGGATATGCCACACGTTAACTAAGCTGCCACCAACCATTCCCTGTAAGAAGTCACACAGACCAGGGATGGATTTTTAACCAATAAAAGAATAAGGTTTATTTAAAACAACACACAGGGAAAATAAAAGGATTATGTGAATAAGATATAGTAACGTGGCTTAGTCTCATTCATACATGCATACAGTTTGGTTCACACAGAACCCTTAACTTGAAGCACAGACCCTGAACCTATCAGTTCTGGCTAACCATACAGACACCTGAACCTATCAGGTTGGTACTCTGACACACAGTAGTACCCTGTCTGACACACAGACTCCCACACCAGCTTCTTCTTCCCAGCTGCTGCTTCTTCACATCCCAGCGTCTCCTGAACTTCACCACACAGGCTTCACATATATATACAGTACAGCCCCTCCTCCTGATGTCCCGCCTTCCACTCCCCATAGGATGGAACTTTCCCTCCAAACCCATGACAGACAGGTAACATCAGTGCTGTATGTAACAATATGCAGATTACTTCATGAGAAAGGCTGGACTGGATGAATCCCAAGCCGGAATTAAGATTGCTAGAAGAAATATCAACAACCTCCGATATGCAGATGATACCACTCTGATGGCAGAAAGTGAGGAGGAATTAAAGAGCCTCGTAATGAGGGTGAAAGAGAAGAGTGCAAAAAACGGTCTGAAGCTCACCATAAAAAAACTAAGATCATGGCCACTGGTCTCATCACCTCCTGGCAAATAGAAGGGGAAGATATGGAGGCAGTGATAGAGTTTACTTTCTTGGTTAATAACTCTACATCAGAAACCAGTATCAAGAACTCACTAGTGCCTTTAAAATGTGTTTCCTTGTTCCCATTAAGATCTACACAAAGCAGAAACTTGTATTAAATATTGGTGACATGCAGCTTCCTAAGGGAAGAGATTGTTAATGAAGCATTAAAGATCCAACTTAAACAGCAGTGTTGTGAAACGGTTTTTTTTTTTTTACAAAAGGACCATTTAGCTATATTTTATTTATTGCAGTAGTTACATCAATGTGTTATGTTATGTGCAATCAAGTCACTTCCAACTTACAGTGACCGTAACAGGGTTTTCTAGATATGGGAAATATGCAAGGAGTAGTACAACAGTGCTAACACCCAAAAGAAATTCCATGGACAAGTAGGGATTTGAACCCATGTCTCCTGAGTCCTAGTCTGACACTCTGTTCAGTATACCATATTAGGCATCTTCATTACCCTTATATTCAAAGTGCTGGTTTCAACCTATAAAGGTCTATAAGTTTTGGGTCCAGGCTATCTAAAAAACTGCATCTTCCTCTATGAGCCTGGCCAGGCATTAAGATAATCAGAGAAGGCCTTTATCTCAGTTTCACCACCCTCACAGGCTTACTCAGTAGCAGAAAGACAATCTTTTCTGAATTATGTGAGAACGTTCTTCAATCAAGCATTGTATGCAACAAGGAAAATGGCCACAAGAAAATGGTTATTAGTTAATATAATGCACAACATGCTCAGGAAAAGATTTGGAAAATATGTACGTTAGGGAAAACAGGAACACAGATCAATAAGGTAAGTATATAGCCAGATTATAATAAGTCATACTCCAATATTATGACTACTATAGCTGACTGGCACACATGCATACTAATAATCATACCATGAAGAAGAGGCAAAATGAATACTTCTGTTTTTCTTTTTGTTTAAACTTTAAAAAAATTGATTTTACAGCCTTAGCACATTCTGAATGCCTATGCTGTCCCAGAGAGTGAGAAATCAGATGAAAGGTAGAAGGAAAATATGCTTGTAGATTGATGGATCAACTAAGTGTGAGGTAGTCTAACCAGTGACAAGCTCTTAAAGCAACATCTGACAGGCATTATTTTATGTCCCTCAAACACCTCAAAGAAACAAAGAGAACTTTAGCTTGTGTAAAAAGCTCTCCCTACTAGTGTTTGTATGATATCATAAGCAGACAACTGAATGGAAGGGTCACTGACATCCTTCAATAGATTTTTCAAGGCTGCCCATGGACTTGTAGCTTCTCAGTTTGATGACACCTCAGGAAATGTTCCCAGAGACCCAGCGACTACCAAGATATCAGAATAAGCGACTTCAAGGCTTCCAGAAAAGGTGTCATATCCATGACCCTGACTCCTTGTTGATGTAAAACGGCAAGTTAACTATATTACACTGACAGAAATAGCTTCAGAAATCAGCAAAACATATATAAAATCTGAGGAATATACAAGAGGCAACAGATTTAGCATTACCTTTGAAGACACACAAGTAGATTAACAATACTTCCTGTATGTACAATATTGCTAATTCAGGATGAGAAGTTAGAACATCTTGTTAAGCAACTAATATGTTATCATTTGACTTTACTTCTACGGTATGTTACTAGGACTCATTGTTCATTAGTTATGAGTTACACATTAACAATGCATTACTAAAGCATTTTTTAAAAATTAGTATCTATTTAAAGCAACTTCAGGACTGAGAGATGGCCATTCCCTAAAGATCTCAAATGTAGGTGCTGGGGTGCTGTTATGTGAAATCCATACAGGACTTTGTAGATCATAACCAGCACTTTTTAATAGACCAAGAAACAGAATAATATCCAGTTAAGCTGTTCTAACAAGGCAGTAATACAATTCCTATAACTGGCCCTAACCAGCATCTGGACTGCAGAATTTGGAATTAGCGGATGTTTCCAAACAGTCTTCAAAAGCAGCCCCACAGACACTGCATTACAGTAATTCAAGTGGGACATAACTTTAGCATTTGCTACTGTTGTCAAGTCAAACACTTCCAGGAAAGGGGGTGCCTGGAACATTAGGTTTTAACAGTAAAAGTTATTCCTGACTTCACTGAAGCCTAAAGAATGAATCTGAGCTGTGAACCTAAGGTTTAGGGGGAATGCAAGCTCATGCAACACTGTTTGACACTTTATTCCCTGATTGACCTTTCGACTCACTAGGAGTGCTTCTGTCTTGCTAGGATTAAGCTTCAGTTTGTTCCATCTCATTCAATCCATTATTGACATTAGGCATTAGCTTGTACCCCTCTAGCATCTTGTCTATATCCTCATGCTCTAGAAATTGACACACACACACACCGATTAATGTAAACAGGCTACATCCAAAGGTTCTGTATCAATTACAGGATGCAGATCAGAGTGGATCCAAGGAATTTTGTCTGCAAAGAGTTCTGCAGATTCTTCACAACAGACTTTTGAATGGTTCATATTCTTCTCTTGTGAACAAGAATGTAATAGGCCCCTGACCAATTGAAGCAGCTCTACTGGAAGACTTTATGCTGCTTTAATACACACATGACCTAAGTATATGATCTATATTACATGGGCACAGACTATGAAAGACCATATTTTTCCATACAACCTGTCTTCTTCAGAGGCACTTTTGGCGAGGGCACAAGAGAGGGCATTTTGGTGGTGGCTCACAGACTTTGGAATACCTGGCTTATGGATGTTAGATTGGTACCTCCCTAATGTCTTCCCTCCAGGATCCCAAGACTTTCCTGTTTAGGTAGGCCACCAGCAACAGATTGATAGATGTTCTGCAATTTTCTATTCTTCTATTTTAATTACTATTTTAACTGAGATGCTTTAAAATGGTTTGAATTATCTTTCTTTCTCATATTGTAATTGATTTAGTTGTGGTTTAATATTTATATAATGGATTTCCCTATGAAAAAGTATTTATTAACTGGAGAAAGAGCAGCCTTTCTACCAAATGACTTCCACATATTGATGCTTACGGGGATATAAAGATGGCATAGAAGACAGACTCTCACTAATAGATAGAATCTCTGTGTTAGACAAACAGTAGCAAAACACACCAAGATTCATGTGAAAAATGAGGAAAAGAAACCCTTTGAAGTATGTCTTATTAATATCAAATATTATTCAAAGAGAAACACACAAAATTTCTCTTTTATTTCTTCTAAAATCAAATTTCAAGCTTAACTGCACTGGCTCATCATACTTCTTGTCACAAATAATCACAAACCTCTCAGATTTTCTACACATGGTATCAAATGCCAAGCTGGATCTTCTTTTCAGCATACTTTAAAATGCATAAATTTTAAAGCACAAAGGCACACACTTAATACACTGTGGAGAAAAAGATATGAGTGAGTGTTAAGTAAGAGGAGTTTGTTCCACAAGCTGGGCAAGTTCATGTTGCAAGGTAGGCCCTGTCGTTCAACAGACTGAACTGGCCTGCTTGAGGTGGAGTGAAGGGTGGTATAGATTCACCATCAAAGAAAAAGGAAATGCACCATGAGGCAGATGAACAGGAGAAGGTGATGAAGGGCACAAAGCAACAAAGATCCCCACACACTCATTTATAAGTACACATTTAAAATGGGAAGTATAATTTTGTAGAAATACCATGCATCTCACCTGAGAGGAGAGACTTAAGAACCCTTGATTAAGTACTTCATTCCCCCAAGCCCATGCTGGCAGGTCTTTATTTGCTTACACACAATACCCCAATCTGAAGCAACTCTTGACACACAATGGACTACACTACATTAATACAGAGATGAGAACGAAACCCTGCTACAAACCCAGATGCTAGCTCTGCCCGCACATCTACTTTGGAAACATATTTATAGGCCCCAACATAGGAGATGCTTACTTGTTCCTCTGCCAATGTGATCTATGCCATCCTTTGCCAACTATGCCCCTCTGTACTTCACACGAGACAAACAGGAAAATCTCTGTGCAAAAGAATTAATGGACATAAATCCAACATCAGAAATGGCAACAGACAAAAACTTGTTTCAGAGCACTTCAATCTACCTGGGCTTCCTTTGAATGACTTGAAAGTCTAAAGGAAAAACACTACAGAAAAAAAACGTAGCTAAGATAATATATATACGGATGTTGGAGACACACTTAGAAGTACTGAATATCAATCAAAGATTCTGAACTCATTATCAAGTGTGAAATGCTATATTGATTCACACACTGTGCTGTTATTATCTTGTAGATTGATAGCTGGCATTACTCACAGCCTGACAGCTTAACCAACAAATCATTGCCACTTTGTCCACCATCTGTATCACAACCTGGTCACCATACATAAATATGACAGTCATATAGTGTCACTCTGATGCCTGAGAAAATAGTTTTGATCCACAAAAACTCACATTAAAATGTAACAGTTAGTCTTTAAGGTACCACAAAACTTTTTATTTCCTGTTTTTCTTTCTTCTCTTCTCTTCTCTTCTCTTCTCTTCTCTTCTCTTCTCTTCTCTTCTCTTCTCTTCTCTTCTCTTCCTTTCTTCCTTTCTTCCTTTCTTCCTTCCTTCCTTCCTTTCTTTCTTTCTTTCATATGTGCTTGCAGAGATTAACATGACTGCTCTTTCCAAATCTATACAGTCACTGATCATTAAAATAACCCACTGCCAATTCAAGGAAAAAACAAAGCTTCCATGTTCATGTTGCACTGCAATGGCTTATAATGTGGGCTTTTCAAAGGCAAATACAGTATGTACAAGAAATGAATTTTACCAGGTAATAACAAACAAAGCAAAGATAGTTGAAGCACAGAAAATCACAACAAAATAGACTACATTTGATATTAGGTGATTGTGGCTTTGTGATACATGTTAGTGGCAAGATATTAAACAGTAAACAATGGATTTGAAGCTAGTAGTATATTGTTTTCATAAAAATTAAACCAGTACAGATGTAGCTTCCAGGTGCAAAGTTCCTGCATTTACTGAGAATCTCTCCTAACAGCCTCTCTCCTCTTTGTTGAGAAGACACCATTGTGAAATTGAGCAGAGCAATCTAAATTCTGTATTTCCCTAAAATCTATATCCCATCCTCCTGTTTTTCAGCCCCTCAGGATTATTAGTGAGAAGCAGAATCATCATCAGCATCTCCATCATCATCTCCACCATCTCCAATGCATATCCACTGTCACGAAGATGAAAGCAATGCAAATAGCAGCCTCTAACAGATGAACATGTTCCCCTTCTCTTGCGAAGCCATGAAATGGTGGCCATTCCTGAGACAACAGAATTTTCCTGGTTGATCTGAGCTCTCCCGGGATCTCCATGACTAGGGTTTACAGAATCGTTTAGGATTTTCATTAGTGCTTGAGATCTTAATCTCTCATTGCTTTCGGCTTCCTGATACTGTCAAAGTCTTACTTTCATTTTTTGAGTGAGACTCACTAGCACATTTTTTTAAAAAAATAAGGCTTTTTAATGGAAGTCCCACAGGTTCAGAGAGCTCTGATTCAAGTGTGCCACTTCTGGCTTTCTGGATTTGTTTTGGAAATTGATGAACACCCCTGTTTCAATTCAGATTCCAAATAACTCCCAAACCAAGAACACCTCCCTATTTCTCCTGGAGGCAAAAATGTTGAAGATGAGGCAATTCTACTTCGGGCACATTGCGACAAGGCAAGATTCTCTGGAAAAGACAATAAAGCTGGGAAAGGTGGAAGGCAGGAGGAAAACAGGAAGACCAAGTACAAGATGGACTGACTCCTAAGGAAAGCCACAAGCTTGAATTTACAAGAGCTGAGCAGGGCAATTGGGGACAGGACATTTTGGAGATGGCTCATTCATAGGGTCATCCTGAGTCAGATGTGACTTGACAGCACATAACAACATTGCTCCTTTAAAAATGATTTAGTTGCCACTACAGTGGTGCCTCGCTTTATGATTGCCCCATATTACGACGAATCCGCTTAACGATGGTCTGAATGGGGGAATTTTGCTTTGAGATGATCAGTTCCCTGCTTCGAGAACTGATTCTTCGCAAAATGACATTTTTTGAACAGCTTGACAGAGGTGCTGCGTTACCAGACTACGCCAGGGGGCGTAATGGTGAAGTGAACTGCCCAGAGATGAAACCAAACAGACACTGTTGTAGTGTTGAAAGTATTATTTACAATAAAGTCCATATATACAGGGGTAAATACAGTTTCTCTTGGTCTTTTATACAGTCCTGGTCATTCACAGTAGTTCTTCAGTTAGCAATGGTAAATTACAGTTTCAGTAACCAAATATTGTTACCAATATAAAGAGTCCTGCATCCACGAAGTCTTCTCCTCTCACCACGGAGATAGTCTTCTCCCAGGATCTTCTCCTTGCAATATGGCAAGTCTTCATCCAACGATGCAGAATATACAGCTCTCAGCAACAAGATCACCAGCAACACAACAACCAAACACTATCCAACAACCCAAACTACCCAAACTACCCAACAATTTGTCTCTGCAAGCTTGGCTAGTTTTATTCTTGGATGAACCAATCAAATTGGTTGTCACACAGCTGCCTCAATTAACTCAGCTGTGTTCCTTTGTTACATGTTGCTTCACTAAATCTGATCCTGTAACAACTTATTCACTGAATTGCGATGAACAATTCCCTAGGTTGACTTTGAGACCTGTCAATCTCCTCCAATTGTTTATAGCAATTCTGTAACATACATTATACATTGCCTTGAACATATACAGAGTTCTTCTTACATTCACATACATTATATCATTCCCAACATTTCACATGCTTTGTTATGTTTAGTTGGCCCCAATACTTTTGTCAAACAATCAGCTTTATTATTTTCTGTTCCACAGTATACCAGTTCAATTAACCCATTCTCTATGCTTTGCTTTACATTTTGGTATCTGATATCTGTGTGTTTAGATCTGCTTCTTACATTTGGTGAGTTTGCCATCTGTATGGCAGCTTGATTATCTTCAAAAACTTTTATTTGTGTTTTTATATTCACACCCAGATCTTGTGCCAATTGTTTATAGAATACTAGATCTGTACACAATTCAGATAATGCTGCATACTCAGATTCGGCAGAAGACAACGATATAAATTTCTGTCTAGCTGTCTTCCAGCTTATCAAACTTTCTCCCAAATGTACAGTCATGCCTGATGTTGATCTTCGGGTTATTAAATCACTCCCATAATTTGCATCGGCATAAGCAGTAATATACAGTTCTCCCACTGGTTCTAAATTTAGCTTTTTATTTTGTGCCTCCTTTAAATACCTAAGTACTCTTTTTGCTGATTGCATGTGCCTTTCATTCGGCTTGCTCACATTCCTAGATAGCAGATTTACAGCTATAGAGATGTCTGGCCTTGACCATCTGCTCAAATATAGTAAGCTGCCTACCAGTGATCTATATACATCAATATCACATTCTGGGCCACTCATATCTTCTTTCTCGAACTCTATGTTCATTGGAGTTGCTGCACCTTTACAATCCTCCATCTTATATTGTTTTAGGAGTTTTAATATTTTGCTCTTTTGGGCTATTTTAAATCCTTTCTTACTTCTTTCTATCTCTACTCCCAAGTAGTTACTTATTTCTCCCAAATCTCTCAACTTGTAGTGTTTCTTTAACATTTGGATTATTTCTTCAGCCTCTTTCTTATCTTTTGTAAATATGGCTAAATCATCCACAAACACTAATATTATAGCTTGTGTTCTCTCATTTATAAATAAACAAGGGTCAGCTTTTCCTTGCACAAAACCATTATCCTTTAAAGTTTTAGTTAAATGTTGGTTCCATTCATGGCCACTTTGTCTGAGACCATATAGACTTTTTTTAAATATCCAACATTTACCTTCACTTTCAATACCTGGTGGTATTTCCATATAAATTGTGTGTTTCAGGTCAGCATATAAATAGGCTGTTTCTATATCAACATGCCTGGTCATGAGATTATGCTTGGCTGCATAGGTCAAAGCAAATCTCAATGTTTCTGGTCTTAGAGCCGGTGCAAAAACTTGATCATAGTCGTTTGAAGTTTGTGCATACCCTTTTGCCACTAACCTTGCTCTATACCTCACATTACCATCGGCATCCACCTTTCTTTTAAATACCCATCTGGAACCAATTACTTTTGATTTTTCAGGCAGTTTCACCTCCTCATAAACTTTCAGTTGTTTTAATGAATTTAACTCCTTCTCCATTGCCTCTTTCCATTTTATTTGTTCTTTTTCAGGCATATTACATATGTCATCATATGTCTCTGGTTCAGCCACATTGAGACAGTAATAGGTCTCAGGCTTGTACCTGTCAGGAGTTTTTCTCTCTCTGCTAGACCTCCTAGGTAATTCTCTGTCCTCCTCGAGAGTTTCCCTCCTTTCTGAGTTGGATGGAATTTCTTTGTCAGTTTGCATATCTTCAGGTTCTACCTCTCTTTTAATTTCTTGCTCTGTTTGAGAGTCACTTTCATCTGCATTATCATCACTACTCTCATTCCTTTCAGACAATTTAATTATTGTTTCTGGGGGTTTGCATATTTTGTCCCAGTTACTGTGCTCATTAAATGAAGCACTGCTACTTATCACAAGTTTGTTGGTATTTGGCAACCCAAACCTAAATGCTCTCCTATTTTGTTGGTATCCAAGGAAATACATCAACCTGGCTTTCTTCTCTCCTTTTCTCCTTATTTCTTTTGGGATGTGAACCCAAGCAGGAGATCCAAATACATGTAAAAATTTTAAATTTGGTTTTCTCCCAGTCCAAACTGTGTAGGGTATGTTGTTTATTCCACTGTGCCAAAGAATATTAATATAAAAATTCGCACAAAGTGTAGCTTCACCCCAATATTTCTCTGATAGATTACTCCCCCTAATCATTGCCTCAGCCATATTCTGCAGAGTTTGGCCCCTTCTTTCAATAAAGGCATTCTGAGTAGGTGTATAGGTAGCGGCTCTCCTGTGAGTAATACCATTTTTCTTTAATATTGCTTGAAATTTGGCATTGGTAAACTCTGTTCCATTGTCAGTTTGTACCACCTTAACCTTTTTCCCTGTTTTACGCTCTACAAATTTGAGCCATCTTTCAAACTCTACATGTACTGCACTTTTATCCTTCATGAGATAGCAATATCCAAACCTGGACTTTTGGTCTTGGATAGAGAGAATGTATCTAGCTCCTCCTAATGATGCACTTTTGGGTCCAATTACATCAACTGACACCAAATCTAATATATTTTTCACTTGTACATCACTATGTTTCATTATAGGAGCTTTCTTACTCTTGGCTAATTGGCAAGCTTGACAATTCACATATTCATTGCATTGCTTTAAATTAACTCCTATTGAGTTTTCAATTGTTTTTCTCAATGTTTTGTAGTTTGCATGTCCTAGTCTTTGATGCCATAAATGAATACAATCTTTGTGTATACATTTGTTTTCATAGACATTATTAGCCTTAGTACAGTTTAGCCTATATAAATTGTTTCTAGCATAGCAATTCAATTTTTCATCGCTCTTGCTAGTTATTACACATTTCTCCTCATAGAAAGTGCTAACAAACCCATTCTTTGCTAATGAACTCACAGAAAGTAAATTATGCTTCAAATTTGGAACATGTAAAACATCTATTGGTCTAGCAATATAAGGCAATTTCACTTTACCTTTTCCCAGTACCTTAGCACTAACACCATTTGCTAAGCATACTTGTTGGTTGGATACAGGTTGGTAGTTAAATATTAGTTGTTTACTCTTACACATGCTGGCAGTTGCTCCAGAGTCGACAATCCACTCTTCTGCCTGTTCAGAGTTATGAATTTCCTCAGTCAGGCTTAGTGTTTCTCTCTTGCGTCTGGTTTGTTTTTCTTTTCCTTTCTTAAATTTACAGTCTTTCATCAGATGTTTTCTTGAGCCACAGGAAAAACAGCGTTTTCCAGAATGAATGCTTGCAGCTGTGTCCCCCTCCTCCTCACTTTCCTTCAGCTTATCACGGTGATTAGTGAGTTTGGAGTCTCGGAGCTGTTTGTTATCTTTTCTCTTTTGTTCTTCTTCCAACAGTTTGCTTGTTATATTAATTACTGTTAGCTCTGCTTGAGGAAGAATTTCTAAATTGGTCACCAGCTGATCATATGACTCATCTAATGAAGACAGGATAATAAATGCTTCTTGTATTTCTGTAAATGTGATGTTCTTTTCTCGTAAATCCATCAACATTGACTTCATTGCCTCTAAATGTTGAAGCATACACCCTCCAGCTTTCAGTCTAGTTCGGAAAAGTTTTCTGGCAATTTGAATCTGGCTTCCAACGTTATCTCTTACGAAGAGTCTCCTTAAATCCTCCCATGCCTGCTTTGCTGAGTTTTGGCCTCTCAGGTGGATAAGAAGACGGTCTTCTAGAGTTAACCCAATAATAGCCAGAGCTTTAAAATTTAGTGCTCTTTTTTCTTCATCTAGGACTGCTGGGGGATTTTCTACAATGTCCCATAATGCTTCCTTTTGTAATAGCAACTGAACCTTCTGCTGCCAAGTTGCATAATTCTCCCCATTCAACTTTTTTATGCACAGTCCAGCCATAGACATTTCGTTGGCCATTTTTACCACAGACTGTAGACCACACTACTAGGCTCTCTCTGGTCAGCAGTTTCTTCAATAACTTCTTAAATTTATACCTGGATGCAGTCTGGTGCACTGTCTGGGCCCATAACCAATTGACAGAGGTGCTGCGTTACCAGACTACGCCAGGGGGCGTAATGGTGAAGTAAACTGCCCAGAGATGAAACCAAACAGACACTGTTGTAGTGTTGAAAGTATTATTTACAATAAAGTCCATATATACAGGGGTAAATACAGTTTCTCTTGGTCTTTTATACAGTCCTGGTCATTCACAGTAGTTCTTCAGTTAGCAATGGTAAATTACAGTTTCAGTAACCAAATATTGTTACCAATATAAAGAGTCCTGCATCCACGAAGTCTTCTCCTCTCACCACGGAGATAGTCTTCTCCCAGGATCTTCTCCTTGCAATATGGCAAGTCTTCATCCAACGATGCAGAATATACAGCTCTCAGCAACAAGATCACCAGCAACACAACAACCAAACACTATCCAACAACCCAAACTACCCAAACTACCCAACAATTTGTCTCTGCAAGCTTGGCTAGTTTTATTCTTGGATGAACCAATCAAATTGGTTGTCACACAGCTGCCTCAATTAACTCAGCTGTGTTCCTTTGTTACATGTTGCTTCACTAAATCTGATCCTGTAACAACTTATTCACTGAATTGCGATGAACAATTCCCTAGGTTGACTTTGAGACCTGTCAAAGCTGATCGGCGGTTTCAAAATGGCCGCTGGGTGATTAAAATGGCTCTGCGCTGTGTTTAGGGACGGATTCCTCACTATACAGGCAGCAAAAATGGCTGCCGTATGGAGAATCTTCGCTGGACGGTGAGTTTTTACCCCATTGGAATGCATTGAACGGGTTTCAATGTGTTTTAATGGGGTTTTTATTTTCGCTTTACAATGTTTTCGCTTAATGGCGATTTTCCTGGAACGGATTATCATTGTTAAGCAAGGCACCACTGTATATGAAAATATCTACATACAGGGCCAATACAGCTCTACCCTATTGACTGCTTTTAGTCTGGAGGTTCAGTATAAAGAGGGTTCTGGTAGCACATTGTTATACTTTTATATAAAACATTCACCTGTAACCTTGAAGCATAGCCACACAGCCTGAGGCTAAAAGTCAATCCTTCCAGCTCTGCATTCATATGCATCTCAAAAATGTCAGAGCCCTCTTCAGATAACAGTTAAAAATCCTATGACTGGCAGACAATAGCGGCCTCTGCAGACATTGATTTGTTCATAAGAAAGGTTAAAATGAGGTCAGAAACATGAGCGCACAGGTAAGCCCCACCTGGAAATCTTCCCACCTTCCCTCATTTGTCTCATCTTTTCACATGAGGAAGAAAAATCATAAAACAATTCTCCTCAGCTTGTGAGACAGATGGTATCTCATGGTGTTTTTGAAAAAGGAAAAGAATAAAAAACCCATATGTGACAACCCCAGACCTACTGGGATATGCCACAGTTTCACTAAGCTGCCACCAACCATTCCCTATAAGAAGTCACACAGACCAGGGATGGATTTTTAACAAATAAGGGAATAGGGTTTATTTAAATAACACACAGGGAAAATAAAATGATCAAGTGAATAAGATACAGTAACGTGGCTTAGTCTCAATCATACATACACCAGTTTGGTTCACACAGAACACCTTTCAAATAAAGCACAGACCCTGAACCTATCAGTTCTGGCTAACCATACAGACACCTGAACCTATCAGGTTGGTACTGACTGACACACAGTAGTACCCTGTCTGACACACAGACTCCCACACCAGCTTCTTCTCTCAGCTTCTCCTTCAGCTCTCCTTCTTCTCCACACAAGCTCCACATATATATACAGTACAGCCCCTCCTCCTGATGTACCGCCTTCCACTCCCCATAGGTTGGAACTTTCCCTCCAAACCCATGACAGACAGGTAACATCAGTGCTGTATGTAACACCTCCCCTCTTTATAAGTTGTTTTGTAGGGGGAAAGCTAAAGTGCTTTTCACCAAAAAACAACCTGGATCCAAAACATACAAAAACAGTTATACATTAACATACAATACCATACTTACTCTAGGATAAACATCTCAATTAGGCATTTAAACATTTACCATTTACAATACATCAAGTTACCTTTATTCATACAAACCAGGCATGTTTAATAAACAAGTACATTTGACCTTTTTGGTCACCAAAATATATACATAGTCCATGTTCCTTCGCCGTCTTCATTCTTCGGGTCTTCTTGACAAGGCGTCAGCAACACAGTTCACTGACCCTCTGACCACCTTCACTTCAAAGTCATAGTCTTGCAGGTTTAAAGCCCACCTCATAAGTTTACTATTGTGGGTTTTCATTGTCTTTAACCATTGCAGTGGTGAATGGTCAGTGCACAGAATAAAATGTCTCCCCCAGATGTAAGGCTTGGCCTTCTGGATCGCGTAGACTATGGCCAGGCACTCCTTCTCCACGGTTGCCAAATGTCTCTCACCTTTCTGGAGTTTCCTACTCAGGTAGGACACTGGATGCTGGTCACCATTCTCATCCTCCTGGCAAAGAACTGCTCCTACCCCGCTGTTAGACGCATCGGTGTAGATGATGAACTCCCGGTCGAAGTCTGGAGCACGCAGCACTGGATAGTTGATGAGCGCCTCCTTCAACCTCCGGAACGCCTCCTCACAGTCGCTGGTCCATGGGATGCGGTCATCAGTCTTCTTCCTCGTCAAATCGGTCAACGGAGCCGCAATCTCGCTAAACCTCGGGATGAACTTTCTGTAGTAGCCCACCAACCCAAGAAATGATTTGACTTTTTTCTTGGTGCTGGGTCTAGGCCAATCACGAACTGCTTCTATCTTGGCCTCTAGGGGTTTTATCACTCCTCCCCCTACTATGTGACCCAAATATTTTATTTCTGGGCTACCCAGCTGACACTTGCTCTCTTTGCAGGGCCTAGGCCAAAGCACTTCCTCCCCTGGGTCAAAGTGCCTCTCCCTGGCTTTGAGGTCATACCATGTTTTCTGTCTGACCTTCTGAGCTTGCAGGTTTTCTGCTGCTAGCTCTAGGTTTCTCTTTAGGTCATTCATCAAGGTGTCTATATATGTCACAACGTCTTGTGGGTCATCCTGGGTGATCTGCTCCCAATTTTGTTTGATTAAATCAAGGGGCCCTTTCACCCTTCTCCCAAACAAGAGTTCAAACGGACTGAACCCGGTGCTGGCTTGTGGCACTGATCGATAAGCAAACAAAAGGGATTGCAGCTTCTGGTCCCAATTGTTTGGATTCTCTGCCAAGTAAGCCCTAATCATGCGCATTAGAGTCCCATTGAACTTCTCCGTTAACCCATTACTTTCAGGGTGATAGGCAGTGGTTTCCTTGTGTTTAATTCCACAGATTTGCCATAACCGTTTCATGAGCTTCGATGTAAACGATGCACCCAAATCTGTGATTATTTCTGAGGCGAATCCCATCCTGGACATATACCCCACCAAGGCATCTGCCACTGTGTTAGTTTCAATGTTAGTCAAGGGAATGGCTTCAGGGTACCTCGTGGCATGGTCCACAATGGTGAGAATGAACCTGTTCCCCCTCTTTGTGGCCTTGGGCAAAGGTCCCACAATATCCACCCCTATGCATTTGAACGGAGTGTCAATCACAGGCAAAGGGCACAACTTTGCTTTAGTCCTGTCACGGTTATTCCCCTGCCTCTGACACACATCACATTGTTTACAGAACTCCTTGATCTGCTTCCCTATTTCAGGCCAGTAAAAATTCTGTGTAATTCTCTGTTGTGTTTTGTTCACCCCTAAGTGCGCAGCAAACATGTCAGAGTGCCCCCTTTTTAAGATCATGGGGCGATACTTTTCAGGTACCACCAGCTGGCTTCTGATCCCATCTCCCCCTTTTGAGATATTCCTCAGGGTCTCTCTATATAAAATCCCCTTTTTCTCACAAAATCTCACTGGGGTTTCAGGTGTTAGCTGGGCGTCTGTCACCTGTTCAAAACACTTTTGGAGAGTGGCGTCTGCCTTTTGCTCTTGGCCAAATCGGCTGTCTGTGGTTAAAGTTTCCACCACAGCTTCGGAACTCCCCTCTGCTTCCGTCTCGGGCTCATCAGTACCCCCCTGAACTGTCTCCGTGGTAGCTTGTGAGCGTGTAATCACTAGCACCCGTTTCACATGTTCAGCCAGGTCATTTCCCACGAGCACGGCTGCTGGCAGAGTCGATGAAATCGCTAGCCGCCAAACTCCCCTCCAGCCTTGAAAGTTCACAGGTACCTCCGCTACTGGCAGCGAGATCACCTGTCCCTCAATCCCTGCCACCTTTATGCTCTCATTCGGGATTACATACTCCCTAGGAATAATATCTGGATGGCACAGGGTCACCTGGGAACAAGTATCCCTCAGCCCCCTATACTGATGGTCAAGTATTCCTACGTCCACTCCTGCGGTTTCAAACAACTGCGAATCTGTTCTCACTAGTAAGCAGCGCTTGACCTCCACAAGAGGACCATTTTCCCCAGCCTGATCAGCAGATGTATCTGTTCCAGATTGAGTAGCCATGGCAACAGGCTCCCTCAGTGACAAGGAGCTTTGCTCTTTCTGGACACAGAACACAGCTTTTGGCTTGGTTCCACTCAAATCATGAGGCACATTTCCTTTTAGCTGCTTTAATTTCTCACACTCTGAGATTAGATGGCCCTTTCCTTGACAGAAATAACATTTTCTGCTATATTTTGAGTCTTTCTCATCTTGTTTTGGTTTTCCCTCCAAAATCTGAGGTCTTGGTTTCGTGTCTGAGGGCTTCCCTTCACCATGGGCCCCTCCCACTTGCTGGTTTTTTCCTGGTCCCTGAGAGTACTTGCTGTAGGTCTCTTTAGGTTTACCTATAGATTTCCCCTCACCTAAGGGCTTTCTTATTTGGGAAATAAAATCTGCGATCTCGGCCGCCTCTGCCACAGATTTCGGTTTCCTTTCCCTCACCTGGAACTTCAGTTCCCCATGCAGGACTGAATAAAACTGTTCCAGCGCTATCAGGTCTTTGAGCTGCTGGAAGGTCTCTGTTCCCTCCTGAGATAGCCATTTCTCTAGCAGCCTCACCAGTTGGGCCCCCACTTGGGTAAAAGTCTGCTCTGGTTTCTTTGTGAGTGACCTGAATCTTTGCCTCAGCTGTTCCGCATTTATCCCATGTCTGGCAAACACCAGTTTTTTAAACTCTGCGAAATCTCTCAGCAATTCCTCTGGCATCTCTGCATAAACTTCTGCCAGGCTGCCACTGATTAAAGATCGCATGATGGTCATCTTCTCAGTTTCCCTTACTGAGAAGTCCACAAACGCTCTTTCCACTAGGGAAAAGAACACCTCAGGGCAATCCCCCTTGTGGTACACAGGGAATTTCTTCAGGTCAGTTTTAGACAATTGGCCCCCCTCAGAATCCCTATTGTTATTATTGTTCTGATTCATCAGTTCCAATTTTCTTAACTCAAACGCCATTTTCTCTCTTTGCAATTCCAATTCAAATTGTCTCTGTTTCTCCCTTTCCCTTTGCTCCATTTCAAATTGCCTTTCCCTTTCCTGCATTTTTTCTTTCTCTAATTCAAATTGTCTTTGTTTCTCTCTTTCCTCCATTTCCCTCACCCTCAGTTCATGCTGTTGGGCTAGGAGCAATTTTCTGAGTTCTGGGTTCTGTTCTCCCGTGCTGTCATCCTGCACTGAGCCAAATTCATCCTCAGAACCTTGGTCTACCTGGGGTTCCCTCACTTCACCCATTTCTGCCATTTGGCTTCGAGTCAAGGGCATAATCCCCCCCCAGAACAGGCTGCTTTCAAAAGTCAAGCCTCAAAATAAAGCGACCACTTTTTTTTTTCTTTTGCCTCAGAACCAGCCTTCTATAGATTGCTGCTGTTCTTCAGCACTAACTTGCAACTGTTGCCAGCCAGAGTCTACCCCCCTCTGCTAGGCCTCTCAGCAGACAAGCTAGATCACTGCTACTTCACACAGCTTTGCCTCAGCTTTTTCCCGCCAAAACAGGTTGCCTCAGAGCTCCCTAATCTAGTCCCACCAATCTGAGGTCACACGTTCTTCCACTAGCCTACCTCCCCGTGAGGCAAGCCTAGAAGATTACCTACGCGCTCTCAGATTGTCCCTGACTAGACCCCCCTTGCTCTGGGCACACTTGCCAAGGCTTTGCTGGACCACTGGACAACTGGACCAGTCGTATCCCACCGCTGCCACCAATCAATGTGACAACCCCAGACCTACTGGGATATGCCACAGTTTCACTAAGCTGCCACCAACCATTCCCTATAAGAAGTCACACAGACCAGGGATGGATTTTTAACAAATAAGGGAATAGGGTTTATTTAAATAACACACAGGGAAAATAAAATGATCAAGTGAATAAGATACAGTAACGTGGCTTAGTCTCAATCATACATACACCAGTTTGGTTCACACAGAACACCTTTCAAATAAAGCACAGACCCTGAACCTATCAGTTCTGGCTAACCATACAGACACCTGAACCTATCAGGTTGGTACTGACTGACACACAGTAGTACCCTGTCTGACACACAGACTCCCACACCAGCTTCTTCTCTCAGCTTCTCCTTCAGCTCTCCTTCTTCTCCACACAAGCTCCACATATATATACAGTACAGCCCCTCCTCCTGATGTCCCGCCTTCCACTCCCCATAGGTTGGAACTTTCCCTCCAAACCCATGACAGACAGGTAACATCAGTGCTGTATGTAACACCATATTATTAACGTAGATGATGCAAATAACACTTTATTGCAAATAACAAAAATTGTATAAAGCAAGAATGGGCTACTGCTTACTTGAATGGACTTTTAAAGAACTGGAAATATTAGATGGATTGTTTCTCAAAAGGAAGTGACATTAATTTTGGACAGCAAGTGAAAATAAAGGAGAGCTCGGTGAGAAAAGAAAAATACTCCTTCTCTTTTTAAAATTGGATATGAGGAATTTTGTGGAGCTCCAAAATTCATATCGGAGTTGGGACAGCTAACATGAAGAAGAATTGGGAATTTAGCAAGTATATTTTATGTTCCTGCCATCAGTATTCTAAAATGTTGGGACACAAGTAGACATAGGGATGAATAAAAAAAGCAAATTGCAATATTCATTAAATATCACTGATTTGTTAAATATTCATCCCTTCATATTTGTCAGTTCCAGAGACCCTGGCGAATATGAAGAGATTAATATTTGTCCATTTTTATTTGTCCCCCATACGAAGAAAGGGAAGGCTACTCTTCCCTCTCTGCCTATGGGCCCGCTGAGCAGATGATCAGCAGGCCCATCATCAGGCAGGCCATGGCGGCAGATGCCACCGCAGCAAGCGTTGGTCAATGGCAGTTGCGTAGGTCACAGTGGAAGCAGCCCGGACTGTAGGCACAGATGACGGCAGCCAAGGTGGCAGGGGGTAGTGGGAAGGGGGAGCAGGCTGTGAGGGGGGTCACCTTTTTTTTTACAGCCTTGGGCTGTCTAAAAAAACCACAAAAAACCCAGACAAACCAATTTGTGGTTTGTTGGTTCATGAGGAGGAAATTCATGGTTTGTGGTTTGTCAACTTTGAGAGACAATGAACCAAGATGAATCGCCATTTTGGTGGTTTGTTCCCATCTCTAGAAGCAAGGGTCAGCATCAGAGGTGTGTAGATTTTGCATTTTTTCTATATAGCAAAGCTGCAGAACAATTTGGGGAGTTTTAATCTGAAAACACAAATCTGCACACCTCCAGAGAAAAGTGGCAACTACCTACAGTCCATAAAACAGGAGAAAAGATAGAAGAAAAGTGAACCTGAAGACGCTACATGTGATGGCAGAACACAAAGAAGCTCTATTTCACTGGTTCTTAACCTTTGTTACTCAGATGTTTTTGGACTGCAACTCCCAGAAGCCTTCACCATCAGCTCTGCTAGCTGGGGTTTCTGGGAGTTGCAGTTCAAAAACACCTGAGTAACAAAGGTTAAGAACCACTGCTCTGTTTCATAGTTAAGAATTCATAAGATATGTTGTGATGCGAAGGAAGGTGCAACCAATGATGGATCCAGTGGAATCTGTTCAAATGGTTTATTATAACTTATTAATTCCCTCCAGTTGTTATTTTTGTTTGCGTTTTATTTGTAACCTCACATGTTGTCTGTAGTTTGAGTGACTGGGAGGAACTTTTCCGGGCTGGGCTGATTGTTTCTCTATCCAGCACTAACCTTTAAGCCCTTGAAATCAAAGAGTACCTTGTCTCTCTGCTGAGTATTCTATCCCTCTCTTTAGTCAGTTGGTGGCAGTTGTTTATTGCTGTTGATTTGTTAGTTTGGCTGCTAATATGTGCACAGTAAAGAAAGCAATATACACAAGTCTGATTTCAGGCAACTTTCTCTTTCTCCTACAAATATCTCAGACTGAGTTACTGAGATTTTAAGTGCCACTTAATCAGAAAGGAGTGGACCCTAGAGAATGTGAAACTATTCTTCTTTGTGGATCTCTGTGCTTCTGCTGTGGAGCAAAACCAAATTTTATCAGAAATTCAAAACTCTGCAATGTTTTTCATATAGATTAAAAAAAAAACAATGCCCTGAACCTCGTGTATCTTCAAAATTCCTCTGTACAGGATACAAGCCTCTGAAACAGCTATGATGAATATGATGACCTCTTCAGGTTTAATTACCACTATACTGTACATGGCCATTTTGGACAAAGGAGGACTCAACACATAGTATTACTTATCTGCAGCATAATTATTAAAAAGAAACAATTGCTTGTCATTTGACAGAAACAGCAATTGCCAGTGGAATTGTCTAACATTATGGCCAGGTACATTTTTATGATTCTCTCTTTCATAATTTCAACTCATTAAGTACATAAACAGGATTTGTTATGGTGACTAAAATGAAAGTAAAAAGGAGAGGGGTTGCCTCATTCAGAAAACACTTAATTTCCATCACAGCTATGGGCAAACAACAACAACAACACAACAGAGGAAAAAGCAATTACAACACAAGCATCCTGCTCCCCAGCAAATCACTTCTAACTGCTTCTTCTAAGACTTTCTAAGCCAGTGATCCCCAAATCTAGGACCCGGGCTGTTTTGAAACTGCCATTCCCAAAGCCTTACTCAGCACAGACAATAGTCAAGGGTTCTATGAGTTATAATCCAAGAATATCTGGGGCCTTACATTTTGGAACTTCTGCTTATGTGGATTTATGCTGGCATAAGTGTAACTGCTTAAATAACAGCAGATTTCTCTTAACAGGTCACCGCCCACATTTGTAGCCATGCACCAATCTGCTTGACTAGCACAAGACCAGAAATATCAGCAGCAAGTCATTATTCATCCAAAAAGCCATTGAACAAAGAAAGTGTTTTCATACAAGGACTACATATGTATTTGTACATGCATACAACTCTAAGCTCATATATGTTCTTCGTTTCAACTACCACTGAGATCAAGGGATGGTTCTGCTGGGCAATGAGAAAAGATGTTCACTGCTAGATAGCTCAGTGGTGTGGGTAGTTAGTTGGGAGTTTAATTTCCCACTGTTCCTCCTTGACAGGGTCTGGACTCAATGATCCATAGAGTCCTCTCCAGCTCTGCAGTTCAAAGATGATAATGATGATGATGAACTATCAGTGTTTAGAGAGCACTATTTGGGGTGGGGGGAGATTCAGTGCTCCCCTGCCATCTCCACCAAGATCACCAGTTTCCCACTGCTATTACTCTGATAACACTGAAGTGTGTAAGAATTGCAACTACAGTGTACGGCTATTCAGATTTTAAATATTATTGCTTATTTTGATGATGATGTATGTTTTCAAAGGAAATAATCGGTGATCTAGGTAACATTTATTTAACATAAAGTGTTCTGTTTCAGAATTTCCAATAATATTTTCTTACCCTAGCATCTGGTGTACAGGAATTAATCTTTGGAAATCTGGCTACCCATGTAGAAAATAACAAAGCATGTTTATGTAAAACAAAAAATCAATATGTGCTAGGTGACTGAATTTTAAAAGTGAAGGAAAGCTAGTATCGAATACTGTAACTGTCAATATATTATAAAGACAGTTGCGTGGAATAAATAACACTAATTTCAAAGAATACACGTTTCCTACATTTTTCTAACATAGATGACCAGGTTCTTGCTTGATATGTCGAACAAAACTAGCATAGTACCATATTTTCCCATTTATAAGACAACCCAGTGTATAAGATGATCCCCCCTTTTCTAACCCCAAATTAGAAAATTTGATCTCTGCTTTTCCCTTCCTTTTGCTAAGCCACGGAGCTTAGCAAAAGGAAGGGAAAAGGAGGGATCAAAGGGCTCCTTTTGACTGCCGTTTTTCCTTGCCTTTTGCGAAGCCATTGGGCTTAGCAGAAAAGAAGGGTGGGCTCTCAGTGGGTAAAGCAGTCATGAAAGTGTTTCAGGATCAAAGGACTGCAATCATGCAGCCCTTTCATGGCTGCTTTACCCAAAGGGAGCCTTCCCTTCCTTTTTGCTAAGCCCTGTGTCTTCACAAAAGGCAAGAAAAAAGGCAGTCACTTTGACAAGCCACTTTGAAGCCATTGGGCTTAGCAAACAAGACCCATGGCTTTGCAAAAGGCAAGGAAAAGTGGCAGTCAAAGTAACCGCTGCTATTCCTTGCCTTTTGCAAAGCCACGGGGCTTAGCAAAAAGGAAGGGAAGGCTCCCTTCCTTTTTGCTAAGCCCTATAGCTTCACATAGAAGTGTTTACCATTCCCTTCTTCTGGGGGCATCCTGGGACTGTGCAGCTGTCCCAGGGCTACACAGGCTTTTGTTTGTTTATACCCCTCCTTCAGAGAATCAAACTCCCAACCTCTGGATCCACAGTCAGATAGCTAAATCACTGAACTACTTCCAAGTAAATAAGTATTGAGTTTCAGCCTGAATGTAGTCCATTCCATTCCACCATTCTAATCTTTTCCCTTATGCAGAAACCATTCAGCCCCCTGGCCCTTTATGTGGCATAGATTACAGTCAAAATTTGCAATAGCCCTTGAAAGCTACAGCAGTGTAAATGATGCTTTAAACCTATAAAGCTGTGCAGACCATTTAATGGTGTATGCAGGAGGCATCACCATGTGAAGATGATTCTGCTGACATTGCTCTCTTCACTGTAGCAATATTCATGTGTACTATTTATATTTTTGTTGCATATTGTGCAATCTGAGTGCTATCGTAAGTAGGCTTGACAACACACAATTATTGTTATTATTCAACAAGTCAGACACAGTTGACATCTGCGTTTACAGAGAGCAAATTCCACAAAAACATGAGGGCTGATGAAAAGAGAGTTGACATGGAAAATCAGGAGGTTCCAGTCTTCTTGGCAGATATCAAAGATTATGGAAACTAGAATAATAGAAATACAGTTGAAACATATACAGGTCTGGAACAGTATCATTAAGCCCAAGAGGACAACAGCATGGCTGATGTGCTCAGAAAAGAGGGGAAAAAACCTCTGAGGCAAGAAGAGTTCCTTCACAGAATGGATGCCTTGTCCAGACAAGGAGAACACAACAAAACAACCCTTGGCAAAAGCAGGATAGAAGTGAAGCAAACAAACAAACAAACAAACAAACAAACAAACAAGGACACTAGAAATAATAATGGAGCATCCTTGGGAGTTTGTTGGGTGATTGGAGGACAAGGAAGTTAGAGGGCTGATAAATGAGAATGAGGAGATTACGGAGAAGCTGAGTGAATATTTTTGAGGCTGTCTTCCCTGCAGAGGATTTACAGTGGTGCCTCGCGTAATGAGCGCACCGTTTAACGACGAATCCGCATAGCGATGTGGATTTTACTATCGAAAAACCGATTGCATCGCTATGTTTTCAAACAGCTGATCGGCAGTTGCAAAATGGCCGCCGGAAGAAGAAAATGGCTGCCCGCAGCGTTTTCGCGCCGATTCCTCGCTTACCGAGGGGGCAAAAATGGCAGCCGGATTGAGGATTCCCGCTTAGCGATGAATTTTGTCCCCATAGGAACTATGGGTTTTGCCCCATATAGCAATGTTTCCGGATAGCGACGATTTATCCGGAATGGATTATCGTCGCTATGCGGGGCACCACTGTATTCTAGACACCTGTGCATCAACTACTATTTTAAAGAAAACAGATCAGGAAAACTGAAGCAAATCGTTGTGACAAGAGGCAATGTCTGTATCAAAAGATTAAAACATTTAAAAAATCATTAGGTGTTCATTAGGGTCATGCCTTAGCTCCCTAAACCAGCCCACACAAAATATGAAAGAAATATAGTCCAAAATCAGGAGTGTATAAGTCTCATAACAAACTTTATAAGGGGATGTGTGAAGAATTGTTTCCAGGCTGTGACCCTCTTCAAAGGTGCCAGAGCCCCCCCAAGGGGCCATATGGCTCCCGTTAAAAATGACTATTCTAGGCTGTCTTAGACCAACTTCCTGGACAAATGGGAAAGTGGCTTGGTATTTCCTGGGAGAAAGATTAACCTCTATAGATGGCAACCATCAAAACAATAGAACCGTCACAAAGACCCAGGTCACCCTGGAAGCGTCAGGCCAGTTTCCCTTTTCTAAAGGAAATAGGCCCAAGAAAGCCTAGAAGATACAGCCTATTCCAGGTGAGAGACGTGTAGCTTCTGTAGGTGTGTGTCTGCGGGCATGAGCTCCCAGAATTCTGTCTTGACAGTTATTGGAAAATTCTGGGAATTGGAATCTGAAACGAAAACAAGCAAAACAAAACAAACAACTCAAACCAACCAAACAAAATGAATGTCACATCCCTTCTAACATCCCCTCATCTCCAAAAAGGGCTTCCTGCTCCGGGTCTAGGTTTTCATATTGCCCCATTAACTTGCTTTTACCTGGATCATGGCTCATTTACTTAAATTCTACTCATGCCCATTTCTGGCTGCTCTTTCAGTCCTTGCCTGCCTTCTAGCCATTATGGCTTCACAAGGGCCCATCCCTTGTCTCAGGTTTACACCCTGAAATCTCAGGGGGACAGATTAATTGCTGACATACCAACCCTCAGTGGTGGTAACATGTTTAGGAAACTCTCTTCCATCAGACATCCATGTGTCCCTCACACCTGTGTCTTTCAGGATCCAGTTAAAAACATTGCTATTTGTACATGCTTTCAAATACTTGATCTGTCTTTTACTGCTGCTTGTTCATATTATGTTTACTGTATTAGACCTTCATAATTTGTGACATTAGATATCTGTAATTTGTTACTTTAACTGTAGCTGTGCACAAGTGGCCTTTTTAATATTCTCTATTTCTTAACTGAGAAATTGAATGAACAATTTCACAATTTTTCTGCAGTGAAAGGACATATTCTACAACATTCCTCAGAGGTGGGGATCACCATTAGCGCTGGTTGCAGCATTATTGTGTCCCCCTTTCTCTAAAGGATTTTGTTTTGTTTTGTTTTTGCATTGCCTCTGAAAACGGTAGCTGCAGTAATTGTGCTAGGAGCCTGGCCCCCATTTTGGTTCCTCTACAATGCCTCCACCCAGTGTCATTCTAGGGCATTTAAATATATATTTAAGTGCTCTAGAATGACACTATATATATCTGAAAGGTGGTATTTCTGTTTCCAATGAAGAAAGAACAAAAAATATAATATGTTTAAAGAAAATCTAAACAATATCTTCTCCAGACCACACTCACTGACATTTTTCATTTCAGAGAAACATAAAATTTATATCTGTTCACACTGCACTTACAATCTGTGAATTAAATTCCTGTCCTTCATTGAATAATCACACAGTTATAAATAAATCAAGAGCAGAACTTTAGGTACAAGCAGAACAATATTATGCATTTGTAATGTGTTACATGTATGAGAAATCAGTTTAATTTTATATTTCTTTTTAAAATTCATTTATTATTTTTAAAAACTAGGGATAAGGTAAGGAGTACAAAAGGTAGAGGGGGATATGGGGGGAAGAGGGAGAAGGAGAACACAAAATGTACTGTCATCCAATCTGTTCATGTTGCGATATCAAGTCGAGTTTTTGCTTTTCTACAATTTGATTACCCTCCAGGTTTCAACTTACAGTTACATCTTAGTTTAATTCTATGTTATTTAAGCACTATCTGGTGACTCAAGCCATTTATATAGTAAATCCGATCGTTCAGTTGCCTTCTGTATTGGACAGTCTTTCAATACTTCTGTTAGAATATCCATTTCTGCCACTTCCCAGATCTTCTCAATTAATTCCTCTTGTTTTGGTATCCCTGACTTCTTCCAGTTCTTAGCATAAAGAATTCTGGCTGCAGTGACTATATATATAAAACTAGATAATTCTTTGTCTTATCTATATTACATGGTATAATGGTCAGTAAAAGTAATTAGGTGGTTAGTGGAACATTACAAAGCAGTATTTTTTGTAACAGAGTATGTACTGCTATCCAATACTGTTTCGCTACTCTACAAGTCCACTACATATGGTAAAAACTTCCCTCTTGTGCTTCACACTTCCAACAAACACTTGACACCTCTGTATAAATCTTTGACAATTTTTTCCAGAGTCATATGCCACATATAAAACATCTTATATATGTTCTCCTTGAAATTTACCGATTTTGTGAGCTCCGTTATTTTTCCATATTTGCAACCACTGATCAATATCAATATTATGTCCTATACTTTGTGCCCACCTAATCATACATTCTTTTACCATCTCATCTTGCATTTTAGATTCAAGCAAATAATCATACATTTTCTTAATTACTTTATCATTTGAGCCCAGCAGAATTTTATCAAATATTGTTTGTTCTGTGTAAAAGCCCTCTATTTTATCTTTTCTATACCTCGATTCCACTTGTGCTCTGGACCACCACTCTAGATATATGTTTCGTGTTTCTAACTCTTCTTTGGACCTTAGCTCCAAAGAAGAGTTAGTTTAATTTTATATTTCTTGTAGGAGACAGAAAATACTACGACAATACAAATAAGTTAATAGTTGCATTTTTAAAGAAACTAAGTTCTGTAAAGGCTCAGAGCTTTGTTTTGTTTACAGGCTGCCTTTCTCCCAATAAGGGAATACAAGGCAGCTCACAAAATGAATAGAATAAAATTTAAAGCATAATAAGTTAAGCATTACAAAACAATTTAACTACAGTATACACTAATTAAAATACAATTAAATAATTTAAAGATGGGTCTTCAGCTATTGACTGAAGGAGAAAAGGGTAGAGTCTACCCTGATCTCCCCAAGGGAGAACATTCCATAGCCTGGGAGATGCCACAGAGGAGGCAGTCTCTTGTGGTCTCATCAACTATGCCTACACTGGCAATAGGACCAAGAGAAGGGTGTATATTCTTGATCAATACTATTGATCTATATACTTTTGTACCGGCAAATGTATTATTAAGTTCTTGTTCACCAGCAATACTATTTTCTGGACAAGCACTTTAGAGCAACCAGTAAATCTAAGAAGTAAACAAGAACCTTACCTAGCCTGTAGCCGTAGGGGCTAGTGAAGTGAAGCAAAACATTAACATTAGATGCTTCATTTCATAAAGTCACCCCAAAGCACCAAAGAAACTATCAGAACTGAAGAAATGGAAGGAGTAAGATACACTTTAACCAATCTTTGTTTGAAACTGGCAGCATGAAGTGGAGAACCCATTCTAAAGGTGTTGTGTGATACCTCTATTCCATTATATGTAATTTCTGATTTAACTCAAAATTGACTTCTAGTAGGTGAACAGTCTATCCAATAAGTGGATTTCATTGGCAGCCTTTTTCAAGCAGGCTCCCAGCAAATTGGCAACATTTTCTACTCAAAAGATATTTCTGGGATTCCAAGATGCTATGATTGAATTCTAGCACCCTTTCAATTTTACTGATAAATGCTTCAAAAATGTCAACTAGCTTTAACCTCTCTTCATTGAAAGCAGTTGGTGGTGTACCTTTTTCTTTTCCCAGCCTCCATCATTGCTGAATCCATAAAGAATCCAATTAAACTATTGATGGTATTAGAAAATGGAATATATGCAAAGACTGCCAATGTATCTGTTTAGCTGTTGGAAATCATGAAATACACTAAGGCTGCTCCAATTGCTTTGTGAAATTCTTGTGCACTTGTCATTTGTTATGTAAGAATGCAGATGTCTTTACTCAAGGAAAGAGTTGGATTTATCAGTATATTGTATTTCCTTAGGTGCACTAAGGAGCAATGACAGAGACAGTTGTTATGAATTTGATAGTGATACTACCACACAAACAAGAAAAGAGAGACCAAAGATTGGGAAGAAAGACAAACCTTAGCATTCTAAAGTCAATGACTCAAAACCCATACAGAAATGCAGACATCCATCTATCCACACATACACACTTAATCCTGTGTGTTTTATGTGCTGTCAAGTCACGACAGAGTTATAACAACCCTAATAGGGCTTTCAAGGTAAATGAGTTTCCATGGCTGGGTGGGGAATTTGAACCCACATCTCATAAATCCTAATCAATCACTTCATTCACTACACCACACCGACTAACACACTCAATCCTGGTAGTAGAAATAATTAAATGGAGGAAGAGGAGGCGGAGATGATGAAAATGATTCATTTGATTTGAAATGAAAGTTAACACTAATGGAAGTCTTTTTAATGTTTTAACTACACAAATCCCAGATTTATAATATGACAACCATGGATTATTCTACTCCACCCCATGGATGCCCCATCCTGTGATTGCTTCAGAAATACACACATGGTCCAGATTTGTTCCATTATATCTACATTTGTCTGAAGGTAGTGTGCAGATTTTTCAAAACATTATGCAAATAATACATACATGGGACCAGAAGATTGGGGAGAATGTGCATGGAAATATATTTACTTTCATGCTGGAGGTGGAGGAAGAAAAGGGTCTGCAGCCTGTTATGGAGCCAAGTCAGAATGAGCTTGGTGGAAAGCTTGAGGAGATCGAGCTTGACTGATTGACCCATCACAACAAATAACACATTTTGTTATTGAGACAGTTATATTAGTCTCACAATTTACTATATGGAATATGTCCTGAAATGGCAACAGCAGTAACAAAGCAACAAGAGTAACAAACTCAAGAAACATCACTGCATCACTATAAATGCTCTTACAGTGTGATACAGGCTTACCAAGCAAGAATGTGCTCCTGAATTCAGTTCAGGTTTAGTGTAAGTTAACTGTGTAAAGCAGAACTGGGAAGCCTGTGGCCTTATACTTGTTACACAAGCAGCCATGTGCTCTACCCAGTATGGCTAAGGGTTGGGGAATTGAAAGAGTCCAATGTCTAAAGAGCCAAAGGTCTTCAGGTGGCCACAACTGTAGCCTTGGTGTCTTCCACATTTTGCCATAAGAAAACAACTGAATAACAAATGAATATAAGCTGTACTCAGGTGGCACGATGTTAAATCCACATGGATGGATTTTATATAATTAAAAAATGTTTTTTAAAAAGAAAACGACTTCTAAGACGCCTATAACCACTATACTGAGGAGGCCAAAAGGGAAGGGAAACACTGAAAGGTAGTCAAAGGTTATAAAGGGATTAAGTGAGCAAAATGCAATTTTCCAGACTTCGGCTTAATTATCATTGGGAGTGGAGATGAAGGTGTGAAGCAAATAGGTTTAATGTGAAAGTGAGTTTAGAGAAAAGGAATCTAGAGAAATTATGAGAATGGGGAAAGAGGGGGATTAATATGATGCTGTCAGTGCAAGCTACACACTATCCTGATGAATTCCACCACCATTTGTCATACGCTCACAGCAATGTAAAGAATACTTGAAAAATTACGCCTGTTTGGGTAGACTGCTGGTTGAGAAATTGCTTAGACCTCTCTGAACAAAGCTAAAGCAAGCTAGATGAACAGAGAAAGCACAGAAAATTTGCTGCTTGATGAAAGAGATAGACAGCTCATCCAATGATTCTTGGTTTTAAAAAGTTCATGAAACATATAACAGCTGTTTGCATATTTTGATTAACTCATGTACTGTGTGCAAAAAACTATTGCAAACAAAGGTGCTCTAATACTGGCATTAAATACTTCATTGTTTTACAGGTGAGGAGGAAAAATGCCCACAAGATTGAAATAAGTGAGGATTTACATGCCTAGAAACTGATCATACTGGATCTTACTTTAGCCCTGGTAGCAAGATAGTATCATTCATTGTATGTGGGAGTAAAGCTAAGTCAGCATAGGACCAGCCACATGTCACACACAGCCCTTTGTTCCAGCATCTCTCTCTCTCTCACACACACACACACACACACACACACAGAGAGAGAGAGAGAGAGAGAGAGAGAGAGAGAGAGAGATCCCACATCCTACACAGTGACCCTATCCCTTCCTTTGTGTGAAGCAGCACAGTCCTTTTTCTGTAGGGTTGTACATAGATCACTGAAGTCTGTTTGGAAGGTCATTCAGCTCTACCAAAGGAGACCTGATTTGACGTCTCACCTGATCCAGACATAATATTGAGATTTCTGAATATTGAGAAACCTCTCCCTTCTTCAGCTGAAACACACAAATTGTATAACTTGTGAAGGGAGTGGCAGCATGATGTTTGGCAACAAGGTCCAATGAGGATTCAATGTGCCAAATTCCAGACTTGCAGCCTTTCAGGTTTGGAGACCAGCCATAGAACTCAGTTGCTTAGGCATCTGGATGCACAGTCAGAAGTTGAGAGTTTGATTCCCCACTATGCCTCCTTATGGGACCTTATGGTCCATGAGGTCCATTCTGACTCTGCAGTTCTAAGATGAGGATGATTCCCAAAATAATTCTAACTGAATTCTAGTTCTTCCTTTTACAAACTAATATGTTTTTGTCTTTTTATGATGGAAGTGTCTTTCTTTCTTTCTTTCTTTCTTTCTTTCTTTCTTTCTTTCTTTCTTTCTTTCTTTCTTTCTTTCTTTCTTTCTTTCTTTCTTTCTTTCTTTCTTTTCTTTCTTTCTTTCAACTCCCTTCTCTCTCCCTTATCTTTTTCCTTCCTTCAATTTTGTAAAGTTGTAATGAATGGTGTGATGGAGCCAATTCTAGCTAATCATCAAAGTCTTCCAGTTCTAGGCCTTTTTCCCCATGTGAACCCACCTATTTAGGAGTGTGAAAGTGTGTATGTGAGGTAGAACTCCTTGAATGGGAAATTATGGGACATGTAGCCCCCCCCCAAAAAATAAGAAAATCCCATCTCTACCAAACATTGGTAAGGCAGTCAGATACAAGTTATGTTAGATAAGGGAAAAGAAAAAAATGTGTGTTTCAAAGTATTCCCAGGAACTGAATAATAAAAGAAAATACATTCTGTAGTAACACTACTACACAAGGGCGTCTCACCTTGTCCTTGATTTTTTAAAAGGGAAGAGACATTCAAGGCAGTCCTCCAATCTCCTATCTTTTCTTGTATGAGCTGAATGTGGCATCCATAGCTCTGTCTCTGTCTAAAGTTCCAACAATCCTGTGAAGTGGGATAGACTGAGAATGAGCAGGTGCCCCAAAGTAGTTCAGTGAGTTCCTTGGTGCAGTGGGAATCTGAACCCAGACTTCTGATGCCTACCACTCAGCTGCTAGAACCACAACTACTCTAATACCTGTTACTGCAGGACTAGAACAGGAGAAGAAAAGCTCAACCCACTCATGGAGTTACAATTACTAAATAAACAGCAGTACACCTGTACATAGTAGAGTGTTACCTCACAGATTTCCTGGTCTACCTCTCTTCGTATCAGCTGAACGGTCCTTCTCCTAGCATTATCTCAACTCACCTATTGTGATGTTTCAACATTCTTCACTGAGCAATTAAAAACTCCTGCATTTGCTATAATAATAAAATGTATCCTGGAATAAAAATCCAGGTGCTCAATCAGGACTCATCTGCCACTGATGCAAGTTTTAATTCCTTCTTTAATAATAAGTCAGAAACTACTGGGGTGAAAAATTGAACTTTTATTTTTATCACCTCATCACATCCTATTTCCATACTCTCATATGAACTCCATAACCACTAAGGGAGGGGAATAGCAAGGAAAAGGCTGCGTAGTCCCCAAGATTACACAAAGGCAAGAGTGGATGATACCTTTTATTAGACCACTTTTAAAAAATCTCAAATTGCAAGCTTTCATGGATGAAATCCACTTCTACTGGCTAACCACACCTCCTTCATGAATACTGCAGAGATATTGTAGACAAGAGTCCAAAACTTAATGTTGCATCCCTGTGAGTGAGTGATGATCCAGGTCTTCCTGAGGCTGGGCCTCTAGTGTCTCTGCAGCATGATTTGGATTGTTTTACACCCCAGTTCTTGAGAACAAAAAGCCATCAAATACCCTGTGATTGCCCCCCCCCCATTGTTTAATTGAAATGTAAAACATTTCTTTTTATCTGTGGGAGTGGGGAAAGACAACACAAAGACTTAACATGTTCTAGCATACATTACACATGGCATATGAAAGAATCTTCTACATTACGTATATCCTCCTCCTGTGATAAACCTTTGTATTATTTGTCTGCCATTGTCACTGGAGCTTCTTATTTGGATTATTAGTCTTCTTGGGGTATATGTGTGTGTTTTTATGTACAGTACTGTAAATTGCCCTACACTCCACACTAGAGGAGTGGCAGAGTGGTATATAAATCCAATGAATGCACGCACGCATGCACACATGCATACATACTGTTCTTTAAATGGTTAGTGGAAACTTCACTGTTATGTCAGAATGTTACCAATTAGTGTCTCTTCATTATTCTAAAAGGTCCACCTGTTCTACTCCAGTGGTGTGTATTTTACCAATTTTGTTTTCATTTCCATTTGGATTTGAATGATTCTGTTGTGCTGTTTTTACAGTGTTATTGTAAATTGTTTTCAGTGCTTATTCAGCGGAAGGGCAGTTCATAAAAAATCAAATGAATTCCCTCCCCCCACCCCCCAAAAAAGGTAAGTTACTCTATTTTCCTTTTCAGAAGTTTTATTCATTTACCTACATTTGTTTTGCATTTCTTTGATTACTGATTTGGAACTTGCCACTTCAATTCTGCCACTCCTGTTCCATCTTCTTTTATAATTCCTGCAGAATACCAAACACCACTTATGAGGAATGGGGGGTGCATGCTCTAGAATGGCTTGGGATGTGCAGAATCACATTCCAACTGGAAGAGAAGGAATTGGCAGAAGCGAGAATGCCTTGTACAAGTGGAATTTATTTTCCTCTTGTGAAAGGCACCAGTGGAGTCAAGGCAACCTAAGGCTAGAATAGTATTGTCTATCTCTTAGACAGTAAACTAATCAAACACAGTGGGACTTACTTTTTAATGGGAGCACATAGTGGCCCACCACCCAGCCTGTGGCCAAACAAGTGCACACAGATTGATGCCTGACTAGCCTGCACTCTTTTGGGGACTGATAACCTGATATTTCCTGGGTCTCTGACAATATATGTATGCCTATGGATCTCTAGGTAAAGTTTTATTCCTGCCAATGGAGAAAATCGCATAGCAAAGCCAGATCATAGATTGAGTAGAACAACGATATGAGGCTACAGTGTTTTGGAAGACATTGAGGTGCAGGTAGGATAGCAGGACTTGTGAGCAGGGCACCAGCAGTCTGCAAAGCTGGACACTCTGTTTTACTCTCCCACCTTGGCTCTTTTCCCAGATGCCATAAGAAAGCCTGACTGGACTAGTGAGCAGAATGGTTTCCCATAGGAAAGTAAGAGGTAAGTAATTTAAAAGGGTAATGGCCATTGTCTTATTTAATCCCTTTTTTAAAAAGGCAATGCAGAGAGCTACCTCTTCCTTTACATCACCTGGGGTTTCACCTCATCCTGTTCTCTGTCCACCCTTTCCCCTTCCAGAAGATAGAGCGAGGGACACAAGTTTATTTCTACTGTGAAAGAAAGATGGAAGAAACTTCATGTCCTACTTCTACACTTTTCATCCTTTCTCTCTACCTTATCTTTTCCCTTCCTTTAATTCCTTAGAGCTAAAATTAATAGTGTTGTAAACCTCCCTTGTTGCAGGTATGCCTGCCAAGCATGCACAGGGCATTAAATGATTAAAGAAACAAATAACTCTACAATAAGGCTAATTATTTAATCAATGACTATGCAGCCGAATACGCAAGGAAGGTTTATTTCTAAGATAAAGAACATGTTCTTTTTCACTGTTGGTGCTAACTGAGTATCACCCTTGGTTTTTCATTTTGTTCCTGCATGCTATCAATTTTTTTATTTTGACTTTTTAAAAGCCACAAATACTGGATTTAACACAAAGGATCTCGGGGGGGGGAGGAGGTACTGCTCCACTCTGCAGATTCCTGTGTTCTCTTTGCTGTGATCCATGGCTACCCTGGAAACACACAAATACTCCTGAATTGGTTTGTTTTTACAGGTTTGTCTGAAGACACTGCATATTCTTACTTTTACTTAGTCTTTTACTTAGACTAGAAGTGTTTATTCTGGGTGGGTTTTGCAGGGTGGGTTTGGGCTGGGGGGGTTATGTTTCTGTGCTGTGTTGTTGTTTTTTTGTTGTTTTTTGATTTTTTTTTTAGCCCCATGGCCTTCCGATGGGGCTTGCTCCATTTATTTTGGGGTTTGTTTTGTTTTTAAGCCCCACACCTTCGGGGCTTGCTTTGTTGTTTATTTTTTGTTTGTTTGTTTGTTTTCAGCCCCAGTGCCTTCCAATGGTGCTTGCTTCGTTGTTTATTTTTGGTATTTTTTGTAAGCCCCAGTGCCTTCTGATGGAGTGTGCTCTGTTGTTTAATTTTGGTGTGTTTTTTAAAGCCCCAGCGCCTTCAGGGCTTGCTCTGTTGTTTATTTTTGTTTTGTTTTTTGTTTTGTTTTGCTTACAGGCCCAGCACGTTTCTAAGGGGGTTGAAGTATTTTGTTTTTATTTTATTTTTTAGGGTTGTTTTTCTTTTCTTCTGGATTGTATTAATTGCATTCCAATGGATTTCAATGGGAAATGGTGGTTCGACTTCATGACCATTTCGAGTTATGTCCATCTTCTGGAACGGATTACGGTCGTAAGACAAGGCATCACTGTATTTGTGTTTTTTACAAGATACCTCTGTCATGGCCATTGCATGCTTCTTTTTTGTATATTGTCATATGTATTCTTTGTGTTTACCGGATTTTCTTTGAAATAGAATTAAATTAGAAAAGAAAATAAGACTGATTACAAGGACATGAAAACCCATCAAAGGTTACTACTTGTACTAGTGCATAAAAGAAGGACATAGTTCCACCATCAGTTAATTGCAGCCTCATGAATGAGCAAAATCTCTCTGACATTGACCCAAAAAACAAGCAGGCAAAGAAACAAGCAAACACCCAACCATCCCTGACTTCAGGTGGAGATACTTTGGTGTCTGTGTTTTCTCACTTACTGTGTAGATGTACACAGATGGATAAACAGGCAGATAAATGTGCCATAATTTTTCATATACTGTCCTAATATACTGTCCCCATAACAGCAGCTATGTAAGGTAAGCTAGGATTATTCCCATATCGCATGTTTATAAACCTAGCTAGTACACGTAGGCCAGAATCCTGTTTGCACAGGTCTACAGGCATAATGTCATCAGCCATGGACATTATTATTTAATTAAAAGTTTCCCATTCCCTTTTGAGGTCCTTAGGATAAAAGGGAGACGCTGCTGGGTCTACCACTGAAGGGATTCCTAGGTAGCCTGAGAGCAAAAGGCTGATATAGGAACTTTTCAACTAAAGATAAAAGGTGTGGAGCTGCACAAATACGATTTCAGCCAATGTGAAAATCAAACTGAACCTGTTAAATCAGTATAAAAAGAACTATCATGCAAATAGAGAGAAGAAGTAAATATTAATGGAAAGTATAGGGACCATTTTTACATGGACCAAGAAAATTGGGACCCTTTTCCTATCTCCTTGTACCCAAGTCAACATTTTACAACATAAGCCAGTATTGACAGTGCTGTTTTTGCTGGTGTCATATTCATTTAAGACATACACCAGCAAGACTAATACCTATATTTTTTAAATGAACATACATTTTAAAAATATGTCTGTTTGGGGACTGAAATTTATTAATAAGCTCACTAGAGAAACACAAATCAGCAAATATAAGCCACCAACATTTTTTAAGCAATCCTTGATATATTCACTTCCAAGGTATTGTTACTATCCAGTACAGAACAGTTTTCTCCAAGAAAGGTGACTGAATAAGACAGTCAACAGGAAATTTCAGAAAAAGAATGTGATCAACAGTGGGGGCCACAGAACAAGTATTTCAAAGAGTTTCTCAAACAGTGAAACAGTCTTCTCAGTTTTGCAGTCTAAACCCTCATACTGCCCACCCATAGGTATCCAAGATTTATTTAATTTCTCTCTATTTAATAAAAGCTGAGCTGGTCTTTTTCTTCTTCTTTGTGAACATTTAACAGAAATTAAATTACAGTCATAAAGCACACCATTGCTTTGACTTCCTCTTAAGGTCATAAACTTGAGTGCCAAATAGAGGTCCTTTCCTTTCCTTTCCTTTCCTTTCCTTTCCTTCCTTCCTTTCTTTCTTTCTTTCTTTCTTTCTTTCTTTCTTTCTTTCTTTCTTTCTTTCTTTCTTTCTTTCTTTCTTTCTTTCTTTCTTTCTTTGTAAGTAAGTATAAATCAAATTTTGGAATGGTTACAAAGCATTACACTTCTTTCTCCCACTAGAAAAGCAGATATCAACTAAGGAAACATGCCTGAATGAACTGCTGATTGAATACCAGAAATCTACTGTTAATCACTTAATGTCATTATGCCATTATATAATTGACCATAATTGTAGACCTTGCAATATGCACTCATTGCTTCAAAAAGGTCTCAGAAGAGTAGTTATAGACAGTGTAATCAAAGTGTTAGGAACTTTCCTCTTCCTCTGAGCCTTCATAGTATGGACAGTTTCCAAGATGATATGGACTGCACTCCATTCCCCTCCCCCCAATTTGGAAAACGGAAACTCATAAAACAGGGTGGTAAGAGAACTGCAGTATTACTGTCATGAAAACAACGGGACAGCAATTAGGCCTAGAGGTGGGCACGGATATAAAAATGAATTGCTATTTTTGACAAATATAGCCAATTCATCATATATTCATCAATCTGTATTTGTTAATTTTAAAATCCTGCCAAATACTTGACAAATATTTTCTCGATCCATCAATATTCGTCATATTTGTTACCCTTTTTGGGGGCCTCTCTATGCCATCTCTGAGCTTGCTGGTGCCATTCAGAAGCTCTGGCCAATCAGGAGATCGTGGATTGGCATGTCATGCACCCAATACAGTAGCCCTGCTGAAAGGGATGTGGGGGTGTACCTCTTACAGAGGCTTTATAAGCTTTTTCCCTGCAGCCATTTCCCACTTCTGTTCTGATTTTCTTGAGAATGAGAACAGTTGCTGTTGGTGCTTGTGCTATTGCTACTTGCTAGCTATGGTGGTGCTTTCACTTCTATGGCAGCAAAGCAGACACTTTTTTCTTGTTCATTTTATTTCATTTATTTCATTAGTAGAACTTCACTGGGAATTTGAGGAGGGATTTCTTTAGCAGATTTCAGTTAACTTAGACTACTTCCTTTTTGGATGCTTGTGTTCAAGCACAGTGGGTGGGGGAATTTGGTATGTGACTTTGTGGAATCCCTTTCTCCAAAATTTAATTCCTGAGTGCTTGTGTGTCTCTCTGAGTGCTTCTAAAGCACCTTCAATAAATTCATTCTTATTTTCATTAGTGGGAGATGGGGGGGGGCTTTGTTTAGGCAGGTCACATTTCAGTTAAACAATTAGTCCCACTCCCCACCATCATTTTAAAAAAAAAATTACACTCTCTGAATCTCTCTGATCTATTACTAGTTTTAGCCTTGTCACCACCTACAGTTAGCAATTTGAATTTCCCACCTTTCCCTCCTGACTTTTTCTGTTCATAACTTGAAGCTCTGGTCACAAGTAGAAGCAAAATTGTGTGGCTGAGCTGGTCGTAACTCGAAATGATTGTAAGTAAGGACGTTCATAAGTCAAGGCACCACTGTATTGTGCTCATTACTTCTTTTAATGCGTCCCAAAAAATAAATGGTTGGCCATTGTGGAAACAGTATACTGGACTGGATGAAACTTTAGTCTGACCCAGGCTTACTCTACTTCATTGCCAAATGCCTCAGTGCCTGATGGGGGCAAACTATACTTCACTGCCAAATTTGATGTAGCTGAAGATAAACTCTACCTCAAAGCGACATGTCTCTGTGTGCCTGCCAGAGACAAACCAAACTACCTCAGTGCCAAAAATCTCTCATTCTGCTGGGGCCAAATCAAACTCCCTCAATGCCATGCGCTTCTGTGTTGCATGGTAAACTTTTCCAGTGGGCTCTCTCACTTGGGGGGGGGACCCAATTTGTGGGTGAATAACTCAGATGTCCGATATCCAATCTTCATCAAACTTGGCAGGCTTGTTGGGAAAAGACATAGGAAGCTTCTGTGTGATATAGTGTTTTCTAAGTTACCTGAGGGGATCTTTCCTGGGGGTATCCTTCTTGTGACTATGTAACTCAGGGGTCTGAGACCCAATGTTTACCACACCTGCTGGGCTTATAGAAAACCATCTGAGGAAGCTTCCCTGTGAATGTGGTGTCTCTAGATGCTATAGCATTTTAAAACAAAAGCAAATTGATGAATCGATTCGTCAATTCATCGGAGAATATTCATAAATTTATATTCATTGATTCATTAATCTTGATGAATCACAACAAATCACCATTTTTTTTAATTCATCCCCAACTCTAATTAGGCCTCTTGCACATTCAATATTCTGACTGTTTTGAGCTCTGAGACATGACAAAGGAAAGTGTTAAATTGCCATTGTCTGCCACAAACCTCAGGAGAAACCAGCGCTTTTGGGAAAATAAATGCTTTTTTAAAGTTCCAGACCAAATTCACATAGATCTGCAAGAATGAAAATATCCAAATGGACTGCCCTGCTTTAGAACATCTGGCACCCATATAAGTATGATACTATATCATGATTCTATGGCACTTATCTATCATCACAGGGCTAAACTGTGAATATCCAACAGCAATAGGGAGCACCGAACACCTCATCTTTAATGAAACGTCGAAGGCCATACCGATCATCTTCTCAAAAGATTTAGGTTTAGAATTAAATCATCATTTCTTTTTAAGTCTGGAGAGAATTAATTGGGACTTCTCTGCAGAATATGGATGAGCACTGTGTAGCTTCTGTATAGTGCAATCACACCTGCATTTCAATCTTCATTCTGCCTCGGAAGCCTTACATACCATTTATTCCACAAATGAATCAAGCACAACTGAACACAGTGTTCTGAAATCACACTGTCAACACCTAAGGGTTGTTTGAAAGCTTAAATCACCTTGCCTATTAGCTTCACTGTGGTACAACTCAGAAATTACTAGTCATCAATGTGATTTATTTCTTTTTTCTGTATGATTTTCAAGCCTAGAGAGGCTGTGGCTTAAAATTGCCTGCCTATGTTTTTGTCATCTGTCAAGGACAAGAATGTGAGTGGGAGTTGGTGCTTGCAGAATTTACCTAGGCATACATTGGGACTTTATCCTAACCTAACCTGCAACAATCCTGGCCAAATGGTAATACCCTGTTCACAGGTGCCATTCCCCTGTTCACATCACACCTATTCATTGCAGTTGGAGCCATATATTGTCCCTCACCTACTGAAAGGCTGTTAACATTTCAGAATATTTAATTCTTTAAAAAAAATCTCTGGTTTACGAATGTGCGATATTGTGCCCTGTACTCATGATTCAAAACAACAGGAAATGGCCTGACATTGCTGCACAATACCAGGACCATGTTGTCAGCAAGAAAGAAGTTGCCAAATTTTACAGAACAAAGGGCAGCCTAAATGCTGACCGCACTCATCTCAGCAGTCAAGGTGGTCTACACTCAGTATACTCTCTTGTGCTCACTACTATTCACAAAGACACCACCCAAGGAAAACCCCAGAACCTGACTCCTTTTTTCACTAGTTAACCACTACTGAGTGACAGGCTCAAATGTTCAGATTGCCCCAGACCTGGGACTGAATTCCCCTTTGAAAACTATTGTGAGGAGGCTGGTCTCAGAAATCCAGAGAAAAATGTTTTCTGAAATATCTCCTTCTCCCATCTATGAATGCACAGAGAATTGTTTGCTGGCAAATCTGTACCAGGCATACTAAATCTTATAACAAAGTAGTTGTCTTTCTTTTTTTAAAGGCCTTTTTTGAGGGTCAATTCAATATTTCACCCCCTGCAGCCTTTCCAAAAAAATTTAAAAAATGGGATGGGGTCAACCATTCTCTTGCAAAATAAGGAAGATTGGTAATTTCAATTTATATGATGTTTTAAATCTGGGGGTGTTTACGGTTGCCTATTTCTTAATGGCGAAGTAAAACACTTTACTTAAAAATGCTAATTTAAAAATTCTTTCTCCAAAGTCTTCCAAATTTGTCAGAGAGCAAGAGACACCTGTCTGCTACAACCGTGCCAAAGTTGGTGCTGATATAAAGCCTTGTTTAAAAGTTATACATTTTTGTTTGGGCTGCCCCCTTTTTGGAATTGTTTTACAGGAAGTTGATTTGCTCTGCCAGGACTTTCATGCAGCAATAATAAAAACATAAGAAGACTCCTGCTAGGTAAGACTGGAGGTTCATCCAGTCCAGTATGCTGTTTCCATAATGGCCAACCAGTTGTTTTTTGGGAAGCATTAAGAGAAGTAATGAGCACAATAGCACCTTCTCACTTGTGATCCATAGCAACTGACAAATAGAGGCATATTGCCTCTGATGCTGGAGGTGATGTATACTGTATAACAGTGGTCCCCAACCGTGGGCTTCCAGATGTTCTTGGACTTCAATTCCCAGAAATCCTGGACAGCAGAGATGGTGGTGAAGGCTTCTGGGAGCTGTAGTCCAAGAACATCTGGAGGCCCAAGGTTGGGGACCACTGCTGTATAACTAGCTCAATTAGTAGTTAATGATTCAATAACATAGGGTGAAACTAGTTGATAGGCTTAGTGTGTATTTGGCGGCAGTGCTCCTTCAAGTGGTGAAACACATCAGTTTGCCATAGCACGTTTTTCCTACTTCATTATCCTGGATTCTGGTGTTCTTTGTTTTGTGATTGGTCCCAGATAGATGAACATGGACTTAATTTGAAAGTATGCTTGCAGAGGCACTTCCCTCTGAGCAAGTGCTATCCTGGGAGGAAAACTAGGCTGCCCTCAGGGTATATGCATTCCCTTTAATGTCTCACTTGACCCATGCTCCTCATTGTTCTTGGCTGTCATCTATGAGTAGTCACTCTGCCTAGTCACAGTAGAGAAAACAGAGTGTCAAGAAGATCTGTCCAGTTAGCTCAGCTGACAGTCCAGCAGTCATTGGGCTCCTCCCCTTTCTGAACTATCTCCATTCAACTGGTCATTGTTGCAGCCTTGTTCTGGTATTCAGCCTGGAGTAAACATGACTAAAGGGTATGGGTTTGTACATAATATTTGTGCTCCAACATTCAACTCTGCACTTCCCTACCCCTCCCTGGCCGTGTGGCCCTCAGTGGCCCTGAAAATACTATGCAAGATTTATTGAGGTCAAGATAATTCTCTGTCTGTTCCTTCATTTTGACAAGGCAAGTTTCCTGATCACATGAAACTTTCCAACTCTTGAGCTTAACAGCAGGAGATAGCTTTTATTTCTTTACAACTTGGTGACTGAGTGTGCTAATTTTCCTCTCCTCTCCCTGTCAATACGGTAGTTTCTTCTAAAATTGTAACCCTGAAGGCAGGAACTGTCTAGGTTTTAATCTATGTATATTGCTTAGTAAATTCAATATGCTTTAACATGTTTAATAATAAAAGAGTATGGAGAAGAGTATATTTTTTACTTGGGATGTGCACTAGCTCCAACATTCAGATTCAGATTTAGTATTTAGAATTAAACCTTTTAGATTCAGAATTCAGCATTTTAAAATTCCAGAATACGCAGGTATACAGGATTGCGCTACAGCCAACATGAATATTATATGGTCATTATATTTAAGAAAAACAAACTTTAAGAAAAAACGAAAAGGTGAAACATTTTTTAAAAGGTTCCCTTGTCTCCTCTGACCTTCCCAGTGGTTGTGCCCAACACAAGGAGTGCACACCGATAGCCAGCAGTGCCTAAATATTACTGTAATGGGGATACTGACTGACCCTGAACAATGGGAATTCCAGCAAGAAATGCCAGCAGCATTGGGAAAGCAGAGGACAGGTCATACTAGGGAGTGGGCAAATACACCGGGCAGCAAAGGCAGGTAGCCCATAGTGGGTGCATCAAGTATCAGGCACAGCACAGTTGAGTGAGTGAGTGAGTGAGGGAGGGAGCACAATCTTGGAGTAGCAGTTGGAAGAATGACAAAGGCAGAAGGAGGGGGCAGCAGACTGAGGCATGGCATACCTAGTACAGTGGTGCCTTGCTTAACGAGGAAATCGCTTGACGATTAGGTTTTTGCGATTGCAAAAGCGATCGCAAAACGATGTTTTAAATGGGCTTTTTTTCGCTTCCCGATGATCGGTTCCCTGCTTTGGGAACCGATTTTTGCATTACAATGATCTAAAAACAGCTGATTGTCGGGTTTCAAAATCGCCACCGGGTGTACAAAATGGCCCCCTGCTGTTTTCTAGGATGGATTCCTCGCTTTACAGGCAGCGAAAATGGCCGCCCCATGGAGGATCTTCACTGGATGGTGAGTTTTCAGCTCATTGGAACGCATTGAAGGGTTTTCAATGCATTTCAATGGGCTTTTTTATTTTGCTTAACAAGGATTTCGTTCTACAGCGATTTCACTGGGAACGGATTATCCTCGTTAAGCGAGGCACCACTGTACTGTGAGCCGAGTGTGCATTTCTCTTTTATATAAAGGAGACTTCAGGAAAGCCCAACAATGGTAGATAGACTTTAAGGAAAATATGTTTTTCTACAGGTCTAGGTTCCAGAAGTGAGCAGTGTAGACTGACAAATGTCCTGCGCCTGAGGGAAAACTCTCTCTCCCTGGTCATATGATTTCGTGGACAAGACAGCAGTTTCACTGCCACCTTGGCCAAACCTCATCAAACAGACTTCTTCTCAGCCCAGTATGATGAGATCAGTCCCTTTGGCTTGCAGGGCTTCTGCATCTACATCTCTACCTCTACCTCTGCCATGTCCTTCCTCTGGAGTGGTGTCTCTGGAGGACAGGTCCCTACCATGCTTCTCAAGACAGCGTCCAAGAAAGCTTGCCCCATTGCTGCAGGAGGGACTTGGTTTCTAGAATACAACTGCTGGTACTGCTGTTTGGGGTGCTATGAGCATGACTAGGTTCTTCCTGCTCTGTGTGGCTGCTCAGTGCTAGCCAGGCCCTTTTCACTAGCTGCTGCTGCTCCATGCGATGGAAAATTGGCTGGCATTGCCCCTCCTCTTCTGATGCTTAATCTCCATTGTCTGCTGTTTCATTCAGAGGTCCAGGAAGGTTGCTAAAATGTACTGCTCCTTCTCCACAAGGAGGCAAACCTGTCATGGAGCAAGTCCTTTAGCTTCTTGGCAGGGCCACCAATTCTGGCTAGAAGTCCCCCAGTCTCCTTCCTACCCTGTCATGTGTATGTACGTGAAGGGGAGTTCCCACCAACTACAATTCTGTTTTACACAGGAAAGATCTGCTGGGAATTGGGGTTGGGGGGCAAACCTTTTGTTGAATGTGAAGGAGCTGCATGGTATGGAAGGCAATGTCTGGTGCTCTAGTCTTCATAGATCTCTTTCCAAACCACAAAAATAGAAGACTGCTGCCGCCCAGGCTGACAGTGTTGGCTGGAGTCCTGGTGCCATACAGTACTTGTCCTTTTTTCTGGCACATCAGCTCCTCAGGAGAAAAGTGCTTTCTTCACTATTTTTTTGTCCTCTTGCCCTGGTTGCTTGGGTTGGATTGCACAAAGACGTAAGTGGAACATGTTTTGAGGTTCACTTACATTTGTCTCGTGGCACAGTGGTTAAACCGCTGTACTGCAGCCAAAACTGTGCTCACGACCTGGGGTTCAGTCCCAGGTAGCCGGCTCAAGGTTGACTCAGCCTTCTATCCTTCCGAGGTCGGTAAAATGAGTACCCAGCTCGTGGGGGGGGGCAATGTGTAGCCTGCATAATTAACTTGTAAACCACCCAGAGAGTGCTTTAAGCACTATGGGGCAGTATATAAGCAGCACACTTTTTGCTTTGCTTTGTCCTACCCTGAATCAGAGGCTTCTCTGACACCTCTTTGGCAGAGACACATACCTTGTACTGCCACCTGCTGCTCTTTCATAGTATCAGTGCTGAACAATTGTTCGGGACTCAGCTCATAATAGCAGTTGTAGGCTGTTTCTTATTGGCAGACTGGAAATGTATTAGCTTAGAAATCTCTAGCCATGCAGCAGATCAGAGATCTACAGAGCAGAATTAGCTTCAAGTCTCCCCTCTGTAGACCACCCCTTATTTGTTAGTTCTCCTCAACTGGCACTTACTGTCATAAAAACTCACTCAAAGATACTGGTAAGAGGAAAAAAATATTCCATTTATTCACAGTCCTTCATAGATGAAAATAAACAACATTCTGTTGAAAAATAATGACTAATTACATGAACAGAGCTTAACTGATTAACTGACTCTGACAACATAGCTAACTCTAACTGTCCACAAACTGTCCAACAAAAAAGAGCAGGAAAAGAAGACTTGAGTAGAGAGGTATGGCTCTCTTCAAAAATTCTGAGGCAGAGGTGGAACAACTGCCTGCTTCTGGATTGATTGATTAATATTTACCTCTATCCAGAAAGGTCCTTTGCCCTCCCACTCCAGAATAATGAGGCGAGACACAGGTGATGGGTATAAATAGGGCCACACTTTATTAAATCAACACGCCATAACTTATGGCTTAGAAACTAGGGGCCTCTGGTAGTGTGGTATCAGGTTTGGTGCCGAAGGCCACACTGGACCCCCCTCACCAACCTATATGGGCAAGTCCCACGCCCATTGTCATGCTGTCCCTAAGCATGACCACGGCTGGCAAAATATCATGCCCTCCCGGACATGCAAGCCCCTAGCCTTTGGTGGCCCTCAACCCAGGAAGGGCCCCAGCAGGTCTTTCCTCCCAGCAATGTAACCTCACGATCCGCAGCTCCAAAACTTCAGACCTGCTATGCACTGCTTGAACTCCATGGGCACTCACTAATTCAGTTCCCTTCTGCACTACCCGCCGTGTAACCAAACTTTAAAACAATTTAATAGCAATGGAACTATATTAACCACATGCCAGTGAGGGATAGGTGAAAACTTCAGCCAATTGAGTAGCAGGTCAAAATTTCCTATCCGGCCCCCAATAGGACAACCAGTCAGACTCACACTGGATATCAGGCAGGCGGGTGGGACACAAGCCTCGAAAGAACCTGAGCACGTGTGTGTGTGGGGGGGTCCTTTTAAGGACAGCCCCCTCCTCCTAGGTAACTACAAGAATAGTGTGTCTCATGCTAACCCACAAGCACTGGCGGAGCCAACATTCCAGTCAAAACCTCTTAAAGGCATCATACAAAGGTTGCAACATTTTCAACATTTCCTCTCCCTCTCCTCTAAGTAGAAGATGCTACAGTGAATGTAGGCAACATTCCTGCAGCCTTCCTCAAGTGCCTGCTACCACATCCACATTTCTTCCTGCCTGCAAACTCTACCCAAAGAAGAACAGGATCTGATTCTGTTACAGCAGAACACAAACCCTCCCAGTGAAAACTAGACACACAGAGAGACACAAAATCTATTAATTTAATATAGCTGTCCATATATTAAAAAATTCTTATTCCCCCACCTGATCTACCCGAAAGGGGCCTAAACCTAACAATATTTCCCTGACGATTTACTGTATAATGTATGAATTTACTAATCATAACTCTCATTTCTAACTACTATATATTAAATAAACTATATATTGAGATGTAGAGAATGTAAATGTAAGTTGAGGGTTTAGACACAGGAAAAAAAACTGCTATAGTGTAGGCTTGCACTACAGCATATCCTAATAGCAAAATGCTCACAGGATTTATAAGCAACTATGCCCACCTTTCAACTGGAAAAAACCAAATACGGTGTCAGAAAAATACCTTCTCTCTCTCTCTGTCTGTCTCTCTCTGTCTGCCTGTCTCTCCTTTTTTTAACATTGTGCCAATAGCTTTTCTTCCAGCTGGGGTAGTTGCTTGATCAAGATGCCAGCTTATCATCTAGGGCAGTAGTTCTTAGCTTTTTCTTTACCCCTTTAGATATATTTTGTTGTTGCAGACCACAAAGACTTAACTCAAGATTAAGTGCATCAAATATTTATTTAAAGTTTCATCAAATAGTTATTTAAAATTTCTCATGAAGGGTCTTTAAATTTGGAGAGAAGGGAGAAATAAGTTAATCTGTTAATACACACACTCCTATTATAATATTTTTATTAGAATGGTTCCATACAAATTTAAAACAACAACAACAATAATAATAATAATATCACACAGAAACTGACTGACTCTTCCCACAGTTTCTGACTATCTGTGTAGTAGCAAGAAATGTCACGTGCTGTCTCTCAACCACTCAGCATTGTTCACTTGTACGTTCTCACTGTGTGCAGGAATATAATCATTTGCTATCAAACATTTCCATAACCAATTTTTACTTTTGTTTGTTTTTAATGCAGGCAATAGGTTAGGAAAGTAAAGATTTACACAAAATAATTAAGACTTTGTTCTATGTTTCCTTTTCTTTCTTGTTTTCATCCATCCATCCATCCATTGTATTGCAAAAGAGCATAACATTTCTTCAAGCTTTGTTGGCCCTCTGTGAAAATATTGTGCACCCCCACCCCGGGGTCTGCGGACCACAGGTTAAGAACCCAGGATCTAGGATATTCAATTTAACACGATTTTAACCATTCACCCTGTGCTTATTTAGTATCTGCACTACTTGGGATTCATAGAGACCATCCATAAATATTTGTTAAATTAAGCATCATTACATTTGTGTGCCAGGAAATCTGCTACCCATCACACAGAGAATGCAAAGCACCAAAAACTACCGAGGGCCAGCTGTTCAGAAGGATGCCATTTCCCCTTAAAACAGCAGCCACAGAACTTGGATTGGCTTAATACATTTGGCAGTCTTCCAAATGCTCTTAGTCTTAAACCATGTCTGCGGGTGGGTGGATTGATTTAAATTGTGCTCTAAATCACCAAGATGACCAATTGAAAGCAATGATTTCAAGCTCATTTTTTGATTCATGCCTTGTCTGTAACAGAGGGCCTAGCAATTAGAGAGTCTAACAATTAAAACGGGGTGGTTTGCAACTAAATAAAGGCTCTATACTCTTCATCAGATTAACCCCAAATCTCTGCCCATGTAAGTGCAAATGTTTTTTATACTACACGGTTGCATCTGCTTAGAGACAAAGAGGCTGTGGCAACTGTGAAATAAATGAATTGATATGTGTTTGGCTCTATAGACATGGAGAGACATTTAGCAAGATCACTTCCTTGATGATCCTGAGGCACAATCCAGATCAATTAAGGTTTGATGGATTGTGGGCTAAGTGCCCAGAAAGTCTATGAAAACAAGAGCTGGAGTGAAACACAGTGAAGTTCTATGTGAAAAAAAGAGTAAATTTAACGTAACTGCCTGCACTCATAATGGAGACAATTTTAAACTTCCAAGTAGATTTTTATATTTTTCTAAAATGGCAGAGCCAAAACGTCTACCTTTCTTCACAACATTAAGCACTCCGTTCACATCCCTATTATTCCTACTCTAGGTAAAACAAACCATCACAGCACCTTCTAAATCTTAATTGAATATCTGTGGATTACCCTTATCCTCTACCAGGTGATCATGCAGTAACCATTGCTTCCAGATTGTCATTTCCCCTCTCCCTCTTTCCACCCCAACTTGCCTTTTAAAACAAGGAAGCAAGCAAACAACCTCTGTTTGATAAAATGGTCTGGAGGTTGCAAAAGGTTGTCTGTGTTTGTGTTTTTTCACTTGATCTAGTCAAGGTATCACATGGATTTTGGTGTGACATGGATTTAGGGATCTTCACATTAGATTGCTGTGACTGATAGTATTTATGCAATAACCAGTCTAGCTCATGACCTGCTACTGGATTCTTCTAACTGGAGATGATACCAGTTGAACAGGTGGCCTTGCGTTTGCAGATCAGGTCTCCTCTCTGACGGAACTTCGTCAGTCTACTCTCCATAGAATCAGCCCAATTTATATCCAGCTTAGTTCCTGTCCATCTAGCAAAACATTGATTCAAACTGTGTATCAGTGATGGGACTTAAGTATGCTGGCACAATCTACTGCTTGAGCTTGGGAGAGTGGGAGCAATCATTCATAGTCAACAAAAGCATGCTATCACAGAGGAGGCCAGTTTTATGCCTGAGCAACTGAGCTAGTTAAATACAGACACTAAGGCAGAATCAGCAACTCCAGGGCTTGCCCCCAGCTGTGCTAGGATATGCAGTATTGCAATGTTAGGATCCAAACTGGCCATGCCAGCTGGAGTAGTATGAGATTTATAGCCCCCTCTCTGACCATTACACAGCCAAGTTAGGGTACCTAAAATAACCAGGAGAAGTCCAGATGAACTGAACTGGCAAACATTCCCATTTTAAAATAGATCCCTCCACACAAACTTAAATTGCATTTACTACATTTACTAATGCAGATATGCTTTTGTTTACTGAAACATCACATATGGACACCCATAGCTGATTATAAAGGCCAGAGACTAACATACTAATTCAGACTTCTCAGCTACAGTCCATTAAATGTCACTTCATAACCGCAAAGAACAGCAACAAAATCACAAGACAGAAATTAAAATTTTAGATTGCAGAGGCTTAGTCACAACCAACAAAACACTTTATTTCCCCAGTTGGTAATAAAATTAACACTGTTCTTGATTGTTTATACACAACTTGGCTTAGCAAAAAAACCTGCACCACTATTAAGCCATTAAAGCAAAAAATGCTTTATACTGTAACTAGGCTTCTGCAAAATTTTTGTTTCCCCATTTCACTCCTTGAGCTTTTTCAAATGATGGGAAAAGGTTTGAATATCTTCAGTAAATACCTTTAATTGAGAGAGTGCTCATGTTTTGGTGTATCCTAGTCACTGTTTGGGATTCCCAGTGGAGTGGAGTGGACAGAGTGACAGATGAGGATTCTGGAGAACAGGGTTCAAATTCCCACTTGGCCATGGAAATTCACTGGGGGAGTAGGACTGGTAAAACTACTCCTGAAATATTTCAGTTACTTTGAAAGCCCTGTTAGGGTCATTATAGGTGCGCGCATGCACGCACGCACGCACACACACACACACACACACACACACACACACACACACACACACACAGAGAGAGAGAAAGAGAGAGAGAGAGAGAGAGTCATGTTTACTTGGTCACCTTTAAAGGGGATTGGATAAATTCAAGGAAGTACACTCAAACAACAGGATGGACTAGAGAGGCCTGTGTCTGATCCATCTTGGCATTTTTGTGGCTTAGCTATTCTATCTCCTTCTGCTCTGGCACATAGTTTCCTTAGTTTTGAGGTGATAGTATATGAATGTCCTAGCAATGAAAGATTTGTTCCACAGAAGATAGAAGTCAATGTTATTATTATTATTTATTAGTTTCATTTATATGGCACATTTCTTCCAACAAGGGACCCAAAGTGGCTCACAACATTAAAAATTTCTCACAATTTAAAAACATAAGTTAAATATTAAAGGACAAATTAAACAATATATGATTTAAAATAAAATTAAAAGATTAAAACATTAAAAATGGAAAAGATTAAAATGATCTACTAAAATGGGTTTCAGGGATTCAGTTATAACGGTTAAAAGCCTCCCTGAAGAGATGGGTCTTTAGCTTTTTTTCGAAAGGGAAACAGGGAAGGTGCCATCCTGATCTCCCGAGAGAGTGAGTTCCATAGCCTGGGAGCTGCCACAGAGAAGGCCCTCTCCCGTGTCCCCATCAGCTGGGCTTGTGCTGGCAATGGGACCAAGAGGAGGGCCTCCTCTGCTGATTTTAATCACCGAGAAGGTGCATAGAGGGAGATACGGTCCTTCAGGTAGTCTGGACCCAAGCTGTATAGGGCTTTATAGGTAATAACCAACACTTTGAACTGGGCCTGGAAACAGACTGACAGCCAGTGCAGTTCTTGTAACAGGTGCGTTATATACTCCATGTAGCTAGTCCCAGTCAGTAGTCTGGCTGAAGAGTTTTGCACCAATTGAAGTTTCTGAACCGTCTTCAAAGGCAACCCCACATAGAGTGCCTCACAGTAATCCAAATGGGATGTAACTAAAGCATGTGTCACTGTAGCCAGATCTGACATCTCAAGGACTGGGTGCAGCTGGGCATCCAAGCTTAGGGATGAATCCAGGAGTACACCCACCCAAGCTGCAGACTTGAGTTTTCAGGGGGAACGTAACCCCATCCAGCACAGGTAGTATCCCTATTCCTTCATCTGCCTTCCAACTAACCAGGAGTACCTCTGTCTTGTCTGGATTAAGTTTCAGTTTGTTTGCCCTCATCCAGCCCATTACTGATGTCAAGCACTGGTTTAGAGTCAAGACAGCTTCCCTGGAATTAGGTGTAAAGGAGAGATAGAGTTGGGTGTCATCTGCATACTGGTGACACTGAACCCCAAAACTCTAGACAACCTCTCCCATTGGTTTAATGTAGATGTTAAAAAGCATGGGTGACAAAGGAGAACCCTGAGGAATGCCACAGGCCAATGGCCAGGGTGTTAATCAGGAGTCACCTAGCAGCACCTTCTGGGTTCTCCCCTCCAGGAAGGACTGGAGCCACTGTAAAACAGTGCCTCCGAGTCCCATCCCAGAGAGACAGCCTAGAAGGATACCATGGTCGATGGTATTGAAAGCCACTGAGAGGTCCAGCAGAACCAACAGGGACACACTCCCCCTGTCCAGTTCCCAGTGTATGTAGGTCATCCACTAAGGCGACCAAAGCTTTCTCTGTCCCATAGCCAGGCCTGAAACCAGACTGAAATGGGTCTAGATAATCTGCTTCCTCCAGGAATCCCTGGAGCAGAGAAACCGTACCTTGTCCAGGAATGGGATGTTTGAGACTGGCTGGTAGTTATCCAATACGCTAGGATCCAGGGAGGGCTTCTTCAGTAGCAGTTTTACTACTGCCTCCTTTAAGCAGGCAGGGATCCTACCATCTGCAAGGAGGCATTTACCCCTTCCTGTACCCAATCGGCCATTCCTCCTCTGGATGCTTTTATGAGCCAGGAAGGGCAAGGGTCCAGCATACATGTGGTGGCATTCACCTCTCCAAGAATCCTGTCCACATCATCAGGCTGCAACAACTGAAAAGTATCAATTAAACCAGGACAAGCTGGGGACAAAGTTACATCCACTGGGTCTGTATCAAATCCATGTTCTGCAATTCCTCTCCACTAACACCTTATTTAGAATGCTACCACCGCCATATGCAGGCATTCTGAATAGCCTATACAGCTAGAATCATGTAAGGGGAAGTTTGGATGAGGGTGCTCGTGCTGTCCCTCGATCAGCACTTTCCCTCCATGTGTTGGAGGGCAAATATTTGCAGAATTCTAGTTATGTAAGCTCCCCCCAAAATGAAGAACCCAATAACATCAGAGATGTCGTGTTCCAGTGTGGGGATGACAACAGAAGCAATGATGGAGGAAGTTGAGCTATCATTATCATTCCTTCTCTCCCTCAAATTATCAGAATCACATGAGAGATCAGATTGCCTGAATTGAGTTCAGAGAGTTGGTGTGGAATAAACACAGGGACTGTGATGAAATGTATTTTTCTAATTAGAGATGGGTTATGTAGTCATGTTTTAACCATAGAGGAATCCATTTTGAGTCTGACACAGGCTAAGTTCTGGAAAATTACTAGTAGTTATTTTCAGCTTCATGTCGCCAAGCTTATCACTGCAGCTGGAGAGAAAAACACAGCAGAGTCAAAATATTTCTGACCTGAATTATAAACAATTCTTTGTGGTTGGTGAGAAAGTAGGGCGTACCTTATGTTAATTCCTTCCTTCGTGATTGGTCGAGTATGTCAGGAAGGGGCAGGTTGGAAAATTTACAAGAGGTTGGAAAAAGGGACTCTTGGGAGAGAGGGAGAGAGGAAGAAGAGAGTTTTGGGTATCCGAAAACATGGCGCTGAACATCTTTGATCCAGACGATGGGACCTGATTTAACAATATGGACTGCGTAAGAATATAGTTTATTTTCCTTAGTTTATAGTTTAGATTTTGTTTTGTTCAATAGTTAAGTTTTATAGAAGGTGCTGAATGTTATGCTGATGTTTAGAAATGAAATTGTAGAGAAATGTTTTCTTTGTTCACTTAAATAAACTCATGTTGTTTAATAATTGGCCTTTCTAGTCCTTTGAACAGAACAGTTTCCCTATAGATAATGAATTTGGCCTTACGTTACCAAGATTGAGTCACTGAACAGTAAAGATACAATATTAAGTGGTTTCTTTTTAGTAAAATCGAAACAGACTTAAATACAGGTTGTCCAAAAGTTCATGTCCCGGAACTGTGTTGACTCAAGCAGTTCATTTCAATCGGGAGTGAGGGAAGCCTGGATTTTCCTGTTTCGTGGTTTTTGATCTCATTTATGAGACCAATTACTGACATGGTGGCAGCGGTGGGATGATTCACGGGCCTGATTTATAACCTGATTGCAGTAGTGTTAGCCCCGTGCTTTCTTTTTACACGGTTTGCTTTGGATTTATCCAGATGCTGTGGTAAATTGAAGCCGAGGGTCAGGCACGGACTGGTTTCAGTTTGAACAGTGCAGTAACACAGCATGGGTTGTCCTGCTAACTGTTTAAATGTTTTTTCTCTGCTCTATTTTCTTTTCAACTGAAGCACTGGCTGAGAAGGGTCAGTTGAGGGGGCGAATTCTGTTAAAGGACTAAGTGTAAATTTCTAAAGTGAGCTTTTTCATTGCTAAGCACAGCTAGGTCACAGCACCTTATCAGGGTTTTCAGGGAAGTTTTATGGCTGGCGGTAATTGAATGCCGAAGCAGTGGGAGGTTTACAGCTCAGCGGCTGGGAGCAGTCAGCATGGCACAGAGCGGCAGTTTTGTTACTGAGAGGAGAACTGGCCGGCGGAAAACATCCAGCAAATTGCGGTTGCTGATGGAGGAATCTGATGTTGACGAGGAGCAATCTATTGTTGAACATTCGGTTGAAGAAGGAGAAAAAGACCAATTGGATTTACAAATTGGTGGGTGTGACAACCCCAGACCTACTGGGAGATGCCCCACTTTCACTAAGCTGCCACCAACCATTCCCTGTAAGGAGTCACACAGACCAGGAATGGATTTTTAACAAATAAAGGAATAAGGTTTATTTAAATAACACACAGGGAAAATAAAATGATCAAGTGAATAAGATACAGTAACGTGGCTTAGTCTCAATCATACATACACCAGTTTGGTTCACACAGAACACCTTTAAATAAAGCACAGACCCTGAACCTATCAGTTCTGGCTACCCATACAGACACCTGAACCTATCAGGTAGGTACTGACTGACACACAGTAGTACCCTGTCTGACACACAGACTCCCACACCAGCTCCTTCTCTCAGCTTCTCCTCTTCTCCACACACGCTCCACATATATATACAGTACAGCCCCTCCTCCTGATGTCCCGCCTTCCACTCCCCATAGGATGGAACTTTCCCTCCAACCCATGACAGACAGGTAACATCAGTGCTGTATGTAACACCTCCCCTCTTTATAAGTTGTTTTGTAGGGGGAAAGCTAAAGTGCTTTTCTCCAAAAAACAACCTGGATCCAAAACATACAAAAACAGTTATACATTAACATACAATACCATACTTACTCTAGGATAAACATATCAATTAGGCATTTAAACATTTACCATTTACAATACATCAAGTTACCTTTATTCATACAAACCAAGCATGTTTAATAAACAGATACATTTAACCTTTGGTCACCAAAATATATACATAGTCCATGTTTCTTTCGCCGCCTTCATTCTTCTGGTCATCTTGACAATGCGTCAGCAACACAGTTCACTGACCCTCTGACCACCTTCACATCAAAGTCATAGTCTTGCAGGTTTAAAGCCCACCTCATAAGTTTACTATTGTGGGTTTTCATGGTCTTTAACCATTGCAGTGGTGAATGGTCAGTGCACAGAACAAAATGTCTTCCCCAGATGTAAGGCTTGGCCTTCTGGATCGCGTAGACTATGGCCAGGCACTCCTTTTCCACGGTTGCCAAATGTCTCTCACCTTTCTGGAGTTTCCTACTCAGGTAGGACACTGGATGCTGGTCACCATTTTCATCCTCCTGGCAAAGAACTGCTCCTACCCCGCTGTTAGACGCATCGGTGTAGATGATGAACTCCCGGTCGAAGTCTGGAGCACGCAGCACTGGATAGTTGATGAGGGCCTCCTTCAACCTCTGGAACGCCTCCTCACCGTCGCTGGTCCACGGGATGCGGTCATCAGTCTTCTTCCGCGTCAGATCGGTCAGCGGAGTCGCTATCTCGCTAAACCTCGGGATGAACTTTCTGTAGTAGCCCACCAACCCAAGAAATGATTTGACTTTTTTCTTGGTGTTGGGTCTGGGCCAATCACGAACTGCTTCTATTTTGGCCTCTAGGGGTTTGATCACTCCTCCCCCTACCATGTGACCCAAGTATTTTATTTCTGGGCTAAACAGCTGCAGTTTGTTCTCTTTGCAGGGCCTAGGCCAAAGCACTTCCTCCCCTGGGTTAAACTGCCTCTCCCTGACTTCCTGGTCATCCCAAGTTTTCTTTCTGACTTTTTGAGCTTGCAGGGTCTCTGCTGCTAGCTCTAGGTTTCTCTTTAGGTCATTCCTTAAAGAGTCTATATATGTCACAACATCTTGTGGGTCATCCTGGGTGATCTGCTTCCAATTTTGTTTGATTATATCAAGTGGCCCTTTCACCCTTCTCCCAAACAAAAGTTCAAACAGACTGAACCCAGTAGTGGCTTGTGGCACTGATCGATAAGCAAACAAAAGGGATTGCAGCTTCTGGTCCCAATTGTTTGGATTCTCTGCCAAGTAAGCCCTAATCATGCGCATCAGAGTCCCATTGAACTTCTCAGTTAACCCATTACTTTCAGGGTGATAGGCAGTGGTTTCCTTGTGTTTAATTCCACAGATTTGCCATAACCGTTTCATGAGCTTCGATGTAAACGATGCGCCCAAATCTGTGATTATTTCTGAGGCGAATCCCATCCTGGACATATACCCCACCAAGGCATCTGCCACTGTGTTGGTTTCAATGTTAGTCAAGGGTATGGCTTCAGGGTACCTCGTGGCATGGTCCACAATGGTGAGAATGAACCTGTTCCCCCTCTTTGTGGCCTTGGGCAAAGGTCCCACAATATCCACTCCTATACATTTGAACGGAGTGTCAATCACAGGCAAAGGGCACAACTTTGCTTTGGTCCTGTCATGGTTATTCCCCTGCCTCTGACACACATCACATTGTTTACAGAACTCCTTGATCTGCTTCCCTATTTCAGGCCAGTAAAAATTCTGTGTGATTCTCTGCTGTGTTTTGTTCACCCCTAAGTGCGCTGCAAACATGTCAGAGTGCCCCCTTTGTAAGATCATGGGGCGATACTTTTGAGGTACCACTAGCTGACTTCTGATCCCATCTCCCCCTTTTGAGATATTCCTCAGGGTCTCCCTATATAAAATTCCCTTTTTCTCACAAAATTTCACTGGGGTTTCAGGTGTTAGCTGGGCGTCTGTCACCTGTTCAAAACACTTTTGGAGAGTGGCGTCTGCCTTTTGCTCTTGGCCAAATCGGCTGTCTGTGGTTAAGGTTTCCACCACCGCTTCGGAACTCCCCCCACCTGCTTCCGTCTCTGGCTCATCATTACCCCCCTGAACTGTCCCCGTGGTGGCTTGTGAGCGTGTAATCACTAGCACTCGTTTCACATGTTCAGCCAGGTCATTTCCCATGAGCACGGCTGCTGGCAGAGTCGATGAAATCGCTAATCGCCAAACTCCCCTCCAGCCTTGAAAGTTCACAGGTACCTCAGCTACTGGCAGCGAGATCACCTGTCCCTCAATCCCTGCCACCTTTAGGCTCTCATTCGGGATTATATACTCCCTAGGAATAATATCTGGATGGCACAGGGTCACCTGGGAACAAGTATCCCTTAACCCCCTATACTGATGGTCAAGTATTCCTACGTCCACCCCTGCGGTTTCAAACAACTGAGAATCTGTTCTCACTAGTAAGCAGCGCTTGACCTCCACAAGAGGACCATTTTCCCCAGCCTGATCAGCAGATGTATCTGTTCCAGATTGAGTAGCCATGGCAACAGGCTCCCTCAGTGGCAAGGAGCTTTGCTCTTTCTGGACACAGAACACAGCTTTTGGCTTGGTTCCACTCAAATCATGAGGCACAATTCCTTTTAGCTGCTTTAATTTCTCACACTCTGAGATTAGATGGCCCTTTCCTTGACAGAAATAACATTTTCTGGTGTATTTGGAGTCTCTCTCATCTGGTTTTGGTTTTCCCTCCAAAATCTGAGGTCTTTGTTTCATGTCTGAGGGCTTCCCTTCACCATGGGCCCCTCCCACTTGCTGGTTTTTCCCTGGTCCCTGAGAGTACTTGCTGTAGGTTTCTTTGGGTTTACCTACAGATTTCCCCTCACCTAAGGGCTTTCTTATTTGGGAAATAAAATCTGCGATCTCTGCCGCTTCGGCCACAGATTTCGGTTTCCTTTCCCTCACCTGGAACTTCAGCTCCCCATGCAGGACTGAATAGAACTGTTCCAGCACTATCAAGTCTTTGAGCTGCTGGAAGGTCTCTGTTCCCTCCTGCGACAGCCATTTCTCTAGCAGCCTCACCAGTTGGGCCCCCACTTGGGTAAAAGTCTGCTCTGGTTTCTTGGTGAGTGACCTGAATCTTTGCCTCAGCTGTTCCGCATTTATCCCATGTCTTGCAAACACCAGTTTTTTAAACTCTGTGAAATCTTCCAGCAGTTCCTCTGGCATCTCTGCATAGACTTCTGCCCGGCTGCCACTGATTAAAGATCGCATAATGGTCATCTTCTCAGTTTCCCTTACTGAGAAGTCCACAAACGCTCTTTCCACTAGGGAAAAGAACACCTCAGGGCAATCCCCCTTGTGGTACACAGGGAATTTCTTCAGGTCAGTTTTAGACAATTGGCCCACCTCAGAATCTCTATTGTTATTATTGTTCTGGTTCATCATTTCCAATTTTCTTAACTCAAACGCCATCCTCTCTCTCTCCAATCTTTCTTCTCTTTCCATTCTCTCCATTTCAAATTGCCTTTGTTTCTCTCTTTCCCTTTCCTCCATTTCAAATTGCCTTTGTTTCTCTTCCCTTTCTATTTCCCTCATCCTCAGTTCATGCTGTTGGGCTAGGAGCATTTTTCTGAGTTCTGGGTTCTGTTCTCCCGTGCTCTCATCCTGCACTGAGCCAAATTCCTCCTCAGAACCTTGGTCCACCTGTGGGTCTTTCACTTCACCCATTTCCGCCATTTGGCTTCGAGTCAAGGGCATAATCCCCCCCCAGAACAGGCTGCTTTCAAAAGTCAAGCCTCAAAATAAAGCGACCACTTTTTTTTCTTTTGCCTCAGAACCAGCCTTCTATAGATTGCTGCTGTTCTTCAGCACTAACTTGCAACTGTTGCCAGCCAGAGTCCACCCCCCCCTGCTAGGCCTCTCAGCAGACAGGCTAGATCACTGCTATTTCACACAGCTTTGCCTCAGCCTTTTCCCGCCAAAACAGGTTGCCTCAGAGCTCCCTAATCTAGTCCCACCAATCTGAGTTGGCACGTTCTTCTACTAGAGTACCTCCCCGTGAGGTAAGCCTAGAAGATTACCTACGCGCTCTCAGATTGTCCCTGACTAGACCCCCCTTGCTCTGGGCACACTTGCCAAGGCTTTGCTGGACCACTGGACCACTGGACCAGTCGTATCCCACACGCTGGACACCAATCAATGTGACAACCCCAGACCTACTGGGAGATGCCCCACTTTCACTAAGCTGCCACCAACCATTCCCTGTAAGGAGTCACACAGACCAGGAATGGATTTTTAACAAATAAAGGAATAAGGTTTATTTAAATAACACACAGGGAAAATAAAATGATCAAGTGAATAAGATACAGTAACATGGCTTAGTCTCAATCATACATACACCAGTTTGGTTCACACAGAACACCTTTAAATAAAGCACAGACCCTGAACCTATCAGTTCTGGCTACCCATACAGACACCTGAACCTATCAGGTAGGTACTGACTGACACACAGTAGTACCCTGTCTGACACACAGACTCCCACACCAGCTCCTTCTCTCAGCTTCTCCTCTTCTCCACACACGCTCCACATATATATACAGTACAGCCCCTCCTCCTGATGTCCCGCCTTCCACTCCCCATAGGATGGAACTTTCCCTCCAACCCATGACAGACAGGTAACATCAGTGCTGTATGTAACAGTGGGTACCCTCGAGAGTTTGACCCACTACCTATTCCAAGCAGGAGAAATTCCAGAGGGCGATCGGAGGAGCAACGTCCCCAACCCCCACCTACAGAGGAACCCGTTGGTGAGAATCCGTCTAGTGCGGGGGGGCGTAATCCAACCACACCGAGGCATGCGTCTGAGGAGTTAACCCAGATGGTTGCAGATCTAGTGAGGACCCAAAAGGAGTTTGTTAACACTTTGAATCAGGCTGAGAAAGTAAAAACTAAACGCAGAGAGCAGAAAGTGCAAGAGCTGCAAGAACAGAGAAAGGCTAAACAGAAAATTAAAGACTCTATAGCCAGTGTGGATAGGGGGAGTCTGCCCAGATACCAGGAGGGCGATTGTGTGTTGAGTTTCCTTAAGAATTTCGAGCAATCTTGCCAAGATTTGGAGATATCTAGAGACTGGTATGTTAAGTTACTGCGTACACAAGTTTCTGGACAGTTGGCCATAATATTAGCCAAAGTGGCTGAGGAAGATTATGATTGGTCTGAATTAGTTTGGGTTATTAAACAACGATTTGGTTATACAAAAGAGCTAATGAGGCAGAATTTTAGAAAAATCAAGAAACTGCCTAATGAGAGTTATGCAGCTTTAGCTGACAGGCTGGAATTTTTAGGAGACCAATGGCTGGACTCTTTGAAAATCAGATCTGTAGCAGATATGAGAAAGGCATTGTTCATGGAGCAATTTATGAACTTGGTTCCTTTAGAGTTGAGGAGCTCTTTGCTTGAGAGAGAATTTAAAGACCTCCAATCCCTTGCGCTGAGGACTGACGAAATGTTATCGTTTAAGAAGCCTGAACCAGCGCCTAGAGCCAGGGTTGGGGCAGAGGCACCTAAGAGACAAAGCCAGCCTGATTTTAAAAAGCCTTACTATCAAGAGTATAGGCAGACTACAACTGATAAGCGCAGGAGTTTAGCTCCAAATCAAAACAGACCCACTTTTTCCTGTTTCAAATGTGGGGGCCCTCATCTACAAAAGGACTGTGGACAATCTCAAGGACCCCCTAGTCAAGCTAGGAAGTCAGATGTTAGAACACCGGTACCTGCGCCACGCAAATCCAAGGGAGGCCCACCCAAAGTATCTCTGGTAAGCCCTAACACCTTAGAGAGCCAACAAGTACCAACTCAAAGCCAATCTGTTATGGGTACAGTGCCTAGACAGAATCAACCCAGTGTGAGTACTACCGCTTTACTAACCAGTGATAGACAGGCAGCGGTAAACTACTATGTGCCTCAAATATTAGATGTTCGTGGAGGAGAAGAATTAGGAACTATGAGACAGACTCCACAGGGGAAAAAGTATACCCTGATGGACCCAGGTTGTGTGATCCCTGAATCTCAGAAGGAATGGGCTATGAAGACTTATTCTGAGGAGGTGATTTTGCATACTGATGAAGGTCAAGTGGTTTTAAATGCTTATAGTGATTCTGGTGCTGAACTTTCTTCCATATCCTGAAAATTTTTGCACCCAGAGCTGATTTTGGACAATTTAAGGTTACCCATTAGGACCTATGGTTCAGGAGAGGCGGGAGAATAACATATTCCTCTCGCGTTCGTGGAATTATCGTTCAAAAATTGGCGTGGTACTAAACTTTGCCTCACTCATGAGGGAAAACCTGACTTCTTGCTGGGATATGACCTCACCTATTTGAATTTCAAGCAAAGCCAAGAAGGTCTTACTGTTAAGGTGGTCACCCGTTCCCAAAGCCAAAAAGCAGAGACTGAGGGTGGTTCTGATGAAGCTGTCCCTACTACAAACTTAGAACAGCAACGGCATCTAGTGGCAGAACAAGGTAATGCAGCTAATACAGAAGCAGAAATAGAGGGATCAGTGCCTATGGGGCCAGCTGAGTTTAAAGTGAAGCAGATGACTGATCCCTCGCTAGCTTCCTTGAGAACACAAGCAGATGACTATGCTCAAAACCCAATACCACAGCAAGTTAACTTTGTGTGGGGCCAAAATGGACTTTTGTATAGAAAATATCATCCCAAATCAAACTTGAACATGCAACCCACACAACAGCTGGTAGTACCACAGGAATACAGACTGAGGATTCTGGAGTTAGCTCATGACAATCCCTCTAGTGGTCACCAAGGTGTGCAAAAAACTTTAAAAAGAATTTCTCAGCATTTTTATTGGCCTGGTATTAACAAAAATGTGAAGGACTATGTCAGTTCTTGTGACTATTGCCAAAGGACTGCTCATCAGACAGATAAAACAAAGTCTGAAATGCAGTTGATGGAGATACCTGATCAAGTTTCCAGTGTTTGCAAATGGATGTCATGGGACCTTTTATTCCAACTAAGTCTAACAAGAAATACCTCATTTCTTTCATCTGCCAAGCTAGTAGATGGATTGAGGCCTATGCTTTGAGCAATCTAAAAGCTTCCACCATCGCACGCATCATCATAGACTTGTGCTCACATATTGGAGTACCATCTCAGATAATTTGCGATCAGGCGGGGGCGTTTCGTAGCTCCTTAATGGACAAAATTTGTGAACTTAGTGGAATAGAAATAAAATTTAGCTCCGCCTATCATCCTGAAAGTCATGGGTTAATCGAGAGAGGTCAACAAACCTTACTGAGGATGATCAAGACCATGGTACAGGTGTATGGTAACATTTGGGGCGAACTGTTACCATCTGCTTTATTTGCTTATCGAAGTTCTGCTCATTCTTCTCTTGGTGGTTTCTCTCCAAGTGAAGTGGTATTTGGGAGGAATCTACAAGGACCTTTGGATTTCCTGAAATCTGATTGGGAAGGTGTGGTGAAAAGCAGCACAGTTCCAGTTGCTGATTTTGTCAGAAATCTGCAAGAAAAACTTTTAGCTGTGCAAGAATTGGCTAAGGACAATTTGCTAAATGCTCAATCAACCCAGAAACTCTACCATGACAGACATTCCAGGCACAGGGAATTTGCTGTGGGAGATTTGGTTCTTGTTTTAAACCCCCTCAGACCTTCTAAGTTAGAAGTTGTCTGGGAAGGTCCAGGGGAAGTGGTACAGAGACTGGGGAATAACAATTATTTAGTAAAAATGTTGAATTCTGATAAAAAGCCTGTAATTTACCATGTCAATAGTTCAAAATTGTATAAAGACAGAACTGCAATGGTTTTGCAATATAATGTGGCTTGTCACCAGTCTGAAAATGAGCCTGTAGATATGCTAGCTGAATTAGAGGATGCTGGTACTTGGTCTGACAATCTTGTTTTGACAGGTACTTCACTCCAGAAGGAAAAGCTGTACCAAATCCTAGAAAAGTATCAAGATGTTTTTTCAGATAAGCCAGGTTACACAAATTTGGTCAGTCATGAAATCATCACTATTGATAATCAACCAGTTCGGTCTAGTCCATACAGAGCAGTTGGCAATCATTCTCTACGGATTGAACAAGAGATACAAAAGATGTTATCTCTGGATGTAATTGAGGAGTCATCATCCCCATACTCATCTCCAGTGGTTCTGGTTTCGAAAAAAGATTCTACTGGTAAGATCCTTGATGAGATAAGGTTCTGTGTTGATTACAGGAAGTTAAACAGTGTTACTGTTTCAGATCCCTATCCATTACCTAGAATGGATCATTTAATTGAAAAATTGGCCAAGGCAAATTTTATCAGTATAATCGACTTAAAGAATGCTTACTGGCAGCTTGATTTAGCCGAAAATTCACGAGATAAGACCACTTTTATCACTCATGTAGGCACTTTTAGATTCAAAAGGCTACCATTTGGATTGAAAAACGCAGGAGCATCATTTCAGAGAATGATAGATAAAGTTTTACAAGGTCTACCTTTTGCTTGTGCTTATCTTGATGATGTTGCTATTTTCAGTTCTGATTCTGACTCTCATATGTCTCATATTGAAACTGTATTGTCTAGAATTCATCAAGCTGGACTTACTGTCAAAGCTAGCAAATGTCAATGGATGAAAGGGAAGGTTACGTATTTGGGTCATTTGGTTGGTCAAGGTGAGATTCATACTCTGCAAGCCAAAGTTCAAGCTATCAATGATTGGCCTATTCCAAAGACTAAGAAGCAAGTGCGTTCATTTTTAGGTGTAGTTGGCTATTACAGGAAATTCATCCCTGATTTCAGTGAATTGGCTACACCTTTGACAGAGCTAACTAAGAAGAGACAGCCTGTCAAAGTTAATTGGACCCCCGAGTGCCAAGGAGCTTCTGAAGCCTTAAAAGCAAAGATTATTAATGCCCCTATACTGAAGTCACCTGATTTTGATAAGCCTTTCATTTTGCAAACCGATGCTTCAGAATTTGGATTAGGAGCTATTTTGTTACAGCAAGGGGAAGATGGGAACCTATATCCTATCTCACACTTCTCTAGAAAGCTCTTGGAGAGAGAGAGACATTATGCAATCATTGAAAAAGAGGCTCTTTCTATATATTGGTCTCTTAATCTGTTAAGACCTTATTTATGGGGGCATAGATTTACACTCCAAACTGATCATAGAGCCTTAGTCTGGTTGCAAAAGATGAAGTCTCAGAACCAAAAATTGTTGAGATGGAGTTTAGCATTGCAGGATTTTGATTTTGAAGTTCAACATATACCTGGGAAGCTGAATGTGGTGGCAGAAGGACTTTCCAGGATGTACTGCGAAGATCCAGATGTTCCTGACCGCTAAAGAAGATGGAAGATAGTTGGAGTAGTTACTGTGGTTTATAAACTAACATGATTGTTTTTTTTATATCTGAATGGTATGCCAAAAGATTGTATTGCTGTTATTATTTGTTATATTCCATATCTAATCATTTACTTTTAGTTGTTTTATCAATTTACTTCAAATTAGCTCAGAATAACTGTTCTGAATTTAGAAGAAATTTAGCAGGTGTGTGTGATGAAATGTATTTTTCTAATTAGAGATGGGTTATGTATTCATGTTTTAACCATAGAGGAATCCATTTTGAGTCTGACGCAGGCTAAGTTCTGGAAAATTACTAGTAGTTATTTTCAGCTTCATGTCGCCAAGCTTATCGCTGCAGCTGGAGAGAAAAACACAGCAGAATCAAAATATTTCTAACCTGAATTATAAACAATTCTTTGTGGTTGGTGAGAAAGTAGGGTGTACCTTATGTTAATTCCTTCCTTCGTGATTGGTCGAGTATGTCAGGAAGGGGCAGGTTGGAAAATTTACAAGAGGTTGGAAAAAGGGACTCTTGGGAGAGAGGGAGAGAGGAAGAAGAGAGTTTTGGGTATCCGAAAACATGGCGCTGAACATCTTTGATCCAGACGATGGGACCTGATTTAACAATATGGACTGCGTAAGAATATAGTTTATTTTCCTTAGTTTATAGTTTAGATTTTGTTTTGTTCATTAGTTAAGTTTTATAGAAGGTGCTGAACGTTATGTTGATGTTTAGAAATGAAATTGTAGAGAAATGTTTTCTTTGTTCACTTAAATAAACTCATGTTGTTTAATAATTGGCCTTTCTAGTCCTTTGAACAGAACAGTTTCCCTATAGATAATGAATTTGGCCTTACGTTACCAAGATTGAGTCACTGAACAGTAAAGATACAATATTAAGTGGTTTCTTTTTAGTAAAATCGAAACAGACTTAAATACAGGTTGTCCAAAAGTTCATGTCCCGGAACTGTGTTGACTCAAGCAGTTCATTTCAATCGGGAGTGAGGGAAGCCTGGATTTTCCTGTTTCGTGGTTTTTGATCTCATTTATGAGACCAATTACTGACAGGGACAAATAAAAAATGAATCAGGATATTCAACTAATGTCCCTGATTTGTCAGATGTTAGTTGCTTCGCATTCTTGGAGTCCAGAGACCCTGACAAATACGAAGCAACAGATATAACCCTTTTACAGTTATCCTTTCGTTCCCTGGATCTGTGGGATGTCTTGGATCGCGCTTTCCTCCTCTTCCTATCCCGCCGTCCCTTAGCCCAGCCGCCTTTGCAAAGGCAGTGCAGTTGTGTGATGGTTTGGATCCCACTTGCCAAGGTAGCTGGGCTGGGGGATCACTTTGATCCCTTTCCCCCTCCTCTTCCTGTGCCCCCCAGCATAGGAAGATTGAGGGAGGGTAGGGCTTTTTTTTAAGTAGCCAAAGGGGGGAGGGAAGTAATTCTTTAAAAAATTCTTTAAAAAGAAATAACCCCGACGAACCAACAAACCGATTTGCTGTTTGTTGGGTTGCTGGGGGGGGGCAATAGGTGGTTAGTCCCCATCTTTAATGTGGAATAATAGTTACGTGGGTCCAGTGGGCATTTGAGAGATCGAGGTTCAACTCCCCAACAAACCATGGATTATGTAATACCAATAATCTTAGAACCTCAGAGCTGGAAGGGAATCTATGGATCATCAAATCCAGACCTTGTCAAACTGTAATAATATGACCAGACAGTAACACAGAGAATGTGTCTCAGAAATCAAAATTGGATTGCCTCACATACTGCTCTCTTGTTGATCTCAGCAAAAGAAAATTCAGTTGAACTTATGAATAATAAACACTATTACCATGATGACAACTTTCTTGTCTTGTGTCAAAACACAAGGTGTGAAACTCTGCAAAAGGCCAGCTCGGCAAGAGCCCACAGCAAGAAAAGCAGAATTTCTTCCTCATTACTTTCTAAAGGAGATTACCTGATACACTTTCAGGATCTAGTAATCAGGCATACACAAAAATATAATGCTCCAGTGGATTGTTTTTGTGGGCTACAAGCAATTAGCACTCCCAAACCTACATGTTGATGGATAACTGTAGATGCATCTGAAAAAAAATCTGCACATATAAATGTGTGCAAAGCACTTTCTAAACATGCTTTCAGAGAGAATATATTTTGAGACAATATATTCAGGCAGTGCATGATTCTAAAATAAGTGGACAAAAGTACACATATATGAAAAAGAAATAATCTAGAATGGGTGGATTCCATGTTTTCAGAACAAAAAAAAAATCAATTTGTGATATTAGAACTAACTATATCTGAGATGGGAGTGGAAGAAAAACTATAGATGCAGACTTTAGAGATGTGCTCCTCTGTTCACCTCCACTACCCTCCCCCAGTCCATTCATTAATATTATTCTCAAACTGTATGAAAGCAAATTTCTCCAATCTCAGCAATCTCCTACCCGGCCGCCCCGAGTAGACATGGTCTAGAGGGGCGGGGTAAAAATCAAATAAATAAATAAATACGATAAATAAATTTTTTAAAGGGATAGGTGGCAAAACAGGATATTCCTCTGAGCAAACTCAGATATATTCTTTATGAAACAATTTGGTGCATGTCATTGTAAATCCAAAATTTTTAGTCTAGAAAGAAGTTTCCCACAGAACATTTCTGATACAGCACTAATGGCTAGACATACTGACTATTGCATAGCAGTTTTTATTTAAAGAGGAATTTTATTTAAGGAGGAATTTTATATTGTGCGCTATGCCCTAAGAATGGACTATGTGGTTTTTTTTAATTATTATTTTAAGTAGAGCTTGGCTACTTTTGGCCCAGGAAGAGAACTAACAAGACACTCCATATGCATCTGAATTATTTCAGTAAAAGAAACTCTTTTCTTCATTTAACATCCTCAAAAATGTGAAATTTGATTAGCCAATTAACTGCTGAATCATTAAGCTCATGATATATAGCAGTATAACCAAAATATTTCATCAGTTTAATGACTCAGCAAATAAATTCCAGATAGTTAATTGGCTAATCAAACTTCAATTACTTGCTAGCCATATAAAGAATATGCTATACACTTAAAATGTTGGAAAAAATATGAAATATGGACAGATTGTCACCCTCCTGATATTATTAAATCATCTATCTAACCCTCTGAAAAGCTGCTGTTCTACATGCCACTTGCTATGCCTTGAGTTTATCAGAAGTGATTTTCAAAGATAGTTGGTAATTGATTTCAAACTTTATGAGGGCGCATTTCTCTTCAAAGTAATTGCCATCCCACTGCTTCTTGTTGCTATATTTATGTTTTTTAATATGTGCAGAACATTGGCTTAAAACCTCTCACATAAGCTAAGATGCTGGATGTCTCTGTAATGATAGCTTTTTATCTTATCCTTCTGGTACCCATGACCTTAATTATTAACGTTTGGTTTTGACTGCTGTAAACGACATGTGAGAATGGCACTTTGGGGGAAACACACATAATTCTGGTACTTTCTGATTGATTTTTTTTACTTCATTCCAAAAGATACCGTATGTGGTGGTGGGGATATATTAAGTTTTAAAATGCAAATGAAAGAACAGAGCATTTTCTGTGTTTTCTAGGCATGTCATTGACATGTCCTAACTCTAACATACCACACTGCACAAAAACTATTTTGGATATGTTGCAGCTCATTGCTTATTTGGGCCCACACAAAAATGCTTGCCTGTGAATGAGTTGGACAGAAAAGTTGCACACAACTGCAGTATTATAAGGATGGAATTCAACATGGCCATCCACAAAGCAGTGGCAACTGGGCCCACTGTAGTTGGGAAGGTGGAAGGCACTACAGTATAGTGGTGGGTGAAGCCAGGGTTGACAGGCAGAATCAATGACAGTAATGGGTATTTCCATTCTCTCTCTCTCTCTCTCTCTCACACACACACACACACACACAGAGAGAGAGAGAGAGAGAGAGAGAGAGAGAGGCAAGCACACACACACACACACACACACACACACACACACACACACACACAAACGCACAGAGCAGGAAGCAATTACAGGCAAAACCCTGACTCTAGCTCTGGATAGATATATAGAGTGGACTAGTGAGGTATAAGCTGAAATCCAGGAACAGCAGTGTCCCGTGTGCCCTAAGCAACCAGCCTCGAGTGAGACAGAGGAAACAATTATGGCAGCAAATGTTTGTATCTAATAGGATCAATTACCAACTATCTATCACCCCTGACCGTCTACTACTGTGAAATTATTTCCTCCCTAGGAGAATGGCATTTTTCCTATCTCTTTCACATTGAGGCTTAGGATATCAGAGGGACCTGTCTGGATTTCTACTTTCTCAAAGCCAACAGAACAGTTCATATACACAGCTTGGAGAGTTCCTTGAAAGAGGAATGAATATAATGCTACAAAGTCATATCTAAATGAGCAATAATGTTCAGGGGCCCTGGATTAATCTGTTTCCACTGGTTCCAGCAATGGCTCTGGCTCAACCTTTCTAGCTCTGGTTCCAGCTTCTGTAGCTGGCCTTGGGAATGCCAAACTGGAGAACTTACCTTCAAGCTCTGAATGTCATCTCTTCTGGCCTAGGCATATGGAAAAAAAATCCTCATCTCTATCTTGACAAGATAGAAGCCCTATTCAGTCATTCTCTAAACTATCTTCACTGACACAGTAAGGAGGAATCACTAACCCTAACCCCAGCCACTCCCTTGTTGGTTTTATTACATGAGAAGGGTCAAGTTGCAAGAAAGGAAGGTCCTGCATTCATGTAGATGGGTTCTGGAAAATCTGGGTTCTTTCTTACATGTAAAGCCTATACACAAAAATACCTCCTCTTCAGACTTGTCCCTTCTCATATGATGACTTAGTTGGATTTGGGTCCTTTTAAGGAGAAAGGTGGGGTATAAACAAACAAACAAACAAACAACAAGTAAATGCATTAGAGATGAATGGCGCTTGGCTGTCTTCAAAGAGAGGGATAGCCTATTGAAAATTCTTTAACTTCTGTTAAAGTTTCTGCCTCCATCATGAAAGTGTGAGAAAAGTACTTTCTCTCATCATGTGCAAACCCTAAACGCACACTTGTAGCAAGCACAAAGGGACTAACTGATTAATTACAAAGACAGAAACAACCCCATCAAGTCATACTCTATCTGCTATTTCATTCACAAATTATCACATTTATTGATATGGCACATTTTGCATAAGTAGGCAAAACAAAATCTTGAAAATAAGCTGATTCTCTCCAATATCCATAATCTTTACCTATAAATTAAATAAATAAACTGTGAGGATTTCTGCATTTTTTAAAAAAAAATCCTGCCTAAGGACAAAACAAATCAGGAATTGCATCCCCAGTCTAGACATACATATTTGCCTGTTAAAGCAAATGTTTGACTTCAGTACTCAGAATCGTCTTCAACCGTTACTGTCAAATCCAGTGTAGTGTAGTGGATAGAAAGACAAACTAGGATATAAAGGACCTAGGTTCAAATCCCAGCTCAGCCATGGAAACTCACAGAAGAATGCCAATGGTAGAAACATTCCTTGAATGCCTCACATATCTTGAAAAGTCTATTACAGTTGTCATGAATCAGATTTGACATGACAGCACATAAAAAAAATTATCTACTTTTAACAGACGACTTTCCAGTTATTGATGACTGTAATTTCCATCATGCTTCAACATGATAAGAACTGGTATTGAGCAACATCTGGACAGCCAGAGGTATAGTTTTTCTGCACATAATATTTGTTTATGTCATGTTTTGACAAATCTACTTGGGTTGAATGCACCACATTGAAAGGAACATAAGAACATAAGAAGAGCCCTGCTGGACCAGGCCAAGGACCCATCTAGTCCAGCTTCCTGTCTCTCACAGTGGCCCCACCTCTGGGAGCACACAACTAGATACCCCTCCCCTACATCTGAAATGTTGAGGTACCTTCCTTTTAAGCCTGGAGATTATACTTCCTCATCATGGCTTGTAACCTGCAATGGATTTTTCCTCCAGGAAGCTGTCCGATCCTCTTTTAAAGGGATCTAGGCCAGATGCCATCACCACATCTTGTGGCAAGGAGTTCCACTCAGCCCCATTTTCTCTAGACTAAAGAGCCCCAAATACTGTAGCCTTTCCTCATAAGGGAGGTGCCCCAGCCCAGTAATCATTTCAATCACTCTCTTCTGCACCTTTTCCAGTTCCAATATGCCTTTTTTTGAGTGCGGCAACCAGAACTGTACACAGTACTCATGGTGCAGCCTTACCAGCATTTTGTACAATGCCATTATAATGGTGGCTGTTTTATTTCAATCCCCTTTTTAATGATACCTAGCATGGATACCGCACCTTCTTCACACTGGGTTGACACTTTCATCTAGCTGTCCACCAGCATACCAAGATGTCTTTCCTGATCTGTCATGGACAGCTCAGAACGCATCAGCTGATAAATAAAGTTTTAATTTTTTGCCCCAATGTGCATTACTTTATATTGAAACACATTTGCCATTTTGCCAACCACTCTTTCAGTTTGGAGAGATCCTTCTGGAGCTCTTCACAATCCCTTCTGGTCTTCACCATCCGGAAAAGTTTTGTGTCATCTGCAAACTTGGCCACCTCACTGCTTATCCCTGGCTCTAGGTCATTTATGAACTGGTGGAAAAGCACCGGTCCCAGGACAGATCCCTGGGGCCCATTGCTTTTCACCTCTCTCCATTGTGAAAATTGCCTACTGACATTCTCTGTTTCCTGGTTCTCAACCGATTCTCAATCCGTAAGAGGATCTGCCCTCTTATCCCCTGACTGTGGGGTTTTCTTTGGTGAGGGACCGCATTAAATGCCTTCTGAAAATCAGATAGACAATATCCACTGGTTCATCTGCATCCACCTGCCTGTTGACCTTTTCAAAGAATTCTAAAAGGTTTGTAAGGCAAGACTGATTTTCCCTCAGCAAGGCTTGTTCTTCTACGTGTTTTAAGATTTTATCTTGGATGAGGCTTTCCACCATCTTCCCTGGAACAGACATTAGGCTAACCAGCCTGTAGTTTCCCAGGTCCTCCCTCCTTTAAAGATTGGTGTGACATGTAATATCTTCTAGTCCTCTGGCACTGTGGCAATTTTAAGGGACAAGCTGCATATTTTTATATTCACTCACTGTAATGGGAGTCCTCTCTAAATCCAAATTGAATAGCTGTTAGGGAATACTGTGCAATGTACTGTAAGGCGTTTCTTTCATCAACAGACCATTTTCAGAGGAAAGAGAAGCTACTCAAAACAGCTACATAATAATATCTAGTCATAAGGAAAATAAAAGTGCATTGTAATATCTATCTATAAAGTTATCATTTTGTTATCATATTTGGCGTGGCTTTCAAAACTAGATTGAAAAATATTGCTGCCTTCTGAGTAGATCTGATATTATGTCCTTATCTATATTAGTATGGTGCAAAGTAAAGTGGTAGAGAAATAAACTATGTCCCAATGCTTCGCTTAGCAGATCTAACTTGATAAACCACATGTTTGATGTTGAAGTACAGGTGAGATTACAGTTTGAATTCCTTGGTGCTTAGACTGATCTACATTCTCCATATTCATGTACAAATTGCTCATGCCCCATTAACTCCTTTGCTTTTCCAATGTATTCAAACTCTCCCTCACGGCCCGTGAGTAGCAACACATATTTTCCTACTGCGGAAACTGAAAAATGTTCCACCACTAGAGAATGTTGTCAATTACCATAGAGAGGCTGCACATGGTAGCCATTACACTGTCTATAGGGCATATTTATATTTCTTTTCCCCCCAGCAGGGTCCAACCTATTAACAGCAAAGGTAGGAGGATAAAAATATGGTCTGCAGACTCTCTGAGGTGCAGTGGAAAATGTACGAAACGTGTGAAGTCTCAAACCCCTGTTTTTGTTTTTAAAGTGTTGAAAATGTGTTGCCTTAAAAATAAAGGAGAGGATAAAAGCAACTTTGGTGTGCAATTACATATCCTTGAAGTATGAAAAAGAACACTCTGAGATATGAAAGGCCATTAACAGGTGCTGCACTAGAGTCAGCAGATTTCAGTGTTTTACAAGGCTTACCCAGAACCAAACCACAAATTGGCGGGGGGGGGAATAAAGTTCATTTCCAAGGTCTTGATCAGTGACAGATAGGGGTAGGCTGCATCAATGAAGTTAGGCAAACATGGCAGTAGTGGCTTAATGAATGGTGGAACATGGTATCTGGCATAATTCTCTTTTTAAGTCAAATTTTTATCTTCCCTCCTTCATTAAGGACAGAAATTAAAATATCATGAAAGATGAATATGTGACAGAGAAAAACCTGCATTTACTTGTTATTTCAATCTCAGTAGGAAATAATGCGTGTGGGTGTGTGTGTGTCCCGCTCCCTTTTTTTCTTCCTTGTTGTTTAATTGCATGGACTGCTGTTGAATGTAGCCACAATCCAACACAGATAAAAGAACACCACAGGCCCTTGAATGTTCTCACTAGCCTTTAGTGATTTGCCATAGCATAATCCGTCCCTTCTGAAAGGGGAAAAAAAAGAATGTTGTGGTACAAATATGTTCTTCCAACTACTCTATAGTAAAAAAATGGACCGAGACTCAACAAAGGACCTCGTTGTGGTAGGTGCAGCAGACTGACCTCCTCCATGGTCCAATGGGGCTGAAAAGAAGGTGGGGGCAGCCATGTGGTGGCTCTGTGCAGCCCCCTGGGGCCAGCCTGACCAGCTGGAATTGTGCTGATGCCTCCAGATTGGCCAGTGTGGGCAGCACGTGGGGTCAGTAGCCGGCCAGCAGACCTGAGAAGAGGAGTTTCCAATCTGGTCCTCTGGCCCAACATATAACAGGAACTTTGGCTGCTGGGCCACCAGTTGATTCTGGGCAGTGTTCTCTGGAGTAGCTCTGGAGCAGAGACAGAGGTGAGCAACAAGTGCTGGCGCAGAGAGCAGTGACAAGATGGGAGAGAGCAGCAAGAGAAGAAGCAATGTGGAGAGAAGGGCTGTGGAGAGGAGGGGGCAGCACAGTACTCACGGACCCACAGGACCTTGTGTGTCCTGGACTGTGATCAAGGAGAGATCCTGCTCCTCCTCTGTATGACTACCTTTCAAGTATTTGAAAGTGCTACATATAATATATCCCCTCAGTCTTTTTTTCCCTCTCAAGGCTAAACATGCCCAGTTCTTTCAGTTTTTCCTCACAGGGCTTGCTTTCCAGTTTCCTGATCAATCTTGTTGCCCTCTTCTGAACTTGCTCTGGTTTGTTGTGATCCTTCGTAAAGTGTGATGTCCAGAACTGGACAAAGTACTCAAGTCCTAATCAATGCAAAATAGAGGATTTCGAGACTATAATTCTGTTAATGCGTCTTAAAATACCATTTGCATTTTATAGCCACATCACACTCTTGGCTCATATTCCGCTTATCTACAACAATTCCAAGATCCTTCTCACTCATAGTATTACTGAGCCAAGGATCCCCCATCTTGTAACTGTGCATTTGTTTCCCTGCACCCAGGTTAGAACTTTGCACTTATCCCTGTTAAATTTAATTCCATTGTTTTCAGCCTGGTGCTGAACCCTATCAAGATCTTTTTGATTTTTTTCCCCTATCTTCTAAGGTACTAGCTATTCCACCCAATTTTGTGCCATCCACAAATCTGATAAGCATTCCCTGCTCTTCCTCATCCAAGTCATTAATAAAAATGTTGAAGCGCACCGGGCCCAGGAATGAGCACTGAAAAGCAAACACAGGCATCGAAACATCTCTCTTTGGAAGGGCAATCCACACCACAGTCAAAAATGTGCTCTCCTCTCTTGTAACAAAATATAACTTTGCTAGCATTGATATTTAGAGATGGGCATCAGCCAGGCAGGAGCGCTTGCCGTGATTTTCAGAGAGTTAAGATTCACCCTTTCCCTGGCCCTATGGTGCTCAAGTGATTCCTCAGGACTAAAGGGATCCTAAGAAAGCCTAATAGCCTGGGGGCAGGATAGAAACGTTTTCATTACCAAAATCTGGTTGTGACTGATGACATCTTCAGACTTAGGCAATGTAATTTTATGTTGCTGTATTTCAACAATTATGTTTAGCAAAAGTAAAACATTCACAAATTAAACAATTATTAATGTCTTGCCCTTTTACTGTGCTGAAAAATCTGCTTCCCAAGGCACCCGGTTCACTCTGTCTAATGTTAGGTCCAGCCTTATTAAGTGTAGCCAGGGTATCACCTTCTAACAATGGAAGAGGGCAAGCCCGTTATAGCTGGATAAAAGCCCTCCATGAAATACAGGCCACTCGTAGACACATATGTATCTTTAGGCAGCCTGCTGCTTCTATAAGTTCCGCAACATGAAGAAAGCCAAAAGGAAAGTGATTGGCTGGCTCAATAAATGTCTTCCTCATCCACTGATCTGGAAACAAGGCAGCAAAAGAGCATTTTCATTTGGTGATCAATTTCCATGACTGTGATTTCTCTCTCTCTCTCTCTCTCTCTCTCTCTCTCTCTCTTCCTGTACCTAACTCTGAGGTCTTGAAGTACTGTAAATACGCAACAAAACTCGCTGCAGGCGCATACAGTACAACTGATATATATCATCTTCTTAATCGTTATGCCACAGTTGCGGGCTGTGCCATGTATTCCTATTAATTCCCGCTCCTCCTGCTTTTGACACTGATGGTGAGAAAATGCTCTCTTATGACACAGCCAATTGATTTAGGCAATTTACTTTCCTTATGTGCCCATCACCCTCTTTTGAAAATCCATCTTGCATGCACAATTGGCCCAAAAAGAACATAATAGAAAAGAACAAAAACATCATGCAGGCATGGGACGTAACATTAGACAGCTGAGAAATAACTGTAAAATTCATCCTGTAAAAATATATAGAATTGAACATTATCACTTTTCTAAATTACAAAAGAATCCAGACTTGTTTTCCAGGGGAACATGTAAATTCCATTCCTCCCCATCCCTCTAACCACTCCCAGCTTTTGAGGACAAAGGGTTTGATAAGGTGAAGGGCACTCTGCTTTTCAGCTTAGAATGGAAATGATGCCTGTGCTATAATTTTGAATTACCTTCACCTTAAAGGCAGGCAGACTTGAAACATGTCCACCTCTTCATGAAATATCTCTTGCAGTTTGGGTGGCAAAGTTCACAAAGTAAACATTGCAAGAACATGGAGTATTCAGTTACGAAGAATGGAACTAACCTGTTTCCCCGAAAATAAGACCTAACCTTAAAATAAGCCCTAGTATGTGAAAAAAAAAAACCTGAAAATAAGCCCTTGTGCGTTTTTTGAGCAAAAATTAATATAAGATCCTGTCTTATTTTCGGGAAAACATGATTGCATGGGAACAGAATCCAATCATTCACCACTTTTCTTTATTTCAAGCACATATGAGCTGTCAACTTCAGAACAATCCTAATATGCATCGCACTGTGGTAAACCCATCCATCTTGGGCAGAAGGTAATTTTGCATAGAAGAAAAAAGTAAAGATTGCCCAATGCTTTATAACAACTACTTCAGGTAAATAGGTGTGTAGGACATCAATAAGAAAAAAACAATAAATGGCTGAAGAATGTCAAAACACCCAGAGAGTAATGAATGTAAGAATATTTTACTTCTCCAAATACTAATATGGTAACTAAATTACCATTTTATGTACTTACTGCTGTCTAAAAACAGAAGGCTGAAACCAACGTCAGCCTTACCTATTTATTTATTTAAAATATTTTGCCTCCCCTTTCTCCTTAAAAGGACTCAAGATGGCTTAAATCATTAAAAAGACAATATTTAAAAGCTGAAAGAGTAAGTATACAAATACAGTGGTGCCTTGACTTACGAATGTCCGGACTTGCGACCATTTAGAGTTACGACCAGCTCCACTTGCAAAATTTTGCTTCTACTTGTGACCAGAGCTTCGAGTTACAACAGGAAAAAAGGTGGGGAAAATGGCAGGGGATTTAAATTACTAACTGTTGATCGGTGAAGAGGCTGCGTCTTTGTAGCTCTTTCAGGTTAGAGAGTGTGTGTTAGGAGGAGGCTTGGGACTGCCTGGTACTTTTGAGTGAGTACATATAGGGTTTTGCAGGGTGGGCTTGGGCTGGGGGGGTTATGTTTCTGTGCTGTGATTTTTGTGTGTGTGTGTGCTTTGGTGTTGTTGTTATTCTCAACCCCAGCACATTCGGATGGGGCTTGCTGTGTTTTTTTTTTTTGGTGGGTTTTTTTTTTGCCCCAGTGCATACTGATGGGGCTTGTTCTGTTTGTTTTGTGTGTGTGTGTGTGTGTGTGTGTGTGTGTGTGTGTGTGTGTGTGTGTGTGTGCCGAGGCACATTCTGATGGGGCTTGCTGTGTTGTTGTTTTTTTGTTGTTGATTTTTCCCCCCGGCCCCAGTGCCTTCCGATGGGGCTTGCTCTGTTTGTTCTGTATATGTGTTTTTTTTTCAGCCCCTGCGCATTCCGATGGGCCTTGCATTTTTTGGGGTGATTTTTTCCCCAGCCCTGATACATTTCGATGGGGCTTGCTCTTTTTTTGGGATTTTCCCCCCCGGCCCTAACGCATTCCAAGAGCTCCTCCTCCTCCTCTTCTTCTTCTTCTTCGTCTTCTTCTTCTTCTTCTTCTTCTTCTTCTTCTTCTTCTTCTTCTTCTTCTTCTTCTTCTTCTTCTTCTTCTTCTTCTTCTTCTTCTTCTTCTTCTTCCTCTTCTTCTTCCTCTTCCTCTTCCTCTTCTTCTTCTTCTTCTTCTTTTGTGATTTTCCTCCCCAGCCCCAATGTGTTCCGATGGGGCTTGCTCTTTTTTTTTTTTTTGGTGATTTTTGCCCGTCCTGAAGTGTTCTGATTGCAGTGATTTTTGTGTGATTTGGGGGGGGGGGGGTAATTTTTTCTGTATGGAATGGATTAATCATGTTCTAATGCATTCCTATGGGAAATGGTGCTTCGACTTATGACCGTTTGAAGTTACGACCAACTTCAGGAACAGATTAAGTTCGTAAGTTATGGCACCACTGTATCTAAAAAAGTAATCAAGTATATTTAAAAAAATGGTAAATAAAATTTAGTTATAGATTTATTTATTAGATTTTTACCCCACACCTCCTAGACAATCAATTTAGTACTGATTTGACTCAATGTCAAATCAATACTAAAAACACTTTTAAAAACAATCCCTTTTTTAAAAACCCTCTCAAGACAGCTAATCACTTAGGAAAAGCATGCCTGAAGACAAAGATCTTTGCCTGCTTGTGGAAGGACACCAAAGATGGTGCCAGCCTGTCTTCCTGTGGGAGGGAGTTCCAAAGTCTCATAGCAGTGAAGAGAAGGCCCTCTCCCATGTTCCCACCAAGCACTCCTGTGAGAATGATGGGACCAACAAAAAGGCGGTCCCTGTGGAGCTTATTGCATTTCTTTATTTAAGGCTTGGTTCTAGAGCCGTTAAAAAGCTGTGCCAGAGCACCTAGGACACACACAAACACAAACACACACACACACACACACACACACAGAGAGAGAGAGAGAGAGAGAGAGAGAGAGAGAGGAAATTACCAATCAGCCCTTCTTTGCAGGTTGTTAAGCAACTTCTGTTGTAGCTGTATTTTCTGCAAATCTGGACAGCAGAAGTTGCTTAACAAGCAGACAACAAGAACTGGCTGGCATTTTCTTCTTCTCTCTGCTGACTTCTGTCTGGATGGCTAAATTACTGTATTTTTCCATGTATAAGACAATACTTTTTTCTAAAATCTTTAAACTAAAAATTGAGCATCGTCTTCTACACAGAAATAAGCTGAGGAGAAAATAAAATGGCCCATGTCTTGCCTTTGCAAACAGGCTGCCTCCAATCAGGGGTGAGTGGGTGGCCATTCGATCAGGGGATCATAACACGAATGGGGCCATGTGATTAGGCAAAAGGTGGGAGAAAGGTGAGAGAATGTAATACTCTGCAATAACAAGGGGAGTGATGGTGGTGGGGAGAAAGAAATGGAAAGAAACAAGGACATGTGGGTACGAGGGGTACATATATACTGGGGAGCCACTTTTCCTACTCCCACTACTGGTCACTTACAAGTCTAACAGAAGCCAGATGGCCCCGGCATCTCCTCTGAGGTAACTTATGGCCAGGCTGGGATGGCTTGCTTGCTTGCTCATTTTTCTCTCAGGCCAGGGATTGGGCATGTCAGGCACTGTCCTCTAATTCATTGAAACACCAAACACAGAAGCCGCTAATCTCCCTTTATCCTTCTACGGATCTCTGCTGGCTTCTCACCGAAATGGAAGAAGGAGACGGGGAGTTCACCAAGTGCCCCAGGGCCTGAGGATGTTGGGAAAGAGCGTTTTTAAAGTGGTGCTGGGTTGCCGTTGGAGGCAGTGCTAGAGGCTGCTGGAAGAAAGATTCGCGGTGCCCATCAGCGGATGCTCTTTTCCTCTTGCAGCCAAACTGAGTTCATCAATTAACTTCCTAAGGTGCGGCTCGAAGCATCATTACTCAATAGGTGCAAAGTTAGGTCTTCTCATTAAAAGCTGTTAGGACAGAATGCAGAAATGACAGAAATGACAGTGTGCGTTTGTGCCAGAGTATGGAAATAAAACCATGCCATCAACTTTCCTTATTAATTTTAGCAGCTGGGCTATCTCCAAAATCTTTAGCTAACCCATTTGAAACCGGTACCAATTTTTATTCCTAAATTTCAAAACTCAGTGATTTTGCAGACATGTTAAGTCATCGGTACATTTCTAGAAAGGTTTACCCTTGGGTCTGTCCTATGGGTCCGTCCTTGGCTATGCTGAAAGAGAAGTTTTCTTAATTTTGGATTAGAAAAGGGAGGGGCGTTTTATACATGGGGGCATCTTACACATGGAAAAATATGGTAAATAACATAGGGAAAGCCAACTGACCAGGTGGGCATTCATGCCAGATCAATGCACATTTTTCCTGCTGTGAAGTTACATCCTATGTTATTTCTGCTTCCCTGTCCCACTCCTCTATTGTCATGAAAAAAGAACAAACTACATCTCCAACATTGTAAATGACAAGTAGCTGAAAACTGGCAACATTTATAACATTTTCCCCCCGAAAAACAGGCCCTGGCTGCAGGCACTCTTTGCACACACAGTCTGGTTCTGATACATGGATAACACCTTCACAATTTGGAACCACGATGAAGAAAAATTGGACAACACCAGCAATAAATATGTTAGACTACACAGGGAAGTCCCTGAAATCCGCAAACATCAGCACAGCTTCAATAAAAAAGAAGAAAGTTTAAAACAATACAAAGCCTGGCTCCCAGCACTGAAAAATACAGCCTGCGAAAAGGTCAACGACCTCTACCCAGCCACAAGGACCAGTGATCACTGCAGACAATAAACTTACCTAACAACACCCATCAATCACAGTGACAGATAAATTCTCCTCCTTATCACAACAATACACACATAACAAAAAACACCCTGATCACCACAATTACTCAATCTCCTGAAAAGGACAAAAAGCTGATCCCACAGTTACAAGTATTCAACTATCCCACACACTACAACAGAACACAGACAGAGTTCTAACTCCTGTCCTCCGAAGATGCTGGCCACAGAGACTGGTGAAATGTTAGGAAGAAAAACCTCCAGAACACGGCCAGAACAGCACAAAAAACCTACAACAATCACTGGACATTCTTTCCATCCCTGACCCATGCCTACCAGTCAGAACGTGCAGGCACAAGCTGCAGCTTCTTTCACTAATGTTTTCCTTTCAGCCAGCTCCCCACAAAACTTTACAGACCAATTAGAAGATAGTTCAGGCTCACCATACTTCTCTGCTATTTCCTTTGCAGTGGGCATGACCTCCTAACCATTGAACCAATCACTGGGTACTCCAGAAGCAGGTAGAACATTTCAGTACCTTTAAAAAAATGGGAGGAATTCATTTCTATCTCAATGGCATAAAATGCTCCAAATTGTAAGCTACCATTTCTGCTTGGAAACAGTAACTGTTCAATAATGTGTGTGTGTGTGTGTGTGTGTGTGTGTGTGTGTGTGTGTGTGTGTGTGTGTGTGTGTTTTCCCCAGTTTGCACTAAGTAATTTTAAAGTATTGTGTACTATATATGTACATAATGAAGTTCATGGTCACTGGCTCTGAGGCACTGATTCAGCCAAACATTCAAGTCTGCATCGAAATTAAGTGCACACTCATAAGAAACTTATGTTCTTTTTTTGTTTGCATTATGCAAAGGCAAAAAGAAGAAGCATGGGGTGATTTCTGTCGACTGAGCATCACAACCCTCAAGCTGCTAACTGCATTGTAGAATAGGAGCCATTGCTAGGAAAGGGCCTTTGTCGGTGAAACAAGCACATGCACTCAAGGTCATGGGTGATTTTTCACTCTTTTCATTTGGCAGTGCATCCCAGAATTCCTTCTCCATCAGGGGCCGTATTACAGCTAGCACCAATATCAGGCTTTGATGGGCACTGTGAGACCACTTCTCTGTAGTCGGCTGTCCACATGGACACATCTGAGTTGATTGACTGTGGCATGGAAGCATTCTCCAAGCAGAAAATTAATTGCCTCAGTGCCTGCCTATTATGGGATAGCTGAATGTGACTGCTCCATTGGACCTCTAATGGATGTATAAGCTGTCTTATGCATTTCCAGTTGTACATGACAGCCCTTCCACTTCACTCTTTTGAAGTGTTCTGATAAGGTTGAAATGGATAGGACTTCCCAGTGGAATAATAATAGCAAGCAATCCTGTAATATTTCCCGTATATTATTGAGGCAATTCTTTAAACAGCCCTTTGAGGTAGTCTCTCAATGTGAGTTTTTCAGGCTCTTTGGCTGTGTTCTGACTCAACAAAACCTGGCCCCCAGCACTGAAAATACAGCCTGCAAAAGGTCAACAAACTCTACCCAGCTACAAGGACCAGTGATCACGGCACACAAAATACCAGCTAACGACACCCATCACTCACAGTGACAGATAATCTCTCCCTCTTGTCACAACAATACACTCACAACAACAAACACACTTATCATCATTGTTACATACAGCACTGATGTTACCTGTCTGTCATGGGTTTGGAGGGAAAGTTCCATCCTATGGGGAGTGGAAGGCGGGACATCAGGAGGAGGGGCTGTACTGTATATATATGTGATGCGTGTGTGGAGAAGTTCAGTAGATGCTGGGATGTGAAGAAGCAGCAGCTGGGAAGAAGAAGCTGGTGTGGGAGTCTGTGTGTCAGACAGGGTACTACTGTGTGTCAGAGTACCAACCTGATAGGTTCAGGTGTCTGTTGGTTAGCCAGAACTGATAGGTTCAGGGTCTGTGCTTCAAGTTAAGGGTTCTGTGTGAACCAAACTGTATGCCTGTATGAATGAGACTAAGCCACGTTACTATATCTTATTCACCTGATTATTTTATTTTGCCTGTGTGTTGTTTTAAATAAACCTTATTCTTTTATTTGTTAAAAATCCATCCCTGGTCTGTGTGACTTCTTACAGGGAATGGTTGGTGGCAGCTTAGTTAACGTGTGGCATATCCCAGTAGGTCTGGGTTTGTCACATTGATTGGTGTCCAGCGTGTGGGATACGACTGGTCCAGTTGTCCAGCGGTCCAGCAAAGCCTTGGCAAGTGTGCCCAGAGCAAGGGGGGTCTAGTCAGGGACAATCTGAGAGCACGTAGGTAATCTTCTAGGTGTACCTCACGGGGGGGTGCACTAGTAGAAGAACGTGTAACCTCAGATTGGGGACTAGATTAGGGAGCTCTGAGGCAGCCTGTTTTGGCGGGAAAAAGCTGAGGCAAAACTGTAAAGTAGAAGTGATTCAGCCTGCCTGCTGAGAGGCCCAGCAGAGGGGGGTGGACTCCGGCTGGCTACAGTTGCAAGTAGTGCTGAAGGACAGCAGCAATCTATAGGGAAAGCTGGTTCTGAGGCAAAAGAAAAAAAAGTGGTCGTTTTATTTTGAGGCTTGACTTTTTAAAGCAGCCTGTTCTGGGGGGGGGATTATGCCCTTGACTCGAAGCCAAATGGCAGAAATGGGTGAAGTGAAAGACCCCCAGGTAGACCAAGGTTCTGAGGATGAATTTGGCTCAGTGCAGGGTGACAGCACAGGAGAGCAGAACCCAGAACTCAGAAAGATACTCCTAGCCCAACAGCATGAACTGAGGGTGAGGGAAATGGAGGAAAGGGAAAGAGAGAAACAAAGGCAATTTGAAATAGAGAGAATGGAAAGAGCAGAAAGATTGGAGAGAGAGAAAATGGCGTTTGAATTAAGAAAATTGGAAATGATGAACCAGAACAATAATAACAATAGGGATTCTGAGGGAGGCCAATTGTCTAAAGCTGACCTGAAGAAATTCCCTGTGTACCACAAGGGAGATTGTCCTGAGGTGTTCTTTTCCTTAGTGGAAAGAGCGTTTGTGGACTTCTCAGTGAGGGAAACTGAGAAGATGACCATCATGCGATCTTTAATCAGTGGTAGCCTGGCTGAGGTTTATTCAGAGATGCCACAGGAACTGATGAGAGATTTTGCAGAGTTTAAAAAACTGGTGTTTGCAAGACATGGGATAAATGCGGAACAGCTGAGGCAAAGATTCAGGTCCCTCACAAAGAAACCAGAGCAGACTTTTACCCAAGTGGGGGCTCAATTGGTGAGGCTGCTAGAGAAATGGCTATCTCAGGAGGGGACAGAGACCTTTCAGCAGCTCAAAGACTTGATAGCGCTGGAACAGTTCTATTCAGTCCTGCATGGGGAACTGAAATTCCAGGTGAGGGAAAGGAAACCAAAATCTGTGGCAGAAGCAGCCGAGATCGCAGATTTTATTTCCCAAATAAGAAAGCCCTTGGGTGAGGGGAAATCTGTAGGTAAACCCAAAGAAACCTACAGCAAGTACTCTCAGGGACCAGGGAAAAGCCAGCAAGGAGGAGGGGCCCATGGTGAAGGGAAGCCCTCAGACATGAAACCAAGACCTCAGATTTTGGAGGGAAAACCAAAACAAGATGAGAGAGAATCAAAATACACCAGAAAATGTTATTTCTGTCAGGGAAAGGGCCATCTAATCTCAGAGTGTGAGAAATTAAAGCAGCTAAAAGGAATTGTGCCTCAGGATTCGAGTGGGACCAAGCCAAAAGCTGTGTTCTGTGTCCAGAAAGAGCAAGGCTCATTGTCACTGAGGGAGCCTGTTGCCATGGCTACTCAATCTGGAACAGCTACCTCTGCTGATCAGGCTGAGGAAAATGGTCCTCTTGTAGAGGTCAGGCGCTGCCTGCTGGTGAGAACAGATTCTCAATTGTTTGAGACAGCAGGGGTGGGCGTAGGAATACTTGGACATCAGTATCGGGGGCTGCGGGACACTTGTTCCCAGGTGACCCTGTGCCATCCAGATATTATTCCCAGGGAGTATGTAATCCCAAATGAGAGCATGAAGGTGGCAGGGATTGAGGGGCAGGTAATCTCCCTGCCAGTAGCGGAGGTACCTGTGAACTTTCAAGGCTGGAGGGGAGTTTGGCAGCTAGCGATTTCATCGACTCTGCCAGCAGCCGTGCTCGTGGGAAATGACCTGGCTGAACATGTGAAACGGGTGCTAGTGATTACACGTTCACAAGCCACCACGGGGACAGTTCAGGGGGGTAATGATGAGCCAGAGACGGAAGCAGGTGGGGGGAGTTCAGAAGCTGTGGTGGAAACCTTAACCACAGACAGCCGATTTGGTCAGGAGCAGAAGGCGGACGCCACTCTCCAAAAGTGTTTTGAACAGGTGACTGACGCCCAGCTAACACCTGAAACCCCAGTGAGATTTCTGGAGAAAAAGGGGATTTTATATAGAGAGACCCTGAGGAATATCTCAACAGGGGGAGATGGGATCAGACGTCAGCTGGTGGTACCTGAAAAGTATCGCCCCATGATCTTACAAAGGGGGCACTCTGACATGTTTGCTGCACACTTAGGGGTGAACAAAACACAGCAGAGAATCACACAGAATTTTTACTGGCCTGACATAGGGAAGCAGATCAGGGAGTTCTGTAAACAATGTGATGTGTGTCAAAGGCAGGGGAATAGCCGCGACAGGACCAAAGCAAAGTTGTGCCCTTTGCCTGTGATTGACACTCCGTTCAAATGCATAGGGGTGGATATTGTGGGACCTTTGCCCAAGGCCACAAAGAGGGGGAACAGGTTCATTCTCACCATTGTGGACCATGCCACGAGGTACCCTGAAGCCATACCCTTGACTAACATTGAAACTAACACAGTGGCAGATGCCTTGGTGGGATATATGTCCAGGATGGGATTTGCCTCAGAAATAATCACAGATTTGGGCGCATCGTTCACATCAAAGCTCATGAAACGCTTATGGCAAATCTGTGGAATTAAGCACAAGGAAACCACTGCCTATCATCCTGAAAGTAATGGGTTAACTGAGAAGTTCAATGGGACTCTAATGCGCATGATTAGGGCTTACTTGGCAGAGAATCCAAACAATTGGGACCAGAAGCTGCAATCCCTTTTGTTTGCTTATCGATCAGTGCCAAAACCAGTACCGGGTTCAGTCCATTTGAACTTTTATTTGGGAGAAGGGTGAAAGGGCCCCTTGATTTGATCAAACAAAATTGGGAGCAGATCACCCAGGATGACCCACAAGACGTTGTGACATACATAGACACCTTGATGAAGGACCTAAAGAGAAACCTAGAGCTAGCAGCAGAGACCCTGCAAGCTCAAAAGGTCAGAAAGAAAGTTTGGGATGACCAGAAAGCCGGGGAGAGGCACTTTAACCCAGGGGAGGGAGTGCTTTGGCCTAGGCTCTGCAAAGAAAACAAACTGCAGCTGGGTAGCCCAGAAGTAAAGGGCTTGGGTCACATGGTAGGGGGAGGAGTGATCAAACCCCTGGAGGCCAAAATAGAAGCTGTTCGTGATTGGCCTAGACCCAACACCAAGAAAAAAGTCAAATCATTTCTTGGGTTGGTGGGCTACTACAGAAAGTTCATCCCGAGGTTTAGCGAGATTGCGGCTCCGCTGACCGATCTGACGAGGAAGAAGGCTGATGACCGCATCCCGTGGACCAGCGACTGTGAGGCGGCGTTCCAGAGGTTGAAGGAGGCGCTCGTCCAGTATCCAGTGCTGCGTGCTCCAGACTTCAACCGGGAGTTCATCATCTACACCGATGCGTCTAACAGCGGGGTAGGAGCAGTTCTGTGCCAGGAGGATGAGAATGGTGACCAGCATCCAGTGTCCTACCTGAGTAGGAAACTTCAAAAAGGTGAGAGACATTTGGCAACCGTGGAGAAGGAGTGTTTGGCCATAGTCTACGCGATCCAGAAGGCCAAGCCTTACATCTGGGGAAGACATTTTGTTCTGTGCACTGACCATTCACCACTGCAATGGTTAAAGACAATGAAAACCCACAATAGCAAACTTATGAGGTGGGCTTTAAACCTACAGGACTATGACTTTGAAGTGAAGGTGGTCAGAGGGTCAGTGAACTGTGTTGCTCACGCCTTGTCAAGAAGACCTGAAGAATGAAGGCGGCGAAAGAAACATGGACTATGTATATATATTGATGACAAAAAGTTAAATGTACCTGTTTTTTGAACTTGGTTTGTATGAATAAAAGTAATTTGTTGTAATGTATATGGTAAATGTTTAAATGCCTAATTGCTATGGTTAACTTAGAATGTAAGTATAAGTAAGTATGATATGGTATGTATAACTGTTGTTGTGTGTTTTATCCAGGTTGTTTTTTGGGAAAAAGCACCTTAGCTTTCCCCCTACAAAACAACTTATAAAGAGGGGAGGTGTTACATACAGCACTGATGTTACCTGTCTGTCATGGGTTTGGAGGGAAAGTTCCATCCTATGGGGAGTGGAAGGCGGGACATCAGGAGGAGGGGCTGTACTGTATATATATGTGATGCGTGTGTGGAGAAGTTCAGTAGACGCTGGGATGTGAAGAAGCAGCAGCTGGGAAGAAGAAGCTGGTGTGGGAGTCTGTGTGTCAGACAGGGTACTACTGTGTGTCAGAGTACCAACCTGATAGGTTCAGGTGTCTGTTGGTTAGCCAGAACTGATAGGTTCAGGGTCTGTGCTTCAAGTTAAGGGTTCTGTGTGAACCAAACTGTATGCCTGTATGAATGAGACTAAGCCACGTTACTATATCTTATTCACCTGATTATTTTATTTTGCCTGTGTGTTGTTTTAAATAAACCTTATTCTTTTATTTGTTAAAAATCCATCCCTGGTCTGTGTGACTTCTTACAGGGAATGGTTGGTGGCAGCTTAGTTAACGTGTGGCATATCCCAGTAGGTCTGGGTTTGTCACATTGATGATCACCCATCTACTGAGAAGGACAAATGTTGATCCCACAGCTATAAATGCTCAACTATCCAAACAAACTGCACCAGAGGACAGACAGTTCTGTCCTCTGAAGATGCCGGCCACAGAGACTGACAAAACGTTAGGAAGAACAACCTTCTGAACATGGCCAAAGAGCCCGAAAAACCCACAACAACCATCAGATCCCAGCCATGAAAGCCTTCGAGAATACATTGTAGGGGACGAGTTCAGCATAAAGCACAAACTCATTCAAAATGCAAGAAGCCCTGCTGGATTAGTCTAAGCAGGAGCTTGTTCTGCCTTCAGTTTCACACAGTGGTCAACCAGATTATTTATTTATAATGTGATTTTACACAGCATTTGGAAATTTGGAGTTGGGTAGATTACAACTTCCAGAACCCCTACCACCATGGCCAACTGCAGTATCCAAAAAGTAATCTTTCCAAACTCGGGAATTGCCCTCTATATTTCTCTTTGTTAAGTTCGAGTGCCAGGCTTCAGAGTCAGGGGCTATGGGTTCAAATCCCTGGAAAGAGGATTCTGCCTCCCAGGAGGAGGGCCAAATGACTTCATTGTAACATATGAATCAGAACATGTATGTCTGACAGAAGCATGTATGTAACCTGTCATTGGTGTAGCTTTAGACAAGCTGTATAGTTCCGGAGTGCCATGAATACAGTGGGAGGGGCAGTATAAGTTGGAATTCAGCTGATGGTACATTATTATTATTAATTTTCCCCAAAGCTAGAACTCAAGGACGTTAAAATGAAATTAATGGAGAAAAGTTAGAGAAAAACATTAAAATTGTCACTTTAAAACACAGTTGAATTAAAAGCATTTCAAAACATAGCAAGAAGGAGGGCATGCCATCGTCTCTTTTTAAAAGGTTCTTTCTCAGCCACAAGGGAATTGCCCAAAGACTGTCCAAAGGAGAAATTTTGACCTTCTCAAAGGAGAACAACAAGGAAAAGATATCCTAGCCTTGTTTGTGAGGAAGTTGTTCCGGAGGGCCCACAACCAAGCTGAAAGGGCCATAACTCTTTGGCGCTGTTGGTCCCAGCAACTGGTAATCCAAAGGTTTTAATGTCTCTGAACATGAACAGTATGAAGTAGTCGCTGTGAAAAAATGGCCTTTGAGAACTTTTTTTAAAAAATAAATGCATCTAATCCGCTCTTAAAGCCATTTTCACTAACAGCCACCGGCTCATCTTGTGGCAGAAAATTCCATAAGTTACTTATGCAGTGTGTGAAGAAGTACTTCCTTCCTTTTAAAAAAATGCACCCATCATCTTTCTTAGTCGATGCAAGTGCTCATTAGAAGGATATAAAAACCTCTCTTTATCCGCTTTTCACATGTCATGCATAATTTTATTAACCTCAATCTCAACTACACTTACATTTTTCCTACACCAAAAAGCCCCTAATACTGCAACCATCCCTTGGCTTCAACTTCCCGATCTTTCTTGCGGTCTGTTTTGCTCACCTTTCCCATCTTGACAATATTTTGTCATTGTTGTTGTAATTTTATGTGCAGAGACTGGAACTATCCACAATATTCCAAATGTGCTTGCACCACAGACAGATACTAAGGTGCTAAAAGATCGTCAATCATTTCTTATCTCCCCCTCTAATGATTTTTATTGTGAGATTTGCATTACCACAGCTGACACATAGAAGTCAAGCTTCACACTTCCTCTGAGCTCATGTCCCTAGGTCATTCACAGATTTCCTGCAGTTCTGTGCAAAACTAGGGCTGCTGATGAAGGAGAACATTTCATAAGAGCAGAGTTAGGACATTCACCAAAGCACCATGCCTAATCAGATGGTCTGGGAAATCAAATGACAACAGAAAGCCAAACTGTTGCTATTGGCTGATGAAAAAAATTCTACAAAGGCTACCTTCTGCCCATATAGGTCACAATATTTTTTTCTCTCTACAGTCCGTATTGAACAATGTTCGTGTTTACCTTCTGCCAGTTCTGGGTCTTGGGAATCTTGGTAGCAGTAATTTCTCCTAACTCTGAATATGCAGAGAATTCAAGATGTTAGTGTTTTTGGTCATTACATAAATGTCAGATTCTCCACACTGTGCAATGGATATTTTTCAAAGGAGACTCAGTTCTCCCCATGACACACTCTGCTGTAAATCCTGAGGGAGGCATCTCCCAAGTAACATGGATGAGGGACAAGCATTGTGTTGAGTTATTCCACAATCAGTTTTCATTGACCTTGGAAAGGTAATGCCAATCTAATTCTCTCACCTAACAGAGGAGGGATGTGTCTCATCATGGAGGATGACTCTCCATTTTCCAACTGCTCACAAAGCTGAAATCCTCTATAAATGTTTGTTTGGGAGTTCATGCCATGAATTAATAACAATAATGTCCCGTCAAGTCAATTTTAACTTACGCTAAACCCTTCCAAAATTTTCTATTACCAAGTACTGAGAAATAGCTTACAATTCCCTCTTTCTGAGACCAAGGCTGCACAGGAGGCTTTTCTCCTAGGAGATACAGATAGGAATTACACTTCCAGCTCCCGGGTCTGATACTCCCAACTCACTGAACTATCTGGTCAGCTAACTGCCACTGCTGGGACTTGTTTCTGAATAAGTATGCATAGATGCAGTGCACGGGTCACTTTTTCTAAGTACTTTGATTGGTACATGAGAATGATCTCTGATAAGGGTTGATTTCCATTTTGCTTTGAATCCTTCAAACTAAGGACATAAATGAACAGTTTCAAATAAACCATCTATAATATTTCTGCTCTGCATGAAAATTAATTACATCAGTGGTTCCCAAACATTTTTGACTCATGGCTCTCTTCACTTACTGGCCACTTGCTGTGGTTCCCCAGTACAGTAGAACTGCCATATCCATGAGATCAGTACTTGCAGTTTCACTTATCCACTTTCCCAAATAATAATAATAGTAATAATAATTAAGAAAACACATGACTAAACCTTCCCAAACTGTATTAAGAGGACTGGCCACTAGGTGGGATCAGAGGCTATGCTAGATACAGAGGCATAATGAAAATGCACTCCGCCTGACTTTTCCTCCAAGGGAAGTAGTTTGTGAGTAAAATGGAGAAGCCACATTTTAGGGTGTGGGGGAGGCAGGGAAGTCTCCCTTGCAAACAGGAGGGCAGAAAACCCAGTCTTTTGGCAAGACTGTGCCAGGGTTCCCTCTTTCCAGTATGCACAGACAGCAGAGAAACTGCAAGTAAGTGCTGCAGGATACTTTGGGTGAGGGGGGAGAAGGGAGGGAGGGGAGATAAGAAGATTCCATGGTGCCCCTGCTGGGTAAGTTTCTCAGCACCTCGTGGAGCCAGGACACACAGTTTGGGAAACACTGAATTACATGATTGTTCTCTTCTGGAGGTATTTCTATTCTTGTATATCTTGGAAACCTCATGGCTACACATGTTTTGCTCTGGTTTGCTACTTAGATCCTGAAGGTATGCCTTCTGCATTGCACTTGGTTGCCTTTGCTCTACATTCTCCTACACACCAAACAGCCTTTCCACTTATCACATATTAAAAACTGTTCCACAGCCTCCATCTTGCTTGCCAGGATGCCATTTTAATTCTTTGCCTCTCCTGCTTCCATAAAGAGCCATGGAAACTATCATAGGATGTCACATCTAAATCTCCATGTCATGTTGACCTATGATATGTCAGCCTATTAACATCTGGAGATGCCATACATAGCATTCACAAGCTCAAGCAGTCCCTTCAACACCTGCGCCAGCAGAAAAGTCACTGGCAACCTAGAGACATGGTTCAGAGTACGAGCAAGTGTTCACAGTACACACCAGTGTTTTTGGTTTGGTCTGCAGTTTGCCTATATTGCTGGCTTTATTTTGGTTAGACCCATAAAGAGTTTTAAAAATATAAAACCAGCCAATGATTTCCCTCATTTGGTTTCTGACAGTAGCACATATCACTAAAGAGAAAAGTAAGAAAAAAGCAGGGAAGAAGAACTCAGCGCACAACTTTTTTTCCTAGTCACACCATAATGAGACTACCTATAATGGTGGCCAGGTTGAGACAGAGTACAACTAGACAACCAACTGTCCCTTGACAGGGTCGCTTTGAGATGCAGTAGGCCATTTGGAGCAATCCTTGCATCCATATGCAAAGGATTGGGGTGGTTTTTCTTCTGCCTTGCTTGGGCCCCATGGCTTCTACTTGCTGATGTCAGCATGAGACCCAGCAAGACAACTGGAGAAGAGGAAGAGGCAGAGATGGTGGTGGAAGAGAAGGATGGCCTGGCTTATGTTGGGCCAGGCTAGTTTCTGGTTGAGCTGTATAACTATGGGAAGCACCATACACGTCAGTGAGTAAGACAAGTGCATATGCAGTCAATGGGGGATATGGAAAATACATGTATGACCTACAGCAACATAGATGGGGGTCACTGAAGTATTTCTCCTCTCATCTCAAGTGATGGGAGGCCTTGGGTTACCAGTTATATTTACAATCTCTGTTTTATGCTGTACAGGCATGCAGTTGGAATCATTCTCTTACTTGTAGTTTCATTTTAGATTGTGTTACTTGGTCACACTAGTTGGTGTGTGGCAAACAAAATCTAAGACCCTCGTGGCGCAGTGGTTAAAATGCTGTATTGCAGCTAAAACTGTGCTCACGACCTGGGGTTCAAATCCCAGGTAGCCGGCTCAAGGTTGACTCAGCCTTCCATCCTTCCGAGGTCGGTAAAATGAGTACCCAGCTTGCTGGGGGGGGGGGGGCAATGTGTAGCCTGTATAATTAAAATTGTAAACCGCCCGGAGAGTGCTTGTAGCGCTATGGGGCGGTATATAAGTCCAATAAATAAATAAATAAATAAATAAATAAGTGGAGTTTTACATGCATGGAGGGTGGAGTGAGATAATGCAAGTGTTTTGTCATTGGGTGTTGATAGTAGTATGAGTAGTATTACTGTATATTAAGAATAGGTACAAAGAGAAGCATGCATCTATCCTGGCTTTTTTTTTTATATTGTGTTTTTTTAGCTCTTCCTCCTCTCCTTCTCCCTCACCCCAAATCAGGCAATAGGCACCAACCAGAATGATCATTCAGTATAATACCCAGGAAAAACGTTGGAGAGACACTGTGCAAACACTTTGATTCAACACATGTCCAACAGTAGCAGCAGAAAAGAAACAAGAATGTGCAAGTTAATAAAAGAATGGAAAAACATGTTGTGTCCTGATGTCTCAGAGGAACACTTTATAGGAGTATGCAATGTTGCACAAGAAAATCTTTGAAGAAAGGACATGGTACATCAATGGGCTCTTGTTCGATCATTACACTGGTCATGCTTGGATGATCATATCTCAGCTTAATAAACTGAGATACTAAGGAGCCTTCTGTCCATGCAATCAGCTCCTTCACTCGAGCCATGATTAATTTTTAAACCAGAAAACTACTAATTATTTGATTAATCAAGCAATTAACCAAGCCTCTAATGTAATCTGAGCCATGGTTTTACACCCAGTCTTTTCCCAAACTTGTTAACTTTATTTTAGCAAAATTAAAGAGGAAAAAGGAGGAGGGGAAAGAGGTGGATGGGTAGGTGGCACAAAATACTATGGCCTGGTGAAGATCGGTACTGTAGATTTATTTCAGTGTGAGCTTTCATAAGATACACACAATAGGTAACATGAAAATGCACTGTTGAGAATGGATGCCAGATAGCTTTGGCTGTCACATAAATGCTAAGAGGTGTTTCTGCAGCAGAAGACAGAATATGTCAATGGAGACAACAACTGAATACCCATAAGAAATTACAAAAGCTGTGTTATTAATATATGAAGTGCATTAAGAAGCCTTGATCTTTATTTAGGCCCTCAGAGATGCACAGGGCCAATTACTGTTGTTTCCCTCTCAAGTTTCCCTTTGTAACTTCTTTTTTCTTCAATAACCTCTCTGACACTCATAACAGCATAGCCTCGGAGGTTGAATTATTCTGAAAATGGTTTGTCTGCATTCCATTCCATTTCATGAATGTGTCCATTCATTATTTTGCACAGAAATTGTTCCATTTGTCCTCTGTAGAATGCAGAGTTGGCAAAAGGTGACATAAAGTACAGTAGAGGAGGAAAAAGTAAATAAACCCATAATTTTGTGGCTGCAATGCTAATAATAACATTGACACTTTGTCTATTATCTGTCACCTTATTGTTCATGACCCCAGCACCATGGGGATATCTATAAATACACATTGTGTTTGAAGAACTGGATTTTCATCACCAAAGCTCAACATGAGATAGTTGCTAGCCTTTAAAGTGCTACAATATTTTGTCCTTTTCCTTTCTCTTCTGCCACCCCCACCAAAAAACTTGGCCAACATGTTGAGACAAAGTAATGCAGCTTCTTCTTTAGAACTTAGTAACTATAGTTTCTCATTTTGGACAAAAACTGGCTATTAGGCTAGACTGTAAATACGACCAATGGTCCAAGGCCTCCCACCACTTGAGATGGGAAGAGAAATGCCCCCCATCTTGGCACCTGTACCCCTCATCGACTGTGTATGCGATTGTCTTACTCACTGCTTGCTTCTTCCATGAATGGAGGCACAAATACGTCAGGATAAAGGGCAAATAAGCTGTTTTATATCACACACTTGTCCAAATATCCAGCCATCCTGACTGTACCAGTCCTGCTGCTTAATAAATGAAACTCAAGAGAAAGGCAGTGTATAGAAACCTCATGAGAAAAACTTGCTACTCTTTCTAGCATTTTTTTCTTCCTTCCAAAATCCTTATTTCGCCTGACAAAAATGGCCAAATCACCTATAAATCCTCACCCATGTAAAACCCAGGAGGCATGCTGTGAGTATGCAGAATCCCTCTGAGAAATGGTGCAACCGTTTTGAAAACTTTTTCCCCCTGCCCTGAAATTCTTTGATGCCTCCTCAGTTATGCTGGAAGCCTGCAAGATTGCCTACAGATGTTGATTTGGGTGAAATTCAGTGACAAGTCTGAGGGGAGAAAGCGAGTTCATGAGAAACCTCTGGCATGGCTGTTCATCAAGGCCAACACCCTGGAGAACAGTTATCAAAGGCATAACATTTTTTTGCTTTTCATCATGATCATGAGTCATTATATTATATATTATTAATCCATCTTTGGAAGAAAACAGAACAGGGATATGTTTTTCATAGATAATCTGTCTTTTTATAAGTAATGTGTATATTTTATATTGATGGGTGAAATCAGAAACAAAACAGTGTAGATTAAGTGAGTTTTTTCCCCTTATAACCACAGAGAATTTCACAATTGTTGATCAACCAGTAAAATATTTATTTTATCTAGATGTTCTTTTTATAATTAATTGTTCCAACCCATTCACTCTTTACATCTTTGGAGAGAAGAGGAAGAACCCAAAGATCTCTGTAGCTGTGAGGCACTCACCAGCATTATGTAATACCCTGGGATTACCTGAATTTCTCCCACCTGGCCCAAAGCATTTTGCTGCCTAAGGCAAAATGGAAAGTAGACACCTAGCACTTCAGGTCAGCCAGGTTATGTGGTTCCAGATTTAGAAAAGCTCAGAACAGCTTAACAAATCAAATCCTAAAAGCCTGGGTCCTATGCATGTGTCCGATCAAAGTCGCTAACAAGGCAAACTATGGGTGCTTTCTCAGGAGTGAAATTGTCTGGGCTTCATTCAGTGTGGAGAATCCATGTGGTGGAGAATCCATGTGGTGTAATGGTTGGCCACTTGGCCTGGGAGTTGGATGATTGGTCACAAAGTTTAGACACTCTTTTGAGTTAATTCAGGTTTTCTCCTGTCATTCTCTCTGATGGTGATCTAACTTACTGGGTTGTTGGGAAAACAGAGTTGGTAGACTTGTATGCTGCCTTGAGCTCATTAGAAGAAAAACAGAATATGGATGGAACGCATAAGTAAATATATATTGTTAAGTGGTGTTACATAACAGCACTGATGTTACCTGTCTGTCATGGGTTTGGAGGGAAAGTTCCATCCTATGGGGAGTGGAAGGCGGGACATCAGGAGGAGGGGCTGTACTGTATAAATATGTGATGCCTGTGTGGTGAAGGGAGATGCTGAGACAGACTGTGAGACACTGGGTTGGGACGAAGCAGCAGCTGGGGAAGAAGAAGCTGTTGTGGGAGTCTGGGTGTCTGACAGGGTACTACTGTGTGTCAGAGTACCAGCCTGAAAGGTTCAGGGGTCTGTGGGTTAGCCAGAACTGATGGGTTCAGGGTCTGTGCTTTAAGTTAAAGGTTCTAGGTGAACCAAACTGTATGCTTGTGTGTGTGAGAATAAGCCACGTTACTTTATTTTATTCACCTGATTGTTTTATTTACCCTGTTTGTATTTAAAATAAACCTTATTCTTTTGTTGTTTAAAAATCCATCCCTGGTCTGTGTGACTTATTATAGGGAATGGTTGGTGGCAGCTTAGTAACTGTGTGATAGATCCCAGTAGGTCTGGGTTTGTCACATTGATTGGTGTCCAGCGTGTGGGATACGACTGGTCCAGTTGTCCAGCGGTCCAGCAAAGCCTTGGCAAGTGTGCCCAGAGCAAGGGGGGTCTAGTCAGGGACAGTCTGAGGCGCGTAGGTAATCTTCTAGGTGTACCTCACGGGGAGGTGCACTAGTAGAAGAACGTGCCAACTGGGGAGACTTAGATTAAGGTGCTCTGAGGCAGCCTGATTTTGGCGGGAAAACGCTGAGGCAAAACTGCGTAGCAACAGTGAGCTAGCTTGCCAGCTGAGAGGCCCAGCAGAGGGGGGTAGGCTCTGACTCGATACTGTTGCAAATTTAGTGCTGAAGAACAGCAGCAATCTCTGGGGAGAGCTGGTTCTGAGGCAAAAAGGAAAAAAGTGGTCGTTTTATTTTGAGGCTTGACTTTTTAAAGCAGCCTGTTCTGAGGGGGGGGTTATGCCCTTGACTCGGAGCCAAGTAGCAGAAATGAGTGAAGTGAAAGACCCCCAGATTGACCAAGGTTCTGAGGAGGAATTTGGCTCAGTGCAAGGTGATAGCACAGGAGAGCAGGACCCAGAACTCAGAAAAATACTCCTAGCCCAACAGCATGAGCTGAGGGTGAGGGAAATGGAGGAAAGATTAGAGAGAGAAAGAAGGGAGGAAAGGGAAAGGCAATTTGAAATGGAACAAAGGGAAAGGGAGAAACAGAGACAATTTGAATTGGCATTGGAGAGAGAGAAAATGGCGTTTGAATTAAGAAAACTGGAACTGATGAACCAGAACAATAATAATAATAGGGATTCTGAGGGAGGCCAATTGTCTAAGGCTGACCTGAAGAAATTCCCTGTGTACCACAAGGGAGATTGTCCTGAGATGTTCTTTTCCTTAGTGGAAAGAGCGTTTGTGGACTTCTCAGTAAGGGAAACTGAGAAGATGACCATCATGCGGTCTTTAATCAGTGGTAGCCTGGCTGAGGTTTATGCCGAGATGCCTGAGGAATTGATGAAAGATTTTGCAGAGTTTAAAAAACTGGTGTTTGCCAGACATGGGATAAATGCAGAGCAGCTGAGACAAAGATTCAGGTCCCTCACCAAGAAACCAGAACAGACTTTTACCCAAGTGGGGGCCCAATTGGTGAGGCTGCTTGAGAAATGGCTATCGCAGGAGGGAATAGAGACCTATGAGCAGCTTAAAGACTTGATAGCCCTGGAACAGTTCTATTCAGTCCTGCAGGGGGAATTGAAATTCCAGGTGAGGGAAAGGAAACCGAAATCTGTGGCAGCAGCCGCAGAAATCGCGGATTTTATCTCCCAAATAAGAAAGCCCTTGGGTGAGGGGAAATCTGTAGGTAAACCCAAAGAAACCTACAGCAAGTACTCTCAGGGACCAGGGAAAAGCCAGCAAGGGGGAGGGGCCCATGGTGAAGGGAAGCCCTCAGGCATGAAACCAAGCCCTCAGAATTTGGAGGGAAAACCGAAACAAGAGGAGAGAGAATCCAAATACACTAGAAAATGTTATTTCTGTCAGGGAAAGGGTCATCTAATCTCAGAGTGTGAAAAATTAAAGCAGCTAAAAGGAATGGTGCCTCAGAATTCTAGTGGGACCAAGCCAAAAGCTGTGTTCTGTGTCCAGAAAGAGCAAGGCTCAGTGTCACAGAGGGAACCTGTTGCCATGGCTACTCAGTCTGGGACAGCTGCCTCTGCTGATCAGGCTGAGGAAAATGGTCCTCTTCTGGAGGTAAAGCGCTGCTTGCTGATAAAAACAGATTCTCAGTTGTTTGAGACAGCAGGGGTGGACGTAGGAATACTTGACCGTCAGTATAGGGGGCTGCGGGACACTTGTTCCCAAGTAACCCTATGCCATCCAGATATCATCCCTAGGGAGTTTATAATCCCAAATGAGAGCATGAAGGTGGCAGGGATTGAGGGGCAGATAATCTCTCTGCCAGTAGCAGAGGTACCTGTCAACTTTCAAGGCTGGAGGGGAGATTGGCGGATAGCGATTTCATCGACTCTGCCAGCAGCCGTGCTCGTGGGAAATGACCTGGCTGAACATGTGAAACGGGTGCTAGTGATTACACGCTCACAAGCCACCACAGGGACAGTTCAGGGGGGTAATGATGAGCCAGAGACGGAAGCAGGTGGGGGGAGTTCAGAAGCTGTGGTGGAAACCTTAACCACAGACAGCAGATTTGGACAGGAGCAAAAGGCAGACGCCACTCTCCAAAAGTGTTTTGAACAGGTGACTGACGCCCAGCTGACACCTGAAACCCCAGTGAGATTTCTGGAGAAAAAGGGGATTTTATATAGAGAAACCCTGAGGAATATCTCAAAAGGGGGAGATGGGATCAGAAGTCAGCTGGTGGTACCTGAAAAGTATCGCCCCATGATCTTACAAAGGGGGCACTCTGACATGTTTGCTGCACACTTAGGAGTGAACAAAACACAGCAGAGAATAACACAGAATTTCTACTGGCCTGACATAGGGAAGCAGATCAGGGAGTTCTGTAAACAATGTGATGTGTGTCAAAGGCAGGGGAATAACCGCGACAGGACCAAAGCAAAGTTGTGCCCTTTGCCTGTGATTGACACTCCGTTCAAATGCATAGGGGTGGATATAGTGGGACCTTTGCCCAAGGCCACAAAGAGGGGGAACAGGTTCATCCTAACAATTGTGGACCATGCCACAAGGTATCCTGAAGCCATACCCCTGACTAACATTGAAACTAACACAGTGGCCGATGCTTTGGTGGGGTATATGTCCAGGATGGGATTTGCCTCAGAGATAATCACAGATTTGGGAGCATCGTTCACATCAAAGCTCATGAAACGCTTATGGCAGATCTGTGGAATTAAGCACAAGGAAACCACTGCCTATCATCCTGAAAGTAATGGGTTAACTGAGAAGTTCAATGGGACTCTAATGCGCATGATTAGGGCTTACTTGGCAGAGAATCCAAACAATTGGGACCAGAAGCTGCAACCCCTTTTGTTTGCTTATCGATCAGTGCCACAAGCCAGTACCGGGTTTAGTCCATTTGAACTTCTATTTGGGAGACGGGTGAAAGGGCCCCTTGATTTGATCAAACAAAATTGGGAGCAGATCACCCAGGATGACCCACAAGACGTTGTGACTTACATAGACACCTTGATGAATGACCTAAGGAGAAATCTAGAGCTGGCAGCAGAAAACCTGCAAGCTCAGAAGGTCAGACAGAAAACATGGTATGACCACAAAGCTAGAGAGAGGCACTTTGACCCAGGGGAGGAAGTGCTTTGGCTTAGGCCCTGCAGAGAGAATAAACTGCAGCTCAAATGGGCAGGACCATATAGGGTCATTTCCAAGATGTCAGACCTGAACTACCTAATAGAGCAGGAGGAGAACCAAGCAAGGAGGGTGGTTCATGTGAATGCCCTAAAACCCTACTACAGAGGGGAACAGAGGGTTTTATTTGCGATAAAAGCAGCTGAGAGTGAGGAGGCGGAATTACCCTTCTGGGAGGGTAGAGGGGAAGTAAAATACAACCCAGAGGAGGTAAAGATCAGTCCTGCACTCACCCAAGACCAGCAGCAAGAACTAAAAATGCTGCTTAGTAAATATCAACAGGTGTTTTCCAACAAGCCGGGGATAGTGAAGGGAGTGATGCATCGGATCCACACAGGGGATGCACCCCCGCAGGCAGTATCCCCATACCGAGTAACGGGACCCTATAGGGACAAGGTGCGGAAGGAGTTGGACGAAATGCTGAGGGAGAACATAATCGTCCCCTCTTCTAGTCCTTGGTCCTCTCCGATAGTCCTTGTGGACAAGCCTGATGGGAGCATTAGGTTTTGTGTCGATTACAGGAAATTAAACCGTGTAACCACTCCTGATGCCTACCCAATGCCCAGGCTAGACAACCTGATTGAAACCATAGGGGGTTGTCGGTTCATCTCATCATTGGACCTGGTAAAGGGATATTGGCAATTAAGAATTGATCCCAGGGATCAAGAAAAGACTGCCTTTTGCAGCCCTTTTGGTCTCTATGAGTTTCGAGTCCTGAGCTTTGGTCTCAGAAATGCACCAGCCACATTCCAAAGGCTGATGGACCAGACCTTGGCAGGGCTCAGTGACTTTACAGTGGCCTACATTGACGACATAGGGATCTTCAGTAATACCTGGGAAGATCACCTGATACACCTGGAGTTAGTGCTGCAGAGGTTAAGTGCAGCAGGGCTAACAGTAAAGGCCAGCAAGTGTCAGCTGGGTAGCCCAGAAATAAAATACTTGGGTCACATGGTAGGGGGAGGAATGATAAAACCCCTGGAGGCCAAAATAGAAGCAGTTCGTGATTGGCCTAGACCCAACACCAAGAAAAAGGTCAAATCATTTCTTGGGTTGGTGGGCTACTACAGAAAGTTCATCCCGAGGTTTAGCGAGATTGCGGCTCCGCTGACCGATCTGACGAGGAAGAAGGCTGATGACCGCATCCCGTGGACCGGCGACTGTGAGGCGGCGTTCCAGAGGTTGAAGGAGGCGTTAATCAACTATCCTGTCCTGCGTGCTCCAGACTTCGACCGGGAGTTTATCATCTACACCGACGCGTCTAACAGCGGGGTAGGAGCAGTTCTGTGCCAAGAGGATGAGAATGGTGACCAGCATCCAGTGTCCTACCTGAGTAGGAAACTTCAAAAAGGTGAGAGACATTTGGCAACCGTGGAGAAGGAGTGTTTGGCCATAGTCTACGCGATCCAGAAGGCCAAGCCTTACATCTGGGGAAGACATTTTGTTCTGTGTACTGACCATTCACCATTGCAATGGTTAAAGACAATGAAAACCCACAATAGCAAACTTATGAGGTGGGCTTTAAACCTACAGGACTATGACTTTGAAGTGAAGGTGGTCAGAGGGTCAGTGAACTGTGTTGCTGACGCCTTATCAAGAAGACCTGAAGACTGAAGACGGCGAAAGAACATGGACTATATGTATATAATGAAAACAAAAAGTTAAAATGTACCTGGTTTTGAATTTGGTTGGTATTAATAAAGGTAAATTGATGTACTGTATATGGTAAAATGTTTAAATGCATATTTGCTATGGTTAACTTGGAGTGTAAGTATATGTAAGTATTATCTGGTATGTATAAATGTTGTTGTGTATTTTATGCAGGTTGTTTTTTTGGTGAAAAGCACTTTTAGCTTTCCCCCTACAAAACAACTTTTAAAGAGGGGAGGTGTTACATAACAGCACTGATGTTACCTGTCTGTCATGGGTTTGGAGGGAAAGTTCCATCCTATGGGGAGTGGAAGGCGGGACATCAGGAGGAGGGGCTGTACTGTATAAATATGTGATGCCTGTGTGGTGAAGGGAGATGCTGAGACAGACTGTGAGACACTGGGTTGGGACGAAGCAGCAGCTGGGGAAGAAGAAGCTGTTGTGGGAGTCTGGGTGTCTGACAGGGTACTACTGTGTGTCAGAGTACCAGCCTGAAAGGTTCAGGGGTCTGTGGGTTAGCCAGAACTGATGGGTTCAGGGTCTGTGCTTTAAGTTAAAGGTTCTAGGTGAACCAAACTGTATGCTTGTGTGTGTGAGAATAAGCCACGTTACTTTATTTTATTCACCTGATTGTTTTATTTACCCTGTTTGTATTTAAAATAAACCTTATTCTTTTGTTGTTTAAAAATCCATCCCTGGTCTGTGTGACTTATTATAGGGAATGGTTGGTGGCAGCTTAGTAACTGTGTGATAGATCCCAGTAGGTCTGGGTTTGTCACAAGTGGGTACCCAACTGCTGGCTAAGAAACTAGAGTTGCAAGTCTCAAGGTGGCAACAAGTCTTAGGAAATTGCTATGCATCTGGGAGGCACAGTGTAGAATCAAACTTGCAGCTTCTGGCTCTGCAGCCAGGTAGCCAACTAGAGAAGGAGAATATTTGATTCTGGAGTCCGAGATGGGATTGTGGAGAGAGAGATTTAAAGACCTTTTGTTTTGAATACTATACTGTGTTTTCATGTACAACCACCTAGATGTGAATTCAGGGGCAATAAACCTCCCTAAGAGTTCCCCCTGTCCAACTTCCCAGACTCAAACTATTTCTTAGAATCTTAGAACTGCAGAGCTGGATCATCGAATCCAGCCCTTGTCAGGGAGGGAACTGAACTCCCAACCTCTGGTTCTGCAGCCAGATGCCTTAATCCACTGATATCCCCTTTGTTGAGGTCAGGTTGGCAATCTCTTAAGCCATCAAATACTTTTAGGTCTTTTTTTTCCACCCTAGAAACCCTGGAGTTGAGATAGGAGGTTGTTTTTCATACTTCTGCCCAGGCATTCTTTCTGCCTCTAGATATCAGCTCCAAGAACTACCAAGGACCTGACCAGATTTGGTGGCATAATTCCTCATGATCCTTGCCTAGCAAGACACTCCACTCTAACTCTCATCTTATGTTCCCAGGACCTGAGTTCTAACCTCCCTTCCTTCTGTGCTGAACCTCTCTACTGCCTCATTTGCCCAGACTGATCCCTCTGCACTGAAGCTGAAAGGAAGCAATGCCAGTTTATATCCCAGCATCTAACTGCTCAACCTGGAAGTAAAGTTTTTGGATTCTCATTACAGTATTCTGAAAAGAAGCAACTGCTTCCCCACCTTCTAGCTGAATCTGAGGTGGACAACTTATAAGGTAAAGGTTCCCTTTGACAAATTTTTTTTGTCCAGTCGTGTTCGACTCTAGGGAGCGGTGCTCATCCCCGTTTCCAAGCCATAGAGCCAGCATTTGTCCGAAGACAATCTTCCGTGGTGACATGGCCAGTGCGACTTAGACACGGAACGCTGTTACCTTCCCACTGAAGTGGTCCCTATTTATCTACTTGCATTTGCATGCTTTCGAACCACTAAGTTGGCGGGAGCTGGGACAAGCGACGGGAGCTCACTCCGTCGCGTGGATTTTGGTCTTCTGACCCTGCAGCACAGGCTTCTGCGGTTTAGCCCGCAGCGCCACCACGTCCCTATAGCTCTCCATATATTGTATGATTCCCACCAATCTCATTCTTAACTTTTCTACCAAGCACTGATGGGAGATGCAGTCCCATAGCATATGAAATACCATAGATTTGCTCACTCCTGGCCTTACTCCATGTCCACCTTTATCATCAGCACCTGATCTTCCATGGATGCATTTTCTCTGAATGCCTCGCCTTGCCATTTCCCCAGTACTTCCTTCCCTTACTTGGCAAACAATCACCTTTCCATTTGCCCTATTTCTGTATATTAGGCCTATTAAAACTGGCGTCCTTATTAGGGCGTGAAGGTAAGGCAAGGCAACTTGTGGCCCTCCAGAGGCTGCTGGCTTGCAACCCTCAAATTTGGTAGTACTTGCTAGGACTGATGGGAATAGCATTCTGGCAACTCCAAGGAGCAGAGATTGCCTACCCCCTACAGCAAGGTTGGTATTCTGGCCTCAGAAAGATATTCTGGAATTACAGCTCCCATCAAACCAAATCAGCATTGCCAATTAGAGGGTTATACCAAACATTTTAGAGTATATCACATTTGTTGTTGTTTAGTCGCTAAGGTGTATCCAACTCTTTGTGACCCCATGGACCAGAGCATACCAGGACCTCCTATCTTCCACTGTCTCCCGGAGCTGGGTCAAATTCATGTTGGTAGCTTCAATGACACTGTCCAACCATCTCCTCCTCTGTCATCCCCTTCTCTTGCCTTCACACTTTCCGAACATTAGTGTCTCTTCCAGAGAGTCTTCTCTTCTCATCAGATGGCCAAAGTATTGGAGCCTCAGCTTCAGGATCTGTCCTTCCAGTGAGCACTCCTTCAGAATGGATAAGTTTGTTCTCTTTCCAGTCCAGGGGACTCCCAAGAGACTCCTCCAACACCACAATTCAAAAGCATCAATTCTTCGGCGGTCAGCCTTCTTTATGGTCCAGCTCTCACTTCCATACATCACTACTGGAAAAACCATAGCTCTGACTATGCGGACCTTTGTCGGCAAGGTGATGTCTCTGCTTTTTAAAAGGCTGTCTAGGTTTGTCATTGCTTTCCTCCCAAGTATATCAGATACTTACCCCTTGTCCCTCAAGACTAGTATGCCACCCAACACATATTTTCTCATTTGTAATTATCAATTCACATTAAGAAAAAAGAAATTGCTATGCTTTGCCTATCCTAACTTTGGGCTCTTCGGATGTTTTGGACTCTCATTATTTATCACTACTAGCCATTTTAGCTAAGGCTGAAGGAAACTGCAGCTCAAAACATCTGCAGGAGATAAGGTGGGGGTTGATGGAGTCCTATGAACAAATGCAAGCAAGTCATAGCTCGGTATAGCGCCTACAATTACACTCTAAAAACTCCAGTAGTGAAACCGGAAGTGTCAGAATTGAATGTGGAATATTCAATGACAGATGAGAACGGGATCATTGTAATTGGCCGAACTTCAAAACTATCATTAATTTCTGTTGCTGAGTTTCCACACAAGAACCCTTTCAGGAACTCACAGTTCCCCAAAATTATTGCATCGGCTTATCTGTAATTAATTCCCTGATTGTCATAAGCAGAGGCAATCGTGTAAGCCAGAGAATTGCCCCAAAAAGATTAACGAAAGCATATAAAATAAATGGAGCTGTATTATGGGAAGACAAGCTGAGCATAAACTGCCGAAACTAGCAGACTGTCGCTCAACTTATTGAGCCATGACAGTAAACATTCATCAAATGAGAGGAAAAATCATCTGCCAACAACAAAATGAACTCTTCCTTCAGTCTTCAAGGCTGTTTTCCCCCCAGTAAATAGTTGTTAATTAATTGGAGATAACAATGGAAGGCGGACGTATCAATAACAAGCCTGTCCCAACTACTTCTTCAAAATCCGAAATGTTGTTAAGTTGTCTGGATGGATCAATAGCCTCATGAATAAACAGACATACAGGTAATAAACCTCACTTGTAAACCACATAATGTGGCATAACTTTCCAGGAACCCAACACTAATGGTAGTCCTTCAACACAAAGAGAAACAGTAAATCAACATCTTCATAATATTCATCAGCTTTCTTCCTGCTTTATCTAACAAGGAAAGAAGTATTTCTTTTGGAAACACAGAATCGCAAGAAGGATTCGGTGGAATATAATGTTCAGTCACTAAACGAGAATAGAAGAACTCAGGCTAATACAATGTAGGAAAGTAGCATTAGAAAATATTGAGACTTAGAAAAGCACTCTCAATTCACAGACACTGAGTCTGTTTTCACAGGTGCTGTTGTGAATAAAGTTTTTTTTTAATTGGTTGAAAGAATACAGTGCTCAATTGAGTGCTGAGCTAAGCTGGCATAAGTTTAGGAGTCTGTGCTGAAATTTGACAGTACAGCAGGAAGATCTTTTCACTGAACTGTTCCACCAATCTCGAGAAAATCAATTTACATCTCTCTCCTCCAATCCACTGAAGTCCTTTACACAAACACTACCTGTTCCAGTGTCCAGCCTGAATAGTATAAGCCATATGTAAATAGGCCATACGATTGTGGACAGCAACCTCACTTCCCACCTCCCATTGTGTGTTGCCGCCACCTCAGTCCAGAACTTGCTTCTTTTTTCACTCTTAATTTTTTTATTCTTTTCAATGAGAGCTGGATTATGGGGGGTGGAATTGAGGGTTGGGGGAGTAGGTATGGATAGAGAAAGGGTAAAATTCCAGAGAATGAGACAGTACATTTACATCAGTTGTACAATTATATTACAAAGAATTTTTTAAAAAAAAACCCGCAAATTTTCCCAGTATTATTATAGTTACCAATCTATTTATTCCCTAATTGGACCTTCACATTCTTCTTTAATCTATGTTTTCCAGGCCTTCTTTTGAAATTATTCCCTATTTTTGAGTCCTTTTAAAAGTAATCTTTGTTTATTACTTCTGTTTCCTCCAACTCTGCGACTTCCCATGTCTTTTCTGCCAGTTCTTCTAAGTCCAGAAATATTTCCATATTTCTTCTAATATTTTCCATCTAATAATTGTAGAAATTACATGCATTATCAAATACTTCATTTCTCTAACTAACATCTCAGATCTAATATTCAATAAAAAGAACAAATCCGGCTTCAATGTTGTCACATGGAATAGAATATTTTTCAAACTTTCATATATCTACAGTAATTCCCTGTATATTCACCAAACATTAATAAAAGTTTCCGCCTGTGTTTTACATTTCCCACACTATTTAAATACATGTTTATATCTTTAAAAAAAACTTTGTTGGCCTTGTGTACCATTAGTAAATCATATATCATCTATAGAACATCTTATCTACATTTTCTTTAATAGTTAGGGATTTTTGAACATTAATATTCTTCTACCATTTTATACCCATTTTGTCTTACAGTCTTTAACCACTTCATCTTTCACTTTCATGTTTTATTCATTTAGTCCATCTTTTTTTGTTGAGGTTTTCTTTCCTCCTCCTGGGTCCTCTTGTTTACATAGTGCACTTTCTTTTAGAGTTTCTCACTTGCTCTTCTGCTCTAGTCGAGCTTCTTTCTGCCTCTGCTCCTGCTGATCCACTTGATTTCTCCTTTTCTTGTTTCTCATTTGCTTTTTTCTCTTCTTTTCTCCTTTGTTTTCATAAAACTTTCTGCCTTCATTTTTGAGTTAATATAGTAACTCTGCTCCTGGAATTTGAAGGGGACATCTTCAGGCAACAAACAACTTATACATAATTGAGTTTGTTCTCAGGAGGGATATCAACTCCACATATTGTCTCCTTTTCTGTCTTATTTGCCAGAGAATATGTTTCAAGATCTTAATTTCTTTATCCTTTCTATTAGGTTCCTTGCCTTGTATATTTCTTAAGACTTTATCTTGAAAGACTTTTTTCATCAATTTAACATGAATTTATCTGGGGAGATTTTTATTCCTGCTATATGCTGTAATAACTCTTCATGCTGTGTCTATATTTTGTTGAATATCTTCTGGTCACATCTCCACAAGCTATGATAAATAAGTAGTAACCACTTGCGCTGTATCTTTTTTTTTGTTGTTCTTGTAGATTCAAGAATCTAAGTATGGCATTTATTTCCCCTTGTAGATTTAACAGAGTAATTTCATCTTGCTTGTTTTCCCATATTAATTCTTCCATCTCTGTGTTCATGATCACCAGTCTTTCTTCTTATCTTTTTGATGTCTCAGCTATTCTGGCTATTTCTTCTTTATTTTCTGTAATTTGATTTTTAATATCAGTCATTTACATCCCTAAGTATTTCATTTGTACTCTGAGCTATCCCTCCTTGTAACTGCTGTGGCCCTGTAGATAGCATATCTTAAATATTCTGTTGACAGTCCTTAAATGGCTCTTGCCCCAATAACCGACTGAGATTTTGTTCTTGTGCTGGTGAGCCTCCTTGAGTTCTGTCTTTTTCACCTTTGACACCATATTTATTTTTCCTCTTCTTAAATTAAGTAAATAAGAGATGCTGTTTAAGACTTCTATTAGCAGATGTCACTGTAATCTTACTTTTCTTTCTCAATCTTATTTACATATCTGATCTAAGAGGGGGCGGAGCTTCCCTCAGAATTAGATATTCTCATAGTCACCAAGTCACAACAATAAAAAATTTAAAGATCCGCAATGCTTTGAAGTAAATAGGATTTTATATCAATATTTCAGATAGTCATGGAAGCGAGGCTTTTATCTTAGACTTATCTCATTTTTAACAAGGTAGTTTTCTACCCCTTCTCCCTTTTTCTCCTCTCTCCTTCTCCCGATCCAAGCTGGGGAGGGGGTCGCTTCTACTGTGACAGCAAGACTTTTTAAAAGGTAAAGTCTATTTTGCTGACTCTTTATATCTATCTCTTTTCTGTGTGGTTATTTGTGTCCATGGAGACTTCCCTTACATGAACATTTAACTTAGAGTCTCTGGTTGAGACACTTCGAATATCCTTTTGTGCTCGCTCGCTCTCTGCTTATGGTGTTCCCAGCTCTTTTGCCAATATGGCTTCCTCCTCAGCCTATGCACTCAGATGTGACTTCAGAGGGGAAACCAATTCCATTTCCCCCCTTTTGTCATCTCTGCTGCTTCAAACACTGCTTCTCCATGTGGCATCCTCCCACCTAGTTTGGGGGGGGGGACTGGAACCAAAGGGACCTGGTTGGTTTTGGGAGTTTGCCTGAAACTCGAAGGGTTCTCGCCACGACAAACCCCCACCTCCTGTTCAGATCTTGCTAATTGAGGGGTAGTGTCTGAAAAGGACCTCTGTGATTGTATGTGTAGCCAGGCACCTTGGTCAAGGCTGGCTTGAAGTGCCAGTACACCATCAGCTCAGAGTGAGAGGTGGATAATGGGACCAGTATCACTTGCCTGATACCTGAGTCATGTGCTGAGCCTATCCTGTTCAGGCTGAGCAGTACTGGAGTGTTATCTCAAACCAATTTTCAATTTCCTTTTTATGGGCCCACCCATGTGAAACATGTATTCCCCTACAGTATATGTACTTCATTGTGGTCTGAAGAGACTGGGATCTTTCACATCATAGAGATACAGAGACACAATGGGAGTGACAAAAATCCTGACTATGTGTTTTCAAAAAAAAAAAAAACCAAAGAAAGAAAGAAAGAAAGAAAGAAAGAAAGAAAGAAAGAAAGAAAGAAAGAAAGAAAGAAAGAAAGAAGAAAAGAAAAGAAAAGAAAAGAAAAAAAGAACAACCTCCATATGGTTACTTTTCTTGACTTTGTGCCAGAGTTGCATTTAGAGGGCTAGTAGCTCTCAATGATACTGCTAATTTACTAACAAATGAACAACAATAGGAATCTAGCAAATATGGTCATCTTTAAAGGGTATAAGGGTTTCCAATTTTTTTAAAAGATCTGTTTGAAAAGACAGCAGTTCTTTTGCTGCCCAAATATCAAAACCTTGGAAACAAGAGATTATATAATTATGTCATTGCACAGTCCACAGACCAAAATTCTTGAACAAACTTAATTTCTGATTAAAAATATGGTGTTTGTTGATCTCTGCATACAACTTCACACTTAAATGTCCCCATAGAATACCAAAGTATACTCATGCTCTTTGAAAGTTCATAGCATTTATGGCTAAATGTGCATGGACAGTTCTCTGAGAATTACAATATGCATCAGGTAACCCAGTTAATGCAGAAGGATCAGTAATGACTGTGATAATATATTCATGAGTAGAATTCTGACAACAAAATATCTGGAAGCTCATCAAGCTGAAAGGTTCTTCAGCATTTGTTTCAAGAACCTTTCAATGCCTGTAACAATAATGGTAAGCACAAATTTAGATCTTGCATCATCAGCAAAAAAAGAGAACTCTAGTAGTCTGAGAACAGAACGCCTCAAGGATGAGGTAAAATAATTTTGCCCAAAGAAAACATTGCAGAGTTAGGTAATGCATTGGTGAGATCCCATTTCTACAGTATTCCTATGAAGTAAAATTAGAGCTTTGAATCTACAGATAATCATTTGCCTTTTCTCGAGAGCAGTTACATAATGATAGTAACATAAAAAGGATAATTTGATTCCTTTTTCATTGTAGCTAGAAATTTTAATTATTTTTACCAGGGTGGATTTATGTGTGTGAGAGAGACGTCATTAATGATGAAAGAGGAAGTTCACTTGGTTCATGTTCAGATCCATATCGTGCCTTGTGCTGGTGCCTCATGTTAAGTTGTAGATGTTGAGACCATGAGGAGGAGGACGGAAGAACAGTCTGTTCGGTATCACAGACTAGCAGTCCGTAATATTACTATGTGATTTAAAAATAACTAAGGGGTTGTCTACATACTCTCAAAGGAACAGATTGGACTAGGCTAAAGAAAGTTGCTATGAGGCCCGGTATGCCATTTAGTGTGAAGCTCATGTCCAAACGGAATAGGGATTGGTTTGGTGGAATGTTTGGTGAACAGGTTTTCCGTGGTTCCATGCCTCATCTCCTCCAGCAGGTGCCCACTTGGAAGCAGTTCTTGGAGGAGGTGGGGCTGGGAAGCCAGGATGCTGCTTCTGAGTGGGCACCCGCTGGAGGGGGTGGGGCACTGAATCGCAGAACACCTCACCCTAACCCTCAAGTAATTTGGTCCATACCAGCCCACTGTTAATTTGCCAATATTGTGAACTGGCTTAAGAATAGAGCCATTTCAGGATATAGGCAAATTAAACACTCGCTTGGCTCTGAGTTTTCTAAGTAGATCAGGGCAGGGAATATTTGCTGCACCACTTTTTTTTAAAAAAAGGCAAATGGAACACTGCTCACAGGTGAATTGTCCTCCCCTTACTTAGGCTCACAGCTAAGGTTCCGAGTGTGGTTGAGGAAAAATATCCTGATTTGTTTACAAACCTGATACTGTATAGAGATTCAGATTCAGGCCTGTTTGGGATCAGACTGATTCAAACAAATTTTTATCTGACTGGGATCTGAATCTGAATTAAAGTTCAGTGATCTGAATTATTGGGGGGTTTAAAATTGGAATCATTGTAGCACTTCCTGATTTTATGATTTCAGAGAAATGCTATAGAGATAAGACTAGGAACGATCCGTCTTTAAATTTTGTTTTAATGTGTGCTGCTTCACCACATTATGGTAGTGTCTGTGATATACACGGGGTGTTTGTGCTCCAAGAATCCTCTGTAATGGACAAGTACACTAAGCAATCTAGATTGAAATTAAAACAAAATATGGCCTAAAATATAGTGTAGAATTTATGTATATAAAGGGATATGGTAAGTGCCCCTAGTTAACTAAAGCATCACCAGTAAAATTACCATATTTTTCATGCATAAGATAATACTTTTTGTCTAAAAACCTTTAGACTAAAAATTGAGGGTCATCTTATACACAAAAGTAATCTGAGGAGAACAAAAAACAAGTGGAGGGAAAAGCAGGGATCAAAGCGATCTGCAGAGCTTTGATCCCTGCTTTCCTTTTGCTAAGGCTTAGCAAGTGGAGGGGAAAGGATCAAAGCGATCCTGCAGCCATGGGATTGCTTTGATCCCTTCCCCCTCCTTTTGCTAAGCCCCACAGGGCTTAGCATGAAGGGAGAAAGCAGGGATCAAAGCACTCCTCCAGTGCTTTTATCACTTTACCCCTCCACTTGCTAAGCTCCACTTAGATTTCTTAATTTTGGGTTAGAAAAGTATGTGGGGGAGTGTCTTATACATGGATGTATCTTATACACAGAAAAATGCAGTAAAACTAAAAACAGAATAAATTACGTATTAAAACAATTGAGCTATAAAAGTAATTAAAATACACTGAATGATTAAAAAGATCAAAATCTTTTAAAAACAAACTTACTTATTCAAACAAACTTGCTCGTTAAAAATACCTTACTCATTCAAAGTTCTGGTTGTTTATAAGTTGAAATCCAGAGTAGGCGCACTGAATCAGTGGGGATTTGGTGAGTCAAAACTTGTGTAAATTCTATTGATTCAATGGGCCTACTTTAATTGTAACTTAATACTGGATGTCAGATACAGAGCCCTAACTGAGCTAGACTATCAGAAGGACCACATTCTGCTTTACTAATGACCTTTTGGCAAAGTGTATCTCCAATATTAGTATGGTAGTCAGTTGGGATAAGGCTAATTCAGTGGTGGCAGCACCTGTTTATAAACATCTTCCCCATATTTGTTGTCTTATAAATGGCAAATTAAATTTGGTTTCTTTATCCTTCATCTTTGATGAATAAGTATGAGTATTTTTCCACTATTTTATGGCTGCTTCATTTCAGCCCATGCTGGGACTTTATCTGTTGTCATTCTATTGAGATATAACAATCTCAATGTAATAAACAAAGAAATAAATAATGGCAAGAATAATCCGTACGAGCCAGCTCGCACCTCCAGTCAGATTCAGAAGCCCTACATAGATTCCCAGGGATGAAAGCTATTTGTCTGGCAGGAACAAAACTAACAAGACTTTTCAAGAGTGGTCTCTCATTTGTGAAAGTCACTTACAATGCAACTGTACTCCACACCATCCCCACAGGTGTTTAAACAGGCCTTGAAAACCCATTTGTTTACAGCGACCCTTTCTCACATTGGGATTTTCTTCTTTGCATATATGCAACTTCATATACAGTGGTGCCTCACATGACGACGATAATCTGTTCCATAGAAATTACTGTCTTGTGAAAACATCGTCTTGCGAAAACCCTTTCCCCATTGAAATGCATTGAAACCCGTTTAATGCGTTCCAATGGGGAAAATCGTCATCGTTTTGCAAAGGCTGCCCATAGGGAAGCAATTTTGCGAAGCACCAATCAGCTGTTAAAATGGCTGCCCTGCGAAGCATCATTCCCCAAAACACCCTTTTTGCAAAGCGCTGATCAGTGCCAAAATCGTCGTCTTGCGAGAAACGGTTTGCGAAGCAGGGACCCAAATATCGTCCAGCAAAAATCACCCATTGGAATCACCATTTTGCGAATTGCTATAGCGATTGCAAAACCTCATCGAGATGCAGATTCGTCGTTTTGTGAGGTCGTCATCTAGCGAGGTACCACTGTATATTATTTTTCTATATACGCTTCCATGAATCCTTATTTGTATATATACATGTATAATATTATATATGAGATATGGTTTTAGAGCTATTATTTCATTGCATTGTTTTTTCTAAGTATATATTTTAATTTTGTTGCTAGCTATCACTTTATGATTTCTTCCTTCATGCTAAGCCCTCTGGATGTGGTTAAACAAGAGATGGCAAGAATAAACATTGACATCCTGGGCGTCACTGAACTAAAATGGATGGGAAAGGGCGAATTCAATTCAGACGATTATCATATCTACTATTGTGGGCAAGAATCCCATTGAAGAAATGGAGTAGCAGCCCTCATAGTCAACAAAAGAGTGGGAAAAGCTGTACTGGGATACAATCTAAAAAATGATAGAATGATTTCAATAAAAATCCAAGGCAAACCTTTCAACATCACAGTAATCCAAGCTTATACACCAACCACCAATGCTGAAGAGGCTGAAATTGACCAATTTATGAAGACTTACAACACCTTCTAGAACTGACACCAATGAAAAATGTTCTTCTCATTATAGAGGACTGGAATGCTAAAGTAGGGAGTCAAGAGATAAAAGGAACAACAGGTAAGTTTGGCTTTGGAGTTCAAAACGAAGAGGGCAGAGGCTAATAGAGTTTTGTCAAGAGAACAAGCTGGTCATCACAAATACTCTTTTCCAACAACACAAGAGACAACTCTACACATGGACATCACCAGATGGGCAACACCAAAATCAGATTGATTATGTTCTCTGCAGCCAAAGATGGAGAAGCTCTATACAGTCAGCAAAAACAAGACCTGGAGCTGATTGTGGCTCTGATCATCAGCTTCTTATAGCAAAACTCAAGCTTAAACTGAAAAAAGTAGGAAAAACCACTGGGCTATTCAGGTATAATCTAAATCAAATCCCTTATGAATACACAGTGGAAGTGAAGAACAGATTTAAGGAACTCGATTTGGTGGACAGATTGCCTGAAGAATTATGGATGGAGGCTCGTAACATTGTACAGGAGGCAGGAATAAAAACCATCCCAAAGAATGCAGGAAAGCAAAGTGTCTGTCCAACGAGGCCTTACAAATAGCAGAGAAGAGAAGGAAAACAAAATGCAAGGGAGATAGGGAAAGTTACAGAAAATTGAATGCAGACTTCCAAAGAATAGCAAGGAGAGACAAGAGGGCCTACTTCAATGAACAGTGCAAAGATATAGAGGATAATAATAGAAATGGAAAAACCAGAGATCTGCTAGCATGTGCTGGATTATGGAGAAAGCCAGAGAGTTCCAGAAAAAACATCTACTTCTGCTTCATTGACTATGCAAAAGCCTTTGACTGTGTGGAACACAACAAACTATGGCAAGTCCTTAAAGAAATGGGAGTGCCTATCCACCTTATCTATCTCCTGAGAAACCTATACGTGGGACAGGAAGCAACAGTTAGAACTGGATATGGAACCACTGATTGGTTCAAAATTGGGAAAAGAGTAGGACAAGGCTGTATATTGTCCCCCTGCTTATTCAACTTATATGCAGAATACATTATGGGAAAGGCTGGGCTGGAGGAATCCCAAAACAGAATTAACATTGCTGGAAGAAATGTCAACAACCTCAGATATGCAGATGATACCACTCTGATGGCAGAAAGTGAGGAGGAACTAAAGAAATTCTTAATGAGAGTGAAAGAGTGTAAAAAATGGTCTGAAGCTCAACATCAAAAAATTAAGATCATGGCCACTGGTCCCATCACCTCCTGGCAAATAGAAGGGGAAGATATGGAGGTAGTGACAGATTTTACATTCCTGGGCTCCATGATCACTGCAGATGGTGACAGGAGCCACAAAATTAAAAGACGGCTGCTTCTTGGGAGGAAAGCGATGACAAACCTAGACAGCATCTTAAAAAGTAGAGACAATCACCTTGCGTAGTCAAAGCTATGGTTTTTCCAGCAGCCATGCATGGAAGTGAGAGCTGGACCATAAAGAAGGCTGACCGCCAAAGAATTGATGCCTTTGATTTGTGGTGCTGGAGGAGACTCTTGAGAGTTCCCTGGACTGCAAAGAGATCAGACCTATCAATTCTGAAGGAAATCAACCCTGAGTGCTCACTGGAAGGACAGATCCTGAAGCTGAGGCTCCAATACTTTGGCCATCTCGTGAGAAGAGAAGACTCCCTGGAAAAGACCCTGATGTTGGGAAAGTGTGAAGGAAAGAGGAGAAGGGGATGACAGAGGACGAGATGTTTGGACAGTGTCATCGAAGCTACCAACATGAATTTGACCCAACTCCGGGAGGCAGTGGAAGACAGGAAGGCCTGGCATGCTCTGGTCCATGGGGTCACGAAGAGTCGGACACTACTAAACGACTAAATAACAATCATCTTATGACTACAGTTTTAATGTGTTGCTGCTTATATATTCTAACATGAAATCGCAATACTGGTGTTTTACCTAAAATATTATTCTACAAATATTCTTAATAACATTAATTAATTAATTAAAGAACAAAAGAGGAAGATCAGGCAAATGTTCATTTTTTTTAACCATGGGAGAAAGCACCCTTGGGAAAGACTGAAACCTGACAGCCTTAATTCTTGGTTTCAAATGCTGTTTTTTCAGTTTCTGTCTGCAACACCTTTAATATCAATGCTGTCACAAACGGGATTTCAAAACTTATTTTACCATCTAAAAACTGAGCAGTTCTTTTGACACTTCAACGAGCCTTGAGGTGTGCAATACTTACATTCCACTAATATATATGCATATTTCAGAAATTCACCATGACATGTTGTTGTGTCCCACCAAATGAATTACGAGAAAGCCAGCCTAACAATCTCCTGCAAACCTTTATTTCTTTTTTTATTCCTGCCCAGAGGATACAGAGAAGAAATATATTTACTGACAAATGCTTGCAAAGTATACTGACGACACTATAAAATGTAGACATATTTCTTCATCAAAGTGTCCTTGGAAATGCTCATGTACTGAGCTGCTCGTCAGAATGCAAAATAGATGCAGATGTAGGGGAATCATCATAAGGAATCATAAGGACATCATGCCAGCATTAGTTCCTCACTGTTATGTTCATCTCAGAAAAGCCTTATTGAGTCATTAAGCAACTATGTAAAGACCCAGATAAGAGAAGCATTGTAGTCTCTCCTCCATCACCAACACTGAATACTGAAATGTGACTGGATGAAGAGACGGACGCTGCTCTATCCAGATAGCCTCTCCACATGAGCCACAATCTCACTTCTCAGGAGGGTTGACTCAGATTATCTGAGTGCAGTGATGTGCTCCTCTTCAGACAGTTGTGTTTCTGTATCAAATAAAATGATAGAAAAGGTAGAACTAGAGCTCCACTCTCAATACATGTGCTCTATGCACATTCTTAACGACTGAAAAGAGCTAATGTCTATCTTCACCCTTCTCTCTCCACATCTTCCTCCCTCCCTCCCTATGTATCCATCTAGCCCAGGGGTCTCCAAACTTTTCATCATATATCCTCCACATTTTTGAGGGCTGAAGGAAGACGCATGTGTGAGCACTCCCACCTGCCCACCCACATGCACTCACACCTTCCTGCCCACATGCACGCCTGCACTCCCACACACATGCACACACTCCCGCATGCACGAACGCCTGCCTGTTCGGACACATGCCAGTTAGGAGACCCTGATCTGGCTTCTACTTATCTAATATTGAAGAACTGTAGTACAAACTTCTTTTAATAAATCTAAAGTAGCTTGGGACATTAAAATAAAAAGTCAACATTAAAATCAATATCTTAGAATTCTGGAGCTGGAAGGGACTCTATATATCATCAAGTCCAGCCCCTGTCAGAGAGGCACAGTGGGGAATTAATTCCCAACTTCTGGCCCTGCAGCCAAATTCCTAAACCACAGAGCCAGATGTTATAAAGGGACATACAAACTAAAGCTATTAATGTACTGATAACTATAATGAAACCAAACACAAAAACAAATACAGCCATCTAAAACTGAGCTTTCTAATCTTAATGATAGTGAACATCTCTCAGCCTTGAAGATATAGTGGCAAAGAGGAGTGGTCATTTTTAACATCCATTAAATTTGAATTGAATTACATTTTATTTATGGATTAATTTAATTTATTGTAGATGTTTTTTATTTCTTTTTTCCTGCTGTTCACCTTATTTTATCATGTTACTGTACTAATGTATTATGTTGGTATTTTATGATTATTCTGCTTTTGTTCTTTGATGTTCTTTCTTTCTTTTTGTTCTTTACATTTCTTAGTGCAGCCTCTGGCCAGATGGGTGGTATAAAGGTATAAAAATAAACAAGTAAAATAAATAATAAATAATAAAGAGAAGGTCCCAAGAGCCACTTTTGGTATAAAATTTAAATATGATTCTCCCAGTCTGGATCATTTTGTTGCATTTTGAGGCAAAGCCTCAAAGCAGCAAATGGCAACCTGCCACACATTATAAACCTAGGTCAAACCAACTTAATTTTGCACCTGAGGCAGAAAATTCCATGAGTGCCTCTCCAACTCCTCTTACAAAATAGTATTTATTTATTTTATTTTATTATATTACTACCCCACCTATCTAGACCAAAGGTCTACTCTGGGTAGCATTACAAATTTAAAAACAGTTAGACCAATAAACATATACATAAATCCAAGATGACGAAAATATAGAATTTAACATACAGTGGGAAGAAAAGCCTGCCCAAATAACCAGGTCTTAAGTTTACTTCTGAAGACACCCAGAGAGGGAGCCAGGCAGATCTCCACAGGCAAGTTATTCCAAAGGCGAGGGGCCACTGCCAAGAAGGCCCGGTTCCTTGTTCTTTCCTTCCAGACTCCTTCGGTGTTAGGCCCCTCAGCTGCCTGGCCTGACTGTAACAAGTGACTCTGCCAGAACTGGGTGAGAGGAGGGGCTCTGCAAGATATTGAGGTCCTAAACCATTTAGGGAAATGTCAATGGAAGCAAATAGGCAGCCAATGCAAGGCAGCCAGAGTGGGGGAAATATGGTGATATCTTTTCACCCTGTAAGAAGTCTTGTCGCCGTATTCTGTATCATCTGGAGTTTCTGCATCAGTCTCAAAGGCAGCCCCATGTAGAGCGCATTATAATAATCTAATCTTGAGACTACGAGCGCATGGATCAAAGTGGTGAGCGCTCCCACATCAAGATAGGGACACAGCTGGGCAATCTGCCAAAGGTGGAAATGTGCAGAATGGACCACTGATGACACCTGGGTCTCCATGGTTAGCGCCGGGTCCAGATGTACACCCAAGCTGTGAACCTCACTCTTGGTGGTAAGAGTCACCACCACCCCCAAAGGAAAGGGAGTTTCCTAGACCACTGATGTCTGGGGCACCCACCCGAAGGAGCTCAGTCTTGCCCGGATTCAGCCTCAGTCTGTTCACCTGCATCCACTGCTGAACAGTCCCCAGGCAGTGCTCAAGGGATGAAACAGCATCCACTGTTGTTGGAAAAAAGGAGATGTAGAGCCGAGTATCATCCTCATACTGATGACATGAAGCCCCACATCCCCTGATGACCACTCCCAATGGCCTCATATAGATGTTAAACAGCAGGAGAGATTATTGAGCCCTGCAGAACCCCACAGTTGAGACTCCATGGGGCCAAAAAGTTCTCTCCAATCTGCACTCTGTTGTTCCCTCCAAGAAGGACGGAGCGAGGCAAAAGCCAGGTCACCAATTCCCAACTCAGAGAGCCTCCCCAGAAGGTCGACAGTATCAAAGGTGGCTGAGATATCAAGGAGGACCAGCAGAGACATTTTGCTCCTGTCAGCCTCCCTCAATAGATCTCAGTAATAAAATATATCAAAATGTAATTAAATTAATCAATCAAGGCACAACCTAGTTGACCACTGCCAGAGTCTAATACTCCATAAGTGTAGCTCTGCACAACCTTTGTTGCAAAAGCTGAGATCATATAGAATTGCTAGTCTGCTTTTTCAATGGACTTTTAGAAGAGGTAACTGTGTTAGTCTGTGCTAGTATATCAGACCAAAACCAAAATTTTTTTTTTGAAAACTTAAAGAACACAGAAATGTTGTGGTACCTTAAAGACTAACTGGTACGTTTAAATGTGCGCTTTTGTGGACAAGTCTACTTCCTCAGACTGATGGGGTGGGATTGCACTTTGTTTGTTTGTTTGTTTGTTTTTGTAGTTCAATAAAAGGTATCATCCACTCTTACATTCCTCTGACTTGCTACCAATTTCTCCATCCAATGATTTTCTTGCCTCCTCCTTTGTTTGGCTGCCACCCATCCATGATCTTCAGTCACACCTTCTGCTTGTTGGTTGTGACTGAAAACCATCAGTTCCAGAATGACAGACCTTAGGTAGTCATAAATCTACCCTCCTCAGTCTCTCATATATCTAATAGGTGAGGTATAAAATGACAATAATGAAGCATGAAAACCCACAGAAAGGTTCAATAAAAATTCTGTCATTCAACAGCTATAACACTGTGTAACTAAATACGCAGGATAAAATGTCATGCATTCATGAGTAACATCTGTGAAAAAGTCTGATCCAAAGCTTAACAAGACATATTCAAAAGATTCATGAGATTCTCAGCAACTTGTGCCCCTGGAATCAGCTATCCTTGAAGTATGAGCCAAAAAAACCCCCCTATTTGTCTCTCTCTTGCCTGTTAAAATCCACTAATTTCCCCCTTTACAGAAAAGGACCCCTAATTGAGGACAAATACTAGCTTTGATGTTTTGTATCTCTTTCTTAGATGTTTAGAACAGCAGCAATACACACATAGGGTGAATTGCAATAATACAGTATCTTGATTATTCCATCAATTTATTTTTTACAAATAGTGCAGAGAAAATGGAATTAGGGAGAGGATATTTAGTTTTTAGGAGGAGAGTGTGGTACAATGTAAAGGGAATATTTTGATATAGGCTGAAATCCTATTGCTCAGTGTAATAAGTCACACTAGAGTAGACTTACTGAATCAATGGGAATTTGGTGAGTTAATTCTTCCATAAGTTCCATTGATTCAAATAAGCTAACTCTAGCTGTCACTTACTTTAAAGTACAAATGGTCACCATACAGTCATGGCCAAAAATATTAGCACCCTTGCAATTCTGTCAGAAAAGGCAACCCTTCTCTCAGAAAATTGTTCGTTGATAGACCGAGATCACGAAGAAGGGCGAGGGTGAAATGGGTGTCTCGTCGAGCTTTGTGATGGGAATGTGCTACAAGGAGCCAGTCGTTGATATATGGAAAGACAACAATGTTTTCAAGTCTGAGGTAGGCGGCTACTGGCGCCATGCACTTGGTGAATACTCTCAGAGCTGTTGCAAGGCCGAATGGGAGTCTTTTGAATTGGTATGCTTGTGATCCAAGTTGGAAATGAAGGAATTTTCTGTGTCGGGGGTCTAGAGTAACCATGTGGAATTTTGTGGTAATGATGTAGTTATTTAATAATCTTAAATCTAGAATATGGCAAAATCCCCTGTCTTTCTTGGGGATGGTGAAACAGCAAGAGAAAAACCCGGTGTTGTTTTGATAGACAGGTTGTATAGCATTTTTGGGAAGTAAATTTGTTATTCTTGCAGGGGTTGTGACGGTGCAGTAATGACATGTGTTGTCGGAGGAAGTTCAAAGAACTGGATGTAGTAGCCATTTTTGATGATGGAGAGTACCCAGGAATCTGTGGTGATGGATTCCCATGCAGGTAAGTGTTTCCAGAGGGCAGGGTTGGTGGCGTGGGTGGTGATCTTGGTCAGAGGAATGTCAAACATGGTGTTTGGGTTTCTGGTCATTCCGCCTAGTGGCAGGTTGTTACTGGGTTCTGGCTCTTTGGTTTCTGAAGTAGGGATAAGACGTTTGTTGTGAAGGGTCTTGTTGGAACCTCTGGTATGAGTTAGAGTCATTTCCATTGATTTTGCTGAGGATGTTGCTGGTAGGAAGGGTAAACTCCCCAATGTCTGGCTGCTGAATGTTTCTTTTGTATGTTCTCTAGTACAGTGGGCCCTCTACTTACGAACTTAATCCGTTCCGGAAGGACATTCGTAAGTGGGAAAGTTCATAATTAGATCCAGCATTTCCCATAGGAATGCATTGAAAAACAATCCATTCTGGATTTAAACCATCAAGAGCCGAGCCTGGGAAAGTTAGTTTTGGGGGATCTAGGGAGTTGTCCGAAACCCCTAACTTCCCCAGCTCTCCCTAGAAAAGTCCGGTCCTTCCTCCCCACTCCCCCACGCCAGTCTCTCCTGCATTCAGTCCGGGCCCCCCACCAGTTCTCTGTAAAATATCGCCTACCTTTGAGCTCGTATCTTACAACCCAAGGGGGACACAAATGCCGCGCCTCTGCCAATGCTCCAGCTTCGAGGCGTGCACGGAATCCTCTAAGCGGGTGAGCGAGTGTGTGCGTGTGCCAGCCAGCCAGCAATGAAGCAGGTGAGCAATCCAGGGAGGGAGAGATTGCCTTTGGCAGCCATTTGCGCCATGCTCCACAGAGATCAGGGAAGGCGACGGGCTGAGCAGCCACAGGCAGGGGAGGGAGCTGCTGCTGCTCCTCCACGCCCTCCCTCCGCCCCGATCCTCCCAGGTTTTCGCGCCATGCTACTGAGAGATCAAGGAAGGCGATGGGCCGAGCAGCCACAGGCAGGGGAGGGAGATGCTGCTGCTCCTCCATGCCCTCCCTCCGCCCTGATCCTCCCAGGTTTTCACGCCATGCTGAGCAGCCACAGGTGGGGGAGACAGCTGCTGCTGCTCCTCCTCCATGCCCTCCTTCTGCCCAATTCTCCCAGGTCCCTGCCGCTGCGATTGGCAGCTTTGGAGCTCTCAAAGGGCTTTCCCCCAACATTGGAGGAAGCCCTTTGAAAGCTCCAAAGGCAGGGAGGAAGGGCAGGAAATTTGAATTTCCTGTCCTTTCTCCCTGCCTTTCGGGTTCGTAACCCGATCCATGTTCGCAAGTAGGGTGTACTACTTGCGATGAGATCGGGTTCGTAACCCGAAATGTTCGCAACTAGGGCTGTTTGTAAGTCGAGGGCCCACTGTATATCATCAGTTTCAGCATGAGAAAGGGGAGGTCTTTGATATATGCCAGAGCATCTTCAGCTAAGCCAGTCGTTTTGAGCCAGGAAGAACAGTGTAGAGTTACTGGCCATGGACTTGGCTGTAGGGTCTACGGTGTGGTGGGCAGAAAGCATCTGTTGTTTAGCAATGGAGAGACCTTCTTGTTGGAAGGTTTGAGCTAGTATCTTTTTAATCCTCTGGCAGGGATTCAATAAAGGTGGGCATGTTGTCCCAGAGGAAGCGTTGGTAAGCTCCCATGGCTCCTTGATAATTAGCAACTCGCACGGTGAAGGCTGTGGAAGAGTAAAGCCATCTACCCATGGAGTCTTTTTGTTGGCTGTCTTTATTTGGTAGTATGAGAGATTATCGGTGTTGAGATCTTGATTGAGAGGCTTCAACAAATATAGAATTTGGAGCGGGTTGTTTTTGTAGAAAAATGGCTCCTGGATCATGGATTCTATAGAGGTTATCAATTTGCTTACACATGGTATGGGAGGAAGCTGGTTTTTTCCAGGATCTCTGCGCAGTACTAAGGAGAGATGGTAACACTGACATGTGTACCAAGTGGTCATATTTTTAGAGATCAGATCATATAGATGATTGGCTGGTTCTGTTGATGGTCAGTGGACTTGCAGATCAAGGGATTTAGCCATGCAAATCATAAGTTGGGCATAGGTCTGGAAATCCTCTGCCAGTGATGGCGGGTCGGTATTGACAATGTCCGACTCTGGAGAGGTAAGTAACACTGATGGATTCTGTGGCTGAGATCCATGGTCAGAGCTATCGAGGTCGCTTCTGGAGTCGATGGATTGTCGACTTCAGTGTCGAGAGGCTGAGTTTCGTAGTATTGCCAGTTATGAGTCGGAAAAGATGGAGGCAGCATGTCCATGGACATCTGCCGATGTCCATGATTGTCAACATTGAAATATGGTGGTTGAGCGTCAATGGACCTTGATTGGTAGGGAGTAGGACCTCAGTGTTGAGCTCTGTGTCATAATGGTGCCAGTGTTGATGACTTGGATTTACTGGAGGACAGGAACTGTGTTGATGTAATGGAGTGGGGTGAGTGTCCATGGACCAGGATGAATACTGACGATCATCGATATCAAAGCCTGTGTCTCTGTGATGTCCAAACGGAGGTTGCTGATGCAATGGCATAGCAGTAGAATAAATTGATGCTGGCAATGCCAAGCGTGAAGAATGATTTCCTTCATCTATTGTAGTAGGAAAGCATCACGAGGCTGGGACTGTAAAAGGCTCACATGTGGATGAAATCTCCTCGACCATCCGAGGTTTTTTTGATACCAAATGGGAAGCAGGTTGAGGTACAGTCACCTCTCAGTGATGTGGCCGCTTCAATACCGATGGTTGTCGATAGGTAGGCTGACTATTAGATGGTATTATCGAACTGGGTAAAACACCTAGTTGACTAGTTGGTGCAGTTTGTCGAGCAGAGCACTGGTCGGGGCAAATGGCAACCTGATGCGCGTGCTGAATGTGGGTTTGAACCACACATGATGAAGTGAGCTGTCGAGATTGTTGATTTCGACAGTCCTGGTTAGGAATTGGTGTGCAATCCAAGGGCATCAAATATTGAACGATGTCAAGCCGTTTGGGATGGGAATCCTCGGGTGATGGAAAAACTGAAGAATCGCTGGAGGAAATGGAAGGTTGTGGACTGGGAGGAGAGGATGTTAGCTGGTCAACTCTATCATCCCATTCTGGAGACTGAGAACAGGGTTGATGCGATGGAAGTCTGTCATCATCTGAGGGAGATCCAACCGAAATTGATTCAGAGAGTTGTGGTTGTGGTGGGATGTAGGCTTAGACTGTTTAGTTCATTTAGGAGGAACAGGCTCTGGAGCTGGAGCAGCTTTAGACGGTCTCTGGCATTTTAGAAGTTGTTTTCAAAGTTGAGGACTTCGGTATGGAGGGTTTTGATTTGTGTGTCTTCAAGGTCTTAGACGATGCAGATGGAGAATCGGAATGAGCTGGTGTAGCTGATTGATGTTTCAATGATTCAGTAATGGCTTTTTCCATTGCTTTGGTTTGGGAAGTGGCCTTACAGGGAGGTTGGGGCATTTGAACTGGTTGTAAGGATTGTTCCCAAAGTCGAGGTTTTAGCCTCAAGAGGCAAGATCGAAAAACTCTGCACTTAAAATTTTTGCAATAGGTACAGGAGGAAGTTTGATGTTGTTCTCCCAAGCAGAAAAGGCACTTAGCGTGTCCGCTGGAAAGTGGGATCTTATTGTCACAGACAATGCAGTGCTTAAACGGGCCCAAAGGGGCCATGAATAGGAGAAAATACATGAGGAGAAAAAACAATGATTGGATGGGGTGTGTGCTGCGGCCGGAGGTTGAGTGAGGAGAAAAGAAAGATCAGTGATGATAAAGAGTTTAATCTAATAGTTTAAAAGAAAAAGACTGATAACAGGAAGGAATCAAGCTCTCTTTCTCTTTTACCGACAGAAGCAGAATTTGAGGCTCTCAATGCAGCAGTTGAAAGAAACTGAAAGGGGACGCTTGGTGTCAAGGTACTTATAGGGATGGGGAGGGGCATATACTAATGTGTTTATTGCTACTGCAGAAGCTCTAGAATCTACTGATGAGGATCCGTGCAGGCGCAAATCACCCATGACGTGATTCACATAGGCCACGAAGAAGAACAGGTAGTTTCCGCAAGATGGGCATACAGTGGTACTCCAACTTACGAACTTAATCCATTTTGGCATTCGAAAGTTGAAAAGTTTGTAAGTCGAAGTACCATTTTCTATTGAAATGCATGGGAATGGAATTAATCTGTTCCAGCATTTCAAAAAATTACTTTTTTAGGTCTCAAAGGGCTTTCCCCCCAACATTGGAGAAAGCCTTTTGAGACCTCCAAAGGCAAAAAGGCAGGAAGAAAGGGTGGGAAATTTGAATTTCAAGCCCTTTCTCCCTGCCTTTTTGCCTTCAGAGCTCTCAAAGGTCTTCGATGTTGGGGGGGAAGCCCTTTGAGACCTCTGAAGCCGCCGATTGTGGCGGCGGGGACCCCCAGGGAGGTCTCCCAGGGCTTGCCCTCCACCATGGGAGACCTCCTTGGGATCCCCACCACTGCGATTGGTGCCTTTGGAGGTCTCAAAGGGTTTCCCCCCGACATCGGAGGAAGCCCTTTGAGAGCTCCAAAGGCAAAAAGGCAGGGATAAAGGGCTGGAAATTCGAATTTCCCTCCCTTTCTCCCTGCCTTTTTGCCTTCGGAGTTCTCAAAGGGCTCCCTCCGATGTTGGGGGGAAAGCCCTTTGAAACCTGCAAAGGTGATGAATGGCTCCATTTGCAAAAAATGACACTGACTTGCAAACGAAGCCTCGACCTAGTTCAGGGGTCTCAAACATGTGGCCTGGGGGCCATTTGTGGCCCGCCGGATGATAGTTTGTGGCCCCCGCCTTGCCTGCCCCTCCCCGAAGCGCCCAGGCATCCTCTGCTGTCAAGAGTAAAAAAAAGTCTCACCTTGCTCGCTGGCTCTCTCCCAAGACAGCGCCTCTTGCACCCTCCATCCAGAACTGCAGCCTGCTGGCTAGTCTGTTTGTCTGCCAGCCGGTAGGCTGCAGTTCCGGATGGAGGGTGCAAGAGGCACTGTCTTGGGGGAGAGCCAGTGAGCGAGGCGCACTGCTGGGCCTTTTCCCCGAGCACCCGAGCCACGATGCCTGAGAGCGGAGCTCGCTCTCGGCTTGTCCTCGAAGAGCGCCTCCAAGCCGCCAACAGCAGCTGCCGCTGCCTCTTCCAGGGAAGCGGCTTTTTGGCTCTCTTTCTCTCTTGGCACCCCCAGCACCAGCCGGGCCAGCGGCCGCCTCAGCACCCAACAGTGCTTCCTTCTCCTGCTCCTTGTCCTGCTTTAGCCACTTCGGCTCTGGAGGCTACCTGGGCTCGCCTCGCAAAGTTTGCTCCTCTGTCGTGGTGGGGGTAGCTGCTGCTGCTGAGTGTGCCTTTTTTTGAGGGGGCCCCTCAGAGGAAGGTTGCTGAACCTTTGTGTGCATGTGTGTGTGTGTGTGTGTGTGTGTGTACACGCGTGCGCATGCATGCACCTGTGGGGCCCCCTCCCCGTTCTGTTTAATTTCATGGGTACTGATTTTCTCCTTTGGCAAAGCGATTCTGTGAGGGTTTTTAAAATTTTATGTCATGCCTTTCTCCCCCCACCCCGCTAGGCAGTCACTGGCACTCCCTCCCTTCTCCGCTTCTTCGTCCTGCTGCTGGTGGTCATGGTGGTAGTGAAGAAGAAGCCAGAGGGGGTGGTGGCTGGCGATGAGGGCTTGCGCGCCCCTCCTCCTCCTCCTCCTCGGAGCCTCAGCCGGGCTAAGGAAACTCCTGGATGGCTTCCTCAGGCTCTTGCTCCGCTTGGCGGAAAACCTGATGCGGTCCAGCCTCATCCAGCCTCTGCCTCCAGCGGCCCCCAGATAAATTGAGATTGAGACCCCTGACCTAGTAGTTCGTAGGTTGAGGCTCCATTTGCAAGTCGATGCCAATTTTTGCCAATGGAGTTGTCTGTAAATCAAAAAGGTCATATGTAGGGACATTTGTAAGTCGAGGGTTGACTGTATATTGTGGAAAACATTGTCCTCATTAAGTATCAAAAGTGTATTCGCGAAGGCTTTCATGGCCGGGATCTAATGGTTGTTGTGGGTTTTTCGGCCAAGAAGCCCAAAAAACCCACAGCAACCATAAGTATCAAAAGCCCCATGAAATTCCTTATCAACCTTAGCAGTGAGAAGAATGTTGCAATTCCTTGTCCTATGAGGCCAAGACAAGTGAGGATTTGTGTCTCTAATACAAATATTTCCACACAGAAGATGCCTTGAAAGGCAGGAAATAAATAAATAAATAATCAGTTTTTGAAATACATATAACTACAAGGAATCACAATTTGTCAGTATTGGTATGCAAAAGCCCACCATAATGGGGGCTTTCACTGTTACATTTATGCATAAATACTCTGCCAAGCATCCAGAAATTAATGAATGAATTGCAGCTGTATCTGGACAGCTCTTAAGTCGCGCTGATGAATATTTAGTTTGTACTGGGCATATGTTTGCTCATGGATCTGTACAACTGAGTTAATTCTCCTTGGCTGTAAATAAATTATAGGTTGATTGAGTATGCTCATTTAGAATATATTAGGAACTCAGAAAGTCTATCGAAATGGCACTCCATTCTTTGTGATGCTGTTTTTCTCCTCTTGATTCTCCACTCCCCCTGTAGAATTCATGGATTTCATTTTTTCTGTGGTTTTGTGAAGGTGCTAATGACAAACTAGTTGTTAAATAAAGATGGGCTGAGCATGCAAAATGACAAAGATACAATGCTACTGCATTCCTTAAAGAGCTTAGCAAGCAAATGGCCAGCTTTATATATGTGCATACAGTTTTGCAAGCTATGAATTGGCTAATCTCTCATTTCCTATATTTGATGTTTGCTGATTCCTTTAATTACTAATTAAGTCTATTTAGATATTCAGCAAGCACGTCTTTATGTGCTGTGGATTATCTTGCACTATGTGTGCTATTTTTATAGTTCTGTAGCGGGATATAGATGGTATGAAAAAACAAATATTAAGAAAGGCAAAATTTGCCAGCTCAGCAAAAACGTGTGATGGACTACATTTTTGTATCTATCTTTCTCTGCACAGGTTGCCCTAATGAGATCCTGAATGGCAAAGGCATACATGTGCGCGCACACGCACACACACACACACACACACACACACACACACACACACACAGAGAGAGAGAAAGAGAGAGAGAGAGAGAGAGAGAGAGAGAGAGAGAGATTAATTTTCACATCTTTTAGTCCCATTGCAGGCACATTTGATGGGGACACATGAGAGGGCCTTCTTTGTGGCTTCTCCCAGGTTGTGGAATGCTCTCCCTTGGGAGATTAGGTGACACCCTTTTATCTTTCCGTTAACAGATGAAGACTCACCTCTTCAGAAAGACTTTTAAGTTTTAACTGAATCCCTAGAAGCTGATTTTTAGCCTTCTTAGCTTGTTTAGTTTGCTAAATCAGATTGGTTTATTAAAGGCACCTTCCTCCCCTCCTGAGACTCCCAAAGGCTTCCCAAGGGCCAAAGGGATCCCTACGGAGCCTTGGAACTTGAAAAGGTGGATAGGAAGCATTTATTACGTCAGACTGCACAGGGAAGCCATTGAAATCCACAAGCAGCAGCAGAACTTCAACAAAAAAGAGGAAAGTGTGAAGCTCAACAAAACTTGGCTCCCAGCTCTCAAAAATACAGTGTGCAAAAGGTCAACGAACTCTACATAGCCACAAGGACAGGGGATCACTACACACAAAAGACCAGCTAATGACACCCATCAACTAGAGTGACAGATAATCTCTTCTCCTTAGCACAGCAATACACCCACAACAAGACACACTAATCACCCATCTACAGAAAAAGACAAAAGCCTATCACAGCCATAAATACTTCACTCCCAAGCCAACTACACCAGAGCACAGAGTGCCGTCCTCTGAAGATGTCGGCCACAAAGACTGGTGAAACGTTAGGAAGAACAACTTTCAGAACACGGCCAAAGAGCCTGAAAAACCCACAACAACCACAGGAAGCATTTAATTTATTTAAATTAAAAGTTATGCTGGTGTAACTTTACAGAACAACAGCCTATTTCAAAGTGAAAATTTAACACCAGCACTACATAAATATAATTAAACCTACCCAGTTCATATAAAACAAATGTTAACTTCTGGATTTCCATAGCATTCCTTTTGTAGAAGTGAGCATCAGACACAGAAAAATGGAAAGGCATTACCTACCCTTTCCATATCTGCCTATCTGACTTTCTCACTTTAATAAAATGGGTCCTATCTGTTTTGCACTTGACAAAAAGAATTTCCTCAAAAGAAAATGAATAAAAATGTGCAAATCCCTGTCTCCCACTGCACAATAAATTCTCCAAAATCTTCCAAGTGGCATCATGACACAGGAGAGGTACTAACTGCTAAATGGTATTACTTGCTGCCAAGTTGCACTTGACTTATAGCAACCCTAGTAGGGCCAATAAGGTAACAAGACTTCTATAGTTTCCTTTCTATAACCAAGTAATAATGGGTACTACTAACTCTGTGTAATGTCTAATTTTGTCTTAACACTGCCAAAGGAAATCATTACATTTGGTTGTTTACACTGTATTTAACTTGAAGAATGTGTTGCAAAATGCTCTTACAATGTTCTTCAATTTATGTCACAACTAACAGGTGATCCAGAGACAATTTTTAGAAAGGGAATATGTAAAGCAACCATGATATAGTTAAGAACTGCATGCAAGACAAATAGGTATTGGTTCTATTCAAGAACAAAGTAGATAATCAGGCTGTCTGGAAAAATAATTTTCAAGCACAGAGAGGAAATGTTGCAGATGCTAAAAACAAACACACACAGACAAAGGAATAGCTAGAAGGCCTGGGGGACCTGCTGGCTTAGCAGGGATAACCAATGAGGTGTTGAAACAGGTCCTGTAACGTGATCTGTAAAGCTATTAACCACTCACAGTGTTCATGAATTTATGAAACTCACAGGCAATGTTCTCCAATAATTTGTCTTTTGACACTTTTAGATCAGCCATTCTCAACTTTTTTTCAGCTACATCCATAAACACAACGGAGGCTGAACTGGGATTGTATAAATTGCATAATGAACCTTATAAGTGGTGTGTAAAGAATTGCTTCAATTTTGTGGCCCCTTTCAAATGCTCCAGGGCCCCAAGGGGGCCATATGGCCCCATTGAGAATGGCTGATTTAGATAAAAATAAGGAACATGGATAATAATCTGGCACAATAGCCGTTGAGAAAGTTTAACCAAAAGAGCAGAGAACACACCAGCCATTATGGGGTTCATGAAAACGCCATTCTTGGCCAGTTTGAAACTGCTGAAGTCCAACACTATGAAAAACCTGGAATCCACAACAGTTCTGTTTAACGGAAGCACAAAAGCACTGTCAGAAGAGCAAACTGCCAAGATCTCATCATAACTGAACTTGTAAAGTGCTGCCATCAAAAACCATGCCAAAATATGAACGCTGGCAGAAGCTTTTCCACACATCGTCCTGGAGCCATGTTAAACAAGTTCCTCAAGGTGCAGAAGAAGTTGTTCCTGGCAGTCCAGGTGCTCAAGAGCTTGCTGATTACACACACACACATGCAGAAACCTTTATTGGCATTACAGGGTACAGGAAGTACACAGGATAGTTACATTCCAATACCGGGTGGGGGGAAGGGTGAGGTTGGGATTATAGTAGGCTAGGTTCAGAGAGATTTACAGAGGGTTTAGGGGAGGGGGGGGAGGGGAGGTCTTCATAACAGTTAGAAGAAAGTCAGCAACTTGACTGGTGATAAAAGGCGAGAAATCACTCAGGAGTATGGGGTTAAGGTCGGGGAAAAAAGGGGAAGCTTGCTGATTTGCAAAAGCAGCACAAAAGCCAAATCTGGAGACCTGTGGTCCAGAACCATCCATTTCCAAACATTCTCCTATCCAGGCCTTGAAATGTCTAGGTTCTTTCTAAAACAAATAAACACTAGTTTACATGATATTAGTACACCTTAGGCCGTATCCAAGGTTTTTTTTAAAGTGTATACATGGCCCAGATCTTCAAATCACAGAACTAAAAGCCAGATTTCTTTTTTGTAAAAGTAACTTAAAAAAAAAAACATTTTACTTGACACAATCTGATATGGCAGCACTTGTATTTTCCTTATATAGAGACTCTATCAGGAGCAAAGCCAAACACACAATGGAGGAACTCAGCTCACCGTAAGACCAGACAAGCATCAGAACCCCAACCCACAGAACTAAGGGCTGTAACTGCCCCCTTCTCAGTCCTGCATACAAGAATAAGTGAGAAGGATACTACAGTTCTCATCTCCTATATATGAATGAGACAACAGTTGATTTTTTTCCTTTGCATAGATTATTTTGGGGCCAACCTGTATCACGGGGGCCTTCAATAAACTGAGTATTTTGGACTAAATTCCCAAAATCTTCCACCCAGCACAGCCAGTAGTCTTTCATGGATTTGTGAGAATTGCAGTATTAAAAAGAAATTTTTCAAAGCTCTGGCAGAACTCAGAGACCTGAGCAGGAATGAGACATTTCAATGAGAAACGTTAAGGCCTTGTGAGATTCCTGCTGAAGGCAAGAACAAGAACCCCTTACCTCATCTAGGTCAGTATAATTTATGCAACAGTATCTTTTCCTCTTAAGAAGGAAAGCAGACCTACCAACTCCCACATACAGACCCAGCAAAAACAGGAAGATTGGTTCATTGTTAAAAAAGATGTAAACAACTCTAGTGGTTTAGATTCATAAGAAAAGCAGCCTTTTTAGTTTTGCACAATGTGCACTATTTTATATGAAATGCAAATATTTTGGAATTTTGTGCAAAACATAATTATGAATGCAAGAACTGTACTGAGAATGGCACAAAGGAAATTAATGTTGTAGTTCTTTATCCACATGTACAAGCATGATGGACGTGAGGAGGCACATCCCCATTAGACAATTCCTATTTGAATGGCTTTGTAAACAAGTTGAGGTTGTTACAGAATTTTTGGTATTGGCATTAATTGCCAGGTTCTATTGGAATTTTACACATATGTAGCTGAAATCACATCAGTCATGGTGGAAAATTCCTGCTCATTAATGAAGTTAATGAGCAGGAATTAACTTCATTCATCACATGATCCTGTAAGACTGGTTCCATTCCCTGCAATGCACTATAATGTGATGGCCACACAATAAGGAACATGACCAGGAACTCATTAATTATCAGTAATTCACCACCAACACTTACAGGATTTAACTTATGCATACATAAATCACCAACCAGATGCTAGTTAATGAAGGTTAATTAATTTTGTAGCCTTATTTACCCAACTGCAATACATATTGTTTCATTACACTGAGGTGTGCCACAACTATATTTCTTTGTTGAGAGTAGAGATGAAATCCTCATTTGTCCCACGCTCACACAGAAGGATGAGAAATCATAACACCCCTCTCCTTGTCACTAAAGATGACACAGAATTTCCTAACATTCTTGCTAAACTTCTCACATTGGTGATAATGACAATTTGCACATAAATTGCCCATTTTTTACACTAAATTGCCATTCTGTGTAAATAGGACACAATTTCTGCAATTGCAGGTGACAGCTTTATTTAAGAATCCAAAGCACTGAAGTAGTTGTTTGCATCTTTCCTACCAATAAGCTAGCCTTTCTGTGCTTGATTGGTGTGCATGTTCTCACAAAATACGCACAAGACCCTAGAGATGTTTTGCACAATTTACACAAACCTTAAGAGAAGGAAAGACTCTTTGTCTCTCTCTTTTGCAGGAGGGAAAGAATCTCACAACTATTTAGAATTCCTAGAGGACATTTCTAATCATGGTGAGACTGCCTAAGGTAGGTCATGATTGCACTGGTAAACTGATTTTTGCAATGCATTTACATTCAAATGAATCGACTTTAAAAGACCATCTCCATTATGTAAAAACAAGCATGGATTACTTTCCCAGGGAAGCGTGTTTTATAGGTGCAACACAAGCTAAAATACTGTTCTGCTAGCAGGAGTAGTGTTGTTTGTGTCTGCCTGTCTATTTGTGTGTGTGTGTGTATCCTGTAGAAGGAATACTGAAATGCACAAATTATTAGCTCTTAGAAAATTAAAACAAGTGTGGTGCTTCTCTAGTCCTGCTGATGTGACTGCAGAAATCAGGCTTCTGCACATCTCAGGAGTCACAGCAATGTACATCAGAGCCAGGCTGGAGCATGTTGCGTGGCCGATGGTGTTCTACAAACCGCATGACGAAACTCTCATCTCTCGGAGGCAGCACTAATTAAGTTAACAGCAAGAAGCTTGTTCTACTGAACAATCTCCCAGGAGCGCTGAATAGCCACAAGCAATGTCCTGGCATAACTTGAACCAGTGATTATAATTAAAGTGCAACCAGCTTCAGCTTCTTCTCCCTTCCCCTCCTTCCCAATGAACTTGAGGATTTGCTCTCTGTTAGAATTTAGAAGTCATTGAAGCTGCATTTTCTTCTTTAATTGTCACTGAGAGATACCATGTTGTTTTTTCTTTCTTGTTTCTTGTTTCTTTCTTTCTTTCCTTCTTCCCTTTTCTGCCATCTCTACCCCTACAATACTTTCTCATGATTCAAAGACAAATCGCTACCTGACTGATACCTGCAAACCACGCTTCCCTGCAGTCTTCCTCTGCAAACACACAAAAAAGGCAGAAATGCAAGATTTAGCTCCGTTCCTTTCACAAAGTGTCCTAAAGCAGGGTTGTCTCAATCTCCAGAATTAGAATCTGCATCTTCACAACATACATCCAAGGATCAAATGTTTCATAGAAATAATTCAGCTCACTGATGTGTAAGGTACAGTATTCAGAAAACAAGAGGAGAACTTCAAGGGAAACACAGCAAGAAGCTTGGCAGAAGGGGCTAGTCAAATAAATATTTTAAGAATGGCCTGAGAAATTGCATTAGATGGCGTGGACAAAGCTATAAAAATCTGAATAGGAATTCCATGCTTAATATTTTCTACCCTAACTGAAGATATGACCTTTTTTTCTACTCCTCCTCCTTTGTCCAGTTAACTTAATTTTCATTTCTAAAATTCCTGTCATTTTTGTCTTTCTATGGAACCAGCGAAAGTTGGATTACTAATTGTGATTCTAAGCATCATTTGAAACATTTACATAATGTGTGACTATAGAAGCATAAGCATTTCTGGGGAATTTGTCTTTTTCTCCCCACCTCCAACAGTGCTCCCCTTCTTCTTAGCAATGCACATGCACCCCACTTTATACTGTAACCTTCAGTCTGAATATCCCTTCTACCTGACTGCACAGCAGATCCTTGGTAACATCACAACGGCCCTTAAAATCATTGTTGTGTATCCATGCTGTCTGTCACATGCCATTTTATAATTGCACCACAAGCCTCCACCTCCCTGTGACGTCAGATGAACCCACACACCACGAGGCTACACTATGGTCCACGGGAGCCTAAATGCACAAAGGTCTTTCAGCTAGAGCCACAATATCTCAGAGGTTGGGATGCTGCTGAGTTGTCAACCCTGTTACCATCAGGTCTTCACTTTCTTCCAAGAAGCCAGTGAGTCACACTGGGTCTTATTCATAGTCAGAAAGTCTCTCAGGTACTTGCAAAACACAGCTGCCCCACCCCCACCCCCATCATAACATGTCTGTTTTCACATTTGATGGATTTGGTGTTCCTTTGGACTCAACACTGTTGTTGTCGTTGTTGTTGTCGTCATCTTAGAATGGCATTGCTGGAAGGGACCTTATGAATCATCGAGTCCAGCTCCTGTCAAGGAGGCACAGTGGGGAATTGAACTCCCAACTCCCTGCATAGCCAGATACTGAAACCACTGAGCTAGCCAGCATCCTGATCATCCCCATGACTTACAACTTCTGTCCTAAATATGGGAGCTTTAAACGCAACTTATGTTCCCTAGCCTATGTTTCCCTAGATATGTCAATAGGTTGTATGTCTACAGAAAAGGGAGTTTGCTTAAAGATAAGCACAGTGTGATTGGGGGAAAAACCTTCGAAGAATCCAACCCACAGGAAGTGGAAGATGAGTCAGAGAAAGACAGAAAAGAGTGCTTTAAGATCACTACCAAGAAGCACATGCTCTCGATAATAAAAATTTTATATTTTCCTGCAAAGATTTAACAAAATTTTAATAACAGTGCTTATGGAACAATTCACTGGTACAGCCCCTTTGGAATAAACTGGGTATACCCGAGGCCCATTTGCCTAAGATTTTCTTACTGTTTTATCAAAGTATATCTCACCTGTGGTATACCAACAGATCTCAGGGTAGGGTACATTCGATCAAACTGCCTTAAACAAATTGAAAACTCAAATGTGCTAAAACATAATGAAATATTTCAAAACAATATTGGAATTTAAAGAAAACCAAACCCAAAAACTAATAAATCGAAAAACTGGGACCCAAATGCTAGGTTTTAACTAAAATAAAGGCAATATCAGCACTAGTCAGACCTCCAAAGGAAGAGCATTCCATAAATGGGGTGCTAATAGCTAAAAAAAAAACCTCTCCTGGATGTCCACAAAGAGGAGGGTCCCTCTAGCAGATATTAATGAATAAGGAAGCATATATAGGGAGAGGTGAGAAGTTTGCATGTGCTATCTTTCAAAGAAGAAAAGCAGCCACAGTTTTGAAAGTGTGTTTTATATGAAGCAGGGTTGAGGATTCTGTTCGGTGTTTGTTTTTGAAATAATGTCCAAAAATTCACAAATTTATTCCTAAATTTGATTCAAAAATAAGATTTTGAGTATGGGAGAAAGCAAAACTGACAGATTAATCTATTTTAAGATTAGGTGTGGATCAATTTAAAAACTTACATATACTCTGGCCACACAATACATGTCAATTACTCATAATCATCAACAGCAAGGGGAGAAGAGGGTTTTTTTAGAAAAAAACTTTTACTTTTTAAAAAGTAATTATCTTTGAAAGAAACATTTCAAAGAGAAGTAAAGGTTTCCACTTCCTCTGGGGTTAAGCGAGGTTTATAATACCTAATATCTTTTATTAGATTCTCTTATATTATGCCTTCCTAAAATTAATTACAACTTGAACTGACTTGATGTATAGTAATTATACATTCTTCCTTTAGTTTCCTGCAACAGCACCTTTGGAAAAAAAATTAATTACAACCAATAGTTTTAATTCAAAGGGGGATAATTATAAGGCTATGTGAGAGAATGAAGAGAAGAGGATGCCATTTTCTAGTTAACTGGAGCATTTAAAGATTTGCTACCCTGTTCTTCGAGTCTAATTAAGCCTTTCTATTAAAACGCATATGAATACAATGATTACTGGGTATTCAATGTCCAATAACATGCAATCAGTATTTCACAGAAAAATTGAAAGAACGTTAAGGCAGTGAACTTTGAGGACTCCATATGTTTATGAAATGCTGTTTCCACCATACCTCACCCTCGACCAATCCTATTAGCAGAGCTAATGGGAACCAGAATTTCACAACATCTGGAAGATTATCCTTGTTTTTATTGGAATAACAACCTGCGTATGATGCCTTTCAGAGGTGAGAATGGGAGGGACTTTGGGGTTGAATTTCAATCACTTAGAGCAGCCCACTGTTTCCCTTTCTATTTCATATTCCTTTTCCTGCCTCAGTCAGAGTTAAGTGTCTCCTGCCTCAGTCAGAGTTAAGAGTCAGTTTAGCAATGTGTTCTGTGTCTCTTAGAGTCAGGTTATTAATGGCAGTGTCATTGTTCTGAGTGTAAATGTAACCATAGTTAATGAAGCTAACCAGTTCAAGTCTTATACCATGTAACCAGTGAATAAGTTTTGTTTCTATTATGACATATATGAAGACATTGTAAGTAGAAGAGAAAACTAATAATAAGGGGTGGAATATCTGAGAGAGATTTGCAGTTATAACAATCTGCTCTGTAGGTCCTTGTCTGGATTTTTCTCTGCTGTGTAGCTGAAGGTTTTAGGCCAGCAATTTCCACATACTCTGCCCAATAGTGTGAAAGAGTTTGGGATCCTGTTTTGGTCTCATCTTTGGTCACCCATTGGGTTCTTGGACCTACTAGGTTCCAGTTCAACACTCTATCCACTAAGCATGAGCACACACACACCAACAATCCCTTTACCCTATAGAAGGCATTCCATTCTGTCTCTTGCTCATTGACATTATTTGTGTTTGCCAATCTTTGTTTTTTAAAAAAGGTTCTGGCAAATTGGGGGAGGGAAAACCAATGGATATAATCTGGATTGGAGCAACTCTGTGATGTTTTCATAAAACACACACACAATAATTGTTCTTCCACAGCCATACTGCAAATGCACCCTCTCCGACCACGACCACCTAGAGACATAAATAAATTTTCCTTCTATACTGTGCCCCATTCTCTTTCCAATACTGCATTTATTCTTGTGAAGGCATACAACCATTCCCTTGTTTTGAAAACACAGACTCAATAACATCACCAATATATCAATAGAAATATCTTTAGGAAACAATATTTTCTTAATTTTCATTTTACACATTAATTTATCATTAATAGCTATATTTCAGACTTCTTTATACTCTTCCTTCAATTGAAAATCATGCTTAACTTTCCTATTCCTTGCTACCATTATTCTTGCCTCTATTAATACATTTGAATTTAGTTCTTTTGTTGCCTAACTCCATTGATCATGATTAAACATTAATAAAATACAGGGCAAACCTCTTGTGTTTTTTGTGGTGTTTAAAGGTTTTTCTACATAGTTGTGGTATATATTTTGTTTTGTAATTTTTAAAAAGTCCTTCCATAGTCAAACATACATTGATTTGCTCTTAATCGTCTTGTGAATTTTTCTGTTTATGGTGTGTGTGTATGTGTGTAGTGTTTTTAAGTGTGGCCGGTAGCCATATTAAATTTCGGGTATGGTTTACATACCTGGCCAGTAAATAAATAATAATAATAATGTCTAATAGTGTCATAATATTTCAGTAAATGTTAGTAAAATAAGTGAGGGGGAAAAAAGAACCCAAAAGGCTATCTAAACAGTGCCACAAATCTTTCTCTTTTAGTACAGTTCCATGAAATAACTGGTAAAATGGCTTGGACCACACAGTGGCCTTAGTCTGAGATCTCTCCCCACACACTTCAGTGGTCAACTTCAGTGGTTAGCGTGTCCAGTGGGGGCTTCATTTGGGAGTTCATCTGTCACTCCTCTGTTCCTCACACTCCGTTAGCATCTGCGGTTCAGTCTTCTCTGCTCTGCTCAATTTCCTCAGCCAGGAGCAGGCAGCACAGTAATTGTCATGGAAGACATTAGGGATGGAAGGATTCCTGCCAGTTCCCAGAGGGGGAAAATGACATGTTGCAGTAGTAGGTGACTCTCTAACTGAGACAGCAGTTTGCAGATCAGACTGAATGTTTGGGAACTATGCTGTCTACTTGGAACTAAGATCCAGGAGGTGACAGAAAGTTTGCTCAGAATCATCAAGCTCACTGGCCACGACCCCTTCCTTCTTGTACATGTGGGAACAAACAGTGGTCTTCAGCATACTGATTATGAAACTCTGAGTACAACCTTGGAGCAGAGGTGGATTTTTCTCATCTCTCCTTTCTGTTAAGGCCAAGGCCCAGCAAGAGAGAAAAATACTGGAAGCAAACAACTGATGGCACAGATGGTGTCATCAGAAAAGGTTTGCCTTCTTGGAAAACCTCAAAGAAGCAGGACTGCTCACAAGTGATGATATACTGCAATATGCAGCAGTTCGGAAGAAAATATTTGCTAGGAGACTTGCAAATCTGGTCATGAAGACTTTAAACTCAATTCAGCTGGAGACATATTGCTGAGGACAGGAAGACAGGAAGTACAGGAGGGCGGGAGTGAAGTGATATATCAGAAACTAAGATGAGGATGTAGGAACTCTCAAATGGGGGGGGATGACAACAAGGAAGCACCTAGAGGGAATAATTTAATGTTTCAAATTTCTCTATACTGTAGAGAGTAGAGATGGGGATATTCGTATTCATATATAAATACCCCCACACAGCTGGACATAATGAGGGTCCGGCCCCCTGGGGCTGAACTGTCCACTCACACGTCCGCCACTGGCACTGACTCTGTTCTCCCTTCCAATTGCTCCAGAGCTCATGGTCAGCTATCCACTTGTCAGCCTGGCAGGGAGACTCGTCTTCCCTCCTTCTGCCAGGAGTGGCTAGCTGACTGTGAGCTCCAGAGTGACTGGAAGGGAGAGCAGAACCAGGGCCCCCACCAGACTGAAGGTCTGGATTATGACTTCTTAGATCTGATTGCCAAATATTAAAAGAGGAGATATATATCAATAATGGGATACTTCAACTATCCCAATATCTATTAGAAGTCCAACTCCTCCAAAAATGTAAGGGCCAACAAATTCCTCACGTGTTTTGCACTTTCATCTTCCAGAAGGTAGAGGAAACATTACAAGGGGATCAAGATAGAAATGGGATATTCGTAATCACATTACTGGGGAATATGGATATGAATATTGGCACCACAGGTGCTGTGGAAATCTAGTCTTTCCCCCTGTCACTGGTCAGTCTAGTCATTGGTCATTGTACATTGTGTGCAGCCATTGTCCTCGTTGCACCGATCATGGAAACAGCATGGCCGGCTCTTCCTCACTTCCTTCCAAGCCAACCACTCCAGCAAGGAGGCAGGATAGGGAGCCTCCTTGCTCAGCTGTTGAGCAGTTGGCTGTGTGGGGAGGTGGGGAAGAGCTGGCTGGGCTGCTTCTGCAATTAGCACAATGAGGACGATAGCAGCACATAGCCAGTCCTGTGAGTAGACTGGCCAGCTTGATGGGGGTGACTGGACTTCCACAGCACCTGTGGTGCCAATACTGTATTTGTAATCATATTCCCAGGGATATGAATATGAATATCCCATGTCTAATCCTAGATCTTATCCTAACTGACAGGGAAGAATTGGTCAATGAAGGGGAAACAGTGGGAATTTTAGGTGGAAGTGACCGTGCTTTCTTGGCCTTTGTTATCCTGAGAAAAGGGAAAGCTGAGAGTAGTAAAACACACACTCTCAGAGTCTAAGAAAGTTGATTTCAATAAGCTTAAAGAAAGACTGGGTGAGATCCTATGGTCAGAAATACTTAAAGAGAAGGCAGTCCATAATGGACGGGAGTTTCTGATGAGTGAGACACTGAAGGCATAAACAGAAACAATTCTGGTGAGGAAAAAATGTGGGAGATGTCTAAAGAACCCGGAGTAACTATGTAAATAACTATCAGAGGAGCTATAATTTAAAAGGGATATGTATAAGAAGGGGAAGGGGGCAAAACACTGAGGAAGAATAGTGTTAGTCTTTGGAGAGAGAAAGTTTAAAAGGCTGAAACTCAAGATCTACAAGAGAGGTAAAAGAAAAATAACAAAAAGGGATTTTTCAGTTAGATTCAAAGCAAAAGCCAGAACAAAGAAACAGTAGGTCTGCTGCATGGAAATGGTGGAGAATTACTAAGGTGTGACAGAGAGAAGGCAGAATAGTTGAACTCCTCCTACATCTCTGTTTTCTTAACAAAGGAAAACAGTGGCCAGCAAGCAGAATGAAGGAGAAAATGAGAGGGCTGAATTTAAGTCTCCAGGGTCAGATGAACTTTATCCAAGGATACTAAAGAAACATGCAGATGTAATTTTAGAGCATCTGTCTATAATCTTTGAGAATTCTTGGAGAATAGGTGAGGTCCCTGAAGACTAGAGGCAAGCAAATGGCTTCCCTCTCTTCAGAAAGATAATCCAGGCAACTTCCGACAAGTTAAATTGATACCAATGCCAAGAAAGGCTTTAGAACAGGTAATTAAACAGTTAGTTTGTGAGCCATTAGAAAAAAGACGCTGTGATTTCTAATATTCAGCATGGGTTTCTCAAAAATAAATCATGCCACAAGACCTTTCTGTTCAGGTATGGTATTGCTTAATGACTGGCAGCCTGACAGGGGTTTTAAATAGATTGTTATGTTCTGTTGTTTTAAATATGCTTTCACATTGATTTTATTTACCATTTTAATATAATACCTGTTTAATTCTTTTTAATATTTGTATACTAATATTTGCATACATATAATATTTGTATACAAGCTTAAACTGAAGAAAGTAGGAAAAACCACTGGGCTAGTCAGATATAATCTAAACCAAATCACTTATGAATACACAGTGGAAGTGAAGAACAGATTTAAGGAACTAGATTTGGTGGACAGAGTGCCTGAAGAACAATGGATGGAGGCTCGTGACATTGTACAGAAGGCAGCAATGAAAACCATCCCAAAGAAAAGGAAATGCAAGAAAGCAACGTGACTGTCCAACGAGGCTTTACAAATAGCAGAGAGGAGAAGGGAAACAAAATGCAAGGGAGATAGGGAAAGTTACAGAAAATTGAATACAGACTTCCAAAGAACAGCAAGGAAAGACAAGAAGACCTTCTTAAATGAACACTGCAAAGAAATAGAGGAAAATATTAGAAAGGGAAAAACCAGAGATCTGTTGAAAAAAATTGGAGATATTAAGGGAGCATTTTGTGCAAAGATGGACATGATAAAGGACAAAAATGATAGGGATACTAGAGGGAGGCCTATCACTGTGGCCAACTCCAGATAGAGTTGATAAAGTAACCAGCTTGATGAAGAGAAAACTCTGGATGTCGTATATCTTTATTTCAGCAAGGTTTTGACAAGGTCCTTCATTATATTCTTCTGGCTTAGTTGAAAAATGTAAGCTAGGTGATGTTGATATGATATACAGCAATATTACTATAAGAACTGCAAAGCTGGATGAGACCTTATCAGTCATCAGGTTCAGCCCTTATCAAGGAGGCACAGTGGGGAATCGAACTCCCAACCTCTAAACCACTGAGCTATCCATTTAGATTTGTAGCCGAGTGATAGGCTGCACCCAAAGAGGGCTTAAGAAAGGCATTTTGTAATCCTGCAGAAAAGCAACAAGTGGGGTGCCACTTGGCCCTAGACCAAGTGTTCAATATCTTTATAAATAACTTGAAGAAGGGCTTGGAGTGGATGTTCATTAAATCTGAGATGACACCAAACTTGCTAGGTTGGTAATACGTAAGAAAACAGGATTCAAAATGACCTTAACAGATTAGAGAAATGGGCTAAGACAAACAAAATGACTTTCAGTGAGTTAAAATGGAAGGTGCTGCACAAACATGAAAGTTAAATGCACAAATACAGGACTGGGGATGGTTGTAACTGAGCCCCCGGCTTGCCCTGTGTTAATGGATGAGTTGCAGTTTCTGCAGCCTGATGATGTGGTCAGGACTAGAGATGGGGGTATTCATATTCATATACAAATACGAATATCCCCACACAGGTGGTGTTAACGAGGGTCCAGCCCCACCTCGAAGAGGTGAGGGCTACCACGTGCCTGTTGGATCCTTGCCCATCTTGGCTCATAAAAACTGCCAGAAAGACTGGTTGATTGGGGAAGAGGAGTGCTCAATGTCTCCTTGCAACAGGTAAGACGGCAATAGTAAGACCAGTGTTAAAAAAAGTCATCTTTGAGCCCCACAAAACTGAATAATTACTGATCCATATCCAATATCCCATTCTTAGGAAAGGTGCTAATGTGGCTTGTGGCCTTTCAGCTCCACATCCAGAGGTTGCTGGATGAGACAGATTATTTAGATTCATTTCAATCAGGTTTTAGGCCTGGTTGTGGGACAGAAACGCCGGGAACTGGATAGGGGATCTGTGTCCCTTTTGGTTTTGAAGGGCCTCTCAGCAGCTTTCAGTACCATTGACCATAGTATCCTTCTGGGCCTTCTCTCTGGGATGGGACTTGAGGGCACTGTTTTACTCCAGCCCTTCCTGGAGGAGAGAACTCGGAAGGTGCTGCTGGGGGATTCCTGTTTGACACCCTGGCTGCTGATCTGTGGTGTCCCTCAGGGCTCTGTCTTGTCTCCTATGTTATTTAATGTCTACATGAAACTGCTGGGAGAGATTACTTGGAGTTTTGAGATTCTGTGTCACCAGTATGCAGATCGCACCCAACTCTACCTCTCCTTGCCACCTGTTTCTGCTCTAGATCAGTGTCTGATGTCAGTAATGGACTGGATGAGGCTGAACAAATTAAAACTGAATAAATTAATCCACACAAGACAGAGATGCTTCTGGTGAGTCAAAAGGTAGATCAAGGAATAGGGTTGCAGACGGTACTGAATGAGATTACACTTGTATTGAAAAACAAGGTGTGCAGCTTGGGGTGTTCCTAGATTCATCTTTGAGCCTGTATGCTCAGGGCTCTCCTTATGATTTTAACACCCAAGCAGGCTCATAAAGGGAGATGTGGTTCTTGAGATAGCTTGGACCAAAGCCATTTCGGGCTTTATAGGTTAGAACCTGCACTTTGAATTTATAATAATAATAATTATTATTATATTAATATTAATAGCTTCTAAAAGAGTCAGTTGTTAAAAGAAGCTTTGAATAGCTCTGTTTTTAACAGTTTCAACACAAGGAGGAAAGGAAACTGCCAAATCTCTGGTAACTTGTTCTAGAGAATAGGGGCCACCACTGAGAAAGCCCGATTCACTTCTGGCCTTTCTCAGTGTAGCCACATTTAGCATCATGAATTAAGACAGAGTAGAACAGGTAGCTTATTTTATACTCTTTGCCATGACAGGATACCAGTTTTATTGCATATACTGTACTATTGTTTCATTGTCTTTTCGGCACTATGGGAAGAGGATATGGGAAAATGGGCACTTTAATATTCATCTGCCTGGGTGAGCCTGTTGATTCTGCTCTCTAGAGATATGTTCTACAGATCACTGCCTTCATATTGGGTCTTTTGATAATACATTGTGGAGTGTTTTTTTTTTTCAGGTTACCTGTCTTCTGGAGTGAAAAAGCAGATCTCCAGGGATCTAATTCAAATGCCACTGGCTTCAGTCTGCTTAGTGATAAATACAGTGGACCCTCTACTTAAGGAATTAATCCGTATTGGAATGGTGGCTGCAAGTCGAAAAGTCTGTAAGTCGAATCTCCATTGACCTACAATGCACTGAAAACCAATTAATCCCATAACCAGTGGTTTTTATTCTATTTTTATTCCATTTTGGTTTTTTTCTGGTCTGTAAGTCGATTCTCTGGCTGCAAGTCAAATCTAAATTTTGCAGCCAGAGAAGTCTGTAACTCGAAAAGTCTGTAAGTCGAGCCGTCTGTAAGTTGAGGGTCCACTGTATGGGTTAGAAATCTTTAGAGGGATTCCCTTTGAGGGTCTGGTGAGAAAGGGTGTGGTCTGGTTTTTCTTCATAAAAACTAATATCTAATGAGATGAATTACGATGTTTGAAAAATAGGACTATTTTGCTGAGATGTAGCATCTATTCACTATGGGCACCAACAGGAAAATCCCAATACATGGTTCACAAACAATCATATATGTTACTTCAGAATCTATTGAACAACCACGTAGCACCATATTGCAAAAAGGAAGCTGTGAGAGATTTTGGAAGAGTGTCTGTTAAGGACTGGCTGGAGCCATATTCAGAGGGCCATCTGTTTTAAAATGTAGAAGGGATCACCGTGTTAGTCTGTGCAAGCATTATAAGTGAAAACAAAATAAAAATTAAAAAGATAAAAATGTGGTGTCACCTTAAAGACTAACTCTTATAATTTTCAATGTGAGCATTCATGGACAAATCCACTTCATCAGACATAAGATAAGGAGATATAACATGGCAAATGTGTATACATGGCCACACACTCGACCTGTTTTTTTCCTCCAGTGGGAGTGGGAGTGGTCCGATGGTGACTGACCTTGAGTCGGTCGCCCTGTCATGGTCGGATCATCACCTAATAAAATGTAACCTCAACATGGCCCTCCCCCCTCGCAGGGAGCAGGGACCTATTGTTATGGTCCGCCCTCGAAGGCTACTGGATCCGATTGGATTCCAGGATGCCATGAGAGGTGCTATGGCTGACCTGGCGGGCGCTCCTGTCGAGGTTCTGGCTGACAGCTGGTTCGCCGCTGCGGTCAGGGCTGTAGACATGATCCCACCTAAACGCCCTCTCCGACGCAGAGCCCGCCCGGCACCCTGGTTTAACCAGGACCTCCGGGCGCTGAAGCGGGTCAGGAGACGGCTAGAGCGCAAATGGAGAAAGGACCCGAAGGATTATAATTGGATAGCTGTTAAGGTCGCCACTAACCTTTACCTGGCTAAGGTAAAGGCTGCCAGTCGAGCATACTTCGCTAACCGGATAAGCAAAGCGTCCAACCAGCAGGCGGAATTATTCCGTATAGTGCGCGACCTATCCGGAATTGGCCCGGGTGATGGGCCTCCCCCTAGTTTTACACCGGACCAATTTGCAGCATTTTTTAAATCTAAAGTGGAGGCCATCCGCCGGGACCTGTCTCCTTTTTTGAATACAGTTAGTCGAGCTGAGATGTCCAGCGCTCCGTCTTGCCCGGCAATTTTTGACTCCTTTCAGCCTGTCACGCCTGACACTGTCGCCAGGGCGCTTGATCGCTGTCATGCCACCACCTCCTCCCTGGACCCCTGTCCGGCCTGGCTAATCAAAGCAGCCAGGCCTACAACAACGGAATGGGCCACCGTAATAATTAATGGGTCTTTCCTTGAGGGCAGATTTCCATCTGCCCTCAAGGAGACACTCATTAGGCCCATCAGGAAGAAACCAAGTTTGGCGGCGGACGAGATTGGCAATTACAGGCCCGTCGCCAATGTTTCTTTCCTAAGTAAGGTGGTGGAGAGGGTGGTGGCCGATCAGCTTCAAGCGCACCTGGATGAAACAGATGCCCTGGATCCATTTCAGTCGGGCTTCAGGCCGCGCCATGGCACAGAAACGGCATTGGTCGCCCTGTGTGATGACCTACTGAGGGAGGCTGACAGGGGCAAAGTGTCCCTGCTGGTCCTCCTCGACATCTCAGCGGCCTTTGATACCATTGACCACGGTATAATCCTGGGGAGGCTCTCCGAGTTGGGAATTGGTGGCCTCGCATTGGCTTGGCTCCGTTCCTTCTTGGAGGAGCGCCCCCAGAGAGTGCAGCTTGGGGAGAGCGTCTCGGCCCCGTGGAATCTCAATTGTGGGGTCCCACAGGGGTCGATCATCTCCCCAATGCTGTTTAACATCTATATGAGGCCGCTGGGTGGGGTCATCAGGGGGTGTGGAGCCCGGTGTCATCAGTATGCCGATGATACTCAGCTCTACATCTCCTTTCCACCTACCGCAGGAGAAGCCGTTCTGTCCCTTCAGCGCTGCCTGGGGACCGTACTGCAATGGATGCAGGAGAACGGGCTGAGGCTGAACCCGGACAAGACGGAGGTACTAAGGGTGGGTGCCCCCACAGTCGGGAACTTGGGAAACTCCCTCTCTTTTGGGGGGGTGACCCTTCCCGCTAAGGATGGGGTCCGCAGCTTGGGAATCCATCTTGACCCGGCGCTCACTATGGAATTCCAGGTGACGTCGGTGGTCCGAACCGCCTTTTACCATCTCAGGCGGGTGGCCCAGCTGCGGCCCTATCTTGATGTTGGAGCGCTCACCACTTTGGTGCACGCGCTCGTAATCTCAAGATTAGACTACTGTAATGCGCTCTACGTGGGGCTACCTTTGAGGCTGCTGCGGAAACTTCAGGTGGTGCAGAACGCGGTGGCCAGACTCCTTAGTGGGGTGAAAAAATTCCAACATATCTCACCTGCTCTGGCCGCATTGCACTGGCTGCCCATCCGATTCCGCATCGACTTCAAGGTGTTGATGCTCACGTACAAAGCCCTAAACGGTTTAGGGCCTCGATATTTGGCGGAACGCCTTCTACCACCAAGTTCTACCCGTGTCACTCGCGCGAGCCAGGAGGTGAGGTTGAGGAGCCTAACGCCGAGGGAGGCCCGGAAGGAGAAGACAAGAAATCGGGCCTTCTCGGCGGTGGCTCCTCGCCTCTGGAACAACCTTCCCCCGGACATTCGTGCGGCCCCCTCGCTGGGTATTTTTAAAAAGCAATTAAAGACAATGATGTTTCGGCAGGCCTTCCCCCCCACCCCCCCTTAGCTAATCCTGATTTTCCTTTTTTCTTTTTCTTAGTTTATAATTTTATGGTTGAAAGTTTTTTTCTTTGTAAATTTGTTTTTAGTCATTGTTGTACCCCTGTTGTGAGCCGCCTAGAGTGGTCTATTGACTAGATAGGCGGGATATAAATAAAATAAATAATAATAATAATAATAATAATAATAATAATAATAATAATAATAATAATAATAATAATAATAATAATAATAATAATAATAATAATAATAATAATAATAATAATAATAATAATAAAATACAGAGATAGCAGTTGGCTGGTTGGTTGGTTAAAAACTCAGTGGATGTTAAACACTGTGATGACTGTGTCTTGGATATGCAGGTCTTTCATAGAAGCTCCTGTTGTAAAAGGATATGATTAACAATGGTAAAATAACTATGGTATGATTACAATGGTTGAGTAACATGAATGTTAATTAGATGGGCTATTTACAGTCATTGGTGAGCTTTTTCCCTACAGGCTTTACTTTGTAATCAGTTATACTGGTCTGTGAATTACCCAAGACAATGGATGACCACAAGAGCAGTGTTTTAGAATGCAGTTGTTTTATTATGATGACCTTTTCTCTTAAGTGCACTTTTGTATTACTGTTCTCTGCTGTGAAAAGATCTGCTAATAAAGCTGCTTCTGTCAGCAGAACCAGGAAGGTGACAACACACTCCCATCTTTCTTGTAGCCCTCTATGCCCCATACAAATCTACCCTCTAGAGTAGGCTAGCAAACAATTCAAAGTACTATATTTGTGTATATGTGTGTACATATTGGCAAAATCCTGTTGCTCAACATATTACAGTGGTGCCTCACTTAACGGGCCGTTAAGCGAAAACATCGTAATGCGAAAAAAAACCCAATTGAAACACATCGCAACCCCTTCAATGTGTTCCAATGGGTTCAAAACTCACCCTCCAGCGAAGATCCTCCATAGGGCAGCCTGTCTTGCTAGGAATCCGTCCCAGAAAACAGTGGGGAGCAATTTTGTTTACCCGGTGGCCATTTTGAAACAGCCGATCAGCTATTTTAAAAATGTCATTTTGCGATTGCAAAAAGATCATCGTAATGCGGTTTCATCGTAATGTGGGGCAATCGTAAAGCGAGGCACCACTGTAATTTACTAGAGAAGGCACATGGAGAGTTTGTTGAGCCTGCTTCTCCATAAGTTCCATTGATTCAAATGGGCCTACTCTAACTGTGATTTACTTTAGCACAGTAAGTGTAGTTATAGTAAACCCATTTGAATCAATTGAAATTACAGTGGAGTCAACTCACTAAATCCCTATGGATTCAATGGGCCTATTCTAGTGTGATTCATTATGTTAAATAACAAGATTTTGTCCACTGGCTGAAATCCAATAGTAAATCACAACTAGAGTAAACCCACTGAAGTAATCTAACTTACATAAATATTGACTCACCAAATCTGCACTTATTCAGTGGGCCTACTCTAGCGACTTACTGTTGGATTTCAGCCATGTTGTTTGTGTGTACTCATTATATCATCATTATCATGGGCCATCAATTTGGTTCTGATTAATGTATATATCTACAAATATGTACATATGTGTATTATACATGTGGGGGGAGTGTGTGTGTGCTATATACATACATGTGTCTTTGTGTGTATTCTGAATACACATACAATATGTACACACAAAGACACATTTTATTCTGGGTGGCTGGATTTATGGATTCAACACACACATTCGCAGTGAATGACATTTTAAATCACATCATTGTTTCATTTTATGAAGTGAAATGAGTTTCATATTTTGACATAACTTATCACTTCAAGGCTGAACTAGTTATCTATCTATATGGGTCAATTTAATACTCTTTAAAAAACATAACATATTATCAAATCTTATGAAAATCACTCACAGCAGAGCTATTGTAGCTATATATCAAAGGAAAAACTAATACTACAGGTACAGTGGGGTCTTGACTTAAGAACGGCTTGAGTTAAGAACATTTTGACTTAAGAACCACTCTCATAGGAAAATATTGACTTGACTTACATATTTAGATTTGAGTTAAGAACTGAAAAAAAAACACGTGGGAGGCACGGAAAGTGCAAAATTTGAACTTTCAGTTAACTGTTGGCCAGTGAAAAGGGTGCCTGTCTGCTTCCTCACTCCTCTCAGCGTTTAGAGAGTGGATTGGGAGACAGTCTTCGGACTGCCTGGTCCTGGACTGCCTGGACTGTATTTTCCCTGCCTTCCCTGAACCTTTCTTGACCTAAGAAAAAAAGAAACAAAATATCTCCCTCTAGTGGTCGAAGGCGGAATAGCAGCTTCCCATTAGTTTCTATGGACGGAAAAGAGCAGATACGGATCAAATGGTTTTCAATGCATTCCTATGGGAAATGCAGATTTGACCTGAGAACTTTTTGACTTGAGAACCGCCTTCCAATACGGATTAAGTTCTCAAATCAAGACCCCACTGTATTTCTATCTGTACCCAAATATCTGTGCTAGCATTTCCCCCAAGAAACCGTCACAAATGTTATCACAGCAGAGTGAATTCTTCACAACATTCACCCTTTAACAAATAGGGAAAATAGGAGGGAGCCACACAACTCTAGCCCATTTCACAGTGCATCACCAGTTCTGTCCAGTTTTCTTTCCCACTCCAGAGTTATGATTTGTTTAGCTCTGCATTACATGAGTAATGGCCTTTTTGTCCTTGGTTTACCTCATTTCCAGGTGAGAAATTATGCAACATGCATTCTTCCCCTTTCCCCTGTTTTTCCCTGTAATAGTGGGATCTCAGAAATTTATGTGAATCAGCCATATGTCCTGAAGTCCCAGTTCACTATTCAATGATCAATCACAAAACAAAACATATCAAATGCAAGATACACTGGTGAAGAAAATCATTGCTATGACAACCAGATGTCTTTTTCCACTTGAGGAAAAACACTCTTCTAAATTCATGCTAAATTTATTATTTAGTTTGTCCCACAATCTGGGAAAGACTCAGTTATTAAAAATAGCAAAGCAAAGGAAAACCAAAGCAAGATTGTAGCTGCACAAAGCCTTTGGGGGTTAACAACCATAACCTCTTACTAGCATGGTTTTCCCTACCAATAAATAAAAGCTACTACAATAACTGAAAGGAACATACCACATGTTACAATTTATCAAATTAATATCTATCAGTATTTACTACTGTTTCTGTTGGAGGATTTTTTGGTTAATTCCTTTTTAATCAGCATAGCATAAAGTACAAAAACAAATAGCTGCAGCACAGCAGAAAGATGAAGGGAGAATAGTTAAAAATTTGAGGTTCCCCACCCAACCTCTTTGCTCACACACAAAACTAGCCCTTTGCATACAAAAATCACTCTACAAGTAGCTTAAGTAGAAAAAGGAAAACATATTTACTTACAGTTTATCTTCAGTTACAATCAGAAGAGTAACAAGGATGAAAGCGGGGGGATTGAATCTCTGAACCATCTGGAAGAGCGAGAAATTCATGCAACCACATGGTTTAAAGGTCAGGAAAGGAGAAAAAAACATGGCTGCTCCAAAGAGGAAGAGAGAGAGAAAGCAAACAAACAACTGGAAGCAAACAGACAATAAGAGGTGACGTGGGCTTGACTCAAGCCTGGGAAAAAGCCTTTGCTAATTGGTTAATGGCAGAAGAGAGTCACCTTAATTTGTGACAGAAAACTCTCTCCTCCCAATGAAACCCAGCATGCAAAATTGTAAACTTCTCCAACATTTCCACAACTTTTGATATATTAGCCTCAATACCTTTAGGTACCAGCTATTCTGCACTCAATAACACACACATTCATTGACATACATCCTCCCTCCATGCCTTCTCACAAAATTCTTGGCTGTAGACTTCAGCTGAAACTAGCACAAAAAAGTGCTAACTCCAAAGAAAGGTACAAGAGAAAAACAAAAGTCACTCAGGGAGTAAGTATTGTTGGGGTGCATCAACTAGACCTGCTGATCAACCTGGTCTCAGCATCTACCTGATATCTCTCAGAATTGCTGCTGGGATGCTGATGGCAAAGAAAACCAGGAAGCTTGAGTTTATCAGATCCTATTCCTAACAGAAGCCATGTGGTGTTTAATACGAGAACAGGATGGCAGTATTTTTGGAACCCAGGTGTGAGAACCAAATTACCACTTTCAGAACAGCAATACATGGAATAAAATGTGAAGTTCTCTATAAAGTGGGGAACCGTTGTGTTTTAGACAACAGCTCTCATGATCTTTTGCCACTGGTCATGCAGACTAGAGTTGGCGGGAGCTCAATTCTGATGGGTCCATATTTCCTCACCTCTGCTGTACAGCATCGAAGGTAAATGTCAAATGACAGAATAGTTGCGATATAATGAAGCAAAAAGACTGCTCTAAAAGGATGTCCATATGCCAAAGAACTCTGTTGTGCTACGTGCACTAATTTTTTTGCAGCCTGGCCCTCGACAAATGGGACTATCTAACATAGCTACTGTACTTACTGGATGCCCAGGAGACAGAATGGAGGACAAGGGGAACAAAAGACAACAAAAAGGGAGGATATTTTACTTCACAAAAAGGAGGATATTTTGCTTCAAATTTGCATATGCGCATTTAAATTAATATTTGCAATTATCAGAATCTGACATTGTCTTTATACTTTAAGTGGAAATGTACAACAACTCACTATATGGAACAACACTATGGACTACTAGGTCATCAGCTTAGGACATGGCACCAAGAGAAAGATGGGATAGAAACTAATCAGAAATAAAGCATAACATTCAGAAACACCTTGTGTTTTGTATTTTCTGAAAATATACAGAGATTAACATAGTTTTGTTGAAATATTATAAAAAGCCTTGTTGAGATCAAGATTTTAGAGGAATGATCTGAACAGCTCTTTCGAGACATCCAGTCTTGGGACTGACCTTCCATCTGAAGTTCATACAGAACTGACGTGCCAGGACCATATCCTTCCTGCCATGCATCAACAGCCATATCAGTGTGTGTGTGGTTTGCTTTTTTTTCCCTTACAAAATGGCCCCCACAATAGAATCATTTTTTAAATAAAACGAGAAAGGGCTGATAAGGTACGTTATCAATCAAATGGCCACCAAGATTTGGATTTCGTAAATTTATTACTCATGACAGCCTGGCCTCAGCTTCTGAACCAAGAAGATTTTGGGGTCACCACCCACGCTCTGCAAAGCCCAGGCAGATGGAGAGTTCTACGGGACTCAAAAACTAGCCTGCTTATGAGATTTTATGGGTCTAACAAAGGTATGACTTGACATTGCAAACACAAAAAGAGAAAATTATCACCTAAATTTGTTTTTGGACTTCATAAATCGACGCATACACCCAGCTGCTAAGTTTCCTTTGAGAGCATGCCTTACAAGGGCCACGATGTTTCAGAGGTATGAGAGGCAGAAGGAAGACTCATGTGACAACGTTTGTATTCTAATGTCTGTCATTCCAAATTTTTAACAATTTTTCCCTCTGACTCTATCTCCCTGCTTCCTCCTGCAGCTTCTGGGATTCCCTGCCACCTTTTTCTTTTCAAAAAGTCCTTCTATTTCTCCTTCTGTGCTTTTCTGAGTCTGTTTTTGTCACTCCTCCTCTTGTATGGGGACCTTCCCTGAGATCAGGTGAAGGGGGAGGACTTGGAGGTGGTACAGAGTGGCAGGCAAAATAAGAAAGCAATGAAGGAGAAAAGAAAAGAAAAGAATGAAAAGAAAATTACTTTCCAGGAAGTGGGAGGAGGAAAGGAAAGGAAGTACACCAGCACAAGGGGCAAACAGAAATGAAAGAAAATGGCATTGCTGGAGGAGGAGGAAGTCAGGACAAAGAGGAGGTGGTTCAGGGGAAGGAGAGAAGGGAAGGGAAGGGGCAGGATATTGAAAGCAGAGCCTGGCTCTGTAAAGGGAAGGTGGAAGTGAAGGTATATTTTTTAAAAAGCTGCACGCTGTCATCCTCTCCCATCCCCAAGCCAGCTCTGCAAAATCTGGACCAACTGGAGGCCAAATCGGGCTAAAATCGAGAACTCTGTCCACACTGAGGTGGCATGAAGGTCTTTTGTATTTTTGTAGATTTTTTTTCTCCCAACCTCTGCTGATAATAATACACGTGCAACAATATTTGCCATACTTGTGTTTCACGGAGCTCTGTTTCGCTTGCTTGTTTTTAATTTTTTTCAAAATTTAAAAATTGGCACAAACAGACATTTGCCATTAGTTTAGAAATGTTACGTGCTCAGATTCGTTGTGTAGAAAGCGGTCTGTAGACTATTAATTCCTATTAATTCAGTTGACAACCCTGATATGGCAAACCGAGACATGGCCAAATGAGAGAGGTTGCTACACACCAAATCTGTCACACTAAATCCGGCAAAACCATACTCTTATAATATGGGCCAAACATCAGCCTACAGTATTGTGAAAGAAATGGAAGTCTGCCTATTAAGCTGAGAACTTATAGCCCTCTTCAGGAATATCAGAAAGGCCTCATCTGAACACATGGAAACAGGAAAATGACCAGCCCTATATCACGCTGTTTGTCATTCAGAAGAGTAAGGTCTTCTATCCAAATCAGGAAAACAGTCTTTCCCAATTATGGGGAGAGCTTGTACATGAAGCCTGTACACATTGGACACCAACAACGAGGGAAAGGAACAAAACACTCCCTGTCTTCAAACCATTAGGCTAACTGTTGTTTTAATTTCATGAACAGGGCTGGCATCTATACGTGTATTTATATTGCTATGTGCACTGCAGGTGTAATTTAGATATGTAAACCATATTCTTTCTTTATTCGTATTAGCGTTGCACAATTTAAACTTATAGACTTACGTATATGTAATATATGTAAAATTTAAGAGCAAATTAAAATGTTGAGATAATTAGACTATTTTTGAACAGAAATAGGCGACTTCAATTCTGTTATCTTGGAGATTTCCTGGATCTTCTTTTATAACATGGTGGGATATAATTTGCATGCACGTAAGCAATTGACTGAATTTCTCCACAGTCCTAGAAAATGTGCACGGCATTTGGACAAATGCATAAAAATATGAACCAAAACAGGATATTTGTGTATTTCCAGGACAACCACATGGAGAAGGAAAGAGGCCAGGAAAATTAACAGACACCGCAGCTCCCTCCAGAGAACATTCATATTAAATCCAACATACATCCATTAACAAACAGAAGCGGGGAAAGGAAAATAAAAACTGAAGCAGATGCTGAGCTGGCAGCACAACACACAAGGGGAGTATGCTCATTATCTTAGAAATAAACCTTCCTTGCCTTTCTGGCTGTGACGCCATTGATTATATATCATCAAAGCCTTGTGGCTGCAGCACCACTGATTTCAGATCCAGGGAATAGGAAGGATGGGGGCAGAGAGAAAGGATGGAAAGGGTGTAGAGAAGAGCAGGCTCCCTGCATTGTCCTTTAAGAAGACATCAAAGAGGGCTGGATTTTAAAAGCACTTTAGTCGCTCCCTTGTTAAGAAGCTGATCAGGTGCTTATCCCAGTAAAAAAGCAAAAGCTGCTGCTTATATACTGCCCCATAGTGCTTAAAGCACTCTCTGGGTGGTTTACAAGTTAATTATGCAGGCTACACATTGCCCCCCCCCACAAACTGGTTACCAGCATCAGAAGGATGGAAGGCTGAGTCAACCTCGAGGTGGCTACCCAGGATAGAAAATCAGGTCCTGATCAGAGTTTTGTTTGCAATACTGCAGATTAACCACTGCACCTCCATGCTCCTGCAGAACCCTTAACTTCAGTATAATAGGACTTACTTTTAAAATTATGAAGTCCTCAAATTTTCATATTATTTCATATTTTAAAATGTGAATGTATGAAAAACTGAAGTTGAAAGATTCATGCAGTCAGGACCTGGGTTTTGACTCCTTTATTCAGGGAGTGTGTATTCAACAAAGTTGATGATGACTCTTAAGTTGTCACCTTTTCTTTTTGTCATCATCCACAAGTAGATGGCAGGCAGGCACTGTATGGTCCTCCCCATGCTAGAAATGCATATGTGTAAATTTGGCAAATACGGGTGAGTGAAAACCTCATTTGACATTATTTCTGAAGAATCTTCCAAAATTTGCTAATCACACAATTGGGACAGAATGAACCTGAGGTGTTTTTTTTAAAAACTGAATGTGTGAAATAATGAAAGATAACTTTTCCCTTCCCTAGTAAATTCACACATCAGTATAAGAATCTTATTTACTGCTATGAAGAGTGCTATTTTTTTTTTTTAAAAAAGTTAAGCTCTCCTTCATGAAAACAGCCTTGGAAAGGGAGAAAAAAATCAGCAATTCAGTCTGGCAAAAAATGATGAGCTCCCCCTCCAAACTTGGGAAAGAATTTAGGTAGACATATAACTTATAGAAAAAAAAATAACTGTCACTGAGCAACAAGGATATTACACAAAGGTAATTTAAAAACATAGCACCTTTAAATCATATGGATTTTCTTCACCTACTAAAGACTCGTTCTATGGATATACAATGGTATACATAGTTAGAACGAATTAAGAATCTACTTGCAGCAATACTTGAATGTACTGCAATGGAATTGTTAGTTTCGCAGCACAAAAATGAATTATGCCATCCTCTACTCAGGCTGCACACAACCCGGCTTTACTAAACATGCAAGCAGAGCAGTGTCTAGCCCAATCCCCTTCCATTGTTGCTTTCTCAATGTGGGAAGTAACATACCTACAGAGGACAGGTTGCTCTTCACCTATAAGTTCCACATATCAGAATGAAACCTGGAAACCTGTTTGTGCCCAACAGAGATCGTTCACACGTGGATATGAATGTCTCCTCTGTAGACATAGTACTTTCTACAGGGACAAAGTTACCAGAGAGATGGGTGGGGCTACATGCTCTTTCCCCACCCCACCCAATTCAAGTGTTTCACAAAGCTGCATGGATAACACATGAATATCGTCTGGAACAAGGGCATGACATATTCAAAACTGTCATTGCCATGGAAGATCAAACACCAACTGTGAGTTATTGCAACTGAAGTCATCAGCTTTATCATGAAGCCCTGCATGAAGAATCTGGAGAGAGAGAGACAGAGAGAGAGAGAGAGAGAGAGAGAGAGAGAGAGAGAATCTAATGGGTGGATTTTAATTTCCTTGGGTAAATATATTTTCACATCTTCTTACTGTCTGGAAGAAGCATTTTGTGTTTTGGGAATCTGTGTATTGGGGATGTTTGTGATGCATTTTACAGAAAAGAACAATCACAAAACCTTGTGCTGATTTAAAAATGTGTGTAAGTACATATTAGACACTGACACTGTCAAGGTTTGATGCCTTGTATGTTTATAGTGCTAAAATGACTATGTGGGTTGCAGGTATCTTTGTCCTTAGGTGAAAGTACTTTTAAAACATGTGGCTTGAAAAAACAGTTCACATATGTTTTTTCAAGACATTGAGCCAGCTTTGGCGGTGTTAGGTCAGTGAATTGTTAACATTGTGGCAACTGAATGTTTTGTTTTTCAAGGAATATTTTGGTTAGAATGAGTAAACAGCTGTTTTTATAGCAAATAAACTGATGCAAGTGAGGTTGACATGATATTTGTAATCAAATAGTACCATCATTTGGAAAATGTAGAATCTTTAATGTATCAGTTTAAAAATGTAACATTGTAAAAGAGGGAAAATGTCAGATAGGAGGCTCCTGGACTAGGTGAAAGAAAGGTAGTATTTTCCTAAAGCTGAAATTTGGTTCTAACAAACATGTTTTGTAAACAAAAGGTTACCAACTTAAGGAAACTGAACAGTATTAAAGTGAATAAAGATCTGTATTAGGCTAGAACATATAGACATTCCTACTGTTGAGAAAGCCAAGTCAGTGAAGAGATAAGAGGAAAGAAAAATAATCTGCAAAAGTGTAAATATGTGTACAGTGGACCCTTGACTTACAGACGGCTTGACTTACAGACTTTTTGAGTTACAGACTTCTCTGGCCGCAAAATTTAGGTTTGACTTGCAGCCTGAGAATTGACTTACAGACCAGAAAAAAACCAAAATGGAACAAAAAGGGGCTGTTACGGGATTAATCGGTTTTCAATGCACTGTAGGTCAATGGAGACTTGACCTACAGACTTTTTGACTTGAGAACCGCCTTCCAATATGGATTAAGTTCTCAAGTCAAGACCCCACTGTAGATGGAACAACACAGAACAGGGCATTTATTCTGATCAAGAATGAGTGCACATGATGCCAGGCGAACTTTATTAGAGGAATGGTAAAGATAACAAAGTGGTACCAGAAAATGAACAATCTACATAGATTTTGGCATGGGTTGGTTAGGTGAGCTCTTTTAAAAATATTTCTCTCTGTGTGTGTTCTTAATATGACTAGAGGCTAAGAACTTTTTTCCTACAATAAATCTTTATTCCTAAGAACATTAATGCTTTGAAGAATATTTTTTCATTTTATATATTCTTATTTTAAGAACTTTGATATTTTTCAATGCATTTGCAAGAAGACTTTTAAAGCTTTTTAAAGTTATAATGCTTTTACTTTTCACTGATGTGTTCTAGAAATACATTATCTGCCTTTTCAGGCTATAAAGCTCTCATGTTTTTAGAATGTAACTTAAAACTTTCTGATATTTGACTATATTTTGGAGTCAAACATGACTGCAGCTTAAGTCTTGACACCATCTTTTTATAAGTTGTAAGGCTTTTATTTACGAATTTGTGCCTACAGTTTTTCTAACAGCTGTAAAACTGTCTCCAATACATTTTGACTTATTTTTGAAATGATTTTGTGCATATGGAATATAGAAGCAATGTAGATAAAAAAGCTTGATACATACACAAGCTGAAGTTGCCTGTAATTAGATACTCAGATGAATATTTATATGATTGTTTGAGATGGTTTGGTTTCATTCTGGGATTAACCCTTTACTGGCATAAGATGTTTTTCTTTATTTTAAGCCTAAATGAATGAATAAATAAATAAACTGAACTCATCAGTTTAGTTAGTTGGTTGGCTGGTTGGCTGGTTGGCTGGTTGGCTGGTTGGCTGGCTGGCTGGCTGGCTGGCTGGCTGGCTGGCTGGTTGGTTGGTTGGTTGGTTGGTTGGTTGGTTGGTTGGTTGGTTGGTTGGTTGGTTGGTTGGTTTGGTTGGTTTGGTTGGGTTGGTTGGTTGGTTGGTTGGTTGGTTGGTTGGTTGGTTGGTTGGTTATATGCTGCATTTTTCCCCATAGGGGACCCCAGGCGGCTCACAACAGATAAAACAACAAATAAAAAAACCACTATATAAATATCACATATTGTTTTGTTGTTAGATCCACCCACTCCACAATAAATACAACTTATTCTGAACCTGCTGACTATATATCCTGCTACCGCATTCTTGTTTCATGGACATGTATTGGTATAGAAGTGTGTGTGTGTGTGTGTGTGTTTGTGTCTGTGTATTTGTATGAAAACATATTTGCAAATACAGGTGTGAAAGTAGATGAATAACTGAACAGGTGTTAAAGTATGGCAATAACAGAACTGGGAGTGGCCATAGACCTTGCTTTGCATATGCCAGTGCTTAGCTGAGCTGGAGAGGTGGGAGCCAATAGGAGAGGGCTTGTGAACCTTTCGTCACCCAATGAAAAATGAATCTCGTTTTTGTGACTTTTTCTTTAGGACACATTCCAAAAGCACTATAACATTTTTGTGTGCAGGCAAAGATGTCTGGATTTTAAAATATAATGAAATATTGCACATGAATGCATAGCAGCACGATGTTACAAAACACAGTGTCTTATTGTATGTTACCAATCAAATCAGAGTGTTCATTAAAGATTGTAGGCAATATTCTTTCAAGTAAGAACAGCAATTCTACAGGAGGAATTAATATATACCAGCATACAAAATATGTGGGAAGCTAGTGCTTTCTTCTGACCTTTTTTGCACCTTCAAAAATGGCAGCTTTCACATCAAAAATTATTCAAATATAGTGCAGCACTAAAACACACATAGGTAGAAAGAACACTTGAGTTTGTTCCCTGTCATGCAAATGGGTTCTAAAAATAGCTGAGATTTTTACAGTGGTAGGTGACATCTCATTTTTATACATGCACATTAATGTTTTGTACGTCAATAAAAATGGGAACAAAATCCAATCATTATTCTGACAACTTCATTAAAGAACTGTAGGGGGAGGGGTGAAAATGGGACAAAAGCATAAATGGAACAAATGGAAATGTCTCCTTAAACTGTCATAGTCTAAGAATAAGTGAACAGAACATATGGGCAAAAGGTGTTCTTTTTTAAAAAAATTAGTTTTCCACCATGAACATCAATATGGAAATGCACAGAAACACACACTTGTCTTGCTGTTTAGAATTGATGGAAACAAGTGATGCTGAGATTTGACAGCTTAAATTTGCTATGCAAGACTTCCTCTTTTTAAGGAGATTAAGACACTTATTATCCAGTTATCATTTCCTTTCCCTGGTATTAGCTCTAGGCATGATTCATTGGAAATATATGCACTATTTATATAGGATATGCACAGAGACCAAAAAAAAAATCATTTTTATTGAGGTACACAGTAATCCTTAAGGGCTTGTTTCTCTTGCTCCTTTTTCGTGATAGCCATGTTCATTCTGGGAATGTGCCCAGCTCTATATAGATCAATAGCATAGGAGGAAGAATACAACCCAATAAACATCCAGTATTTTTAAAGTAATGCTGCACTCAAATTTAATATGCCACTGTAGAGCAGACTGTATCTAGGCACTCAGCATCCATCAACTAAATTCACTCTTCAAAACAGGAAATCCGTACCAAGATATGAAGAATATTGATGTCTTAGTCTTCTATGGTATACTGGACAACAATGAGCACAGTCACTCTCTCGCACATACACACAATGTCTCTGTCCCTCAAATGTACACAAAAGAGCTGAAAAAATGTACAGAAGATTTTGAATATTCATAGTGCAATCCATGAATGCTCAGGTATGCTCAGGTGTCCTCCCTCCAATCCTTATTACAGTACTTTTAATCAGAACATAGAAAAGTTATTTTGGGGTGAAAACTGCCAGTAACCCAGTTGCAGTCTGTGAAGGAACCTTGTTGGGTTCACCAGTGATCACTGCAAGGAAAAAGTCTAGCAGCTTCTGACATTCTTTCACTGAAACGGCTTCACTTGGGCAAATGACCCAATACCTTCTCTATGGGGCTTCTTCTTGTTACATACAGCACTGATGTTACCTGTCTGTCATGGGTTTGGAGGGAAAGTTCCATCCTATGGGGAGTGGAAGGCGGGACATCAGGAGGAGGGGCTGTACTGTATATATATGTGGAGCTTGTGTGAAGAAGTGTAGAAGAAGAAGCTGGAGGAGAAGCTGGGAAGAAGAAGCTGGTGTGGGAGTCTGTGTGTCAGACAGGGTACTACTGTGTGTCAGTCAGTACCAACCTGATAGGTTCAGGTGTCTGTATGGTTAGCCAGAACTGATAGGTTCAGGGTCTGTGCTTTATTTAAAGGTGTTCTGTGTGAACCAAACTGGTGTATGTATGATTGAGACTAAGCCACGTTACTGTATCTTATTCACTTGATCATTTTATTTTCCCTGTGTGTTGTTTAAATAAACCTTATTCCTTTGTTTGTTTAAAAATCCATTCCTGGTCTGTGTGACTCCTTACAGGGAATGGTTGGTGGCAGCTTAGTTAAAGTGTGGTATATCCCAGTAGGTCTGGGGTTGTCACATTGATTGGTGTCCAGCGTGTGGGATACGACTGGTCCAGTTGTCCAGTGGTCCAGCAAAACCTTGGCAAGTGTGCCCAGAGCAAGGGGGGTCTAGTCAGGGACAATCTGAGAGCGCGTAGGTAATCTTCTAGGCTTACCTCACGGGGAGGTACGCTAGTGGAAGAACGTGCACACTCAGATTGGGGACTAGATTAGGGAGCTCTGAGGCAACCTGTTTTGGCGGGAAAGAGCTGAGGCAAAGCTGTGTGAAGTAACAGTGATCTAGCCTGTCTGCTGAGAGGCCTAGCAGAGGGGGTGGATTCTGCCTGGCAACAGTTGCAAGTTAGTGCTGAAGGAACAGCAGCAATCTATAGAAGGCTGTTCCTGAGGCAAAAGGAAAAAAGTCATCGCTTTATTTTGAGGCTTGACTTTTGAAAGCAGCCTGTTCTGGGGGGGGATTATGCCCTTGACTCGAAGCCAAATGGCAGAAATGGGTGAAGTGAGGGAACCCCAGGTGGACCAAGGTTCTGAGGAAGAATTTGGCTCAGTGCAGGATGAGAGCACGGGAGAGCAGAACCCAGAACTCAGGAAAATGCTCATAGCCCAACAGCATGAACTGAGGATGAGGCAATTTGAAATGGAGGAAAGGGAAAGAGAGAAACAAAGGCAATTTGCATTAGAGAGAGAGAGAACGGAAAGAGAAGAAAGATTGGAGAGAGAGAAAATGGCGTTTGAGTTAAGAAAATTGGAACTGATGAATCAGAACAATAATAACAATAGGGATTCTGAGGGGGGCCAATTGTCTAAAACTGACCTGAAGAAATTCCCTGTGTACCACAAGGGAGATTGCCCTGAGGTGTTCTTTTCCCTAGTGGAAAGAGCGTTTGTAGACTTCTCAGTGAGGGAAACTGAGAAGATGACCATCATGCGATCTTTAATCAGTGGCAGCCTGGCAGAAGTCTATGCAGAGATGCCAGAGGAACTGCTAAAAGATTTCGCAGAGTTTAAAAAACTGGTGTTTGCCAGACATGGGATAAATGCGGAACAGCTGAGGCAAAGATTCAGGTCACTCACAAAGAAACCAGAGCAGACTTTTACCCAAGTGGGGGCCCAACTGGTGAGGCTGCTAGAGAAATGGCTATCTCAGGAGGGAACAGAGACCTTCCAGCAGCTCAAAGACCTGATAGCGCTGGAACAGTTTTATTCAGTCCTGCATGGGGAACTGAAGTTCCAGGTGAGGGAAAGGAAACCGAAATCTGTGGCAGAAGCGGCCGAGATCGCAGATTTTATTTCCCAAATAAGAAAGCCCTTAGGTGAGGGGAAATCTATAGGTAAACCCAAAGAAACCTATAGCAAGTACTCTCAGGGACCAGGGAAAAACCAGCAAGTGGGAGGGGCCCATGGTGAAGGGAAGCCCTCAGACATGAGACCAAGACCTCAGATTTTGGAGGGAAAACCAAAACCAGAGGAGAAAGACTCCAAGTACAGCAGAAAATGTTATTTCTGTCAGGGAAAGGGCCATCTAATCTCAGAGTGTGAGAAATGGAAGCAGTTAAAGGGAAATTTGCCTCATGATCTGAGTGGAACCAAGCCAAAAGCTGTCTTCTGTGTCCAGACAGAGCAAAGCTTCTTGCCATTGAGGGAGCCTGTTACCATGGCTACTCACTCTGAATCAGTTACATCTGCTGATCAGGCTGGGGAAAATGGTCCTCTTGTGGAGGTCAAGCGCTGCTTACTAATTAGGACAGATTCGCAATTGTTTGAGACCGCAGGGGTGGACGTAGGAATACTTGACCATCAGTATAGGGGGCTAAGGGATACTTGTTCCCAGGTGACCCTGTGCCATCCAGACATTATTCCTAGGGAGTATATAATCCCAAATGAGAGCTTGAAGGTGGCAGGGATTGAGGGACAGGTGATCTCACTGCCAGTAGCTGAGGTACCTGTGAGCTTTCAAGGCTGGAGGGGAGTTTGGCGGCTAGCGATTTCATCGACTCTGCCAGCAGCCGTGCTCGTGGGAAATGACCTGGCTGAACATGTGAAACGGGTGCTAGTGATTACACGCTCACAAGCCACCACGGGGACAGTTCAGGGGGGTACTGAAGGGCCCGAGGCGGAAGCAGATGAGGGTAGTTCCGAAGCTGTGGTGGAAACCTTAACCACAGACAGCAAATTTGGCCAAGAGCAAAAGGCAGACGCCACTCTCCAAAAGTGTTTTGAGCAGGTGACAGACACCCAGTTAACACCTGAAACCCCAGCGAGATTTCGCGAGGAAAAGGGAATTTTATATAGAGAGACCCTGAGGAATGTCTCAAAAGGGGGAGATGGGATCAGAAGTCAGCTAGTGGTACCTGAAAAGTATCGCCCCATGATCTTACAAAGGGGGCACTCTGACATGTTTGCTGCGCACTTAGGGGTGAACAAAACACAGCAGAGAATCACACAGAATTTTTACTGGCCTGAAATAGGGAAGCAGATCAAGGAGTTCTGTAAACAATGTGATGTGTGTCAGAGGCAGGGGAATAACCGTGACAGGACCAAAGCGAAGTTGTGCCCTTTGCCTGTGATTGACACCCCGTTCAAATGTATAGGAGTGGATATTGTGGGACCTTTGCCCAAGGCCACAAAGAGGGGGAACAGGTTCATTCTCACCATTGTGGACCATGCCACGAGGTACCCTGAAGCCATACCCTTGACTAACATTGAAACTAACACAGTGGCAGATGCCTTGGTGGGGTATATGTCCAGGATGGGATTTGCCTCAGAAATAATCACAGATTTGGGCGCATCGTTTACATCGAAGCTCATGAAACGGTTATGGCAAATCTGTGGAATTAAACACAAGGAAACCACTGCCTATCACCCTGAAAGTAATGGGTTAACGGAGAAGTTCAATGGGACTCTGATGCGCATGATTAGGGCTTACTTGGCAGAGAATCCAAACAATTGGGACCAGAAGCTGCAATCCCTTTTGTTTGCTTATCGATCAGTGCCACAAGCCAGTACCGGGTTCAGTCCGTTTGAACTTTTATTTGGGAGAAGGGTGAAAGGGCCACTTGATTTGATCAAACAAAATTGGGAGCAGATCACCCAGGATGACCCACCAGATGTTGTGACGTACATAGACTCTTTAAGGAATGACCTAAAGAGAAACCTAGAGCTAGCAGCAGAGACCCTGCAAGCTCAAAAGGTCAGAAAGAAAGCTTGGGATGACCAGAAAGCCAGGGAGAGGCACTTTAACCCAGGGGAGGAAGTGCTTTGGCCTAGGCCCTGCAAAGAGAACAAACTGCAGCTGGGTAGCCCAAGAAATAAAATACTTGGGTCACATAGCAGGGGGAGGAGTGATCAAACCCCTAGAGGCCAAGATAGAAGCTGTTCGTGATTGGCCCAGACCCAACACCAAGAAAAAAGTCAAATCATTTCTTGGGTTGGTGGGCTACTACAGAAAGTTCATCCCGAGGTTTAGCGAGATGGCGACTCCGCTGACCGATCTGACACGGAAGAAGACTGATGACCACATCCCGTGGACCAGCGACTGTGAGGAGGCGTTCCAGAGGTTGAAGGAGGCCCTCATCAATTATCCAGTGCTGCGTGCTCCAGACTTCGACCGGGAGTTCATCATCTACACCGATGCGTCTAACAGCGGGGTAGGAGCAGTTCTTTGCCAGGAGGATGAAAATGGTGACCAGCATCCAGTGTCCTACCTGAGTAGGAAACTCCAGAAAGGTGAGAGACATTTGGCAACCGTGGAGAAGGAGTGCCTGGCCATAGTCTACACGATCCAGAAGGCCAAGCCTTACATCTGGTGAAGACATTTTATTCTGTGCACTGACCATTCACCACTGCAATGGTTAAAGACAATGAAAACCCACAATAGTAAACTTATGAGGTGGGCTTTAAACCTGCAAGACTATGACTTTGAAGTGAAGGTGGTCAGAGGGTCAGTGAACTGTGTTGCTGATGCCTTGTCAAGAAGACCCGAAGAATGAAGACGGCGAAGGAACATGGACTATGTATATATTTTGGTGACCAAAGGTTAAATGTACTTGTTTATTAAACATGCCTGGTTTGTATGAATAAAGGTAACTTGATGTATTGTAAATGGTATATGTTTAAATGCTTAATTGATATGTTTATCCTAGAGTAAGTATGGTATTGTATGTTAATGTATAACTGTTTTTGTATGTTTTGGATCCAGGTTGTTTTTTGGAGAAAAGCACTTTAGCTTTCCCCCTACAAAACAACTTATAAAGAGGGGAGGTGTTACATACAGCACTGATGTTACCTGTCTGTCATGGGTTTGGAGGGAAAGTTCCATCCTATGGGGAGTGGAAGGCGGGACATCAGGAGGAGGGGCTGTACTGTATATATATGTGGAGCTTGTGTGAAGAAGTGTAGAAGAAGAAGCTGGAGGAGAAGCTGGGAAGAAGAAGCTGGTGTGGGAGTCTGTGTGTCAGACAGGGTACTACTGTGTGTCAGTCAGTACCAACCTGATAGGTTCAGGTGTCTGTATGGTTAGCCAGAACTGATAGGTTCAGGGTCTGTGCTTTATTTAAAGGTGTTCTGTGTGAACCAAACTGGTGTATGTATGATTGAGACTAAGCCACGTTACTGTATCTTATTCACTTGATCATTTTATTTTCCCTGTGTGTTGTTTAAATAAACCTTATTCCTTTGTTTGTTTAAAAATCCATTCCTGGTCTGTGTGACTCCTTACAGGGAATGGTTGGTGGCAGCTTAGTTAAAGTGTGGTATATCCCAGTAGGTCTGGGGTTGTCACACTTCTTTCATCAGAATAGCCTCTTTCAAGACAAGCACATCACATTTGCCAGGTAGCTCGGTGGCCCATGGATGTGCTTGACTCAATGACCTTTTCTCACTTAAGTATATACTGCACCTGAGATGGGGAGCATTAGACTCTCTAGTAATTCTTGAACCGCAACTCCCTTGACTTCACCTTGGGCTACACTGGCTAAGAATGATGGGAGTGGCAGTCTAGCAACCTCTGGAGGATCACCTAGACTTCATCCCTGATGTAAGTGATAGTCAACTTGATGGGTTTTTCTTTTTTCTCGCTGTTTGTTTATTTTTGTAGGGTCATAGGAGTCCTTTTACAATCGCAACCAGCAGGCTGAAGGCTTTTTTTGTAGAGTTGTAGGAGCCCTTTTATAATCGCAACCAGCAGACTGAAGGCTGTTTTGTTTGCTAACATTCAGACAAACCTGAATTTGCTATCATGCACATACTTAGCAAGGAACAGCAGTCAATATAACTGCTGGATAGCTCAGTGGTATAAGCATCTGGCTGCAGAGCCAGGCACTTGGGGCTCAATTCCCTCACTGTGCCTCCTTGACAGATGGTGGGTCCCTTCCAGCTCTGCAGTTCTAAGACTCCTGACTCCGTGATGGGGGTTCCTATCATGTATGTTCACCTGTTTTATAACATGTATTCAACACTTATTCACTGACAAACAGCAAATACAATGAACTCTTGCTCCCAATATAAAATTAAGGAAAAACCAACTTTTGATTGAGCCCAATCAGAGGTCAGAAAAGTGCACTGGCAGACACTTTTCTGACCTCATGGCATTCTGCTGAGATTAGACATCCCTACCTTTCTCCTGCAGGCACCTCTGCATGCTCAAAACATGCTCTGGGGAGCTGGAAACATCTTTTGGAGCCACGGAACTTGCAATGGGAGGATGGAAAGTCCTGATACCACTACTGAAATGAACTATTAGCCAGGGTGTCCATGGGCAAGATTTCCCCTCACTCTATAGAGGGCTAAGGAAAGCAGCATGGCCCCCTCTGTTGGCTGGCCTGGCACCAAGTGCCATTGGGCTTCTGCCCAAAAAAGGCAAAGCTGCAAGGCCTATTTGTCCTGCCTGGGCCCAACTCTCCTTCTGCCCCCCCCCCCCCCAATAATTTGGTAGCTGAAGGAAGCAGCACAGATCTAGATATATGTAATCTGCTTTGCAAACTGCCTTCAAGGGTTTTTAAGTTGTCACACAGACTAAAAAATACTGCAAATAATATGACATCCTCTACTTTCCTAACCTTTTGCCTGAGATTTCAGTTAGCAGCTAAAGTCACCTTTCAATCTGGAAGCAACAAACTAGTGATCTATATTGAGATAAACTTAAAGATAAATCTCTTGAAACTTTTCTCCACCTGTGCCCTTAATTTGCTGAACTCTTGTCATGTTTTTCTCTGTTCTTCCTACAGACTGAAATGTCTAAACTTCCACTCAACTGCTTCCTGTTTTGAACATATTAATTATGCTAATATCCCATTGCTTGTGTAATATTTGAACATGCTTAATAAACAGTTCTAAAAAAGTAAGAGCTAATGTGAAGGTGGATTTGCAAATTGACAATGATGATTCAGATTTGTGAACTGATCTGTTGTCAGTGATGCCATAACAGCAGCTGTTCTGCATATCAGAATCCAAGTGAGAATTTAGAATCTTTTTATGATTTTGGTAGTTAAATTTAGCTTCTGCCAAGAGGACCAGGACATTGTAGAGCTCTTCGACAATCTGTTTCCCTCTGGGTCTCATTAGATTAAAGAAGCTCACTTGATTCAAGGATTTTTCTTTGACTTTTGGAGTAGACAATACAGGTAGGCACCAGCCATAAGATTTGGCTCGAACTCTGTTCATTGGCTCAGAAATCAGTCCAATTCTACTTGGACCAATCAGTGACCACCATCTTAGTTTACTTGGGGCCAGATCCAATTGAGGAATTCAAAACTTCATGCCACACATTTGTTATGATAGGGAAGCCACATTTTAAAAAAGTAGAACAGGATAAAATTTAAAAGCATAGTAGTAGGCCTTTCTTGGGGAATGAAATCTTCAGAATATCAGATACTGTAAATGGTTTCAGGAGCTTGGTGTCTAGAATTGAATTCTTTGAATTCAGCACATCACCAACTGATACTGCAGGCAGGAGAAAATCTGGGGTTTGGGCCCAGACCTTGACTCCAACAAAGAGGTGACACCATGGTGCACAGCAGCCTTTTCTCCAGCAGAAGAGGTGATGATTTTTGTTGCCTTTTCCCTCTCCTGAAATCCCAAGAATCTCTTCTGGGGAGCTAGTGCACCATTCAGATAATGTAGTGGTTCTGGAAATTTCCCAGGAAAAGGAACCCAGCCAAGTGCCTCTTCAGTTCTGCTGCGGCAACAGGGATTGGCAAATCTTTGGGTCTGAGTCCCAATTCTGAGACTTTGGGTCTGAGTCTGAGTCTTCGGGTCTGATTCCTAAGCCTCGAGCCCGAATCTTGAGTCATTTGCCCCACACCCACTGGTGCAAATGATGCAGGACTGGAGGCTTGGAAGTCAGGGCTCGGACTGTGCATGTGCCACCCTGCTGATAGGCCAGCACATGCACAGAGAGAACAGGCCCAGAAGGGAAGCAGGGTGGACACATGTGCAGAGACAGTGGGGAACTTCCTTTCCTGGATCTGGCCCCTGTCTCTGCACATGTGCCAACCATCATCTGGGTGGCAAGTGCATGTTCAGAACAGCAGCCATTTCCTGGAAGGGAATCCTGGCCTGCTGCCTTTGAGGATGGCAGCAGCAGCAGGAGGTAGGAAGGCCCATCCCTAACAGAGACTTCAAACACGACTCAGAAAAATGGTTCCAAGGTGAGTCCAAATCTTTTCAAAAAGTGTGACTTAAGTTCGACTTGACAGCGAGTCACAACTTGCAAGTCTCCATCCCTGTAAGGTAGTACCTCCTCTGATGGAAACAAAATGTGGATTGAAACCACTAGCTTCATGATAGAGAAGTAGGATGCATTTCAGACTTACTCAACAGGAGTTAAATGATTAGATCTATTTACTGGAAAAGCACCCTTTAGAATCAATGCAATTGCATGGCTGCATTGACAAACTTTGTATGCGCTCATCTCCTCACGTACAAGACAGAAGAGGTAAGTAAGTGAACTGTAAACAAAGCAATAACTGAGAAGTAAGGATAGCTCTTAAAGCCAAGAGCAGAGAGGCATAAGGATACAGAGGATGTAGGAAATATAGAAAAGGAAGGATAAAAGATATCAGATTGAGAAAGGAAATGTGTGGGTGCATTTTTTTCCTTTTGTTCCCTGGGCAAAAATCTTGAATTTAATGTAGGGTGATACAAACTGTCAAGAACAAGAAATTTGAAAAAAAATACATAATGCTTTATCAACATGGCACATTTCTTCCCATATATTGTTTCCTGCCATTCCGTTCAGAAGATTGCATGGGCACGAGTGGGAGGCTAGACAACACAAGGACCAAAATGCTGTGTGTTTGCACCACTACTCCGAACACTATTATTACCCAGAGTACTGACAGTGAATTATTATGAATCACCATGTCAACCTAATTTGCATTTCATTCTAAAAATATTGCTTAAACTCTCAAATAAATCATTAAAAACAATATATCCTTTTTTTAGATATGTATGTGGAGGGGTGAGAACTTCAGAAGTGAGATGCTGAATCATATAATCAGCATCCTTATTTACAGGGCAAACAGGTCATGAAGCCTCTAAATGGAACACAGTGCTGGTAGGATTTTTTTCTGTTGTAGGAAGCCTCCTTTTGGTATGGGTACTCTTCTTCCTCTTTTACCCCTTTGCCTTCTTATTACAATGTCTTTCCAAATTGTTTTTCTGCCCACTGGCACACTCAATGTGTGGAAAAAAAATCACTCTTCCACCTGAAAAATTATACTAGCATGACTCCAACAGTGTTAACTGTCAGCTACAGATTTCTCCAAAGGGAAGATGTCAGTGTAGGCATTTATCATTGTGCGCCAACTCATAGGACTGGTGTGCCACAGCACATGCCTACTTCGCCTTCTGAACTTGTGGCAATTCACAGTTGAGATTTATGCCAATGGGATTTCACCAGCAAGCATAACCAGGAGGATTCTGGCCTCTTAAAAAAAGAAGACCAAAACCCATCTTAGACTTGAAAGTTCTGATAAAATAATAATTTTAATTGGTGTCTAAAATTCAAAAGAAATGGAACAAGCCTGGCCTTCCTTGAAAAGTATTAAGATACAGAAATGTCTTCTCTTGTGGCCCACCAATCTACCCTCCTGGGGATGTGGAGCAGGACTGTCATGGAAGACATCAATAAGGGCCAGGAGTCTGTAACATTAGAAACCTGGGGCCTGAATCACAGATGTGATGATGATAATAAATGATGATGAGTATTTGCTAGTTTAGTCTTGCCAAGTGTAGAATGCTGGTACAGCAGTTGTGTGACTGTTAGTGACAAGTAATCACTCGGGACCCAGCTTTCTTCTAGCCCCACCTCAGAGCACTAACTACATATGTTGGTCCTCTACTCCATCTGGACAAATATTCATCCCACAGCATAAACATGGGAAGGTCTTTCAGTGCAATGGCGGAATTTAATTTCAAAGACTTTTTTAAGGAGTTGCATTCCAAGGCTTAGTGAGGGAGAGTCCAAAGATATCAGAATATTTTAAACTTCAGCTTCTAATGGGTTCTTTTGAGAGTTGACATTTCAACCTTAAAGAATGTACAAAGGGGTGAAACAAAAAATGGTGTCATTATTATTGACAGGATTATTAGTGTCCTGTCAACTTAGTTTTAGGAGGCAGCTTCCTTAGATGGGTGCATGGCGTGCACTTAACACAATTTCTTTTGAACAGAACAGCCCTCAACATTTTATGGAGCCCAGAGGGCAGGGCTTCCAGGAAAAAAAAATAACATTCGTACATGTAGCTCTGAACACACTGAACGCAGCCACAACCCGCCAGTTTCACAGGAAACAAAAGCATTCAACAACAGCTGTATTGCTTCATACACTCAATCATTTAAGCCAAAGTGTTTTCAGTCTCCAGGGTTCACTAACAAAATGACAAGCCTCATCTACACTTGATCACTGATTTAATCTGTATCACATGGGTAACGAAGGATGGCGGATACTGATCCTTCAATTGAGTTTCTGAAAAGATAGGACACTTTAACTCTTTCTGCACTATCTACCAACAATCCTCACAAAAAGACTTTCTAAAATGGTGGCTGACGCCCCCAAACACGGAACACGTAGAAAACAGATTGTATCTTATATTGCAGAAAGTCTGTTTCTGTGTTCACCCTGAAAGATCGCCAGACCACTTATATCTATAAATGCAAGTTTTTGCATGGATATTAGATTTCCTAGCTTAAATAACTGGGTGGTGTGCAGCTCAAAATTGATTCCCTTCAGAACCTCCTTTTTGATTGATTTGTAGATTAGTTGGTTGGTTGGTTTATCCTGAAAGATCTTCAGAAGAGCAAGAGCCTGAAACACAAACATTTGTATGAAGAACATTTGTGTTGGCAATGTTCCCAGGAGGGGAAAAAAAACGTATTTCTTTCTCCATTCTTTTGTCTCTTGAATTGTATAGCTCTGAATTTAATACTACCATTTTGTCCTGTCAGACAATTTATCTGTGTTTCCCTTCCAGTTTTGACTTCTGAAATCTCAAATGATTTGTTTCTTGACTTGAGGGGATTTGTTGAGACACCCCAGTCAAAATGGAAGCTCCCCCCGCCTTCATGTAGTATATGATCCTGTGCCTACAGGCAATCATGGAGTGCGGTGGGGACTTCGCTACCAGACAACTGTTTTACTGTACCACCATATTTCTACTATTAGCTCCTTGTATTTAGTTGAAGAAAAAACATGTTCAATATACAAATTGTAACAGATTCTTAAACCAGAAATCAAAATAACACAGAAGCCATAGTATGCTTCTTGGAAATTAATTAAAACAAAAATCTTTACAGGAAATATGTTTCAGTTATGAATGCTAATATGAAATTAACCCTGGCCCTACCATGAAGGACGGCTGCCTCTGTTGCTTACATATGGGCAGTAATGTCCAGATTTTGGGAGGTGGCCTGTTCTGTATGGTGGTTCCCAATCTTAGGTCCCCAGATGTTCTTGGACTACAATTCCCAGAAATCCTGGCCAACCCAGCTAATTGTGAAGGCATCTGGTAGTCCAAGAACATCTGGGGACCCCAGATTGGGAACTACTATTCCTACTATAATGTGCAGTGGGTGTCCACTTATCTCCTTCCACCAGAGCTAAAGAGTGGTTAACTTGACTACAGATGTCACAGCAGCATCTGGTTTCACTGTCCCTATTGGTATCAATTCCACTCCTTAGTTCAATATCTGAGAGAAGCAGCATGGCATCCAGTAATTATCACTAATGAGGTTTTATGGGGAAATAAAATGTTGTTGCTGTTGTATTAGCAATAGAGGATTTTCCATTCCATGTCAGTTATGATGCCTGACAAGTATGGCGAGGAAAGACTTTTAGAAAAAGATCAAATAAATGAGGCAGCTGTAAAGTTTTGAGGTACAGTAACTGTTAATGAGCAGTACATTATAGGCTGTCAAATGATGAGTTATTCAAATTATTCAAGTTATTCCAATTATGAAGTATCAGATGGTTGAACTGACCTTCCTGGGATGTCTGGAATGTTGAAGATATTAACATTCAAAAGAAGGGTGCATATTAAAATCCTGCACTTTGGCCCATTTTTGCTTTGCCCTTGAAAAAAGAAAAAAAGTGAGCTATTTCAGGCAGAAGGAGATATTTCCACAAGACAAGAGCAAGACATCTGGGAGGTGGGTGAGAAAACAGCTGAGTCGGCAGTTCTAGATAGAGTAGCAGTTTCTGGAGAGAACAAAATAGCTGCAAGGTGACTTCATGATGTAAAAGTAAAGGAGGCTGACAGGTTTAAGCTGAGAGCAGCCAGCAGTGGCAGCAGGATGCCAGTCACTAAGTCACTGTAGGATTTTGGGAAACTGGGGCATATTTCTCTGGGAGAAAATCCTGACAGTTGTGTAAAACAAATGTGGGGGATTGGAAATCCAACAGAGTTACTTCCAGAGAAAGCTGGTTCTCAGATTGCTGGAGGGTACTATTCATTCAGCTGTGAAGTGTGACATTTGGTTACGGGATGCTCAGATGTCTTCCTTTGCCCCATGGTCTTGAGAGAAATACTGGCAAGGAATCAGGATAATTTTTTTAAAACTGACAAATGAAATATTTATAACTTGCCTATACTAAAAAGGAAAACAAACATTCTTCTTTAAAAATGTTCATATGTCATTGCCAGCACTTCATATTTCATCAGTTTCATGTCTCATGAGAGGATGGAATCCAAAGGCCAGCTCTATTGGGCAGCTTTCCATTGACCAAAGACTTCTGCTGAACAATTGTAGGACACTCACAACGAAGCTGTAATAGTATGGCCACTGTTCCACATTTGGGCCAGAGAGCCCAGATATTTGCATAGTCTGGCACAGGCAGCGTTTGGGTGTGGTTTCCCTTTAACTTCCCTTCACAGAGTTGGCCATTACATCTTCCTTCACTGCATTTAACATCACATCCCCTCCTCCCCTAAGCCCAGTTCCTTTTCATACTGATTTCCTCCTCCCCAGCAGTGCCCTCTGGTGTCTTTCGGTTTGAAAAAGGGCTATTTTTTGCCTTACATATTTACGCTTAGGGACGTGGTGGCACTGTGGGCTAAACCACAGAAGCCTGCGCTGCAGGGTCAGAAGACCAAGCAGTCGTAAGATCGAATCCATGCGACGGAGTGAGTGCCCGTCGCTTGTCCCAGCTCCTGCCAACCTAGTGGTTCGAAAGCATGCAAATGCAAGTAGATAAATAGGGACCACCTCGGTGGGAAGGTAACAGCGTTCTGTGTCTAAGTCGCACTGGCCATGTGACCACGGAAGATTGTCTTCGGACAAAATGCTGGCTCTATGGCTTGGAAACGGGGATGAGCACCGCCCCCTAGAGTCGAACACGACTGGCCAAAAATTGTCAAGGGGAGCCTTTACCTTTATTTGCACTTAGATGCAGTTTGAGTGGGGGTGTTTCCCTTTCTCTTCCAGAGAGAGAGAGAGAGAGAGAGAGAGAGAGAGAGAGAGAGAGCACACAAACACTTTTTTAAAGTTCTCATTTCTCCTACATTGCTTTCTCTTGAATTTCTTACAGTATCTGGCATCCTGGGATCCCTACAGAGTTCTTCTCTGGAGTGGATGGGCTGCAGTGTGACAGGAAGAGTGACAGCAACAAACTCAGGAAAACAATGGAGGAGAAAGATAAGGTCTTTAAAAAGTAGGAGAGGGGAAAAGATGGAGAGATTGTTAAGGAATTTGGAATGATGCGTTGTGTGGCATTTTATGAAGTCCCAAAACAAGGGTGGTTGATACCTTTGTGTAGTTTTGTATTAAGTTATTTCCAATGATAGATGAGACATTTAAGAATAGGTGTTACCAGTTCCAGCCCCAGGGAGTCTCACTGACTAAGCAATGATTTGTACCCAAGTTTCCTGGTTCTGTATGGGACACCTTATGTACTACCACCACACTGGCTATCAGGTTAAATATACAGAGAGTGAAAAGCTGCTTCCTTTCACCTGTTCTTGATTTCCTGCTGTTCAGTGCCAACACAACATTTTGCTCAATGGATACAATAGGATTATTAGCCATATAAACAAGTAATAACATAAAGGGTTTAAATGCTATTTAGAATGGAAGCAGTGTTTATAATTATTATTATTCATCTCACTACTCTAATGACATATAGATTTCTATAATTCCTATTCTGCCCCCTATGATCTGCATTTAACACCTTATCAATAGAAATTTGTGTACAACACTAGGATTCCTCATAATGTTTCTGCACTTCCCAAATGCTAAATATGGGATATGCCTGCAGCCCGCATTTTCAGTGAGAGCAAAGGGAGTGTGCAAACTCAAGAGATTGTATTGATTCTTGATAAAATTATCAAACGTTGGTGCCTTGCCCTTCATCCTCTTGGCATTCAGGGCCTATTTGGAATCTCTTAGAATTTAATTGGATGTAGATTGTTTGGCATCCCATCTTAAGTCAGTGTAGTCTTTTCTTTATTTAATAGCAGTGGCAATTCAATTTATGACAAAGGAGAGAAATTAGAAGGATGCTAACAAACAACAAGGCTAATGAAAGTAAATTACTTATCCAGGTCATAAAAAAATTAGGCAAGGTAAGAAGAGCTATGTGAAACTTGAGGTTTAATGTCTGCAGATGTTTTCTCATGTTTTCTGTTTATGCCTGAGGTTATACTCATTCAAGAAGTAGAAAGTTTGCACACTACCTCCCTATAAGCATCACTATATTAAAACAAAGGTGATTAAGCCCACCTCATTAGCTGAGTAGTAAAAACAGTATTCTGCACACTCCATCTTGAAATAGATTTTTAAAATAAATGAAAAATATGGAGGAAAGAACATCATACAAACGAATTTCCCGAACACATTTCCACCAAATACCTTGTTCATGGGTGACAAGTGAAACCCTTACATAGCAAAAGGTGTTTCCTAGAAGTTTAGTTCCTTCTGTGTGGGCTGCCTGATGTATGAACTAAAGCCTTTAGAAGTAAGGATATGATGATTAAAAAAATTTTATTCTTTGCAATTTTCAAAGTATTGTCTTGCCAAGGTTCCCTGCTGATATCCCCCTCACCCTACACTAGTGAAATGTTCTGACTTCTAACAAAAACAAGATTCTAGTCTTCCCCCCTTGAATTTTTTTCATTTTAAACTTACAGTTCTGCACAGGAAACTGTCAAATTTTATATAATTCAATGTCCATTCGAGTGAATCCTGTGCAGAAGAGATGCTGTTCTGTCCAGAAACTGTAAGAATCCTGCTCAGGCTGGAGTTCTTTGTACCGGTGAATTCCATACAGGAAAGATACCATTTCGTGTAAGGACTGAATTAATCCTGGGCAGCGCAGTGTTCCTTTCAGAGAAAAAGAACAGACCACTGAAACTTCCACAAAATCCAAGATTTCCTCTAAATCTTTTTGAAGTGGAGAGATTTGTGCAAACAAATCTCGCTGCAAGAAGAAAAGAAGGATAGTTTTCTCAGTTTCCTAATGAAAGTGAGAGACTACAAGATTTCCATTCTTACTAGGAAACATCTTTCACTATATGAAGACATTCATTCAGTGGCTACTCCTGATTAAAATATTTAATGAAATGTGTTGAGAAGTTCATTGGTAGGAATAGTCCTCTTAGGAGCCTAAAGAGAAACCTTTCTCTTTGATGCTGATGCTGTTGTTTTGAAAGCAGTGTGCTGTCTCTAACCCTTCATCTCTCTTTTTTAATTTAAATAATAAAGACAAGAAACTAGTGCTGATTTTCAGCAGTGGTGTCTCAGTGTGTGTGCTCACTTTACACCAGCAGTCTCTTTCTGTTGTTTTTGTGGTGACGGTGAAGGTGGTGTGTCATCAAGTTGCCTCCAACTCATGGTGACCCTACGAATCAGTGACACCATTCCTTCCCAAATGTTCAACTCTTGTAAACTCAAAACCATGTCTTCCTTTATGGCATCAACCCAACTCATATTTGGTCTCCCAGCTTTCGCATTGCTTTCAACTTTTCCAGAAAGTCTTGCCTTCTCATGAAGTGCCAATGATAGCCTACGTTTCGTAGTTTCTGCTTGTAGTTAGAGTTATGTGCTCCCTTACACCTTCCAAACCAAACCAGTGTGGAACAGTTTCTCAGCTGTCTCCAAGGGCAACAAGGGAGAGTGGGAAGCCATTTGATCATACTGGCAGTGCCGTCACAGAGTTGCATTTAGGCCAACATCTCACAGAATCATAGAATAACAGAGTTGGAAGGGCACTATAAGGCCATCAAATCTACAAACCCTGCCCTATTATGTTGAGAAACTGATGGTTAAACAGCTTCCCAGGATTCTTTCAATGTTATGCAAGCTCAGTTTATCCAACACATTCAATTTTTAAATTTGGGGGTGGGGGAAAAGATCAACATCTTGAATAATTGGATAAGACACAGTATATAATTGTACTAAACAAATACAGTTTAAAAAAAACCCCTCTGCCTCTACATTCCTTTCCATATGTCTTTGTTCGCCACAGAGACCTTTGGGTAATGTGGGCAGCATAAAAGTTAAAAAGTTAATAAACCTGTTGCCCATTTTCCACATGCCTTTTATCTTCACTTCCTCCAGTGGTGGTGGGGAAGCAAAAATTACCACAAGGTGACTTTTCCACTTGAGAAATAATTGTGTGAATGATGCTCAGATACTTGAATAGAAAAGGTGGAGAATTAGGCCTATGCTGCCTTTTTAAAAGACCTTCTTAATACTAGTATTGAAATTTTAGAGATTAAGCACTCAGCATTAAAACACATAATTTACTTTTAAAAAGAATAAAATGCTAATTGCCACTGATCTTTGTGAAGTCTAGTAGGAATTGTAAAGATTTAATCAGGGATCCAGGAGAATCACAATTAGGATACACAATAGTCATTGCACAGAATTACACATTTAAACTTCTCTTTCTGTGAGCATTTTCCCCTTCACAGCATCCTACCAAAGACAAAGCAAAATGTTCTTCATTGTTTCTGAGAATAATCAATCTTTTATAGATTGTAGTTAAGGGGTCTGAGATGAGAAATTACCTAGTTAAGAGTCTCTGTGCAGGAGCAAAGAGGGCATTCTTGATGGCTGTCTGTCCTCACCTTTTGTTCTAACATCACTGGCCAAATTCTAGGCACTTGTTCAGCTTTGCCAATAACCATTATAATTGGCCATGCTTTGCATATTTTTTCCTCAGAATTTTTTTTTAAAGAATGGAAGACACTTTAATATGTTGAAAGACTGCTAATTTGATGCTAAACTTTATGGATCAGATGCTGGACGGGCACATAGATGTGTTAGGTGTCTAGCTTGAAAATATACTTTGAGAAAATTGTTGAGTTCTTTTTTTTCATACTGTAGGTATATTATTGCCCTGGCTATCAATGGTTAGGATTCATAGAATTGTGGAATAATTGAGTTGAAAGGGGCCTATAAGGCCAATGAGTCCAACCCCCTGCTTGATGCAGGAATAAAAATCTAACACATGCTTGTCCAATTTTCTCTTGAATGCCTCCAGATTCAAGACACTTGTTCCAATGATGGAAATCCTAGGAATATAAATGCTTGTTTGTGTACCTATACATTGATGAGGAAATACAGCATTATATTTGGTGCTGGAGAAAATGGGAAGGCATTTACTGGCACTCTTGATAAATTTTCTAAGTAGGTGAGAATGTTTTGTACAAAATTCTACCAGAATTCTTGCAGAAATTTCCAACTGTTAATGTATTCAATTATGAAAATTGCCAAAAGCTAGAATAATTGGCCCTTCATGTAAGAATGTGAAATGCTAGATAGATTGTTTGCATCTTTATCAATAACTAGCCATTCCTCGTATGTTTCCTGTGTATATGTGTGCTTTGCTCCTCAGAGGGAAAGGACACTGGAAACATACCGGGGATATTATGGAGACCTGGGGGTGGGGGTAGGGAAGAGCTGTTGTTTTGTTTTTGTCTGGAGCTGAGGAGTCTAACAGAGCTTTAAAATTTTTCCACGAAAGTGCCCTCTCATGTCTAGATAGTCTGAATGGGTGAAAACAATAAATGTAGTGAATATTCTTTCCCTTCTCAAAGTGGACAACAGCATAGTATTGCCCTGTCAATATGCAAGTTCTTGGACATTTGACACAGTTACAGGTCAAAATATTTCTTGTTGATGTGCTTGCACAGACTAACACAGTTTAGTTCAGTATTACTTGAAGCTTATGCATAATGGTAAAAAAACATACAATTTCCAACTCATCTTGTTTCCTTCACACTGATATCCCTGTATCTTCCTATTAAAGCTGTGAAGGGCCAAGAGGGATGAACCTGGCCAGGAAGAAGACGGAACCAGAACAAAAGTATTGCTTTCATAATGGATGAGGGTAATATTGTCTCAGATACCCAGCTAGGCTGTATCTATTTGTCACATGTTGGGAATGACATAATTTGGGTTAATCTTCAGAGCAGTCTCCAGGATTCCACCCATAGCACTTAGGTGACAAAAGACTAAGGGAAGAAGCAACTATTAGATAACGTCATTAAAGCTGAAAGCTTGTTAGTACTGGAGAGATATAAGAGAGACAAACGTTGGTGTTTCAGAAATCAGATTTCAAAGGAATCCTTGCTCTTGAAAACCAATCACACAACAAAGCTAGTTAATTTGCTAGTTAGTAAATAGTGAAGTTTCTAACGTGGCACTGCATTACAATCAGCCCTTAAGGATTTACCACTTCTTATGGCAGGTGATGTAAGGTCTTTTTTCTCCTCTATGCTTGCTTGTTGTTCTTCTGTAGCAGAGAGATGTATCCTGGTACAATAAGCGTCACTTCTACACTAAAATGGCCATTCCACAACTCTAGCCCTTGGGAGTTAACCAAAATTGGCCACCTGGAATTGCAAGGTGTCAGAAACAGATGACAAAAGGAGGCTACCTACATACTTGCATAGCTGTATTCTAAGGCAGTCATTCTCAACGGGGGGCCATATGGCCTCCTGGAGGGGATCTGGCACAATTGAAGCAGGGGACAGATTCATCTGTTCATGTTGTATTCTTGTTTGCACACAGCCAAAAGGCTTTCCTTGTTTGACAGGGAGCCCTGGCACCTGAGAAGCGCTCCTCAAAGGGCTGTGGCAAAAAGAGGTTGGCAATGGCTATTCAAGGGATAGAACAGAAAGAAACTCCCGCCCCTTCACCTAGGCAGGGTTACACTCAAATGTATTGGATCACCCTAGACAGATGTGGAATAGACACTCTCTTGCACACATACATATATACCACTAATAATTTAATTGTATTTCCTAATTGAAATAAATGGGGCCTTAATTGAGTCCGAAATCTTATTGTCTAGTTTCTCTATTCGCCAACCCCTCCTCTGTCTTGAGTTCAATACATTAAGAGATGTTGAGATTCATGATGGATTTGTTTGAGGAAAAGATTCTGTACTCAAACATTTGTCTGTGAAACAGCCGTAAAAAAAGGAATATGTGCTCCAGTGACCTTAAAACAGTAGTCCTTAAAGCACCATTTTCAAGGAAGTGGCAAAGCAGAACTCCCTTAACCTTGCTGACAACTTGGGAGGATAAAAACTGAAATCTCGAGGGGGAAAAAAACCAGGAAGTTCAATCACAAGCGTTTTCAATATACCTGATCCTTGGCATACCTGAACCTGTAGGAGGAGGACATGGTCAGTTTTCTACATCTAGAACAGAAGATGATTTAAAATGTGCTACATATTCTCAAAGGTATCAAGCCTATCAAGTCATAGCCTACTAGCAGAACTCTTTTGCCAAACTGCCTTCCTGCAATAGGTAATTAAGAAATACATATCATCAAATCAATTCTGATTTATAGTGAGCCTATCCATGGTTTTCTAGGTGAAAATACTCAGAAGTGGTTCACCATTCCCTTCTTCTGGAAGTGCCCTGGGACCGTGCAGCTTGCCCAAGGCTACACAGGCCGGTTCTTCCTCTGGGAGGAACCGTGGGGAATGAAACTCCCAACTTCTGGTTCTGTAGCCAGGTACCCAACACACTGAGCTATTTAGCTATCATCCCAAACAATACATTATAACATGCACATGGATTCGGAAATTAACCAGGAAGATGTATATACCTACTGCTCATTGGTTGCTTCAGGACACACAAGAAGAACAGGACAACTTTGGACCATGGAGCTGAAGCATTTCTAGTTATCAAGAGATGGCAAGATCAGGCCTTTTGCCCATGCCTTGCCAGCTTGATGGAGGCATTTTCCCTCCCATTTTAACTAGTTGTAGGGGAAATGAAATAGGAAAGAATACACTGCTAGGGAATTAAAATAAGAGGAACAGAACAAAAACAATTACACACAAAAACAAGGACTGTCTCCATTCACACTGACTATGAGCTAGCAGATTTGAGGAAGCTGAGAAGAATCTCCTCACTATCCTTACTTAGGATTATCCTGCAAGGCTACAATCCTACAAACATTTCCCTGGTGCATTGGATGCACTGGCCTGCAGACCACAGAAATATGTCCGTTGATCATTGGTGTAGAAATATTAATCTTTGCCTACTTTTCCCCCATTAGGAAATAATGTCATTTTGACATTATTTGCATGTTGACTTTGTCCCCCTGGTAAAAACTCACACAAGTATTTTTTTTTTGAGTAAACAGGTAAAACTATCTTCCCACCCTCCTTTCTCACCCCATCCCACTCCCATTTTTGGTAACTGATGATGACAATGGAAAAAGTGCTGGTCTTTTTGCTGTTGCATGTGAGTAAAAAATCTTATAGCTGTTACCCATTTTTCATTAAGGAAGATGATGATATTTACAGCTATTTGCAGGAGAAATGCAGGGAACAACAACAGCCACTTTTTGTGACCTACATAGATCTCACAAAGGCCTTTGATTTGGTTAGCAGGGAGGGCCTTTTTAAAATACTTCCCAAGACTGGATGTCCACCTCGTCTCCTTAACATCATCAGGTGCTTTCATGAGGAAATGAAGGGCACTGTAGTATTTGATGGATCAACATCAGATCCCTTTGACATCCGAAGCAGAGTGAAACAGGGCTGTGTCCTCGCACCAACACTTTTTGGGATCTTTTTTGCTGTCATGCTGAAGCACACCTTTGGAACTGCAACAGAAGGTGTCTATCTCTGGACTAGATCAGACGGAAAGCTCTTTAATCTCTCTAGATTGAGAGCGAGGACCAAAGTCCAACTGAAATGCATACGGGACTTCCTCTTCGCAGATGATGCAGCCATTGTTGCCCACTCTGCTGAAGACCTCCAACAAGTCATGAATCGTTTTAGCAAGGCCTGACAAGACTTTGGACTAACAATCAGCCTGAAGAAAACACAAGTCATGGGCCAGGGCGTGGACTCACCTCCCTCTATTACCATCTCCACACAAGAATTGGAAGTTGTTCATAACTTTGTGTACTTCGGTTCAACGATCTCTGACACTCTTTCTCTAGATGTTGAGCTGGATAAACGCATCGGGAAAGCAGCTACCATGTTCTTAAGACTCACAAAGAGAGTATGGCTCAATAAGAAGCTGACGGCACATACCAAGATCCAAGTCTATAGAGCCTGTGTCCTGAGCACACTCCTGTACTGCAGTGAGTCCTGGACCCTTTGTGCACGGCGGGAGAGGAAGTTGAACACCTTCCATATGCGTTGCCTCCGATGCATTTTTGGTATCACCTGGCAAGACAAAGTTCCAAATAGAGTAGTCCTAGAACGAGCTGGAATTTTTAGCACATATACATTACTGAAACAGCGACATCTACATTGGGTTGGGCATATCGTGAGAATTGCTGATGGTCAGATTCCAATGAATCTCCTGTATGGAGAATTAGTGCAGGGAAATTGCCCCAGATGGAGACCACAGTTGCGATACAAGGACATCTGCAAGCGGGATTTGAAAGCCTTAGGAATGGACCTCAACAGATGGGAAACTTTGACATCTGAGTGTTCAGCCTGGAGGCAGGCGGTGCATCATGGCCTCTCCCATTTTGAAGAGACACTCGTCCAGCAAGCCGAGACAAAGAGGAAGTCTCAAAAGCAGCAAAATCAGGGAGCTGGATAGGGGACAGATTGGATTTGTCTTCAGTGTGGAAAGGATTGTCACTCTCAAATTGGCCTCCTCAGCCACACTAGACGCTGTTCTAAGTCCTCCATACAGAGCACGTTACCATAGTCTTTCGAGACTGAAGGATACCTAATGATCATTACACCCTTACTTTATCACCACTTATCAGTTTGGCTGTAACAGAGTAGCAATGGCTACTCCCATAGAAATTTCTACAAAAAAGCTTACACCGGTCCGTGCATAGTTCTCATGATGATGATGATGATGATGATAATCATCAAGTTGATTCTGACTTATGGTGACCCTATCCAGTCCTCTAGTGGTTTACTATGTCCCTAATACATCCCCTTCTGCAAGCAAAGTCCCTACTAAATTATGATTGTGTATGTTATTTTTACTAATATTTGTATTATTGTCCACACTGACCAAAAATGTATATGAAACACGGTTTGATACAATTTTGTGTAAATATATATACTGTTTTACATAGTTTTGTTATATGATTTAAACACAGAATTCAGAGACATGTAAAGATAGCAGTTTGACAGCATTTTGGTTTGGGTATTATTTTTCGAAGTGTGACTAAGTCACTCATGTTAACATGGGAAACAAGCATATTTCCCCCTCATCTCTAACCCATACAATGTGGAAATGAAGGATGGTGTTCTGGCCCTAGTTATAAATCACTGATTTCTCTTCTGTTCTTAAACTACTTTTCAAATGATGTGGGTTGTGTTCAAGGTGGAGAATGGGTTATACTTGTATTCTGAAAAAGTGCTATATGTGCAAAATAAGACTAATTATATTTTCAAATACAACAACAGCTCATACAAAGAACCCCAGCAGTGAAATCTAATAAAATTAAGAAGATAGCTATGGAAAAACACACAGCTCTTAATTCGCTGTTTCTTTTCCAGTTACCAGCAGACAACTTGTATTGTCTTGCTGCTGTTTTAGCTCCATGTTTTGTTGCTTGTTAAGCAGTTTTCTGCTTCTGCACAGCAAGCTACATGCTTTTTTGTCTACTCTCATAAATTACTAGCCAGAGAGCTTCATTTCTCAAGGAACAAAGGAACAGGCTTCCCGTACCCTTTTGCAGCAGAGCACGGCACGTACTTCATTAAAGATGAGAACTGCTATTTCACAACACACAGTTTATACTACTAAAGCTACTATTTAAGTAATGGCATCACCTTTGGAAAAAATTATATCAGCAAAAAGATTGCTTTCCTTGTTAAAAAGAAACTTCTACTTCACATGTGTGTGTCAAACTACTGGTAACAGATAGACTCTTCCATATTTTTAAACCTTGTAGGTAAAATGGGACATTATACAGGATGTGCAATTTTGGGGGAAAATTAAGCAATCCCTCTCTTTTGCTAGTAATCCGTTTCCTTGTTGTCAGCTTTCCAGTTACTTTTCATTAAAAACAAATTTCAGTGGGAAGAATAACTGTACAGTGGTGCCTTGCAAGATGAATTTAATTCGTTCCACGGTTAATGTTGCCTTGCGAAAAATTCATCTTGTGAAACACGTTTTCCCATAGGAATGCACTGAAATCTAATTAATGCGTTCCTATGGGCAAAAAAAGTCAGAACAAAGTCTAATTTGGTTTACAAAGGGTTTATTAAGTGCTCTTTAAAGCCATACATATTGTGCAGATTTCAAAAATTTCAATCAAAAAACTTTTTAAACATCATAGAAAAACATTTAAAAATCAGCAAACATGAGGCAGGAACAAAAAACGGAAAACATTCTTCTTGCGAAGCATGGCTATAGGAACATTTGTCTTGCGAGTCATCAGCCCCATTGCCAAAAACCATTTGTCTTGCAAGTTTTTTGTCCTGCGAGGCATTTGTCTTGCGAGGCACCACTGTACTGCATTGCCGTGGAAGACAAATAGTAAACATATGTGCACCTTGATGCAGTTGCCCGTACTCCTCACTGTAGGCCAGGTTGGCTATAACTCAAAGGAAGAATGGTCCAAAACCATCAAGAGGACAACCTTTTGCCCACCCAAAGGCCAGATGGACAGGTCAGGAGCAGGGAGCAAGAAAATGAAGACTAGAGATGGGGGTATTCGTACACCTCTGGGGGTATTCGTATATGAATACCCCCCAAACAGCTGGACATAACGAGGGTCGACTAGCTACTCTTGGCAGGACGGACGGAAGACAAGCCTCCCTGCCAGGCTGATGAGTGGTTAGTCAACTGTGAGCTCCAGAGCGAATGGAAGGGAGCATGCAGACAGCAGCAGCAGATGGGTGAATGGATGGCTCAGCCCCAGGGGGTCGGACCCTCAATATGTCCACCTGTGCAGGGGTATTCGTATTTGTATATGAATAACCCCATCTCTAGTGAAGACACATGCTGCAGGCCCCTCCAAGAGGCATAGAAAGGCAGCACCAACTGTAGGACGCATAATGTTGAAAGTGTATGTGTGTGTACAAAGACAGATGGGTAAGTCTGTAACCTCTATAAAGCTTCAAGGACTCAGCTTGGCCCCTGAGTTTCAGAATGACCTGTTCAGTGCCTTTTGGATGTCAACATCTGTATCTCTCACAAGACAGGACAGGATGATCATGTACAAACTCCTGAAATCTTGACTTCAGTGTCTCACTCATAGTTACAGGAAACACTGTTTGTTATCGCTCTCTCCTTGTAAGCAAAAGAAATGAAACAACTGTGTCTGTGAAACTGAATCAGTTCAGAAATGAAAAATAATTGTTAATGTGTATCAGTTTTATGTTACCTTAGGAGTACAGAGGTTACATGTGCACTGAGTTACACTCACACAGCAGATACAGTACATATGAGAACATTGTCTTGTCATGTGTGACAGGAAACATTTTTACATCTAATAGGAAGTAAACAACAGCAAAAAAGAGAAGACTTTAAAAGGATCTGACAGGTTACTAGATCAATTCCAACAGTAAATTCTTTATTTGCTGAGGGAACATATCATTGAATGAATGACATTCAAACTCTGTAGAACAGATTTTGAAGGTATATGAGTGAAAACAAACTCCTCCACACTCCTAGTTCCCTGATATAAGTTTTTCATCCTCAGTGAAAATGTTCTGCAAAATTTGAATAAAGAAGCTATTACTGTATTTCAGATTTATTACATTGAGAACCTATTACCTTCTTCCTATCAGATGACTGAAGTGATGATTTTTTTTTTAAAGCACGGGACACCTCAGTGGTTATCAAACTGTGTGCCATGGATACAAAGGATGTCAGGAAATCAAACCAGGGGTGCCACAGAATCCTCTCATCCTTCTCCCCCCCCCCCAAGTATTGTACATCACTTACTTAACAGTTTCTCTGCTGTTCATGCATGGTGCAGAGGCCTCTTTCCAAAGGATTGCGTTTTCTGCTCTCCTGTTAGCAAGGGAGGCTTCCCTGGCTCCCCCTTGCAAAAAATGTGGCTTCTCCATTTTTTGCAGAAGGTGCTTCCCTCAGAGAAGTCAAGCCATGAGTGAGTTCCATCAAGCCACCTGTATATAGCACGTTCTCTGTTTCCATCCAGTGGCCAGTTATGGTAATACACCTTGGGAAGGTATATTCTTGTGTTGTTGTTGTTGTTGTTGTTGTTGTTATTTATTTATTTATTTATTTATTTATTTATTTATTTATTTATTTATTTATTTATTTATTTATTTATTTATTGGTCAGGCAGTGAATAAGTAAAACTGCAGGTACTGGTCCCATGGATACAGCAGCCCTATTGAAACGGGGAGCTAGTGGCCAGTACGTTAAGGGTGCCACAAGTCAAAAAAGTTTGGGAACCACTGGAATATCTCATAAAATCAAGAAATACTAGGATCACAGGTGGTTAAAAAATGCATATTGTATCACAGAATATATTTTGAATCTTCAAAGTCTGAAGCCTTTCTAGAGAAGAAGAAGTATAGTAGAAAGAATTTATATTTGTCTGATGTCATCAAAAAGTGACTGTGTAGTTTGGAGTTCACTGAACTAAAGCACTCAATTTATTCAGCTGCCTCAACTTCCTTAATATATGCCACCCAACTTAATCAATGTCTGGATAACTTACAGAAGATGAAGAAAGTGTAATGGCAGCTTTCTGACTCAACATTGTAAATATGAAGAGCATTAGCCTACTGTAACTTACACATCCTTCCACAGTTCCTTGAGGTTGCCTTTCAAGGCAATGCAGCTTTTTTTCTCCAATAACTATTCCAGGAAAAGCCTTCAAGAATTTAATTTGTACCTAATGTTTCTTTCCTTAAGTTAGCACTGAACCTCCTTGGGACAAGTGGCACATAAGCACCTTCCCATGGAGGTTAGTTATTACAAGTGACAGTATATCTCATACTTCCTGCTGACATAACTGCCACAAAGGGGAATGCAGAGACAGTGCAGAACTGAATTTTATAACTACACTGCAGAGAATATTTTTAATCTTTTTTTTAATTGGATTCTTTCCAGAGATTAATAGCTGAGCACTCCATGGATTCAATTCATAATATTACCTCCTGTATCCAGAACATTAAAGAGAAATTTGCAGTGAGCAATACAGAGAGCTTGGGAACAAAGGGTCTATCTGAGCTTACCAAGCTCAACTCCATCCTCAGCCCAGGCATGCAACTCACTGGGTGAGTAGCATTGGGCAAATCTCAATCAGCTTATCTCACGTCATGGAGTAGTTCTTAAGATGAATGAGAATACTAGTGTAGCATTTTTCCCCTCTCTTGCTGAAATATGCAACAGAATTATTTATAAGTAAATTATTTTCCCCTGAAATGAAAGTCCCACCAGTGCAGTACAACTACTTACACAAGTATTGCTTTAGTGTTAGCAGACGGTGGATTTTCTTCATGGAAATCACCAGCTGTGCAACAGCAAAGTCAGTGCAAGTGGTGCCATTGCTATACTAGTGGGGCCTTCTGCTTTGTGGAAGCTCAATAGGATACTGGCTTATGTGAGTGTCTAGAATCAGATGTTTGTCCAAAAACATAAAGTCAAAATGACTTGGGGCTTCCTGTCAACCTCTGATGACTAATGTCAATAAGTGCACAAAAAGAACAAAAGTCTTATCTATATTTGGTTGAGGAAAATCTGGATGAGTTTTCAGACATGCAGCCTGGAATCCTATTTGTAACTCCCACTCATCCCCTGTGTAACTTCAGCAGCATAACTTTCAGCAGTGAATTGCCATAAGTTAAGAAGTAAGCACAGATATTTCTTATCATGCACAAAGCCCAAGACGCGGTGTGCATTGGGAAATGGCAACTCTGACTGCTTAACTTGCCACAATTTGCTGCTGAAAGTGCACGATAGAAGCCTGACCAAAGGCATCCAGAAAATTCATCTGGTTTCCCCAGTTATGTTACAAATTGGATTTTTGGAGGAAGGCTCTCCCATCAATCCTGACTTAGCGTTGCCTTTGGATTCACCCACAAGGGAAGAGATTTGCAGATCCAAGAATGTCGAGCTAACATTTAAACAGACCTCTGAAACACAAAAATTGTCTTATTTTCCTACCAATACAACCCCCCCCAAAAAAACACACATTATCAATGGCCCTTCAACAGGCAAAATGCAAAATCTACTCTCCCCACTCCGACATATATGTGGATATAAGTGTCAATGATCTTCAACATTTACTGAGATGCATAGATTCAATTCCCAGGGGGATTGTCCTCCACCCTTCCCCCCAGGCATTTAACTAAGATGTATTAGCAGCCAACAACACAATTCAGATCCATGAGGGCACAGACAAGAGTAGAAAGGGGGTAGCTTTGCTTCTGCAGCCAACGGTTCAAGTAACTGCACAGAGCTGTTGACAGGCATTCCATTAGCAGCAAACTGACCCTATTTTACTAGCAGCTGTGGTACAGCCAAAATCCCAGCTGTTTGCAAGAGTTCATTCATTCATTCATTCATTCATTCATTCATTCATTCATTCATTCATTCATGTTTAACATACAAGGACAATTGACCAGTCTGTACTCTTCAAGACTTTGACAGCGAGAGTTCTATGGTTATCTTTATTATGTACTTTCTGCCTCCAGTGCCCCCAGTTATTGGAAAAATGTGACCAAGTTATATGTCTATAAGGTGTGTTTCTATGTGTATAGTGGTGCATGGGCATATCGACTTTAACAAGGCATTGGAATTCATGTAGAGACACCAAACACTGGAGTAAGCACTCAAGCTGCACCTTCGCAGCAGTACATTTAAAATCACAACAGAGATGTGCCCAGAAGCAGAGGACATTTTGACCGATTTTATGTACTCTTCAAGTCACCATTGTCACCATCTTGAAACTATGGAGCTGAAAGGGACCCTATGGATCATCAAGTCCAGCCTTTGTCAAGGAGGCGCAGTGGGGAATCAAACTCCCAACCTCTGGCTCCTGAGCCAGATACCTAAACCACTGAGCTATCCAGTAGTGACTGGAAGAGGGATTTACATCTTGCACTCACAGCAGTAGATTTATACCAAGAATCTCACAATCACATGTCTGTCACTGTTGTTCCAAGAGACAAAGAGGCAAATCACCCAAAGATAAAAGGAATAAACCCCAGTTTCCTTCCTCTTCTTTCTGTATTACACAGCCCTCAGTCCTATAATGTCAAACACCTGGCTTGCATCCAAGTAGCAGCCCCAACTAGAGTGGGCTCACAGAATCAAGGGAATTTACTTTAAAGTATTGACTCATGATTCCACATGATTCTTGAATAAGAAGTGCCCACAAGCGCAATGCTTTTTTTTGGTACATTCAGAATCCCATTTGCCTGAGCAATGTGAGGGGAAATTGTACTTGTTGCTCTGAAAAAAAATATATTCTGAAACATATCAGATGGGGTGGGGAAGATGGATCTCAGACAATAGTCTTTCTAGTTCTCCATGGCTTTTACTGAGAAGCACTGTGAGAAGTGAAAGTGGACGGTGATTAAATCCTCTACACACCTGAATCATTGTGGAACTCAATTCACAATGAAATATGTCCAGAAGTCAGCACTGATTTGGGGGCTGCTCAAAAGGAAGTGCCACTCTTTAAATGTTTCCACGGATTGTCCTTTAGTTCCATAAGGCTACATATGTGTCTATATTGAAAATAATTACAAAGCAGCTGATCTTAAAGGTGCACTCTGTTGAGGATGGTGGAAAAATAACAAGATAATTTTGGGCTGCTGAGATATTAAAAAAGAATCACTGAATGCATACCTGACCCACAGAAAGCAAGGTGCTTGATAAATATGTGCATGGTCTGAATAGCTTGGTTAATTTGTCATCCTTTCAGGATAAGGTTTAAACATTTACAGCCTTGATGGGGAATAGATAATAGATAGTCCCCACATACATAGCATACCAATTTCTGTTGTTTTTTTTCCCCATTTTATTTTACAACAGATATCTCTGAAGTGCAGCTTTAGAAACCACCCTTAAGCTGCCACTGAAAAATGAAAGCCCCTGAACAAAAAACAAGCTTTTAGATAACAGAGTTTTATTTTCATCCCTAAATTCCTTGTAAGATGAGACATTTATCATGCGTGTTTACATCAAGGAGCTACAAGTTCTGAAAATAAAGTCTCTACCCCAAGGTCAAACATGCTGAAAGAGATGGGAGTTCTAAGGAACAAACAAGAAACAGACATGAATTTCTATGGAATTGCATCTGAGAGAGCAGTGTTCTGTCAGTTGTTTACCCCATTTCAGAAGCATGCAAATTATTATTATTTTTGCACAAACAGATAGTGTCAGGTAAAATTTGATGAAAGGGCTTCAGATTTTTAGAATTGGCTCCCACATATGCCACTATGGCGTCACTGCATCTTTGCACTGCTTTTAGAACTGCTCCAAAGTTTTTGAATGAAACAGTATCCCAATGCCTTGTGAGCTTACCGCCAATCAAAATAGTCTTCATCCACGGTGTGAAGAATGCTACGAGATCCACCAAATGCACAATTCTCTTTCTTCTACTGTTCTCCAAAAGGATTTCCTGTTAGGAAACAAAGAAACCTTGAAAGATTCATACACACAAATGAACAAATAAAACCATAATTGCTGTAGATCTTAATGTCAGTAAGCCATCAAACTAGAAGACAGCAGGAATATGACCATTAAAAATGCAATAGCATCATGCCTTAGTTAAGTCTTGTGGATCTTCTACCACTACAAGTAAATCATCTGTGAAGGCTTGTACTTTAAATGACTCACCTCTAATTTTAAGCCCTTTAATTTAATCAGAGATTCTTATCTCATTTCGTTGCACCCACTTGTGAGCGCAATGACAAATAAATTTCTTATGTCTTATGTCTTATGTCTTATCTGTTGCAACAAAATTTCAATTAATATTATTATGAAAGAATTAAAAGAGTTTGGAGAAATGGCGTGTCTGAAAATAAATCACAGGAAGACAAAAATTTTATCTAAAAACATGTAATGTAAAGAAATAGACAGCCTCTTGAATTTTACAAATTTCCAGGAGGGAAAGAAAGTAAAGTATATTGGAATAAACTTTTAAAAAACCCATCAAGTACCTTAATGAAAGATAATTATCTGAAATTGATGGAAGAAATAAGGAAAGACTTCACTAGATGGGGAAATCTACAATTAATAATTATGGGCAGAATTACAAGAGTCAAAATGAATATTTTACCAAAGTTGATTTTCTTATTCCAAAACATTCCAGTGATTCTGAAACAATCAATATTTAAAGAACTTGATCAAAGTATATCTAAGTTTGTTTGGCAAGGAAAGAAACCAAGGATAAAATTAAAGTCACTTCAGGACAGGAAACAGAGAGGAGGAATGGGTCTTCCAAATTGGCTGCTATAATATAGGGCTGTCTCATTAACGTGGATTAAAGATCAGATTTTATTGGAAAAATGAATACTGTTAAAATTGGAAAGTCATGATTTGGAATGGAGGTGGCATACCTTTCTTTGGTACAGTAGAGTGGACGATTTTAAACAATTGAATAATCACATTTTGAGAAAATCTTTATTATCATCTTGGACCAAAATTCAAAGACAGATGTATGTCAAAATACCATGTTGGATAACGCCAGTGGAGGCATTGTCTCTAAAACCAGATGGGACATTAAAAAACAAAGATAAAGTATGAAGATTTTTGGCATAAATTCTATGATTGGCTTAGAAACAGAATGCAAATTAATATTTTATATTTGAAAGCCTAAGATTAATTTAGAAATAGAATATGTATTATAAATTAGTTACACTGGAAACGTGTATCTTTGAAATGTAATAGATAAGAATGAATATTGTAAAATGTTCATGTTGATTTACAACCCCTCTTCAATCGCATATCCCATCCCCTATCCTTACACCTAACCTATATAAAAAAAATGCAATAAATACCATCGTAAGTGTAAACTTACTGGAACAGGAAGAAGCAAAACAAAACAGGACCTATTTTCTATTCAGGTTCAGCATACCCAAACCCAAACCACACCTACCATGTTTGTAATTGTGAAAGAACTTGGAGTAGGGCTTTAAAATGAGTTATCCAGGAGGCTATAATGAAAGGAAAGGGATATGGTGGCGCTGTGGGCTAAACTGCAGAAGCCTGTGCTGCAGGGTCAGAAGACCAGCAGTCGTAAGATCGAATCCATGTGACAGAGTGCACTCCCGTCGCTTTGTCCCAGCTCTTCGCCAACCTAGCAGTTAGAAAGCATGTAAATGCGAGTAGATAAATAGATACCACCTCGGTGGGAAGCTAAAATGGCGCTCCCTAGTCACGCTAGCCACGTGACGACAGAAACTGTATTCGGAGAAGCGCTGGCTCTATGCCTTGAAAAACGGGATGAGCACCGCCCCCTAGAGTCAGACATGACTGGACTAAAAAATGTCAAGGGGAATCTTTACCTTTACCCATAATCAAAGGAGGCATGTCCTAGGATAAGTTCCAAGCCCTTTAACTTATTTGAATCACCTGATACCTGAACATTTCAGAGTTGTTTTCAATAATAATACATCAGCTTTCATCATACAGTGGACCCTTGACTTACAGACGGCTTGACTTACAGACTTTTTGAGTTACAGACTTCTCTGGCTGCAAAATTTAGGTTTGACTTGCAGACTGAGATTTGACTTACAGACCAGAAAAAAACCAAAATGGAACAAAAATGGCCTGTTATGGGATTAATCGGTTTTCAATGCACTGTAGGTCAATGGAGACTTGACTTACAGACTTTTTGACTTGAGAACCGCCTTCCAATACGGATTAAGTTCTCAAGTCAAGACCCCACTGTAGTAAAAACATAGGTCTATTTACCTGAATTGCTGCAGTGTAACTCTTAATGGAGGAAGCCTACATGACAAACTAATACAAAATGCTTTTCCATTAACCGGGGGGGGGGGGGGGGAGGAATCAAGGAACTCCTAGATGCTAGCAAAAGTTTGAAGCTTGGATATTACATCCTGGCCTGCAGGCAGACCACTCCAATGAGTGAGCATTTCTGCAGAAATCAGCTGTTAGCCTGTAATTGCAGTGAATTGTTTCATTGTCTATATTAGTGGAGTAAAAGAGGAATTTTTCCTTTCTGTCTGAATTCATCAGTAGTTGCAATTTCAGATGCTATTCTGTGCCAACAGAACTGAGGTCCTGTTCTCACTGTAAGCTGGGTCTGCTTTGCACCTAATATTTTATATAAAATATATAACATTCCTTAAGTATAGCCCTGGTTGTGTGTATTCCTGAACTATTATCTACCATACTTCAGATACCTCTGATAAAGTAGCTCTCAGATAATGCTGCCTCTATCTCCATGCTGAGCCTGCAAGGCTGTGGGGTTGGGGCTTGTTACTGCCCCCGCCCCATGAGGAGTTGAGTAGAGATGCCATTTCTGCCTCAACACTTGCTGAGTAGGGATGTGAGGGCTTAAAACCTCCGCACACAGAAGTCTTGATGAAAGGGAATGTAACACATCCGCTCCTTTTATCCTGAAATTCCAAGATATGAGCTGGGGCATTTTTTGAAGAGGCACTTCAAAAATAAAATTAGAAAATGAATAAATGGAGGCACTCTCAAACAAAAACATAAAACTTTTAGCACTAAATTTGGCCCAGCATGAGTGGCTAGCTTGAGGTTTCATGGAGCTGAAATCTGAAACACATGGCATGCCAAAGCTTGACACCCACCAGTCTCTTGACTTATTATGCTCTTTCATAAACTGATTGGCAGATGCTCTGTAAGATCTCAGTAAGAGAGAGAGAGAGAGAGAGAGAGAGACCTTTTTTCTTATGGCCTTTTACCTGATCCATTTAACTGGAAATACCAGGAATCAAACCTATCATTAACTGCTTTGCTTAGATCTTGCAAACCAACAGCACTGGCTTTCCTTATTGGGTCTCATGTTAGGTCATTCTCTCCTCCTACTGCCCCCTCCCTTCCTGAGCGATCTGCCCAGGGCTTGCAAACTAACAGCTGTAGCTTCCTTTAATGTGTCAATTTGTCTCACGTTAGGCATTTATCTCTTCCTTCTCTCTCACCACGTTTTCCCAGCAAGGTTGTCTCTTTTTTTATCAGCCTTGAACACCCACTGATCTGCTTTTCTAAGTGGCCTGTGGTATCCGCAAGGCTCCTCCAAGACCACAACTTCAAATGAGTTGATTTCTCCTCTTTCAGTCTTTTTTCCTTTTTCATCTTTTACATAGTATGGATGACTTTGGCCTTGGTAATATAATAATGTAGCACACATATAGAAACAGATTCCTCAGGCCAAATGTAGCGAACTTCAGCTGACGTAGACTCCTAGAAACATGGTAAGGCCTACAGGACCTCCAAATGTATTGGGATGTTACAAGATGTGGCATTGGAGGTGTAGAGAGGCCCATTTACAAAACAACAGAGCTTCAGTCTTCAGGAAGAGCAACATGAACGTAGAGATAAGAAATACACATCTGGAGTGCCAAGATGTCTGGAAATTAGAAGGACAATGAGAGGGGGGGACTCCATCTCTCCCCATGCCCTGTCAAGAACTAATAGGTCACTGGATCACAGCCTCAGCACCTATTAAGGCAAGGATCAAACTTGTTGTAGATTAGGCTCAAGCATGGTTTTATTTCCCTATTTGTAAACAGTAGATATGAATCTGACCAATGTATTTTTGGGGCCTTCTCACTCTTTATGAGAGGAGCCCCAGCTGTCTGTTTTGGCATACTTTGTTTTCTCAATAAAAATGTGTTGTATCACAGCTTGCTCGTCTGTGTCCAATCTTATGCCCGAGATTAGCTCACATTTCCAAAAAGCCTTAAAATCAAGGCTAACAGCAGGTGCATTGGCCGGCTCTTCTCCAGTGAACTTTTTTTCCACAACGGGAGGATCTGGCCTTCCCACACTGGGAATCTCTGCTTGGTGTGCCCTGGTAACTGCTCCTTTGGGTGCTTGGGTTGGGGGAGGCTGGCTGACTGGGAACTAATCCCTTCCTGGTGGAGACGCCCCATTCCTGTCTCTGAAGCATTCTGCTCATGATGGCCAAGGGTGACAACAAGTATGCCAGGAACGGAGGAGTGTGAGAGTGTATGTATCTTAAGTCTATTGCCTGATTTTTAATAGTGTGCCAGTGCTAGGCAGATGGGAATTACGTGGCATGCCTTTGTATGCCATTCAGCCACATCCTCATAGGGGGAGGCCTCTTGGATGCATTTTGAGACATTGGGCAGCCATGGGAGATCCTCAGCAGGGGTTGATGAAATCGCAATTCATTCATTTGTGTACCAAAGAATGACCTGGAATCTCTCTTTGTCCTCCCTCTGGCTACTGGCAGACAGCTTAGATGCTGCAACCACAGATGTATTACTGGGATGGTGTCGTAGTATGCCCGGGAAAATAGATGAGGGGCATCTTAAATATGCAGGATGCTTCACCTCCAGTTGGAAGAACCCTGACAAATATCCATGTAAGAAAGGGGAATCTATATGGTTCATATACCACATAAACCTTAGGATATTAACAACCCATACGAGGGCTTTGGGCACCCTGAAAGGGGGGCCTTGCTACATGATCTCCATTATCTTCGTAAAACTGAAGCCTTAACAGCTCTTAAAGAGATCCCATCTGTAGTAGGCCCAGCCCCACCACAGCCACAAAAATTTGTTCTTACAGAATCATTAGAGATTCTTCCCCCACCGGTAATGCCTTCAGAACCTTCATTACAAGAGGAAGTGGACCACTTTCCACCATCACCCCAGTTCGTGACTTTTCAGGATGCACCCTCTCCTGACCGACAGGGCCCCAGCAATATTGTGCAGCAATATTGGGCCATTTCATGGCATTTTGACTCATGGATACAGAACCACAAATATCTCAAATTCATAAACCGAACGGGTCTTTTTTGAAGAACTGAAAATATTTTTCTACAACATGCAGCACTGTGTGGTTATATTGGACATTAAGGGAAGAAAGTTGTCAGAGAGGATGAAGGTTGTTTCCAGTATAGTAGTCTCTCTCAATGATAAGAGAAGGTCAGAATCATGGGCAGGATTAGCCAATATGCATTCATCCCCATGCACAGCTTGACTGGCTGCTAGTTGTGTGCCTTGAGCGATTAAACTGGGACAAGAAACAGATGAATGCAAAGAAGGCTCTATTTGGAGCATCTGCAAAAGATCTATATAGCATCACATTCACTCTGCTGGAAGAGGAGAACAACCTGTCAGGATGATGTCAGGGTTCTGCACATTCTCCACCGGGAAGGTACAGGAAGAGAAACAATAATTGATATAGTGCATTCTACTTTTAAGGATTTGTGTGCTACTGAGATTTGTGTGCAACCTAGCCAATTCAACAGCTGACACTAAGGACATTCTGTTGTTGGCATGCCAGCACTGCACACGAATGAAATAACATTGTAAATCTAAATATTATTGCTGCTACTGCAAAACAAGTATCATAATCATCACGACTATCTTTTGCTGTCAAGTCAATTCTCATTTATAGTGACTCTTTTCAGGGTTTTCCAGGTAGAGAATACTCAGAAGTGGATTACCTCTCCCTTCTACTGGGAGCAACTTCCAATTGTGTAGCTTGCCCAAGACCACACAGGCTGGTTCTACTTGCAGGAAGCACAGTGGGGAATTGAACTTTCAACCTCTGGCTCTGCAGCCAGATGCCTAGCTCACTGAGCTATACAGACAGCATACTAGTGTAAGGAAGGGTTTTATATTTATTATATGACTATAGTGGCTGCTCAACTCCCCAGCTGGAAGTATATAACTGGAATGAAAAAGTGTACTTTGAATTGGGCTAGAGCTGCCCCCTCCAATTTGATGCTCTCCAGAGGTGTTGGAATACAACTCCTATCAGCTTAAACAACCATGTATTCCAATACCTCTAAAGTACCCCATGTTCACCTCACATGGTGATGACCAACCTCATGGGCCCCTTGGATGCCCCCTTGCCCACAGAGAGCTTTGGGGTCCACAAAGTGAGGCTGCACAGTTAAAGCCACTGCCACAATCTCTAACAGATTACAGTGGAACCTCGATTTACGAACTTAATCTGTATTGGAATGGTGTTCGTAAGTCAAAATGTTTGTAAGTCGAAGCACCATTTCCCATTGAAATGTATGGGAACGGGGTTAATCCGTTCCAGCATTTAAAAAAAATACCAAAAATAAAAATAAACAAAGCAAGTCCCACGCTGGGATTGCAAAAACATTAATAATCCAAAAACAAAACAACACAGCACAGAAACATAAACCCCCCAGTCCAAACCCACCCTCCAAAACCCATCCAGAACAGTTTTTTAAAAAGGGAAAAGCAGCACCTTACCAGTCCTCAGCCTCCTCAGCCTCCTTGGCTTCCACTGCTGCTGTGACTGCCGGCGGCGGGAGGCTTGAGCCTGGTGGGGGTGCTTCGGCTGCTTGCCTCCCAGCTTGCTTTCCACTTGCTCCGCGCCATCCTCCATGGGCCGATGGCGGGAAATTCAAATTGTGGCGGGCAGCGAGGAGCAAGCAAGAAGCAAGCTAGAGGTGAGCAACTGAAGAAACCCAGCCAGCTCAAGCTTCCCGGTGCTGGGCGACTACTGTGTCCGCTGTGGCCGGGGGTGAGCGGCCAAAGAAACACAGCCAGGTCAAGCCTCCCGGTGCTGGGCTACCGCTGCCTCCACCGCCCCGCCTTCCTCCCACTCCCAATTCTTAGCCCAGCTGATTTAGCAAGTAGAAACTTCAGATGAATGTAAACTTCATTCATTTTTTGTTTGATTTTGACAAGAATTTTCCAAAATTCAAAAAATGGCAGGAGCAACCTGATCCTTCTCATGCTGATAATAGTTGTACTTGATGAATTGGAGACAGGGAAAGAACATGGTTGCAATTCATGATGGAAAGAAAAGAGAAATTAATGGAGATGTTAGCCAAACAACATAAAGTATTGATGTGGCAATTGCTAAAGAAAGATGAAGGGAATGGGAACGTAAAGATACCATAGTCGGGAGGAATCACTAGAAACTCTTGGGTAGCGGGACCAGCACCTATTCATATCCAGAAGATGGGGACAGAAGATGACCCTGAGGTCTACTTGCACACCTTCGAGAGGGTGGCCACTGCAGTGGGATGGGGCCAAAGGGACATTGGACCCTCATACTTACACCTTGCCTCATGGAGATTCTACAAGAAGCGGTCGATACTTTAATGCCCAAAGAGGCAGCCCAATATGAAACAATTAAGTCAGCCATCTTACATACACTTAATCAGAAGCTTATTGTAGGTGATTCCGAGAATTAAGGGTCAAACCAGAGATACATCCTCGACCCTTAACACAGAGAATGCGAGCTAATTTGATCTGGTAGTTGAAACCAGAAGAAAAGACTAAGGATCATTAGATGTTCTCATAATGGAACAATTAGTAGCAACTTTGAATGCTAATACAAAAAGCTGGGTACAGAAGAACTGTCCAAAGACATTAGAAGAGGCTGTCTGCATGCAGAACATTGTGGAAGAGAGGGCTCCACCCCTTTCCAGGAAAGAGCGAGAGGATGAGACAAGATGGTGACGGGAACGTCACAGGGTCCAGCTCTGTGCTGAGTGCTCAACCTGAATATACAGAGGAGGCCAAGGAAGAAGATTCAACCTGGAGGAATGAGACCAGTAAGACCCCCCAGTGATAGTGGACATGAGGGTCCTGGAAGCTCCAGCCAGATGGCATGGAAAATGATACAAAAGGGATGTGTGCTTCAGATGCAACCTAGAAGGACACCATCAGCGCAAGTGTCTGGGATTCGATTGCTTCTGGGTTGAACAAGTGGAAGCAATGCAGGTCCTTGGGTCGGGACAAGGAGGATGGGAGGTGGAGGTTCACATTAATGGAGAAACAAAAAGGGCCTTAATAAACACTAGTTGTGTGAAGACTCTGGTTCAAGATCTAAAAGTGGTGTGCTTGGGGATGAACTTGATGGTCAGATGCATTCATGGAGATTTGAAGCCACATTTGAAGAAACTGTGTGGGCTGACATAGACATTTTGTGGGAACGGGGACAGTTGAAAGTGGGAATAATCCCTGGCTTAGCTGAAGAGAGGTTGTTGGGTCATGACTGGGAGGGGGCCTTTATACTAATACAGTTAAATGAGGGACTGCAGGGTGAATGTGAGGAAAATGCAGAGAAAACAGACTTGTTAGGAGGAACCTCTTGAGAACAGATTCGATTGTGAAAACAGGAATACCACTCAACAAATTGTTACCAGAGGGGTCAAGAGAGTGGGGAAGCATGGGGTTTCAGGTGAGGGAAGGATTGCTATATAGGCTGTATAAGGATGGGATGAGACAGCTAGCAGTGCAACAAAAATGGAGACAGGAATTAATAATCTTAGCTCACGACATACTGTTAGCAGGACATCTGGCACCCCCAAAAATGGTGCTGAATATGTTGCAATGATTCTGATGGCCAGGTATTGGAAAGGAGATAGAAGAATATTGTAAGACCTGTAAAGAATGCAAAATGACCCAAAATAAGCCACGACCAGGAACACCCCTAATTCCCATGCCCCTAGTGGATCAACCCTTCAATAGAATAGGGCTGGATATAGTAGGACCCTTACCGAAGTCTGCGGGAGGTCACACACACACGTTTCAGTTTTGATAGATTATGCTACTCGATATCCTGAAGCCATTCCCCTCAGGTCCAGCACCGTGAAGGTACTAGCCAGGGAATTGCTATGAGCGTTCTCCCAATTAGGTTTTCCGAAGGAAGTGTTAACAGGCCAAGGAATTAACATTATGAGTCAGATGTTCAGAGAAATATGGTACCTCTTAGAAGTCAAGCCAGTGCATATCACAGTGTACCACCCTCAAACAAACAAACTAGTAGAAAGGTTTAATAAGACCATGAAAAGGATGCTGAGGAAATTCGTAATCGAAAGACCAGGGAGATGGCATCTGTTGGTGGCCCCTTTGGTCTTTGCTATAAGAAAAGTGCCACAAGCATCCACAGAATTCTCCCCTTTTGAAATGATGTATGGCTGGAACCCTTGAGGTATATTAGATCTTGTAAAAGAGAAGTGGAAATGTGGTAAGGATGAATCCTAAATAGTAATGAGACAAGTAATAGAGATGAGGGAGCATCTAGCCAGGGTAACAGAAATGGCAAAAATAATTTAAAGAGTGCCCAACAATGACAGAAACAGAGGTATGATCAGAAAGTGAAACACCACCACCCCATTTTGAGCCAGGACAGAGGGTGTTGTTGTTACTACCTGTATATGGGGCTAAACTTTTCATGAAATGGCAGGGACCATATGAGGTAATAAGACAGGATCAGTAGATTATGAAATAGCTCTACCAGACAAGAAGAAAAGGAGAGGTATATTCCATGTGAATCTATTAAAAGAATGGAAAGAAAGGGGAGAGACAGAAGAAAAAGATTTAGGGCCAGAAACAGACATGGAACCTAACTCCTACAGAGATTCGGTTAGATATAGGATTAGAAGCAGGGCAGGTATCACAGATAAGGGAATTGGAGAAAGTTTGCAGACATCTTCTCCAACAATCCAGGTTCTACCCCTCTAGTAGAACATCATATAAATATGTCCCCTCAAGTGGTGATGAGGACTGGAGGATGTAATTGGCCACACCATCTTAAAGATACTATAGATCAGGAGGTAAAAGAGATGCTAGCCCTAGGAGTGATAGAACCTTCACACAGCCCCTGGGAAAGTTACCCGGTAGTGGTCCCAAAACCTGATGGGAATCTACGACTGTACACAGACTTCAGGTGCCTGAATACTATGCCAAAGTTTGATGCTTACCCCATGCCTAAAGTAGAAGACTTGCTGGAACAGCTGGGGCGGGCTAAATTCTTGTCATTTTAAGATCTGACCAAAGGATATTGGCAGATCCCCTTAAGATCAGTTGATAAGGAGAAAACCGTGTTTGTTACCCCTAGAGGTTTACATCAATTCACACAGATGCCCTTTGGACTACATGAGGCAGCAGCTACGTTCCAGAGGTTTATGGATAAGGTCTTAGAACTAGTTTAGGCATATGCTGCCACATATATTGATGACATTTTGATTTATAGTAATAGCTGGGAGGTACATATAAAATAGTTGAGACAGGTGTTGAAAGAACTGAGGAGAACCCAGTTAAGGGTAAATCCAGCTAAATGTAAAATAGCCGAAAGAGACGTGAATTTTTTGGGATTTCAAGTGGAACAAAGTAGAACCCGTCCCATTTGTGACAAAGTACAGAAAGTCTTCGAATGGCCTCAGCCTCAAACTAAAAAGGAGATACAGCAGTTTATAGGACTAGCTGGGTATTAATAATCAATTTATACCTAATTTCACAGAGACAGCAACTCCTCTTACCGATCTGACTAGGAAGAGGTCAGTGAAGAAAATTGTATGGGGACATCAGGAGCAGGCTTCTTTTGAACAACTCAAAGAGATTTAGAATTCACTACTTAGCTGTTATACTCCTGACTTTAAGATACCTATCATAGTACAAACTGATGCTTCGGATAGAGGGATAGGAGCAGTTCTAGCTCAAATGAAGGATGGAACAGAATATCCTATCATGCATTTTTGCTCTTGCCTCGAGAGCAAAAACATGTGACTGAGAAAAAGGCTTTGGCTGTTAAGTGGACAGTACAATCCTTAAAATATTACCTTTTAGGAGCTCCTTTCATGTTAGTAACAGATCATGCTCCTCTACAATGGTTAGACAGGAGTTTACAACCATTTACATTCTGGGTACATTATAAGAAGGGATGTTCTCATGCTAATGCAGATTATTTCTCTCAACAGGGTCCCTGGATCCAGACAGATGAAGAGAAGATGGCACACTTGTCGGGTGTGTGCGCGCGAAGAGGAACTGATTAAAGCGGTCATACCTGAAAGTGAGCCATCCCCTCAAGCATCTCGGGCGGAAGGAAGCAACACCATGTTACATAACTTACCTGCAAGGGTGGAAGAATTGTCTTTAGCAGGAGGTCAGACTATTGAGATGGGGGAGGAGAAAAAGGCGGGAAGAGAACAGTCGGTAGTGGAAGGTTTCTTGATGATGACAGAGGGAGAGGGAAAGGCAGGAAAGAAGAGGAGCTGGGGTTCGGAAGAGTTGATAGACAAAGGGGAGGGAGAGAGAGAGAAGGGGAGTGAGCGACAAGACAAAGAAGGGCCATATGTGTTTTAATTCCCAAAGAAGGAAGAAAGGGATAGTGATAAAGGGAGCAGACCCTCATGAGAATGCAGAGCAATGGGTATAGAAGTCCAGTTAGGAGAATTAGACTCACTAGAATGGACGGTCTATATCCATCCAAGAGGGAAGGGTCCTTGGAGGAAGGTGCTGCGTCTGGAACCCATCACCACTGGTGAAACACCCCGCAAAGGCGAGTGGGCATGTCACCCATGCTGTAGGACTGTATGCACAGTAAGGAGCACCCCAATGAGGAAGCCGAATGATCGGGAGAGATTTGGGATGTTACCGCGCTGAAGGACAGAACTATACAGATGGGACTGCCTATGATGTGGGCTGGTTCACCTATGTTTAATGGTCCCATTGGATCTACAGAAGTTATTGTATACCCTTCCCCTCCTGAAGATAGTAAATGTTCTGTTAAAGATATCCTGTCCCCTGTAGTTAATCACATTAAAGAAGAGGAACTGCTTAAATTAGAACAAGAACCCAATCATGGCAACCCATAATAAGGTTTTCAAGGTGTGTGAGATATTTTAAGAGCAGGACATACAGAAACAAAACCATAAACAAAACCAACCAACCAACAAAACTCCTCACCTGTTCCAAGTTATTGGTCTTGTCAGCTTTACCCAACATTTTGTGGGGTTCTCTGACACCCTGAGACTCCCAAACCGCAGCTTGGGCTAGGTATTGCTTTTCTTTGATTTTATGTTTAAAGACAGATAGCAAGGGCAGCACAGGTTGATTAGCAACTTGCCGTGTTCTCTGGAGATCCCTCCTAAACATATTCCAAAAATCACCAGAGTAATTCCACAAGTCTTATCCAAACTCTTTATTTCTTGCCTCAGAGAGCTTTCTGCAATATAATTTTGTGGTTAGGCCTCCTCCATTTTTTGCACTCACCTGTCTTTAGCTGTAACATGAATAAAATCATACCACTAGTTTTTCTTGGCTTGCAGAGACTTTTTAAAAGAGAAAACAAAACATATGAAACTTCAGCAAGCTATGGTATACCACCCAGCTCATTTGATTCGGTGTATACTTTGGTGACATCTTTTGATGGAGCATGATCTGGCTTATTTTGATCTGGCTTATTTTGAATGAAATGTATGTCAGTAAGACTGGAATTGATTTGGTCTATCAGAACTAGGTTGTATCCAGCTGACCTACTTACTCCACATTTAAAATTAAAGTAGGACCCCTGGCCTTTGAAGCTCATTATCATAAGTAATTAAAAAACATGAAAGCCTACACATTCCAAACAGCCAAGGACATTTCTTTGACCTGATGAGCTTTCCTGCCAGCCAGAAGAATAAACAACCTTTCTTTACCAGACCAGCTATTTGTTCCTGCTTACCAAATAGTCCTGGAATGTTGTCCCTGTGAGATCTGACACTGTTAGATCAATGGGCTGAACCAGCTATCTTCTAGGAAAGTTTACCCACCTTAGTGCATGTAGCAACCCCAGACCTACTGGAGTATCCCACCCTGAAGTTATGCTGCCACCAACCATTCGCTCTACCAAGTCACCCAGACCAGGAATGGATTTTAATAAACAAGAGAACAAGGTTTATTGAAAAAACAAACAGGGTAAATAAAAGGATCAGGTAAATAGGATACTGGAACTTGGTATAGTCCCAATCATACACATACAACAGATTGGTTCCCACGGAACACTTTAAGGTAACGCACAGACCCTGAACTTATCCGTTCTGGCTACCTAGATAGAAACCTGAACCTATCAGGTATGTACTATCTGACGAACAGTTGTACCCAGTCTGACCCACAGACTCCAACTCCACTTCTCCACGTCAGCTCCCTTACGAAGGACTTCCCCCAAATATATACAGTACAGCTCCTCCCCCCTGATGTCCCGCCTTCCACTCCTCATAGGATGGAACTTTCCCTCCAAACCCATGACAGACAGGTACCATCAGTGCTGTATGTGACACCTCCCCCCTTTATAAGTTGTTTTGCGGGGGAAAAGCTAAAGTGCTTTTCTCCAAAAAAACAACCAGGATCAAAACACATAAACAGTTATACATTATAATACAATCCCATAACCCATACTTACTCACTCTAGGTCAAACATATCACTTATGCATTTATACATTAATATTTGCAATACATTAAGTTACCTTTATTAATACAAACCACGCCTGTTCAATAAACAGGTACATTTAACTTTTGGTCACCAATATACACAGTCCATGGTTTCTTCGCCGTCTTCACTCGTCGGGTCTTCTTGACAAGGCATCAGCAACACAGTTCATTGTCCCTCTGACCACCTTCACTTCAAAGTCAAAATCTTGCAGGTTTAAAGCCCACCTCATAAGTTTACTGTTATGGGTTTTCATTGTCTTTAACCACCGCAGTGGTGAGTGGTCAGTGCACAGAACAAAATGTCTTCCCCAGATGTAAGGTTTGGCCTTCTGAATCGCGTAGACTATGGCCAGGCACTCCTTTTCCACGGTTGCCAAATGTCTCTCACCTTTCTGGAGTTTCCTACTCAGGTAGGACACTGGATGCTGGTCACCATTTTCATCCTCCTGACAAAGAACTGCTCCTACCCCGCTGTTAGACGCATCGGTGTAGATGATGAACTCCCGGTCGAAGTCGGGAGCACGCAGCACTGGATAATGGATGAGCACCTCCTTCAACCTCTGGAACGCCTCCTCACAGTCGCTGGTCCACGGGATGCGGTCATCAGTCTTCTTCCGCGTCAGATCAGTCAGCGGAGTCGCCATCTCGCTAAACCTCGGGATGAACTTTCTGTAGTAGCCCACCAACCCAAGAAATGATTTGACTTTTTTCTTGGCGTTGGGTCTGGGCCAATCACGAACGGCTTCTATCTTGGCCTCTAGGGGTTTGATCACTCCTCCCCCTATTATGTGACCCAAGTATTTTATTTCTGGGCTACCCAGCTGACACTTGCTTGCCTTTACTGTTAGCCCTGCTGCACTTAACCTCTGCAGCACTATCTCCAGGTGTTTCAGGTGATCTTCCCAGGTATTGCTGAAGATCCCTATATCGTCAATGTAGGCCACAGTAAAGTCACTGAGCCCTGCTAAGGTCTGGTCCATCAGCCTTTGGAATGTGGCTGGTGCATTTCTGAGACCAAAACTAAGGACTCTAAACTCATATAGACCGAAAGGGCTGCAAAATGCGGTCTTTTCCTGATCCCTGGGATCAATCCTTAATTGCCAGTAACCCTTTACTAGGTCCAACGATGAAATGAACCGACAACCCCCTATGGTTTCAATCAGGTTGTCTAGCCTGGGCATTGGGTAGGCATCAGGAGTGGTTACACGGTTTAATTTCCGGTAATCTACACAAAATCTAATGCTCCCATCAGGCTTGTCCACCAGGACTATCGGAGAGGACCAAGGACTAGAAGAGGGGACGATTATGTTCTCCCTAAGCATCTCGTCCAGCTCCTTCCGCACCTTGTCCCTATAGGGTCCCGTCACTCGGTACGGGGATACTGCTTGCGGGGGTGCATCCCCTGTGTGGATCCGATGCATCACTCCCTTCACTATCCCCGGCTTATTTGAAAAAACCTTATGATATTTAGTGAGCAGCACTTTTAGTTCTTGCTGCTGGTCTTGGGTGAGTGCAGGACTGATCTTCACCTCATCTGGGTTGTATTTCACTTCCCCTCTACCCTCCCAGAAGGGCAATTCAGCTTCCTCACTCTCAGCTGCTTTTATGGCAAATAAAACCCTCTGTTCCCCTCTGTAGTAGGGTTTCAGGGCATTCAAATGTACCACCCTCCGTGCTTGGTGTTCCTCCTGTTCTATAAGGTAGTTCAGGTCCGACATCTTGGAAATGACCCTGTATGGTCCTGCCCATTTGAGCTGCAGTTTGTTCTCTTTGCAGGGCCTAAGCCAAAGAACCTCCTCCCCTGGGTTAAAGTGCCTCTCCCTGGCTTTCTGGTCATACCAGGTTTTCTGTCTGACCTTCTGAGCTTGCAGGTTTTCTGCTGCTAGCTCTAGGTTTCTCTTTAGGTCATTCATTAAAGTGTCTATATACGTCACAACATCTTGTGGGTCACCCTGGGTGATCTGCTCCCAATTCTGTTTGATTAAATCAAGTGGACCTTTTACTTTTCTCCCAAACAAAAGTTCAAACGGACTGAACCCGGTACTGGCTTGGGGCACTGATCGGTAAGCAAACAAAAGGGATTGCAGCTTCTGGTCCCAATTGTTTGGATTCTCTGCCAAGTAAGCCCTAATCATGCGCATCAGAGTCCCATTGAACTTCTCCGTTAACCCATTACTTTCGGGGTGATAGGCAGTGGTTTCCTTGTGTTTAATTCCACAGATTTGCCATAACCGTTTCATGAGCTTTGATGTAAACGATGTGCCCAAATCTGTGATTATTTCTGAGGCAAATCCCATCCTGGACATATACCCCACCAAGGCATCTGCCACTGTGTTAGTTTCGATGTTAGTCAAGGGAATGGCTTCGGGGTACCTCGTGGCATGGTCCACAATGGTGAGAATGAACCGGTTCCCCCTCTTTGTGGCCTTGGGCAAAGGTCCCACAATATCCACTCCTATACATTTGAACGGGGGTGTCAATTACAGGCAAAGGGCACAACTTCGCTTTGGTCCTGTCACGGTTATTCCCCTGCCTCTGACACACATCACATTGTTTACGGAACTCCTTGATCTGCTTCCCTATTTCAGGCCAGTAAAAATTTTGTGTGATTCTCTGCTGTGTTTTGTTCACCCCCAAGTGCGCCGCAAACACGTCAGAGTGCCCCCTTTGTAAGATCATGGGGCGATACTTTTCAGGTACCACTAGCTGACTTCTGATCCCATCTCCCCCTTTTGAGACATTCATCAGGGTCTCTCTATATAAAATTCCCTTTTTCTCGTGAAATCTCGCTGGGGTTTCAGGTGTTAGCTGGGTGTCTGTCACCTTTTCAAAACACTTTCGGAGAGTGGCATCTGCCTTTTGCTCTTGGCCAAATTTGCTGTCTGTGGTTAAGGTTTCTGCCACAGCTTCGGGACTACCCTCATCTGCTTCAGCCTCGGGCTCTTCAGTACCCCCCTGAACTGTCCCCGTGGTAGCTTGTGAGCGTGTAATCACTAGCACCCGTTTCACATGTTCAGCCAGGTCATTTCCCACGAGCACGGCTGCTGGCAGAGTCGATGAAATCGCTAGCCGCCAAACTCCCCTCCAGCCTTGAAAGCTCACAGGTACCTCAGCTACTGGCAGTGAGATCACCTGCCCCTCAATCCCTGCCACCTTCAGGCTCTCATTTGGGATTATATGCTTCCTAGGAATAATGTCTGGATGGCACAGGGTCACCTGGGAACAAGTATCCCTTAGCCCCCTATACTGATGGTCAAGTATTCCTACGTCCACCCCAGCGGCCTCAAACAATTGCGAATCTGTCCTAATTAGTAAGCAGCGCTTGACCTCCACAAGAGGACCATTTTCCCCAGCCTGATCAGCAGATGTAACTGGTCCAGAGTGAGTCGCCATGGCAACAGGCTCCCTCAGTGGCAAGGAGCTTTGCTCTGTCTGGACACAGAACACAGCTTTTGGCTTGGTTCCACTCAAATCATGAGGCAAATTTCCCTTTAGCTGCTTTAATTTCTCACACTCTGAGATTAGATGGCCCTTTCCTTGACAGAAATAACATTTTCTGCTGTACTTGGAGTCTTTCTCATCTGTTTTTGGTTTTCCCTCCAAAATCTGAGGTCTTGGTGGTTTCATGTCAGAGGGCTTCCCTTCAACATGGGCCCCTCCCCCTTGCTGGTTTTTCCCTGGTCCCTGAGAGTACCTGCTGTAGGTTTCTTTGGGCTTACCCACAGTTTTCCCCTCAGCACCTAAGGGCTTCCTTATTTGGGAAATAAAATCTGCGATCTCCGCCGCTTCTGTCACAGTTTTCGGTTTCCTCTCTCTCACATGGAACTTTAGTTCCCCATGCAGGACTGAATAAAATTGCTCCAGCGCTATCAGGTCTTTGAGCTGCTGGAAGGTCTCTGTCCCCTCCTGAGACAGCCATTTCTCTAGCAACCTCACCAGTTGGGCCCCCACTTGGGTAAAAGTCTGCTCTGGTTTTTTTGTGAGTGACCTGAATTTTTGCCTCAGCTGTTCAGCATTTATCCCATGCCGGGCAAACACCAGTTTTTTAAACTCAGCGAAGTCTTTCAGCAGTTCCACTGGCATCTCTGCATAGACTTCTGCCAGGCTGCCACTGATTAAAGATCGCATAATGGTCATCTTCTCAGTTTCCCTTACTGAGAAGTCCACAAACGCTCTTTCCATGAGGGAAAAGAACACCTCAGGGCAATCTCCCTTGTTGTACACAGGGAATTTCTTCAAGTCAGTTTTAGGCAGGCTGCCTTCCCCATTCCCTGGGTTCCCCTCATTATTATTGTTATTCCTATTTCTACTCATTATTTCCAGCTTCTTCAGCTCAAACGCCATTCTTTCTAACTCCAACTGTCTCTGTTTCTCTTCCCTTTCCATTTCAAATTGTCTTTGTTTCTCCCTTTCCCTTTCCTCCATTTCCCTCACCCTCAGTTCATGCTGTTGGGCTAGGAGCATTTTTCTGAGTTCTGAGGTCAGTTCTCCCGTGCTCTCATCCTGCACTGAGCCAAATTCCTCCTCAGAACCTTGGTCTCCCTGTGGTTCTCTCACTTCCCCCATTTCTGCCATTTGGCTTCGAGTCAAGGGCATAATCCCCCCAGACCAGGCTGCCTTCAAAAGTCACGCCTCAAAATAAAACGACGACTTTTTTCCTTTTGCCTCAGAAACAGCCTTCTATAGACTGCTGCTGTCCCTCCAGCACCCACTTGCAACTGTTGCCAGACAGAATTCACCCCCTCTGCTAGGCCTCTCAGCAGACAGGCTAGATCACTGTTACTTCACGCAGCTTTGCCTCAGCCCTTTCCCGCCAAAACGGGTTGCCTCAGAGCTCCCTAATCTAGTCCCCCAATCTGAGTTTGCACGTTCTTTCACTAGCCTACCTCCCCGTGAGGTAAGCCTAGAAGATTACCTACATGCCCTCAGATTTTCCCTGACTAGACCCCCCTTGCTCTGGGCACACTAGCCAAGGCTTTGCTGGACCACTGGGCAACTGGACCAGTCGTATCCCACCCGCTGGACACCAATAAATGTAGCAACCCCAGACCTACTGGAGTATCCCACCCTGTAGTTATGCTGCCACCAACCATTCGCTCTACCAAGTCACCCAGACCAGGAATGGATTTTAATAAACAAGAGAACAAGGTTTATTGAAAAAACAAACAGGGTAAATAAAAGGATCAGGTAAATAGGATACTGGAACTTGGTATAGTCCCAATCATACACATACAACAGATTGGTTCCCACGGAACACTTTAAGGTAACGCACAGACCCTGAACTTATCCGTTCTGGCTACCTAGATAGAAACCTGAACCTATCAGGTATGTACTATCTGACGAACAGTTGTACCCAGTCTGACCCACAGACTCCAACTCCACTTCTCCACGTCAGCTCCCTTACGAAGGACTTCCCCCAAATATATACAGTACAGCTCCTCCCCCCTGATGTCCCGCCTTCCACTCCCCATAGGATGGAACTTTCCCTCCAAACCCATGACAGACAGGTACCATCAGTGCTGTATGTGACAGTGCATTTCTCAATAAGGGGCATATTATAAGCTAAGAGAGACTGAAAACCACAGAGACTAGAACAAAGAACGGGACACATTCCTCTACCATGATATAGTCTGACTGTTGTGCTGTCAGAAAACTGGACTGCAGCGCCTGCCGAACCTAATAAAACACATTTTAACATATTTACCTGTTGTTGAGCATGTTTTCAAAGGTCCTTCTTAGAGAGTTTGAATGTATCAAATAGATACATATTACAGTACCATTCCCATAGATACCAGGAACGGAGATTCTCAGAAATTCAGATATTACAGTGTTGGCATCTCATTAAACAGGTTAGACAGCCTTCCTGCTCTCCCTAAAGTCTAAAACTCTTCAGGCCCAATTGCCTGAAAGCCAATTAGTGAAGATGTTGTTCCCTGTGTTCTGGGAGTGAAGGCTATGATCTGAAAAGCCATCATATAAATATTAATACCTTCAACTTGCTGTTCTGACATTTCACCAGACTGAAACAATAGGACTGACATTTTACAGAAGGGAAGCCCTTTTAAGTCCTAAGTTCAGTCGATATATTGGGTCCAGGTCATAAACTAAGTTGACAAGGAAAGCCTATTAGTATTCTTGACTTTTAAACATACTGTAATGTAGAAAGAAATCTACAGAAGTTCTGAGAGATGTTTACCCACGTTATAAACTTGTTGTCTGTACAGTACAGTCAAAGGGCTAAATCCAAGGTAGCAGACCAAGGGAAAACAAGGAGACCTAAGTTCAATTGTGATTAACACATTTTGTTCCTTTTCATGAGCCTACTCAAGGTAGGATTGATACTGGATTTAGCCAAATGCTAACCTAATATCATTCACAAAACTATTATCTGGTGGTTTATCTTTACTATCTCAGCTAAAGATGCTAAAATTTGTATTATTTAAAATTAATGCAACTGTTTGGTGGTCTGCGGCACTATTGTTCAAAGTATGCACATGTCTTTCAGTTTCTAACAAAGACTCCCAAGCACTAGGTTCTTGTTTCACTCATTTTTCTTTTCAACTATGTGCAAATAAATACGTGCAATTTAAAACGTGTATCTTGGAACATGCATAAAACCATGATTTACTCAAGGGACAGAATGTATAAAAATATTTACATTAAGAAAAATACATGTGAAGATAAGAACTAGGAAATTGTATTAAAAATATACTTAGTTCCTGTACAAGAACGAAAAACAGAGTCTCATGACTGAAAATGAGACATGGACGTGAAGGAAATGCAAATGGGAATTTGGGGAAACAGCAAAATCAAGACATCAATAGTTTGATATTACTATATTAGTTTTTTCTCAGCCATGACTCCTGAGACTTTTTCCATCAGAGGATCTGGACACTCTTGAGTATCATGGAGGAAATATGTTGTATAATGAACAACAGACCCTCTCCATAACTCCACAAGTTGAATTTACTCAGTTTCACAGCTTGAAAAGTGTTTTTTTTTCAACTTAGAATCTAAAATACCCTGTTTCCCTGAAAATAAGATCTAACCTGAAAATAAGCCCTAGTATGATTTTTTTGTAAGGGACGTGGTGGGTAAGGGACGTGGTAGCGCTGCGGGCTAAACCGCAGAAGCCTGTGCTGCAGGGTCGGAAGACCAAGCAGTCATAAGATCGAATCCACGCGACGGAGTGAGCGCCCGTCGCTTGTCCCAGCTCACGCCAACCTAGCGGTTCGAAAGCATGCAAATGCGAGTAGATTAATAGGGACCACCTCGGTGTGAAGGTAACCGCGTTCCGTGTCTAAGTCGCACTGGCCATGTGACCACGGAAGATTGTCTTCGGACAAACGCTGGCTCTATGGCTTGGAAATGGGGGATGAGCCCTGCCCCCTAGAGTCGAACACAACTGGACAAAAATTTTCAAGGGGAACCTTTACCTTTACCTATGATTTTTTTAGGATGCTCGTAATATAAGCCCTACCCCCAAAATAAGCCCCAGTTAAGTGTAACCCCACCCTCCACCATTGTGCAGCATTGTGTAGCAACCAGAAGAAGATGACATGACTGTATTTGAATAAATGTAGATTGTTGTACATGAAAAAAATACAACATCCCCTGAAAATAAACCCTAATACGGTGTTTGGTGCAAAAATTAATATAAGACCTTGTCTTGTTTTTGGGGAACACGGTAGCTATCACGCTTTGAAGTTAGGATTTTAAGCAAAGTCTAGTGTGTTTCTTACAATTTAGGAGGTTCTTCCTACTGGCTATAATGTGGAATTAATCATTGGACACAGCTCTGGAGCTCCAGCAACATCTAGGGCAGCAGCCATTACCATATGGCTGCTCCACTCTCCTAGCAGTGCTTCTTTGGCCTGCCAAGTCACTACCAAGCTGCAAACAGGCGTCCCAAGTAAGTTTTGGGACTCATGATTATACCTTGCCAAAACTGGATTGAATTTGCAGGTATAGTAGCCCCTATTGAGAGGATGACACCTTTCAGATTTCACATAAACGGGTTACAGAGTGTTAGTGCTAAGATACCATTGAGGTTTTATTAAAAGGCAATGGGAACCATTTCTACAACCAATGGTGTGAAATGTCCTTGCCTTGGAATCCGGATGGACTATGACAATTATGTAATTTCAGTGCCAAATTAAAACCTGACTCTCTCCCTCTCTGTGTGTATTTGCAAATTCTTCTTGCAATTACAGTCAACTCTCGACTTACCAACTTAATCCATTCCGGAAGGAGGTTTGTGAGTCAAAAACTTCGTAAGTCGAATCAGCATTTCCCATAGGAATGCACTGAAAACCAGTTAATCCGTTCCGGCTGTTTTTGGTTCTTAGGTCGAGGGGCGGTTTGTAAGCCGAAGCATTAATTCCCATAGGAACTAATGCAAAGCCAGTTAATCCATTCCTACCACTAGGGGCAGAATGTTTTCTTTTTTTCCTTTTAACCTAAGATGACTTAGGTTAAAAAAAAGGAAAGAAAAGAGGGAGGGAAGGAGAGAAAAGACAGCTTTTCAACCTTCTGGGAAAAACAAAGCACCTTTCAGACAACAGATCACCTTGAAAAGCACCTTTTTTTTTATCAAGACAAGCCAATACAAGCACCTTTTGGGGAAAGGGGGGCAGCAAAGGAGGGAGGGAACAACTTTTAAAAATCCAAAAATCAATTTTTTAAAAAAAGCCAAAAAATAAAAATACAGTCCGAAGACTGTCTCCAAATCACTCTCAAAACGCTGGGAAGAGCGAGGAAGCAGACAGGTACCCTCTTCACTGGCCAATGGTTAACTGAAAGTTCAAATTTTGCGCTTTCCCTGCCTCCCGCGCATTTTTTCAGTTCCTAACTCAAATCTAAGTTTGCAAGTCGAGTCAATATTTTTCTATCAGAGCAGTTTGTAAGTTGAAATGTTTGTAACTAGGGCCGTTTGTAAGTCAAGGGTTGACTGTAGTTCACCTAATGAATGCAATTAATAATGTTCTTGAGTGTATATATGTTTAAATGCATTTCTTGATCAAAGAACTGAATGTCAATATTTGTTTCTGTAGCACTTTAGAAAATAAAAAATTGGTTAGTCCAAATAAAAATACCAAACAAACAGATCCTCCATCCCTTCGTGCGTCCTCCATTATAGGTTACTGATGGACCAGTTGGTACCTCGAAGACAAAGTGATCCGCAACTCTGCTTGAGCCAGCAGCCTCCAGCTGGAATGGGGAATTAACCAATGGCCACAACCACAGGTGCTCCAGAGTTGTCCTGGGCAACAGCCATTGCCATGTAGAACTTAGTTCAAATGTCTGTGATTTTTTTTTAATTCTTTAACTTCATTCACATTTTTTTTCAAAATTCTGTAGATTTTGTTCCCTTTTATTCCCTTAAACTTCTATGGTAGCCAAATCTGAAAAAATACAGATTTATTATTATTTTTATTAATTTTTTACATCTATATCATACTTTACATCCAAAGAGCCCAAGGCAGAGGACTTCCGGCTTGACGTTGCGACGAGACAGCAGCAGGAGGACAGAGCTCTGTCCCCTGGGCTGAATTCTGACCCGTTTTGGGACACCGTAGGGTGTCGGAACCACCCTGGAGGGGTGGTGAACTGGGGGAGAAAGCCTGTTGATCATGGGGGGCGTCGGCCACCCCGGTTCGATCCAGGAAACTCCCTAATCAGCCAACGGCCAGAAATAAGCAGCTTCGACGAGCTTCCAAGTCGCTGGCAGCCAGCTGAGAGAAGCAAGGAACAGCACCTGGCATCGCTGTTTTTCCATCGAGTGAGAATCTTTTTACAACTAATTGCCTACGTACCCCTACATATGGAAAAAAAGAATTGCTATCTTATCTCAGTAACTTTTTAAAGCGGCAGAAAATTTGGTGAGAGGGATAGCTGAAGAAAGTAACTTTTTAAAATTATACTTTAAGAATATTTACAACCTGGCGTTATAAGCTTAAGAGACCTTCCTGCAAATTAAGTGCGGACATTGTTTTGACTATCCAGAGCATTTGGAATGATTCCCAGAACATGTGACCTTGAATATACTGTTGTTGCTTAAGTCTGAAAAACTGTTTATTTCCTCATGAGCTTCTGGCTGGAATTAACCCTATTAAGTGGACTTTTCAAAAACTGTTCCTTGGGTCGAATTTGGTTCAACTTTACATAGCCAAAGCGGAACTCTTGAAATGACTCTGGAAATCTGGAATATCTGTTTATAAGCATCTAGGCAGCAGAAACAGAATGGCACAACAAGGACAATTTTGGAATGAAATAAATTCTATGCTTCAAAAAATATTAACGACTGTGAGATCTCATTATGAAGAGACAAAATTATCCAATCAACATCAGAAGGACTATAGTCCACAAGCAACTGAAAACAACAAGGAAGGAAATGGGAGTATCACAGATGATGTATGCCAAACCAAGCAGCAGCTTGAGAAAGTTAATCTAAGAGAAACATCAGTCTTGGACCAGAGGAGAGTACCAAGGGAAGACAAAGGGAAAAAAACAGCAAAGTTAATCAAAAAAAGCCTGGAAGACTCATTGAAGACAGACCAAGTACAAAAAATGGACAAAAATCAGATCTACAAAATGGTTTCAGAGGACATGAAAGATGACAGCATGTTTAGAGATATAGCAGGGAATGAAAAAAGAGGAACCAGAGAGGGAATTACCTAGAAAGATGAAAAAAGGGAAAACAAGGAAGGGCCCCTTAATATTGGAAACATGTTTATATTTATCATTTGGATCTGTAAAATGGTATATTCTATATATTAAAAGGAGAACTAAATTGAAATAAGGGAGCCCGAATCAGGGTAAAGATGTAATATGGTGACTTTTTATTTTAGGCAGACTAAACTAGATATAAAGCTGGGTCATGGATCTGGAACCACTTTCAATAAGAATGTTATTAGAAGATCTTGAGAACTTTATATAATATGAGAGTAATATTATGATAGTAGCTATATTATATACTAAAATCTGTATATGAATGGTTTGAAAGAAGGTCGGCATTTGGGGGGGATAATCGAGAAGACACTGAGATGTAAAAAACAAATAATTGTAAGTAAGTATGTAACACGATGTCTGATAAGCACAAACAATGTAGATAGATTGGAAAATTAATAAAAAAATGTTTACAAAAAAACAAACAAACAAAGAGCCCAAGGCAGCATACACAACTTCCATCCTACCCATTTTACCTACACAACATCAGGCCATCAGATGCAACTTGTCCAAGGTCCCTTAGTGTTCTTCATGGCTGCGTGGGGATTTGAACCAAGAGTCCTGGTCTAACACCCTTCTATACACCATCAATGTAACTCATTCTAGATGGAAACATTAGAATACAGTAGTGCCTCACAAGACGAATTTAATTCGTTCCGCGGTTAATGTTGTCTTGCGAAAAATTCATCTTGTGAAACATGTTTTCCCATAGGAATGCATTGAAATCTAATTAATGCGTTCCTATGGGCAAAAAATTCAGAACAAATTCAAATTTGGTTTACAAAGGGTTTATTAAGTGCTCTTTAAAGCCATACATATTGTGCAGATGATTTCAAAAATTTCAATCAAAAAACTTTAACTTTTTAAACATTATAGAAAAACATTTAAAAATCAGCAAACATGAGGCAGGAACAAAAAACGGAAAACATTTGTCTTGCAAAGCATGGCCATAGGAACATTCCTCTTGCGAGTCATCAACCCCATTGCCAAAACCATTTGTCTTGCGAGTTTTTTGTCCTGCGAGCCATTTGTCTTGCGAGGCACCACTGCACTAATTTCTTATTGAGAAAGACTGTGATGTTTCCTTCTCTGGAGGAGGGGAGGGAACATGTGGAGCTTCTGATGTTGTTGCATTATAACACTCATCAGCCCTTGCTCACATTGTGAAGTTAAAGGAGGTGCAGTTCAACAGCAAATGGAGGACCTCAAGTTGTTTACTGCTACTTTATGGCAGGACAGGCAAAGTGTGATCCTCCTGATGTTGCTGATCTGCAACTCCCAGCATTCCTCCCCACTGGCCATGCTGGCTAAGGCTGATGTGGTTGTAGTATAATGAATTTTAAATCGGTAACCAAAGATTGGAGCGGGGGGAGGGGCAACTCCAGTTGCTGAAATCAGTATGAGCAGGAGGAGGACTTGATCTTTATTCTATCTTCTTTTAATTTGTTAATGTTTGGAACTTTGACATTTTTAAGGTTGTTTGTTGATGGAACTTGAACCTTTAAATGTTTTTTTTCTTGCTTACCCAGAAGTATAATATTCAAATAATTATGATGATGCACTTCTTGTTTTCCTACCATTGCTGGTGCCTGGGGATGGCCCAAAGGATCTAGCTTGAAATAATAATAGTAGTTATATGCCGTCAAGTCAGAATTGACTTAGAGTAAGCTTTCAAGGTGAGAGATATTTAAGAAGTAGTTTTATCATTACCACTGTCTCCCAGTGAGTTCCTATGGTCAAGTAATAATAATAATACAATAATATAATACTATATAATAATAATATAAAATGTGTATAATAAAAAAAATAATCAGTCATTACCATCATCATCATTTTCCCTTTACTTCTACAAAGGGATTTGGAAAAGGGACAAAAAAGCTTTCTTCACAGATAAATTGGTTTAGAATTGGGACACCTATACTTTTTGTATTACAGTCACTATCATCCACTTCCATTTTGTCTCATCATCCTGCAGTCACTTCTGCAGCAATTTCAGTCAATAAGAAGAGCTTTTTAGTGTGCCTATAGACTGCTGCTTCAGCCTGGTGGCATCCTGTAATAGGAGGATGCTTTTAGCATGGGCTTCAAAGAATTCTACCATTCCCACCGTCCGTTGCAATTGGCCAATTTACAGAAATTGCCCTATAGGGAGAAAAAGAATGAAAAGAATATGGAAGTTTTTTAAAAAAAAAAATACCTACAAAATCACAAGCACTGTGTGGGGGTGAGGGGCAAGATCTCTTAACAGTAGAAGTCTTCTGAACCTTTCTCTGATTGGTCCAATATCCATATCTGTGGAATGTAGAATGATACTGAAAGAACATGACCACTAGCTATAAAGGCTAAAGAACAAAACCAGATACTCAACATCCATCCATCCATCCAGCCAGCCATCCAGTCATCCAGTCATCCAGCCATCCAGCCAGCCAGCCATCCATCCATCCATCCATCCATCCATCCATCCATCCAGCCAGCCAGCCAGCCAGCCAGCCAGCCAGCCAGCCAGCCAGCCAGCCAGCCAGCCAGCCAGCCAGCCAGCCAGCCAGCCAGCCAGCCAGCCAGCCAGCCAGCCATCTTTCTTTCTTTCTTTCTTTCTTTCTTTCTTTCTTTCTTTCTTTCTTTCTTTCTTTCTTTCTTTCTTTCTTTCTTTCTTTCTTTCTTTCTTTCTTTCTTTGCCTTTAATTTATTGTTTTCACAGTCATTATTATTTTCACTGTTACCTTGTGTCATGATGATGAGATATGTTGTCAGGGAAATGTAAAATGGAGTCAGACAGGTTCTGTGTGAAGATTATTTGAGAGACATTGGAATGTGTTTTTCTAAGTGCTATGAGAGTGTTTTCCTGAAGACCGTGCAGCCTGATTCGAGATAAAGATGAAGGCCAAATTGAGAGCCCGTGGAAAACTCAACATTCCAAGCTAGTTGGAGAAGAGATAAACAACATTTGGACTCTCATGGAAATAAGGGGAGGAGAGAGGTGGTACAGGCTCTTAAGGTTAATTGGTTAACATCCAGAAAGGCCAAGAAGAAGGGAGGAGTTTGGGAAGGTAGAAAATGTGTGATGGGTTATGTGAAAGTAACTGAAAGTAACAGTATGTGATTCTGATGGTTCGTGGGTAGTTCTGATCTGAATTCAATTCCATGAAGGAGAGAGGATCTAAGTAAAGGGGGAAGAAGGAGGTGGGGCTAGCCCACTATAGCCCGCTTTAGTTCATCTTATTAGTGTTTATTATTTTTAATGGGAAATAGTTATTTTATTTAACTGCAATGATCTTTGAATATGTTCTTGATGCTAATGCTTGCGAAATATAAACTGATTTCTAATGAAACTCTATTTTTCTAATAAAAATTAATTATAAAAATTCTATAAAAGGACTAGTCTCTTGAACAGTAGGGTTTGGCTAAATCCAGGAAGTGGAGAGGGCCACAAAATAGCTATCTTTTAAGAGTCCTACCTAACTGAACTGCTGTGAGTTCTAAGGAATCACAAAGCCATGTGTATGTACTTGCAAAGTACTGGGTAAGAGTAAAGTGTTCTTTTAAGGTCAACGTTCTTCAAAGGGCTTACGCTACACACTGCTGAGGTCCTGGGACTTGCCCCAGCACAAAGGTGGTAGGTAAGTGGCCTGTCAAACTCTCTGACCGAATGCCAGTGGCCCTTTAGGGAGTCTGGTGCATCACACCTTGTAATTATTATTTTCACTCTTTTCTTGTAATATTAATCAACAACTTTAGCCTTGGTCAAGATTAGGTTTAGAAGGTGACGCCTTCAGGCATTACAGCAGATTGTTAGTTATTTAATTGGTTAGCACTGCATTTTTAGTGCCAGGAATAGGAGAATTGCTTATGAATGTTTCTGCTCTGATAAAATAACTAGACTGATTTTGGGCATTTTGCAACTTGACAGGTGGGTGGGAGGTGCCATCTGCTGCTTCAACTCAGGCAACAAGATATCTTGAGTTGGCTCCAGTTTTGACATACGTGCTGTATTTGCCGGCGTACAAGACGACTGGGCGTATTAGACGACCCCCCAACATTTCCACTCAAAATATAGAGTTCATGGCCGGTGACAAGGAGGGCGAGAAGGAAAGGAAAGGGAAGCGAGCGGGCGGGCAGGCAGCGGCGGAGGAGGAAGTGGAGGGGAAGGAGAAGCAGCTCTCCGGTGGCGCGCGGGCAAGCGGGCTCAGCTGCGAGGGCAAGAAGGAAAGGGAAGTGGGCGGCAGAGGAGGAGGAGGAGGGGAAGGAGAAGCAGTTCTCCGGTGGCACGCGGGCAAGCGGGCTCAGCGGTGCGGGGCGGCAGGCTCAGGCCACTCAGCCATGGCCGGCTCTGCTTCCCTCCCTCCCTCCGTCCAGACCGACTGCCTGCCTGCCCGACTGCCTTCCTCTCCAGCCGGCGCGGCCCCGTGTCACTCACTCAACGGTGGTGGCGGCGATGGCAGCTCCTTCCTGGCCCAAATGAAGTGCACCAGCGTACAAGACAACCCCCCCCCCCCAAATTGGAGGCATGTTTTTTGGGCCAAAAAAGTTGTCTTGTATGCCAGCAAATACGGTACTTGTTTCTGAGCATTCACCACAGCAAACATTTCCTGTGCCAATCAAGTACATTTGAGAATGAGGGAAATCTGGGGGTGGAAGAGTGTCCTTGGGCAGTCCACAACCCATTATTTGTGGTCAGCATCCAATTGAAGAAGTGACTGAAGATGTTGTAAAGGAATGCACTGAAGTTCTTAAGTTCAACCCATCACTCTGTGACAAAGATGGATCCCAGGGCTCCTTAGACCTTCCCCATACCCTCAACATTTATGTTTTCTTTACTTTCTTTTTTTGTGGATGAAAAAGTCCTCTTGTGCTCAAGGGCCTACATTCAATTTTCTTTGTTAAATTTGCCACTAGAAGGCACAAGGGATCTTTTTCAGGAAACTACTACTACAACAAATTCCTGTATGAAAAATGGGGCTTAGGGATTGCAAGTAGAGATGGATACAAACCATGTTTCCCCGTTCAGTTCAGTTTGTTTATCTGCTGAACAGCTGATCTGCAGTTTAGCGCCCATCCCCTTCAGGCACTGCCTTTAAGTGTCCCCCCGAGGAGAGGGGGTCCTGATCAGCTGTCTGACTGGGAAATGAACTGCGCCAAACTGCTGAACTGGCAGTCTGTGCTCATCTCTAGTTACAGCTCACAAACCCAAACACCACACCTGTAGGTTTTGTCCCTCTAGTGAAGTGCTTGGCTTTCCCTGCCTTTACTTCCTGTTGTTGATTTGCTGGAATGTGGGAGGGACAAGGAGAAATATTTCCTGGTGCTTCCTGGGACTTGTAGTCATACTGCTCATTCGACTACATAGTGAATGTCTCCCAAAGAACCTCAGCCCACACCTGCACTATGAATGTCTTGTTGACTGTTGCCAAACTTCTCTTGAACCATTAGTGAATGAACAGATAGAGACTGTGAATGCTAATGTCAAGGATATGAATGTCTTGCTGTTCGTGAATGGCTAAGAAAAGAATAGTTTTCCCCACCCTTTACAGCAAGATTTCTCTATGCAATAGATTCCCCCCCCCCTTTGGCTATATTGTGGTCATTTCCCCCGCTCAGAAGAAGCACCAGTTTGTGCAAAATGATTCAAATCTCTATCCAAAATGGCAACTTACTTGCACAAGATCCCCAGAAAGACCATTGAGCGATGCTTAACTTGGAATTTCCTCCACAAAAGTACAGGTGGGGAAAGAGAAATGGGGTCAGAATAAGACCAGACATTCATTTTCAAAGAAAGCCCCCCAAAAAATCTTGCTTAGTATAGGGCGAAGTATCAGCAAGAAGTCTTGGTACAGTAAGACCTGGAACTTTGCCAATAATGAGATTTTTTAAAATATTCTTCACATCCCTTGCCAAAGCTACCCACCCATGAGGTAACAAGGAGTATGCAAAACAATTATTATTTTTCTGTTATTTCATAAGCCCATTCTTCTGTTGTTGTCATTATTAAAAGACAAACTGATTTTATATGTTATATATTCTTTAAACATTGTGGGTTTTTTTGCTTTTGCTTTTTTTGTTTGCTTTGCTTTGGAGTAGTATTTTATGCTACTCCACATAGTATTTTATGCTACTCCACATGGGGCAATCTCACACTTACTTTTAATAAGTGACACATTTAATAAAGTAGCATGTCAAAGAGAAATCTAGCTTAGGACCCCTCTGCCTGCTAGCATCTTAAGGGTAGGGAGCCTCTTTTTTTGGCATGAGTAAGGGAAGCATTCAATGTTGTCTTGTGGTGGATATGAGACATGAGGCAAAGACAAACTGCCTCGGTATGAGCAGGATTTTGGAAAGTGGAGAAGACTTGATGCTTCCATCAAGTTAACCAGATACGTAGGCTTGGATTAAGACATGGTGAACTCCTAAGTTCTGTCAGATTCGACAGGTCCCACGGCACTACTCTCATTCCCACTTCCCCTGTACTTAATAGGTGTAGGTACTTAACACTTTATGTCCAGACTCTAGATCTGAAGTCAAAAAATGTAGTATCTTTTGTGTAAATCCAGCACTGCATCAATGAGAGGGACGGACCTAAGCTATTGTGTACAGTGGTGCCTTGACTTACAAACATCCCTACTTATGAAAATTTCGAGCTTCCACTTACGAACACAAAAAGGCAGGGGGAAAGGGCGGGAAATTGAAACTGTTGGTGTCGAAGTGGCTGCTTCTTCACCCCAACGGTTAGGAAAAGGGAGGCTCAGCCTCCTCGGCTTCCAACATCACCCTGGCCACCATGCTGGGTGCCGATGCTTTGGAAGCCCGGGAAGCTGGCACCCGGGTGTCAGCTTCTCAGGCTTCCAAAGCCTCCCTGACTGCTGCACCGGATGTCAGCTTCCAACACCGCCTCAACCGCCACGTCAGGTGCTGGTGCTTTGGAATCCCAGACCCCTTGGTGCCCCTCGTATCCCCTCTGTCTGCTCTCTTCTAAACGACTCTCCCCCACCCTCCCACCCATACCCCTGCATGCACCCCAACCTGTGCTCATCCCCCAACCCCATCTTCCCCTCCTCCAAGAGGTGTCCTTCGTCTCTTGCCAGCAGCCTCCCACTTCAGCCCCCAACGTGGTACGGCCTCCTCCCCCTTGGCCCAGCTGGTACTTGGGTGCTAGCTTCCCAGGCTTCCAAAAACTGCGCTGACCGTCGCGCTGGGTGCCAGCTTCCTGGGCTTCCAAAGCCCCGGCGCTCAGCAGTCGGGGCGACTTTGGAAGCCCAGGGAGCTGGCACCCAGTGTGGCGGTTGGGACGGCTTCCAAAGCTGCCCTGACCACCGCACTGGATGCCTATGCTTTGGAAGCCCAGGAAGCCTCCGCAGTGGCAGCTGGAGCCCTCGCCGGGCAGCGGCAGTTGGAGTCCAAGAGGCCTCCTGGCGGCAGCGGTCACGGTGGTGGAGGTAAAGTGCTGCTTTTTCCTTTTTAAAAACTGTTTCCGTGGCTTTTGCAGGGTGGGATTGGGCTGGTAGGGTTACGTTTATGTTTATGTTTTAAATTTTTTTGTTTTTTGCAGCCCCAGGTGCTTGCAGTGTTTTACTTTTAAATTTTTTGTGTGACGTTTTTCTTCAGCCGGAATGGATTACTTGGTTTTCAATGCATTCCTATGGGAAATGGTGCTCCGACTTACAAAAATTTCGAGTTATGGCCACCGTTCCAATACGGATTAATTTCTTAAGTCGAGGCACCACTGTACTTTATTGAAGCAATTGCCCCAAAGCCTACTGTCTGAGCTGCTCTCAGAAGCACCAGAGAAGCTGTATAATAGGAGGACATGGGAGATCCAGATTCAAGTGCCTTAGAGCTGTCAAACTGATCGGGTGACCTTGGTCCAGTCACTCTCACAGCTTGACTGACCTCAGAGGTTTATTAAGAAGAGAGGAGCGAGAGGAGAACAATGTCAGACATTGAAGAAACCACACAAGCAAAGTTTTCCCAATCTCTTTTCAATCACTTCATGGTTTCATTCTTGAGCTCAGTGGATGATCTGGCGGCGGGGGTGGTGGTGGTGAAACCCACCCCTCAGACGGCTTCCTCTGAATTCCATAGCCAATGCTGCTGTCCTATTTGAATAATTTATTATGATATATTACAATTCAGTTTTTCTGACACAATTCCACACCTCTGTGCTTATAATTTAAGCAATGCATCCAACATCCATATTTATATACCACTGCTTGCCTAGCTAGAAATGCTAACCAGCATATCATTTTTCAGTTGTTTCACATTAGGAGTCAGTATAAATTTCCATTATCAGTGACAATACACAGTTTCTCAGACACAACCTTCAAACCCCTCTCTGTTGACTGGAGTAATTTCTGATTGGACTTCTTTTAGCTTATTATACTGTATATCCACACTCTTCATCAAGTAAATCTTTACCCAAGGTATCACTGAAGTGTTAAAAATCAGAAAAGATGATTGGCCTTTAATTCATAGGTATGCATGCAATCTTTCTGCATATATCAAAAGACAGCAAAAGATACTTAGACTGGTAGTAACCTAGCAATTTATTTTATTATTATTATTATTATTATTTCTTTCAGATGTCCTGAGCAAGTGATTATCCTAACAAGCTCTGTTTTTATCATAAGTTTAAGCAATCACAGGTTTTCTCCAAGAAATCCTGGATTTTCCCAACAGTTTTCTTTATGGTCTGACCTGGCCCATATTGCCCCTGTACAGGCATCAGTGGAACAAAGCAGCAACAATTATACAGTAGGGATGTGGAACCTTCACATCTCTGAAGCTGTGTCACCATTCCCACTTCAGGAATGTTTTTAAGGAAAGAGTCTCAAAGGGGAGCCTTTTCTCTCTATAGAGAAATGTTACCTGAGATCTAGGGTTCTAAATTGCATGGCTTAGCCAACATGGTTACAGAAGGCTCCCAACTGCACAAGTTATTCCTCATTATGGAAGGAAGCATGAGAGGAAGCATGCAGTTTATTGTTCAAGGTGGGAGGCCCATACTAACATTTTGGGATGAGGCATTCTCCTCATTAGGCTCATTAGACTGCCCTGGATCAATGCTAAATATCCATCATTGCTGCCTCCATGTTCATGTTTTGTTTCAGTACTGCATGAATAGGGTTGTTTACTCTGAAATAAGTGATTGATGCAAAGAGAACTTACCTTAAAATATGGAAAGAATAATTATTACCTGCTAGAATGCAGGAAGCTGCTTCTATGAAGAACAAATACAACATGCTGAATTTATCCATATTGACACTGGTAAGATGGTCCAGAATATCATCTTATCAGTGGTCACTTATAGATGTTTTTAGCATGACCATCATATTCATTTTTCTCAAAAAATAATGTGGTAATCTGTTGTTTTCTCTCCTAATGCTTTTCTTCATTCGTTAGTTGAATCATATGTTTATCACATCTATTCCATTATCAATATCTTTGTGCTCATTCTATGTACTGCAACACGTTTGCATCAAGTACAGACTCAGCTGTGATCTTTATCCAGTTCCAGGTCTCTAGTGAATTCACAGGTATGGTACTATGAAACCTCCTTGACACATTTCTATCATCTATTTTAACAGCCATCTTTTAAAAAATGTTAGGTGTACACATCCAAATTCTGATTTATGAAATGATTTGTCTTGAGCCACAATAGTTTACTATGGCAGACTGGTTTGTCAAATGGCATTGTTCCACTTTCTCACTATAAGGTAATAACAGAATTGCATTGGCATAGTCTTTGCTCTATTAGTCCTGTGCTACTTAAGAAGTGGTTTTGAGAGGCTAGTGGTTCTTAGGGATTCTGTAAAAGTTGGTCAGCTGTATCATTCTGGAAGCTTCAGGATTCTAGCCCATTTGTCTTTAAGTGAATTGACCTGATTCTCCTTTTGTGGACTGATGCACCATTTGGGATGCATAGAGGGTTGTGGAACTAGGGTTCCTAGGGTCAAAGTGCCATGATATTTTAACTAACAGGGATAATGGCATCATCTGCCGTCTCTCTCAAGCTTCCCCTTCTCCTCTGAGCCGAGCTGCAACCCTAACAATATTAGGAGACAAAAAAGAAAGAAATTTCCCTAGCCACAAAATATTGTTGTGAGTCGCCTGTCTCTGTAATTATATAAAGTATTTTGTGAGAGGTGTGATCTTCAATAGACAACTGAGACCCATAAACTTTACACATGAACTTGGCAAACATTCCTCCACTGGTTTGTTGCAATGTTGTCTGAATGTCAAGCGTTTCCTGGGTGCTGCAGCTGTGGAAACTATCAGGATAAGGCTTTGTATTTCAGAGTTTACTGCTAAACTACTGGGGGTGCAGCTATCCTTGTGGCGGGGGAAGATATTCTACACTTGTAAGTGGAGGATGAAACAAAGAGAAAAGATACCAGCAGTTGGATGAAATTGGGATCTCATCTATTAAGAAGATAGAACTGGGAGGAAATGTCAGCTTGGGTACTTTAACACAGGAAAACATGTGACTGGCTTATCATAACAGATGGGTGAGTTAACCTGGCAGAGAGAGAGAGAGAGAGAGAGAGAGAGACTCAACTTACAATTCCTCCCCTAGTCTCCATCAGTTTGACATGAAGTCATTCTCAATTTGTAAGAGACCTGCCCATGTCACCTTGTTAAGATTCAGGATATGTATGCTAGGATGGTCCCATGTGTGGTTTCAAACCTATGGGCTCTATTGCTCTAATCAGCAATCTGGAATTGCCAATCTCAGGGTGCCATCCCATAACGATTTACCCAGAAATACTTTCCAGCTGAATGTTTTAAAATTCACCCAACACATGTAGCCAAATTGTCCAAAATTCTCCAATATGTAATGGTGCCCATCCTTTCAATATAGAGTTGATGTAGTAGCCAGATGGTTTCCTGAACACTCTGGGGGATTATATGTCTGATATGGTTGGCACTCCTGTCAAAACTCAGATCACCCTATGGAATAGGGAGATGACCCGGGCGGTTGACACTAAGCGCCCTCTCCTTGCATGCAGAGCCCAGACAGCTCCTTGGTATACATCTGAAGTGCAAGTGATGAAGCGAGAGGGGAGACGGCTGGAGCACAGGTGGAGGAAATCCCACTGGGAGTCCGATCAAATACGACTTAGAGCCCATTATCGGGCCTATTCCGTGGCAGTACAGCTGGTGAAATGGCACTATTTCGCCATCCCTATTGCTTCCTCAGAATGTCATCCAGCAGAGCTGTTTTGGGTGGTCCAGGATCTTCTTCAACTGGGAACTCCGGTGGAGGTCCCAGACTGCTCATCAGCTCACTGTGATGAATTTGCCATTCATTTTGAGTGGGAAATTGCTCAGATTCGTAGTGGGTTGGACTCCACGGGGCTGCCTTTGAAGAGGGTCCAGCAACTGCAACTGGTTCAGAATCAAGCGGCATGGCAGGTGAGTGGTGGGGATGCTAGGGAACACATCAGACTGATTCTGTTGAAATTACATTGGCTACCAAATCACTGCCTGGGCCCAATTCAAAGTGCTTGTTTTGATGTATAAAGCCCTAAATGGCTTGGGCCCTGGATACCTGAAGGACCACTTCCTTCCATATGAACCTACCCAGCAATTAAGATCTAGCCAGGGGAACCTCCTGAAAGAGCCATCCCTCAAGGAGGTAAGAGGGATGGCTTGTAGACAAAGGGCCTTTGCGGCAGCTGCCCCCAGACTATGGAATGCCCTCCTGAGGGAGATTCATCTGGCGCCGATGTTGATGTTGTTTCAGCACAAGGTCAAAAACTTCATGTTCCAGAGGGTTTCTAATTGAAATATTATCAACTGTGGGTCCTGATGGCAATTTTTACAGCAATGTATTTTTAATTGTATTTTAATTGTTTTATCTTTTTATTGTTTTCAAATTGCTGTAAGCCTCCCAGAGACCTTTGGGTAGTGTGGATGGTATATAAGTTAAACAAACAAACAAACAAAATATGTCAAGCCAATGTCAGACCGCAAAGTGCCTACTCAGCAACCAGAAGACCAATACTGCAGATAGGTTAGGAAGGATTGATAAGAACCACAAGGGACATCTGGGGACAGACAAATAACCTGATGGAGTAGGTTAGATTGTCTCCTAAAGGGTACAAAGCAGGTTAGCCTTGATATGTATGCTCTCTATTCAAGTACAGAGTGGTTCTGCTGTAGATGACAGTCTTGCTCCTAAACTGCCTTCTCCTTTTTCATGAACACACAGTTCTCCCTTCAGACCATCTGCTAAACATGTGGAGGTGGAGCTGTGGAGGAGAGTGATGTTGAAAGTGGGACACAAAATTGCAAGGTGGTAGGAATATTAAATTAGTAATCAAGACTGGTAACTGTGAAATATTACAATACAGACGGATCACATACTAACACTGTTCTCAAATGTGAAACCTACTGATTCTAGCTAGGGATATATGCGTAGGGAGGGAGAATTAAGAATGGATCCATTCTTTCACCCTTCCTGATGTGTACCCATAACAGGACACTGTCCTTCTCTCCCTCTTTTTTTCAAACTTTTGCTCCACTTATATTTTTTTTCTGGAGCAAATATTGAAGCTGTTTTGTATTTGTGTGTCTAAGAATCATCTCCAAGATCCACTGATAGGCTGGGAAACTACAGAGGCTGAGATGCTCTGAGATACTAAGCTTACTCCGTTTTTACAGAAAAGCACCAGCATGTGACTGAGTCATTACCAAAGCTATTATTCCACAACTACAAATCAGTCTGCAGGCATCTAAAGGGAACAAGGAAACTGCAGGAGAGCAAGTAAAGAACCTGCGCTCCATTGCCTGAAGTACATGTGAAAACAAGGAGCACGAATGAGGTTTCACAGGATGTGCGTTTACATTTTATTCACCATTTCTTTCACACCAGAGACTCAGGCAATACTAGCAAGACACGTTATTGCTTCTTCAATATTAAAATCCACTCATTATTCCTCATCATGTACAACCCCTGAGGTTGGCAACTCGAATGAGCTGCCCTTGGAATTCTGAGGGCGCTTATATTTGAAAAAGGTCTCCGTTTTCCAGGCTGAATTAAAATGCCCTTCTCTGCTTTAATAGAACACTTTAATACAACACTTGTCTCCCATTGCAGAGATTTTCAAGCGGCTGAAGTTAAATTAGGGATAGCATTGCCGCTGCCTCCTCCACGACCTGTGACTGAACAAGGGCACCCAGATTGGTTCCTGAATCACCCTGTGCCCTTCTGGAGACACTCCAACCCAATCCTTCTCTTGGTTCAGGATAGCACATGTGTATTTCCAGCTGTCTATGAAATCCCCTTTTCCCCACAAATGAGGAAACACAAATAGTAAGGCAAGGTCATAAACTGAATGGGGCAGGCAGCACAAGAATTCCTTCGGCAAGGGCAGCCGCTATTCCAAAGCTGGGCATTCTGTTTTATTTTTATGTTTATAATTACCATTCTTTTCTTTTTTCAGTTGCCAGGAGAAAGCCTGGAGTGGAAGTAATTAATCAAAAGACTTTAAAAGAGAAACGGGCATGCTTCTCTTTGGTTTCTTCTTTGAAAGGGAAAATGCAGGAAGACTTCTCTACATTTTCCATCCTTCCTCGCCCTCCACACCCATTTATTTCTAAATTGCCTTTCCTCTTCCATGGATCTGAAATTATTGGCGCTATGACCACAATATATACCTCAGTAATTTAATCAGTGACTTTTTGCCAGGAGCAGCAAGAAGCATTCATTCCCAAAATAAAGCACATACTCTCCTCCTCTGTTGCTGTCAACTGAGTGTCTTCCCTATTTTCTCTTTGTCTTCCTCCACTCCTGATCACAACACACGAATGCTACATTTAACAAAACAGATCTGTAGGGGGTTGTTATTCTACTCTCTTAATGTCTCTGGGCTCTTTGATGCACCCTGTGGTCACCCTGGAACAACATACATATCTGATTCGGTTTGTATTTGCATGTTGGTCTAAAGACAGTGCACATCCCTCAGAAAAACTATAATTCTCAGTCATGGATATAGTGACAGGTATGAGAAAGGAGTTAGTGTCTCTTTTTCCTAGTAAACACACACATACTGTACTTCACTGTTGCAATGCACAAAGGTGGTAGAAGGTAATATTTCACATCATTGTTTCTCACTCAGAATGGTCCAGTGGATAAGGTAGCATGGTTCTTAGAGGGCCACCATCAGTGACCAATAGAAGAGATGTTTCCCAGTCTTGTGAATTCAGACTGTTCTGACATGATGCGATATGTCAGAACATGATCATATCAAGGGGTTTAAAACCCCATGATATTCCTCACCTGTAGCGGAGAGTGAGACAAAAAGGTCTTTTATTTCACTCCAAAGGTCTCCCTAATTTTCAAAAAAACTGTCTAGGGTTCTTTCCTTCTGAGAAGCAAAAAATACGTACACAGAAAGGCCGGCTGATTGTTGAGAAAGATAGAAGCAACCCAGCCAGTGTTTCATATTCCTAAAGAACTCTTCAGTCATTCCAGGTTCAGACAATCACACAAGTGGTTCAGTTCATATTTTGTTCATTTGACAGTTGATTAGTTTTTACTAATCTTCTGAACTAACTGCAATTTAGTGTTACTTCTAGCCACAGAACTTTTATGTAAACATGCATAACAAAACACACAAAGGAGGCTCCTTTTTTTCCTTTTTTTGTGATCTTCTACCAATTTCTGAAAAAGCTTCTTAAAGACAAATGATTCCTTTAAATGAAAGAGGAGTCCACTAAGGTGAGGTGTTCTTTTGTGTTCCCCTCTTTTGTTTAACCTGTCTTTTACCCCTTTCCTGTCAAACTGCTCATGAATGTTTTTCCTCTGTTAGCATTGCAAGGACTGTTCTTAAACAATCAGAACATAGGGGGGTGGGTGGGGAGTGAGAACTTTCAATATGTAAAAGAACCTGGATTTGTTTGGAACCCAATGAGGGGAATGCTTTGCTTTAGTTGTTGTTGCAGGAATCTGTGTATTAGTTCCTTGTGCCCTTCATCTCATGCTGCCTGGCTGCTGGGGTCAGAAGATAAGACATTATGTTGTAGAGATGAAAGAAATTGCTCCAGATACTAATATTTTTGGTTTGAAGTGGAGTTTGATTATATTTTTTGCCTTTGCTTGCTTTATTTTTTTAATTACTATTTTCCAGAAAGGTAGCTGTATATGCTTTTTTATTTTGCTTTTTCTCTTCTGTGTGTGGGTACCAGGGGTGTGTGTGCTTTCCTTGTTAAAATGATTTTTGGACATTCTTATTTGGTTAATTGACTGTGCATTTGTCCTATCGAAGTTGTATGTTTTGGTGTATTTTCAAAAATGATTTTTCTTTCCCATGTTCTATTGCCTGATTTTGGAGTTGATTGACTGATATTTCTTTTTAAAGTAAATGCCTCGGTGGTGGTGGTGGTGGGGACAAAAGTGATTTCTTGAAGACCGCATTTGAAATTAGGGTGCTATTGGTCACTCCTGCAACAGGTCTTAGTAAAGATTAACCATGGTTATAGGTCTGGAAGTAACACTAAACTGTGGTTAAATGCTCATGGAGAAAGAAGATTCTGATGTGCTCATTACAACTGCACTGAAGGAGAATTGTGTGTGTGTGTGTGTAAGAATGTTTGAGTGGGAGATTTGTTCAGATTGCAATAAGGTAGAAACAAATTTCTACATCTGAATAGAGCCACAGCATGGAATACACAGAATTGTTACATTTGAATGCAGCTACAGTTGTGGAATCTCTCCATAGCTGTGACGCTGAACATTAAGAGCTGGAAAAGGTAAGTGAAACTAGGAAGAGGATATAGCAGTTGCAATGTTAATAGATGCAAGCTAGGGAAACCTGACCAGGAAACAGACTAGCCAATTTAAGAGAACAGCCAAGCACATGGTTAGAAGCCGAGATATTCCTTCAAGATTCATCACAGAACTGAGCACTCTCCCAGTATAATAATTACTTTTACTGTTTTTATCTTTGCCTACCTGTCACCCATTCTTTTTAAAATGCTGCCTCCTGGAGATTTCTGTCTGGCATTTAAAAAGCAATGCATTAAACCCCTTTCTTCATCAATGTGTATGTATTCAAGTAGAAGTAAATCAATAATTCCATTTACTGTTGCTGTGGAGAACTCAACGCCAAAGATATCCATTAGCAGCATTCGGGGGGCGGGGTGCAATTTGGGAATTTATGCTTTTGGCAACCTAGCCAATTCCAGACTTAAACTACCTCCCCCACACTACTCCCAATGAAGATGAAAAGCATGTTTAAAGGGCTAATGCTGTATCATGCCTTTTTAATACAAACATTACATTTGTAAGCACAGTATGATAATGCCATTAGCTCTAAATTTCTGCCTCTATAGATATCACCAAGGAAATCTGACCTTTCACAGCATACAGATCTTATTTTGTTTCCTTATAAAAAGGCCATCATTACTAGGACTAATTCAAGACAGCACAAACAAACATATGAATGCATTCACACAGAAGAACTTCGGGAAACACATTTTACAAAATGTCTAGCCATAAGACAGAGGAGAAGGAAAGGACATCCTGTCCTGTACTCAAGATGCCCCACAGTATTTCAGTGGCCATGATTGGACACAGACTGCTCGACAGCAACAGTCTTGGTTTCTACCACCATGTCAGTCTTCTTGTTTAACATCTGGATAGGAATTACAGGGACGTCTATTTGATCAGTGAGTTATAATCAGAGAATTCTAGAATAATTGAGTTGGAAGGGGCCTATAAGGCCACTGAGTCCAACCTCCTGCTCAATGCAGAAATCCAAATCAAAACACATCTGACAGATGGTTGTCCAATTTTCTTTTGAATGCCTCCAGCGCTGGAGCACTCAATGGTTCCATTGTCATACTGCTTTACCAGTTAAGACGTTTTCCTGATATTCAGCCTAAATCTGGCGTCCTGTAGCTTGAGTCCATTATTATATGCTACTGAGTTATTTCTTTGACTTACTGAATGTGGAGGTGAGGGACCTTTTAAGAAGGGTCTTAGGGACTGCTTCCAGCCAAAGAGAAGCACAGAATAAACAAGGCAGGGTTAGATGTAATCTTTAGCAATCTGGACATTTTCCCACCAAGTATAGAAAGTACAACTCTGTTTTCTGCTTAACTCTTTAATACAAAGCACGGAATACCATAAAAGTCTGAAATGCATAGCTCTGACTCAGGTAACAGCTTTGTGGCATTTAAATAGTTTCTTATCTCCAAACACAAACCAGAGGTAGCAGCGAAAGGAGTTTGAGGTGGAATCCACATGGGCCACAGGATCTTCGTCCTTGATTTAAGCAACCTGTTCCACTACAGGTTTTCTGGGCTGGCTTTAAAAAACAACAACACACTAAGCAAATCTAATGCCAAACTACCAAATACTCTACAATGTAAGACAGCAAAGAAGTCAGCAGAAGTAATAACACAAAAAGCAGGAAAAAAGGGCATTTAGAGAGTCTCAAAAAAGATGGGGAAAATAAAAAGACCTTCGCTAGCATTGAAACTGCATTGAATTAGTTGCCAGGGAGAGAGATGAGAGGACCAGGAGGAAATAGAGGAGGAATGGCACATGTTTGTTTTTTTCCCTCCTATGACTTCACATCTTTAGAAATATTCCACAGCTGGGATACCAACAAGCCTGATATTTACTAAATATAGTAATGCTTTCTGAAGATTCTGCGTAATTTATTTTAAATTAGTTCAGGACACTGTGTCTTGCCTTAAATTTCTTTATTTGGTCTATTTCCTGAAGAAATGCCTTCCACTAAGGGAAATAGTGTCATTCAAAAGAGCAGATTCCTGCCAATTACAGAGTTCCCCACTTCACTTCCTAATTGCTTAAATGATCTCATTCATCATGAGGTGGGCAGCTTCATGAGTGAGCCGGAAGCAAAGCAAAGCACGGACTCTTTAATCATCAGCAATATTTGTATATACACACCTTAGTTGCATTCTGTTTGAGTTACAGTCACAGACTTTACATTGAGTTGCCTTTGAATATGGTTTGGAAACCAGATAGTGCAAAATGGTGTAGCCATATTGTGGACTAGGGAGTGTATTACTCCTCTCTTTCAACAGTTTCATTTCCAAGCTCAATTCAAAGTGGTGCTTCTGACCTATAAAGCATTTTATAGCTGGAGTCCAGGTTGTCTGATGGACCATATCTCTCCTTGAGTCTTAAGATCTTCTGGGAAGGTCCTTCTTTCAGTTCTATCACTTATATAAGTTCATTTGACAGGGATCCAGGAGAGGCCTTCTTGGTGGCTGCCCCCAAGTTATGGAATGTGCTCTCCTGTGGCCCCATCTCTCCTCTCCTTACATGGAGAATTGAAAAGCTTTCAACACTGAATTTTAGCATAGCTTGATGACCTACACCTGATGCCATTATATTCTTTATATTCTTTCTACCTATGTGCATGTTTTAATGCCTTTAAATATGTTTTTAGATGATAATTTTGAAACATTCATATTTAAGAGCCTTTTAATGATTCATATATCTTCTTTTAATATTTTGTTTGTTTTAATTATTTGTGAGCCACCTTGAGTCCTGTCATCTGGGAGAAGGGTGGGATACAATAGCAATAAATAAAATGATAAATTAAAAAAAGAGTTATGCATGCAGCCTCCTGACTCAAACTCAATGAGACTATATAGTAAGCAATCAAGAACTGAAGCAAACAACCCTTTAACCATACTTAACAGAAATACAGTCTCCAAACCAGTCCCGCTCTACTCAGCACTGATTAGTCCTCATCTAGAATATTGTGTCCAATTCTGGACACTACACTTTAAGAAGGATGCCAAGGAGCTGGACCAAGTAGAGAGGAGAGCAACAAGGATGATCAGGTGTGAAGGAGAGACAGGAAAAACAGAGAAAAAGAACAGAGTGAGCCGTCCCCTCGAATAGAGAAGTTGGAGAAAGAGGGAGAAATAAGAGGGAGAGAAGTAACAGAAAGGTAAGTATTGATGGTGGAAGAAAGAGAAGGAAAAGAATCAAAGGGAAAAGAGGAAAAGGTTGAAATCTGTTTGGTAGAGGAAGGAAAAGGGAGTTAATTCTGCCAGTGGGGAAAGAAAATAAAAAAGATCAAAAGGGGAGGAGAGTTTTCAGTATACTGTACGGAGAAAAGAGATAATGATGGAGGAGGAAAGGGAGAGAGCAACTAAAGACAATGAGCTTAGATACGGGAAAACGCGCGGGTTATTGGAGAACCTTCCTAACTTAAGGGTGGGAGGATTATTGCCAGACCCAAGGTTAATGAAGGAGAAAGGATTGGTAACTGAGATGCAAGAATGGACAGTTGTGGTCTTTCCCTGAGGACAAGGTCATTGGAGGAAGGTAATCAGACGGGATCCGACCTTCAATCAACCACCACGAGAGGGGGACTGGGCCAGACATCCTTGCTGCGTCACGATACGTGTGGTGCAGAGTACTCCATTGAGGAAACCTACAGACCGGGAGTGGTTTGGACCAGCCCCTTAATAAACTTTCCTAATTTACAGTCGGGATTTTCATCATCACATCATGGACAATTACCTGATCTTAGTTGTTATCATCCTATAGAAGTTGTGGAATCACCAAGTGTTAAAGGAAATAAACCTGTTGATCTTTCAAAAGAGGTTCAGTGGTTATTTCCTGCCAAAAAGGAGGAACTGTTCCAGACTTCTGACGAACCCAATCACATCAGGGGACTGGAAACCAAGCCCTAGGAAGAAAGACTGGTCATGTTTAGTCTTCAGAAAAGAAGACTGAGGGGCATATGATAGCACTCTTGAAATAACTGAAAGGTTCTCAACCATTCCAGAGCGCAGGACACATAAAATGATTTCAAGTTACAGGAACCCAGATTTTGGCTGAATACAAAGAAAAAATTCCCAAAGGTTAGAGCAGTATGACAATGGAACCAATTATTTCGGGAGGTGAGGGGTGTTCCAACAGTGGAAACATTTGAGAGGAAGATAGACAGCCATCTGTCTGGTATACTTTATGGTTTCTGCCCTGAACAGTGGGATTGGACTCATTGGCCTTCCAACTCCATTATTCTATAGTTCTCAGTGGCAATCTGCTGCAATATATGACATCATTTCCTTTATACCATCATATTTTATACAAGAGTATTTAGGCCATTGGTATTAATGTTGCAGTGATTAGAATCACAGCTTATGTTGTTTGCATGCACGTCCCCAAATCTAACCTTGCTTATGCATGAATTCGGCAGACAGAGTTTTCTGACAGAGAAATTCATGTAAAAATGTTTTGCACAAATCCTGGCAATTGCCTGCTTTCATTATACATCAGGTTGCCTCTCCTTTCCACCCAGCCCTCTTTTTCTGCCTAGAAAAGTCCTTCTCCATTTTCACTTAGCTTCACCAGTATTATATCCAAAGGAGATAGCAGCATCTTTATCTTCTAAATACCCCTATCTCAGCTTATATTTCAAAGGGCACAATTCAAAGTGGTGGTTTTAACCTGTAAAGCCCCAAATGGCTTGGGTCCAAGCTTTTTAAAAGGCAGCACCTCCCTCTATGAGCCTACCTGGGCATTAAGATCATCAAGGGAGGCCTTTCTCTGAATCCCAGCACCCTCCCAGGTGCAGTTGGTGGGGACACAGGAGAAGGCCTTCAGACTGTGGAACTCCCTCCCATAGGAAGTCTGACTGGCCCCATCTTTGCTGTCCTTCCACAGGCAGGCAAAGCCCTCTCTGCTCAGGCAGGCTTTCCCTTAATAACTACACATGGGCAAGAATAAATTTAAAAAAAGGATTGCGATGTTTGTCAGAAATTGCTGATTTGTTAAATATCCATCCCTTCATATTTGTGGGTTCCAGAGACCCTGCCAAATACGAAGGGACAAATATTGCCTCATTTTTATTTGTCCCCCATAAGAAGAAAGGGAAGGCTAGCCTTTCCTCTCTTCCTATGGCTTTCTCATTCTGCCTACCGGCCGATAGGCAGCCACGCAGCCCCACAGCCTATCCCCTGCCCCCTTCCTCTCTCTACCTTAGCCGCCCCACCCAGATTCCCTTAGCCTGCCTTAAGGGAGTCCAGGATGCCCTTTGCAAAGATGGCAGCTGCAGCTTCCATCTTTTATTTTATTTTACTTATTTATTTTTATTTTATTTTATGGCAATTCCGGTGGGGGAATGTCAGTGGGGTGGCGGGGGCATTGGAGGGGTCAGCGGCAGTGTGGGGGGCACGGGGTCTGCAGGGGGATTAGGTTTTTTTAAAGTAACCCTCCCAAATCGATGAATAAATTCATGCTTCATCGGTTCATGGGGGCTACTTCGTCTTTTGTGAGTCGTCAGCTTTTGAAGACTCCCGAAGCAGGACAACTCATCAAAATGGTAAGCCATCCCCATCTCTATTAATAACCAGTGGTCTAAGAGCGCTTTTTAATGGACAATTGTGCTCTGTTGTTTTAAATGTTTTAATACTGGTCTTTTAATACTGGTCTTAGTTACCATTTTAATGTAATACTTGTTTAATTCTTTTAAAATATTTCTATACTTAATGTTTTTAGCTTTTAAACATTGTTCTAATGATGTAAGCTGCCTTCAGCTTTTTGGGGGAGGAAGGCAGGATATCAATCAATCACCATCTGCACAAAGAATGAGTTGCGCATCTGGGTGTGGGGCCTTCGTGCGCAGTCCCGTTTATGTGTATGTGTTGGGCAGTGAAAAAGACATCTGAAGAGGACTAAGACACACTGTTTCCCCACTAACTTAGAAGACTACGTTATCAATATATTTGTTCCACTTTACAGCTTTCTCTGTTCACACACACACACACACACACACACACACACACACACACACACACGCACACACACACAAGAGAGAGAGAGAGAGAGAGAGAGAGAGAGAGAGAGAGAGAGAGAGAGAGAGAGAGAGAGAGAATGTGTGGATCAAAATTCTTCCTATCAGTGGGAACCCAACCCCACAAATGTGAGGTCAAGAGAGAACTTCTGTCAGAAGAGAACAGCCAAGCTCAGCCATTGTTGGCTGTGACAGCTGATTCACAGGAGCTCTGAACTTGCTCTGTGGGGAGAGTGCAATTCCAAATGCTTTATCCTTCCTCTACAACACCACCAGCTTCCTTCTTCCCCTCTTCCTGTTATATTAACAGAAAGTTAGAATGATGGAATGCCATCATAAGCAGGAGTCAAGGCAGCCCGAGGGGACTGAGCTGTAATACTGTGCTTGTCTAGTAGGTGTAACTCAAGGCCAAGAGTGCAGTGTTAGTCATATGGGGGTGGGGGTGGGGAACCTTTCAACTCACTCCTCCAGAGGAAAATGGCCCGTGGCCTACAGTGCTGAAGGTAAATGTAGAGTAATGATTTAACTATGTGCCCCTGCAGCTTTTCTTTCATCTAACCAATCTAAATGTAATTCCCATTTGACATTGGGGGCTGATAGCTTTTTTCATTTTCCTTCAATTTTGCACTGTTACCATACGAAACTTGAAAGGTTTACTTTGGAAATTGCAACTTGGAAGAGTAGTTAAAAAGAAACGAACGGTTTCACTTGACGTTCAGAGAGTAAAAGCGAGACATCTTCACACCTCCCAGATGGAAGCCAACAAAATGTAATATTGCCATAGAATGCAAACAAGACCTCCAATAAAAGGTTGCACTGCATCCTCGCTAGAAATGGGTACAAAGCAGAATACTAATGGTTCATGAACCACCATGAAGAAACTTATTTGCAGTTTGTTTTTCCAGTTCATGCCTCGGGGCCCCTACCTGCCGCTTCCATCTTCACCATGGGAGCATGCTCAGAGGCAATGGCCAACTCTGAGGATGGCACCCACAGCAGGCGCTGCAGTGGCGATGATGGTGGCAGGAAGCAGGTAGGCAAAGATGATGGAGGCAGTGGGAAAGGAGCAGGTGGCCATACCCTTTTGCAAAAGCAAACAAAACATCCACGGGGGAAAAAGGTTTGGCTTTTCATTTTGCTACAGCAAAATAGGATCCCCAGCTTGGATTCTGGAATGAACCATGGACCAGCCTGGTTCATCAAGTTTTTTAGTTCATGGTTTGTTTTGTGCCCATCTCTAATCTTTGCCTCTCAGAGCCCCCTGTTCAGAATCCCAGACAAGAGTGACAGGCAAGGCCACCTCCAGTATCATAAAAGTCTGAGTGGCGAGAGATAGAGTGCTACACAGTGCCAGACCTCCAAGGGAACCCCTACTTTTACACCAAGATTCAGTGGGATATGAGAGCGGCAAAGCCTTCTAAACCATACCAGTTCCCCTCAAAAATAAGACATGGGACAGTGTACACCTTGATTTGAAGTTGACCACTACTGTTGTTTCATTCCAACTTGTGTTGTTTTCAATCTGGGTGTTTGAGTGGAACACACTTGATTCTACAAAGACAAACATTTAGAGATAGGATATTTTTATACCTCAGAATACTTTGGAATTTTCAGAAAATATCGCACAGCTCACCCAATGCAAGTTGTCTTTAAAAAAAAAACCAACTTGTGCGGGGGTTAACAATACGTATACATATTTCTGGCTAAGGTAATACTGATTCATGTCTGAACAATACTATCTATCTATCTGTCTATCTGTCTATCTATCTATCTATCTATCTATCTATCTATCTATCTATCTATCTATCTATCTATCTATCTATCTATCTATCTATCTATCTATCTATCTATCTATCTATCTATCTATCTGTCTGTCTGTCTGTCTGTCTGTCTGTCTGTCTATTTATTTATTTATTTGATTGATTTATATCCCACCCATCTAGACCCAAGGTCTACTCTGGACGGTTTACAAATTTAAAAACAATAAAACCAAAAACATTTATTATAAGTCCAAGATGGCGAAGTATAAGAAATTAAGATATGGCAGGAGGGAACCCCTGCCCAAATAGCCAGGTTTCAAGTTTATTCCTGAAAAAACCCAGAGAGGGAGCTAGGGGATCTCCACTGGCAAGTTGTTCCAAAGGCGAGGGGCCACTGCCAAGAAGGTCCAGTTCCTCGTTCTCTCCCTCTGGACCTCCCTTGGCGTTAGGCCCCTCAGCCGCCCAGCCTGGCTGGAATTACTGACTCTGACAGAACTGGGTGGGAGAAGGCACTCTGCCAGATATCGAGGTCCTAAACCATTTAGGGCTTTATATGTCATCGTAAGAACTTTGAAATCAATGCAGAAATGAATGGGCAACCAATGCAAGGGGGCCAGCAGGGGGGAAATATGTTGGTAACTTTTCACCCCAGTTAGAAGTCTGGCCACCACATTTTGAACCATCTGAAGTTTCCGCGTCAGTCTCAAAGGCAGCCCCACGTAGAGCACATTACAGAAGTTTTGAGACTACGAGTACATGGACCAAAGTGGTGAGCTTCCCCGTGTCAAGACAGGGACATAGCTGGGCAATCCGCTGAAGGTGGAAATGTGCAGAATGGACCACTGACGACAGCTGGGTCTCTATGGTGAGCAACGGATCCAGAAGTACACCCAAACTGCGAACCTCACTCTTGGTGTTAAGAGTCACACACACACACACCCAAAGGAAAGGGGTTTTCCCAGACCACTGATGTCTGGGACACCCATCTGAAAGACCTCCGTCTTGCCCGGATTCAGCCTCAGTCCATTCACCTGCATCCATTGCTGAACACTCCCAGGCAGCGATCAAGGGACGAGACAGCATCCACTGTTGTTGGAGAAAAGGAGATGCAGAGCTGAGTATCATCAACATGCTGATGACATGAAGCCCCACATCCCCTGATGACCCCTCCTAGCGGCCTCATATAGATGTTAAACAGCACTGAAGAGATAATCAAGCCCTGCGGAACCCTACAATTGAGGCTCCACAGGGCTGAGAAATTCTCTCCAATCTGCACTCTCTGGGGATGGTCCTCCAAGAAGGAATGGAGCCAGGCAAGAGCCAGGCCACCGATTCCCAACTCAGAGAGCCTCCCTAGGAGGATACCATGGTTGACAGTATCAAAGCTGGCTGAGATATCAAGAACCAGCAGAGACATTTTGCCCCTGTTGGCCTCCCTCAGTAGGTCATCAAACAGGGTGACTAATACTGTTTCCATGCCATGGCGCAGCCTGAAGCCTGACTGGAATGGATCCAGGGCATTGGTTTCATCCAGAAGAGCCTGCAGTTGATCGGCCACCACCCTCTCAACTACCTTGCTAAGGAAAGAAACATTGGCCTATAATTACCAATATCGTGGCCCACCAAGTTTGGTTTCTTCCTAATGGGTCAAATGAGTGTCTCCTTAAGGGCAAGGAGAGACCCATTAATTATTGCCATAGCTCATTCAGATGTTATAAGCCTGGCTGCTTTTATTAGCCAGGTCGATCAAGGTTCAAAAGATGAGGTGGTGACACGACAGCGGTCAAGCACTCTGTCCACCTTATCTGATGTCACAGTCTGAAAGTGGTTAAATCTCATCGGGCATGAGGGAGCACTGGACGTCTCAGCTCAATCCACTATTTTCAAATAGAAAGTAAGATCCTGGCAGATAGCCTCCACTTTTGATTTTTAAAAAGCTGCAAATTGGTCAGGTAAGATGCTAGTGTTATCAGCATAACAGAGTAGAAACAACCCTTATTAGTCAGGGAACAGCAAATTCACTGCTCCATTTTGGCAGTTCCAGGGTCAAGGGAGCTTTATTCAATTCTTTGAATAATTCTTTCTCTGATTCCTTTGTATTCTAAAGATAAAGCTCCTTATTACTCCAGGAAATGAACTTGTCCTCCTTCAGGCAGGGGACATCCTATGGATGTTTAAAATGGGCAAAAATAATGATGCAGCAAATTTACTGGTGAAGGAACATATGATGCGGAACAAAACTTGCACCGGCAATAAAGCAATAATAGAAGAACAGGCTATTTCCTAGTTATACAAAACGAGCACAGGAGATGAATGTTTGCAGTACTTCTTGCTGGTCCTCCTACAACTGAATCCTTTGGATAGGATTGTATGACACTCACACTAATAACTTTCTCTTTTCACTTGATCGTAAAACTCCCTCAGACATAAATCTTGTTAGGTTACAATTTGCCAAGCTCAGCACATGCCTTCAAAAAAGCATTCTCCTCTGGAGAGAGGGAAAACCAAGCGCCTTCAGAGTTTTGCCCTTTTGTTCTTAGAAAAGTGCTTGAAAACACAATTATGGCTCTGATTTCAGACACATCTCCTGGAAGAGAGCTTAACAAAGTTACTTCTTTGTACTACAGCAAATGCTAGCTGAGGTAATCAGAGAGTGGCAGTCCACAAATGTAGCTTTGCCAAATTCTGAATCACAAATCCCAATAAATTTTGTAAGGACTACTTCTGAATACCAATGCTTCCCAAGCTTGGATCCCCAGGTATTCTTGGACTACAATTCCCAGAAATCCTGGCCAGCACAGATAGTGGCAAAGGCTTCTGAGTGTTTCAGTCCAAAACTTCTGGGGACCCAAGGTTGGGAACCACTGGAATAGACAGATAAAAACTTGCACTGTGAAGTATTTGAACACATAATACCTGGGAATGCAGATGCCATGTTGCCAAAGAAATAGAAAGGGCTGGTCCTTTTCAGTTCAAATGGCATTATATCACTCTGGCTTTACTGCCATTAAAAACAATTGCCTTTGGAGGCGACAAATTCGCTGGGCTGCCATGAGCTGGAGGCAAATTGATGGCACCTAGCAACAACAAAGACAGCTGCCACCAAGGATTCTGTTTCAGGGAGAAAATTTGGTCACCAAAGTTCAATGGCCTCCTCTCAAATACACTGATATTTTACCATGAAATTGGAAAAAAAAACAAGCAATGTATTTTGAATGTATTTGTTGTGGTGGTTTCTCCTATTATACCAAATAATAAATATAGCAACATGACAGAGAAGACTCAACAAACTTTGTTTCAAAACAAAGTATGGATTACCATACTGTCATTTGTTATAATTACTGAGAAAGGCAAAGTCACATTTCCCTGCTGATACTAAATCTTGGAATAGATCTGCCACTTTTGAACACTGTCAAATTAATAGCTTCTGTGTTGGCCAGAATTCTACCGGTATTCATATGTGTTTTGCTGCTGAAAAGTAATCCATTGCTGCAGCTAATGGATGATGATGTGTGTGTGTGTGGGGGGGGGTGTGTCTTTCAGTTGTATGCCTGATTGCATTCCTGATAGTGCAATTAAGAAGGAAAGACAGCATACACAGGCAGTCCTTATTGGAAGCAAGAAAATCTATTCCTTTTGCTGAAGATCTGCACAGAAGCCCAGTCTTGTTTACATAATTAGGCTGTAAACTGCCCAGAGAGTGCTTTAGCACTGTTGCTGTTGCTTTGTCCGGTCAAGTCACACCTGACGTATGGCGACCCCATGAATGAGTGATCGCCAAAATGTCCTGTCAGCTCTTGCAAACTCAGGCCCTGCTCAGCTCTTGAAGACATCTCATATTTGGTCTCCCACTGTTTCTGCTGCCTTCCATCTGTCCCAGCATCATTGTCTTCTCCAGAGAATTCTGCCTTCTTATCATGTGTCCAATGCAGGACAGCCTCATTTTCAACATTTTTGCCTCCAGAGATCATTCAGGCTTGATGTGATCTAGGATCCACTTGTTCATCTTTCTGCAGTCCAGGGGATCTGCAAAACTCTCCTCCAGCACCACAGTTGAAATGAATCAGGTTTTTTTAAAATAAAACTCACGTAGCAGGTGTGCTTCATTCTGGGCATAAACATCACATTCCCGCTAAACTTTCCCCACTATTTTAACTGAACTTGAACTGAGATGTATGGGCCCCATGTGGACAGGGATAAACAGCCTAAATTCAGAGAACAGCACACAAGAGAGTGGGAAGGAATATTATTTGGTTTTTTTTTCCTTACCAATTAAGGTGTCCTATAATATATTTTAAATGAGACAGGCTATTACCCACCCCTGTTCCCTGCTGTTGGCTTCTTTATGGCCATCATATCAGCCACGCCATCAAAGAATTGGCTGCTGACACTGCTGAAATTGTGGCAGCTTTCAGGGTGTAGTTAGCTAGCTAGACAAACTGTCTCTCTCTCTCTCTCTCTCTCTCTCTCTCTCTCTCTCTCTCTGTGTGTGTGTGTGTGTGTGTGTGTGTGTGTGTGTGTGTGTGTGTGTGTGTGTGTGTGTGTGTGTGTGAGAGAGAGAGAGAGAGAGAGAGAGAGAGAGAGAGAGACAGAGAGAGAGAGAGAGAGAGACAGAGACAGAGAAAGAGAAAGAGAAAGGGAGGGAGTGGGGTGTGTTAGATAGTGAGCAAGTCAAATGATGAATGAATGAATTCATAAAGAGCTGGTGGAGAAGAGCACCCAACTGAGGCAGGATTTTCCAGAACAAAATCATGACTAATGTAAGGGGGCATTTAATGCACGATAGGTGTAATTGGGGGAGAAATCCATTGACTGTTCATTTGAACAGGCATCCACCTAATTCAAATATCCTGACCTGACACATTAATCAAAACACCACTATAGTTCAGTTTTCACATTTCTTCAGACATTGCCATGCACTTGCTGTAATCTTGCCGCCTGTCATCAACCTCTTTTCTTAACTTCGTCCAAAGAAGAAGTCGTCACACTCAATTCTGCTAATAAAACTGGTTTATTATTTAACATGACTTCATCAATTTTTGAGTCTTGTTTATCATCATCCAAATTCAATAATAAATCATAAGTCTTAACGTGATTAAAACTGGGCATCTCTTCATGGTATGACAACGGGGGAATAACTAGTAACATCGTAAGACCACTTGGGTTTGGCACCCATCAACTCTGACGTGTTCTCTGCCCACTTCAATTGAATGTCGAACCTTCTTGGAGTTCCCCCTTTATCAAGCCATGAACTGTTCTCCATTGGGGTCTGAAGGGGCTGGGCCCACGGGATTGTCTCCGGACTCACTATATATCTCTGCTTTCTCTTCTGTGTTCTTCCCCTTTTACCCAAGCTTTGTACTCTTTATTTTGCTTTCTCTCCTCTGTCTCCCCCCAGTAAGGTGGTTTTCTATACATCTGTTGTCTCCATTCCCTTTCAGCGTACTCATGGGGCACTTTGAATTCCACCCACTCCCCTGTCCAAGGGTCTTCTTGGATCAACTCTACAAGCTCTTCTTTTTCTCTACTTTCTCCTCTCTTCCCCAATGGGCTTCTACTCTCCCCCCCTCCTTCTTCCCCCTTTTTATCTTCCTCTTTTCCTGCCTGATTTGTGCCCTCTTCAGTCTCTTCCTTTATTTCTAATTTACTTGATTCCCTATCACTCCCGTCTCTTGCTCTTCTTTTTTTGAGAGTCGGAGGGTACATTCTCCTGATCCTGGTTGAGGTGACTCTTCCCCTCACATACAAAAACACACATATTAGGGGGCGGACAAAGAGACATACGTCCAGTTAAATGCAGACAGAACCATGTATGATTTTTTTGTTGTTTATGCAAAAATGTGCATGCTGTAGACTAGTATGATTTTTTACTAAATGAGAAATGATCAAAAAATATGACTGTATAAACTTGTGCCTGGGAAAAAAATACAAATATTAAAGAAAGCAAAAGAGACAGATTTGCCCATTTCTGAGGACAAGGTGACAGTAAGATCAAAGGAGATGCCCCATGCTAGGTTGTCTCTTCTGGGCCTATGGGAGGAAGAATCAGTTCACTTTAAGCTTTCTGATTATTCATTGATTCCTGACTTCTACATTTTAACAGAGAGGGAAATTCTGCTACCACGATAGGGACCTGCCGCCAATCAGGTCTCTCACATGTACTCATCTAAATATGTAAGTATAAGGTTTTCAGAGATGTGCTTCTGGCAGACCTAACTTCACTTTTTCTGAATATACTATTGAGGTATCTAAAGTGTACACCTAAAAATGTGTAGTGTGAAATGTGACATTGAACGAATACAAGTGTCACATTTTGGGGATGAAATAACTGCCATCTAGGGTTGTAGAAAATATTTTCTGAATTCTTATTTTGTCAATGTAGGCTGTTTTGACTTGATGAGGTGCCTCAGGAAGCCACTTGAGATTCCTTACCTCCAGGCGAGAGCAAGACAAGAAAAATTATCTCTTCTCGCCTTTGCAATTTGCACAAAGTATCTCTGTAAAACTTTTATGTCGCAAAACGTGCACACACAAACACAAACCACACAGAGCAAGCCCAGAATTACTGGTTTATTGTTAGGAGGAGGTAGAAACAACCCCTCTGAAGCTTCTAGTCCTTAAAAGTCTCTGCAGTAAAGCAGCTGCCACTGTGATTTTGCACCGTTTGTGAATTTTAGCTTTATTTGTACTAAACATCTGTTCTCTTGAGGCAACAACAAAATATCTTGCACCCTTATGGGAAAATTAGAATAATTTTACAATCTACCATTTTGCTTGTCTGTGCTAAAGCAGCATTATGAGTTATTCTCATTGTTTTACTTTAGTTGCTGAACAGGAAGTGATCGGTGGCAAGGATGCAAGTATTCCATTATAATGTTCTTACAACCAAGGATGAAAATCTTCAAACCTTGTGCACAAGAATACAATTGGCTGCTTTCAACAAACCCTGAGGATCACATCAAAAGCTTTGAGAGCCTAATACATACCATAATAACCAGTCTTGGCCAGTTCCCCCAACAGCGCCAGCACCATTTATTTATTTATTTATTTATTTATTTGATTTTTACCCCGCCCCTCTAGACCATGTCTACTCGGGGCGGCTTACAAAATAAAACAAAACAGTATAAAAATATATAAAATCATAAAATTACATATTATTACACCACCAGCATTGTCAGGCTTCAGACATGAGGCCTAGGCTAGACAAAGGATGTCTTGTCCTGAAGTTGGACATGCGGAGGATCTATAATTACTGCAGAACGTCAAGAGCTCCCAGGGTCCCTACACAGTATTTTGTGTTGGGAAATCTCCTTAGAATAGCCATCAAGGAGCTCCATCACTGCTCCATTATGGACCGCTGGTCTCGCTTAGCCCAGGCCATCAACTCGGGTAACACCAAAACATTCTGAGAAGTAGTTTCGGGTTCTCCCACTTTCAGCAAGAACTCACAGGATCTTCCCTCTATCCCAGCTGCAACACGGGAACAGCACTTCTTGGCCATCTTTTATGATAGCTGTAAGCCCGCAGTGCCAAATGCTGTGCTCCTACCGGATCACCTCCTGGAACGGCCCCCAATCACCATTAGTGAAATAAAGACACTCATAGGCCTCCTTAGAACCAGAAAGGCTCTGGGCCCCGATGCCATTCCTCCAGAATTGCTAAAAGCTGATCCCGACTGGTGGGCACCCATTCTCGCTGCTTTATTTACATCTGCTAATTGACAGGGCATCATGCCCAAAGCATAGCGATCCCCATTCATAAGAAGGGAGATAAGAAATCTCCTGCAAATTATAGGCCAATAAACCTTCTTTCCATCATCGGGAACTTGTACACCAGCCATCTTTTACAAAAATTACAAGACTGGCTTCTAGATCTAGAAGGTGCAATGCTGTACCTTCCAACTTGGTGCACGGCAGATTTAGGGAATCACCTATAGAGCTGAGAGTGTGCCCTTGTGCCCAGGGTGTGGTCGAATCATTGCAGCACATGCTGTTTTATTGTAAGTGGTATCAGGATATCTTCCTGCAATACCTGATCCCCTTCCTTTTCTCCTACTCTGGCTGGGATGTGCAAGGTTGATTAAACTGGACATTTGAAAAAAAAATTGCATTTTAATTCAATTAATCTCAAGAATCCTTAATTTAGATGCCTAATCAACTTATCCTGATGCTAACAAATTATGTTAATGATACCATGTTTTTCCAAACAATCTCACTGCAGGTAAAAATCAATGACCAGGTTGTCTGGAGTATTTCAAGAGTTATAGTCCAACATATAGCAACCAAGCTCTAGGGTCTGCTGCCCATAAATAGCTCTGTAAGTTTAAGTCAGTCCTTTCAGTTATGGACCCAAACCAATTCAGTGCTGGTCACTGTAGACTGCATAACTAGAATAAGGCAGTGCACAATACAAATATAGTGTTCAGAATAGTCACATCTTCCAATGCACCAGTACAATACACAAATATCACAGACATCACAGTCATTTTACCTTTGAATTGCCTTCCTTGTTTACATCTTTTCTATTATTATTTTTCTGGAGCCTACAGGATCACATCTTATACTGGCCTCAGTGGATATGATGACCATTTGTCATCCTTCCTGCTGGCACTCTTTCTAAATAATTAAAAACAGATCCCATAATCCCAATTCCTCCTCCATTGTTTTTTTTTTTTGCAAGCTCAAACCATATCCAATTCATCCATCACCTCCTTGGAAAATTTGTGCCCTAGAACCTTTGTAATCATTTCAAGCTCCCGTCTTGCTTTCTCAGAGTCTATATCCTTTTCATTTGATGAAATCAAGGCCTAGGTATATACGGTAACTGTGAAAAGATTGTAAATTCCCAGGATTGTCATCCTTTAGAAATTGGCTGGCACCACTCAGGACGAGATGTGCAGTGGAAAGAGTTTCAGAATAGGATTTGGGAGACCTAGGTTCAAACCCCTTCTTGGCCATGGAAACTCGCTCCATTTGTCAATATTGGCTATACTGTCTAGAGCCGATGGCACACCCTGGCAGCTACATATCCTCCACACTGGCTCTTTGGATCAATGACACTCAGCTCTACTGACAACATGTTGGCAGCCCAGTCTAGCAAACTGAATGAGATTTTTCTGAATAAATATGCATAGGCCTACTCCACTCATATTCCAAGCAGAAGGAAACTACTGGACCCAAGAAAGCTCTTGACTCAAGTTTACTTTTATAGCTGTTTCATATTTCTGCAAAATTGTCATCTTAATTGCATTACTGGATTATGCAATCTTCTCTTCTAATTAATTTTGACCAGAGATGATATTTTGGAGCTGTAGAAATACCCTCCTGCTCATAATTAAACCAGTCTATATGATTATCCAGCTTGATCCGTTCTGATAACACTAAATGCTTTGCTGCATAACAATAGTTTTAGAGATTATGAAGGGGAAAAATTCCTCCCCACGCTTTTAGATTTTGTAAGATTTTCCTCTGGATTCTCTGTGTTTTCCACCTATGATAATAAAAAAAGACTTAATAGTTTCCTGCTATTTCTCCAACTCTTAAAAAAAAGAATATTCATAGAATCACAGGGTTGGAAGAGACCACAGGGGCCATTGGGTCCGACCCCCTGCCATGGAGGAACTCCATCAAAGCACTCCCGGCAGATGGCGATCCAGCCTCTGCTTTAAAACCTCCGAAGATGGAGACTCCACCACACTTCGAGGCAGCAGATTCCACTGCTGACCAGCTCTGACTGTCAGGAAGCTCTTCCTGAGATTCAGGTGGAATCTCTTTTTCTGTACAGTAGTTTGAAGCCATTGCTCCTTGTCCTAGTGTCTGGTGCCGTGGAAAACAAACCTGTCCCTTCCTCGACATGACATCCCTTCAAATATTTAAACATGGCGATCATGTCACCTCTTAACCTTCTTTTTGTAAGGCTAAACATTTCTAGCTCCCTAAGCCACTCCTCATTGGACATGGCTTCCTGACCTTTGACCATTTTGGTCGCCCTCCTCTGGACACGATCCAGGTTGTGAACATCCTTCTTGAATTGAAGTGTCCAGAACTAGACACAATACTCTAACACTGACCAAAGCAGACCTCACCAAACATGTATCTAACACATGTTTTGACTAATAACGTTTTTTCAACAATCAAGATAGATTATAGTTTCTATTATTTCAAAGCTTTGATTGTCTTACTGATGTCTCTTTGTAGCTCAGGTCACACAGCTAAGCTAAACAGAAAGTTCTTAGTATGCTCAGATCCCTTAAGGTTTAGGCCAGAGAATACTGGAAAAATCTGTCAGGTCAAGATTTTTATATGTCTTCATCAAATTCTGACCTGCCAAGCTAAACAAACTAGAACACAACTTCATAACAAATTCTGCACTCCCTGAAATTTTTGATCTGTTTCACAACTCAAAGATACACACAAAAACACAGAAGGGAAAATGGGCACAAAACACATCCCCTGTAGGTGAAACAATCACAAAAAATGCACTTGCAAAAAGTGTGTACATTAAGGAAAATGCACATAGAAGTGCAGCAGAACATTATATGTGCATTTTTGTATGGATCATCCTTTGTTGAGTTATTCTCCATTTGCAAACTGGATGTAAGCAAAAAGAAGAAGAAACAAAACAACAACAATACACTTTGCAGTTGGGGAAATGAAAAAATGTGGTTAAACTGAGAGCTTCTAATTTCATAGGTTGTCAGCCTGGAAATAAACTAGATGTCTCTGCACTACCCATCCTCCTCCCTTTTCCCATGTCTGGCTTTCTTGCATGTGCCTGGGAGGATGTGAGAGTGGGGGAGGTTCTAGTCTTTTTCTTCTACCATCCCTTATGGAACTACAGTTCCCAGAAACCCCCAGCCAGTACAGCCTGGATGTTATTATGTCAACACAATGCAGTAGGGGAGAACAGACAGGGAAGATGAGCTCCACCCACCACAGTCTTAAAAGAAGAGCTGCCACAATGGATGTGCATCACAGACACTTGTTCATGTATTTATCTATTTATTGTACTCATGTGCCACCTTTCTTCCAGCAGTGGGACTCAAGGCAGTTCACAAATTATTTAAAAAAATAGAATTAAAAACATTTTAAAAAAGGAATTAAAAATTATTTAAACAAATACATGGTAAAATAAAAACTTTCATTTTTATTCCAGTTTGTTTTCCTCGGGCTTTGGTGCTTCTTTCACCTTCCTTTTTTTCATGCACCAGTTCTTTCGTTTAGCATGAAAATGGGCACCATCTTCAGGTAATTTTGTTTTGGGGTTTTTTCACCCCATTTGGTGGTGAACACAGCTTTGGTGGCAGTGAGGCAAAAGGAGAAGGAAGGGGAGGAACAAAGTGGGCTAAGCCTTCTAAGAAGGCTCAGGGTAGCGACTGGAACGTCAATGGCTGTGAGATAACTTTGTGTACATGAGGTGAGCAAAGGCAATGTATCAGGGAAACATGATGAACATGAAGATTCCGTGTTCCTCCCACTTGTTCAAAAGGATGGTTAGTATGTCTGTGGCTCTCATATGAAAAGTGATGGAAGATGGTGGAAATAAATTTAAACACCTCTTCATGTTGTTTTTCCTTCATCCTAACCTGAGAGTCCTGTCCCTAGTTGCCACACTCAACTCTTTTTTTAAAACAACAACAACCACAACAACAGTCTGGCAGCGTCTCTCAAGGAATCCCATGCATTCATACCAGGCTCTGACTCAGACCTAGCAAATGCTTGATTTCACAGGAGACCATTTCCTTTTATCTTCTTTCCTCTCCGCAACATGCCTTTTGCAATTTCTCATGTGTCTCTACAGGCCAGTTCAATTCTGTCTGAAAAAACTGTTCCTTCTGTTAGCAGAAAAAACAATATGTGTTTATTTTTAATTTGAAATTATTTTGCTAAGAGTTGTGATTTTTTTAACATACAGGGAGATGGAACTGATGGTCAAGAAGAGACGGGAAGGTTTTTTAAAAAAATCCAAAGAGGGATGTGGTGCCAAAAAGTTTGGGAACCTCTCCTATAGAGGAATGTGATGGATTTGAGGCTCCTGTACACAATAGTTTGAAGATAACTTACAGTAACAGACTGGATGAAGCAATGTGAAATATTACCATAGCTCACTACTTAATTTTACTCTGCCATCTTCAGATTGTGAAACAGCACCCTCTAGATGTAAATGGTGAAATCCTGTTGCTTAGCATGGTAAGACACAGGAAAGTGGGTCCATTGAATCAGTGGTGATTTGGTGAGTCAACCTTGTCATAAATTCAATTGATTCTAATGGGCCTGTACTAGTTGCAACTTACTTTAGTACCACTTGAAACAATGGAATTTAGGCCAAATTTGATTCATCAAATCCCCAATGATTCAATGGGGCTCCTCTAGTGTAATTTTAGCAACAGGGTTTCAATCAATAAGTTAAAATTCCACAATAGTTCAGTTTAGAGTGTCATCATTATTTATTCTGTCCTCAGAATTGAAAATTCCAAGCTGCATATCTTTTGATAATCTATCTGAAACTACTGACAAAAAAAGTAGAAAAAAGAAGATAAATAATCCGAATGTATTTTATCATCCCCTTCGCAGATTGCTGCCTTGTCGTGGTGAAGGGGCTTGAGTAATTCAGAGAAGCTATGGGCTATGTCATGCAGGGACACCAAAGACGGACAGGTCATAGTGCAGAGTTCCAATTAAATGCGATCCACCTGAAGCAGGAACTGGAAAGCCACTCCAGTATCTTTGCCAAGAAAACTCCATGGACAGAAACAAAAGGCTAAAAGATATGACACTGGAAGATAGGCCCCTCAAGTCAGAAGGTGTCCAACATGCTACTAAGGAAGAGCGGAAGACAAGTACAAGTAGCTCCAGAGCTAATGAAGTGATTGGGCCAAAGCCGAAAGGATGCTCAGCTGTAGACACGCCTGGAAGTGAAAGGAAAATCCGATGCTGCAAAGAAAAATATTGCAAAGGAACCTGGAATGCACCTTGGTAAGCTGGATGTGGTCAAACAGCAGATGGCAAGAATAAACATTGACATCTTGGGCATCAGTGAACTAAAATGGATGGGAATGGGCGAATTCAATTCAGATGATGACCATATGTACTACTGTGGGCAAGAATCCCATAGAAGAAATGGAGTAGCAGCCCTCATAGTCAACAAAAGAGCGGGGAAAGCTATGTTGGGATACAATCTCAAAAATGATAGAATGATGTCAATATGAATCCAAGGCAGACCTTTCAACATCACAGTAATCCAAGTTTATGCAACAACCACCGATGCCGAAGAGGCTGAAATTGATCAATTCTATGAAGACCTACAACACCTTCTAGAACTGACACCAAAGAAAGATGTTCTTCTCATTATAGGGGACTGGAATGCTAAACTAGGGAGTCAAGAGATAAAAGGAACAACAGGTAAGTTTGGCCTTGGAGTACAAAACGAAGCAGGGCAAAGGCTAATAGAGTTTTGTCAAAAGAAAAAACACTGGTCATTACAAACACTCTTTTCCAAAAACACAAGAGGCGACTCTACACATGGACATCACCAAATGCACAAAACCGATTGTGGAGCTGATTGTGGCTCTGATAATCAGCTTCTCATAGCAAAACCCAAGCTTAAACTGAAGAAGGTAGGAAAAATCACTGGGTTAGTCAGGTATAATCTAAACCAAATCCCTTATGAATACACAGTGGAAGTGAAGAACAGATTTAAGGAACTTGATTTGGTGGACAGCGTGCCTGAAGAACTATGGATGGAGGCTTGTAACATTGAACAGGAGGCCTCATCCCAAAGAAAGGAAATGCAAAAAAGCAAAGTGGCTGTCCAACAAGGCCTTACAAACAGCAGAGAAGGGAAACAAAATGCAAGGGAGATAGGGAAAGTTACAAAAAATTGAATGCAGACTTCCAAAGAATAGCAAGGAGAGACAAGAGGGCATTGTTAAATGGACAATGCAAAGATATATAGGAAAATAATAGAAAGGGGAAAACCAGAGCTCTGTTCAAGAAAACTGGAAATATTAAAGGAACATTTTGTGCAAAGATGGACATGATAAAGGACAAAAATGGTAGGGACCTCACAGAAGCAGAAGACATCAAGAAGAGGTGGCAAGAATACACAGAGGAATTACGGTATACCGGAAAGATCTGGATGTATCTGACAACTCAGATAGTGTGGTTGCTGTCCTTGAGCCAGACATCCTGGAGAGTGAAGTCAAGTGGGTCTTAGAAAATATGGCTAACAACAAGGCCAGTGGAGGTGATGGCATTCTAGTTGAGCTATTTAAAATCTTAAAAGATGATGCTGTTAAGGTGCTACACTCAATATGCCAGCAAGTCTGGAAAACTCAGCAGTGGCCAGAAGATTGGAAAAGATCAGTCTACATCCCAGTCCCAAAGAAGGGCAGTGCTAAAGAATACCTCCAACTACCATACTATTGCACTCATTTCAGATGCTAGCAAGGTTATGCTCAAAATCCTCCAAGGCAGACTTCAGTAGTATGTGGACCGAGAACTCCCAGAAGTACAAGGGGCAGAGGAACTAGAGACCAGATTGCTAACATGAGCTGGATTATGGAGAAAGCCAGAGAGTTCCAGAAAAATGTCTACTTCTGCTTCAGCCTTTGACTGTGTGGACCACAGCAAAGTATGGCAGTTCTCCCTGCTTATTTAACTTATGTGCAGAACACATCACGTGAAAGGCAGGAATGGATGAATTCCAAACCGGAATTAAGATTGCCGGAAGAAATATCAACAACCTCAGATATGCAGATGATACCTCTCGGATGGCAGAAAGTGAGGAGGAATTAAAGAACCTCTTAATGAGTGTGAAAGTGGAGAGTGCCAAAAATGGTCTGAAGCTCAACATAAAAACAAAACAAAACAAAAAATAAGATCATGGCAAATAGAAGGGGAAGATATGGAGGCAGTGACAGAGTTTACCTTCCTGTGCTCCATGATCACTGCAGATGATGACAAGAGCCACGAAATTAAAAGACGCCTGCTTCTTGGGAGGAAAGTGATGATAAACATAGACAGCATCTTAAAAAGCAGAGACACCATCTTACCAACAAAGGTCCACATAGTTTTTCCAGTAGTGATGTATGGAAGTGAGAGCTGGACCATAAGGAAGGCTGACCGCCGAAGAATTGATGCTTTTGAATTGTGGAGCTGGAGGATACTCTTTGAGAGTCCCCTGGACTGCAAGGAGCACAAACCTATCAATTTTGAAGGAAATCAACCCTAAGTGCTCACTGGGAGGACAGATCCTGAAGCTGAGGCTCCAATACTTTGGCCATCTCATGAGAAGAGAAATCTCCCTGGAAAAGATCCTGATGTTGGGAAAGAGTGAAATCAAGAGGAAAGGGAGATGACAGAGGATGAGATGGATGGACAGTGTCATTGAAGCTACCAACATGAATTTGACCAAAATTCCAGGAGGCAGTGGAAGACAGGAGGGCCTGGCATGCTTTGGTCCATGGGGTCATGAAGAGTCAGACATGACTTAACAACTATACAACAACAACAATTTATCATTGTATGCATTTTTGACAACTTCATCCAATGTACCAACTTTGCATTTGTAACATTATGATATCAAATACAGTCTTTAAAAACAACATGTGCTAACTTTTTTTAAGGGAACTATGACGACTGACAAAATGCCCTGTAAGCAGGCAAAGAGGGACATCACATTATCATTTTGCCTTGCACATGGGGGGAGGGGGAGAACCTCACAGACTGTTCGCTAACTATGTTATTTTCCATCCCTAGTCACATAGAATTCGAACAAGCTGTAACAGCAGAAAAAAACAATCTTCTTCTTGTAAAAAGGAACTACTGTGTAAATAAGAAAAGGAAGAACATTAAATTGTCTATTTCTGCCTTTTTTGAAATATTCACTTACATTAAGATGTCTTTTTGCTCTGATCTCTCTCAATAGGAAATGGTCTTAGAAACCTATTTGCACCCCAAAGCATTTGCTTTGAAATTCATCATCCTTCTATAGTATGAACATATTCACAGTGTAGCATTTGAAATTCATGTGTCATTTGCCTAACATTTTGAGGTAAGAGTTATTTCAAGAGTTAATAGGTTTTCAGTGGGTAGATAGATTTGTTTTTTTGTCATTCTGTGGCGGCGACTTTAAATGAGATATTCCCATGCAGATCCATAGACACTTGTTACAGATTTGCCAAATAAATTTTTCAATACCCAGAGTATAAAAGGATAGAATCCAATTGTTTCTGTAATGCATTGGGCTCAAATAGTTCACTACCAGTACTGCGCCAGAATTCACAGGTGATCACATATGGCACAACACTGCTCTCTTTTAATTCTCCTGTCCCTCCCAGGCCATCTGTGGGAGTGTGTGTGTGTTTGGGAGGGGAGTGTCAGGTGCCATAATCAAGCGCAGGTTAGGTTACGCATCCTTCAGTCTCAAAAGACTATGGTAACGTGCTCTGTATGGAGGACTTGGATCAGCGTCTGGTGTGGCTGAGGAGGCCGATTCAAGAGTGACCATCCCTTCTACACTGAGGACAAATCCAATCTGTCCCCTATCCAGCTCACTGATTTTGCTGCTTTTGTGACTTCCACTTTGCCTCAGCCTGCTGGACAAGGGTCTTTTCAAACTGGGAGAAGCCGTGATGCAATGCCTGCCTCCAGGCTGAATGCTCAGATGTCAGGGTTTCCCATCTGCTGAGGTCCATTCCTAAGGCCTTCAGATCCCACATGCAGATGTCCTTGTATCGCAGCTGTGCTCTCCCTCTGGGGCGATTTCCCTGCACTAATTCTCCATACAGGAGATCCTTTGGAATCCGACCATCAGCCATTCTCATGATGTGCCCAAGCCAATGTAGACGTCGCGGTTACAGTAATGTATACATGCTAAAAATTCCAGCTCATTCTAGGACTACTCTATTTGGAACTTTGTCCTGCCAGGTGATACCAAAAATCTGTTGGAGGAAACATATATGGAAGGTGTTCAGCTTCCTCTCCCGCCGTGCACAAAGGGTCCAGGACTCACTGCAGTACAGGAGTGTGCTCAGGACACAGACTCTATAGACCTGGATCTTGGTATATGCCGTCAGCTTCTTATTCAGCCATACTCTCTTTGTGAGTCTAAAGAACATGGTAGCTGCTTTGCCAATGCATTTATCCAGCTCGACATCCAGAGAGAGGGTGTCAGAGATGGTTGAGCCAAGGTACACAAAGTCATGAACAACCTCCAATTCTTGTGTAGAGATGGTAATAGAAGGAGGTGAGCCCTGGCCCATGACTTGTGTTTTCTTCAGGCTGATTGTTAGTCCAAAGTCTTGGCAGGCCTTGCTGAAACGATTCACGAGTTGTTGGAGGTCTTCAGCAGAGTGGGCAACAATGGCTACATCATCTGTGAAGAGGAAGTCCCATATGCATTTCAGTTGGACTTTGGTCCTTGATCTCAATCTAGAGAGATTAAAGAGCTTTCCATCTGATCTAGTCCAGAGATAGACACCTTCTGTTGCAGTTCCAAAGGCCTGCTTCATCATGACAGCAAAAAGATCCCAAAAAGGTTTGGTGCGAGGACACAGCCCTGTTTCACTCTGCTTCGGATGTCAAAGGGATCTGATGTTGAGCCATCACAAACTACAGTGCCTTTCATGGAGGTGTGCTGGCACAATCCTTGCACATAGCCTAAAATACCCTGAAACGCTGGAGATTATAGAAGCATACACCAGAGTGATATGAGAGTAGTTGTATAGCAGGGTTGGGTATATGTGGCCCCACAGATGTAGTCTGACAACAGCACCCACAATCCCTTGCAATTAGTTATGCTGAATAAGAAAATATGAAAGGCACACAGTTGTCAGCACCTTTCCCATAGATGGAAAACAATCTTTCCAAAATCTGCATTTGACTGTTTTTGGCCATCCTGACTGGGGCATTCTAGAATCTAGGGAAGGCACAGGCAGGAACACAACAACAGTAACTTTTCTCATCAGAGACAGTGCTATATCAGAACAACAGTAACTTTTCTCATCAGAGACAGTGCTATATCAGAGTCTATCTGTTTGAGAAACTGGTATCTAGCTGTACAGTGGATTGCATGGAACCCATTATTTTCCAAATTCTCATTCAGGCTAAGAGTCCTTCAGATCTGAATGATTAGACAGGCAAATGCTCATGTTATCTGGCTTAAACAAAGCAACTGAGTGCCATGGAGGCCAGAATCATTCTGATAGAAAGACAAACGTTTACCTTACAAGTGTGGAAGCCCAACTTGAGTGAATGGAACAGAGAACAGACAGAGTGGTCTGCTCTGACTGCACTGGGAAGAACCGCTTATTGAAACAAAACATGTCTGCTCAGCTTTGATAACATTTACACCCTTTGTGGAAATTGCTACATATATCATACCCTGGACGTTACTGCCTCTGCTTCTTTCCCAGTCATTCTAATTCTAGATACAATACTAAAAGTCTCCCAGTCCCAATTTTAATTATAGCTCCATATTCCTCACAGTTCTAACTCAAGAATTTATTCATACATCCTACAGATAGGAGATGAGAAAACCTCACAGTTATGGCCTTTACTTGTGAAAATAACTAAATAAAACAGACTTCAGATGTTCACAAGCCAGAGCCAGGTGCATGTGTGACTAGATAACCTACGTAGCTGAACAATGTGTTGCCCGGGCTCTAACTGCTGGTGGGCAGTCCCTCCAGATAAAAGATGACTACAAAACCACTACATCAAAAAAGGTCTAGCCTAAGTGGTGGCTAAAAGGAACCAAGGGGACTGCTGGTGGGCGGAGCATGCTCTCCACGGGGGAACGTCCACTAATCACATGTCTTTAAGCTCTAGAAACTTCCAAGAGATCCTGCGCAGGCTCAGAACAACCCATTTGTTCGCATTCACAGAGACCATGCAGTCCTTCCAGATAAAGGATGACTACAAAGCCACTGTTTTACAGTCCTTTCCTCTGTCAAACAGGACACAAAATATTCTGCACAGTCACTCTTTGCTTAGCTACATCCAGTCCAGAGGTTCTGTGTCCTCTTCTAGTTTCAAGGCAGTCTTAGGGTTGTTGAAACCTCTTCTGCTCATATACACCTAGAGATGCAGAAGTACAGCAACCTGTGGGCCTTCAGATATTATTCCAGTGTATGTCCATGCACCCCTTTGTTACCAAGCACAGCCAGTAGGAATGGATGATGCAGTTTGCACAAATAGTAACAGACGAGGCGGAGGACAACAAATTTCTGATAACATCTGGAGAACTAAAAATTGTGCCTTTCCTGATTGAAAGGCAAAAAACAAAACAAAACAAAAAAGGGGGCACTCAGTTAAGGAAGTATCTAAACCCACTGCCGAATCCAAAGCAGTGCTACTGCTTCTCCCCCTCTAGAGGACCCTGTCACAACCAGGGGAAAGTCAGAACAGTACTGGACAGAGCTGAACGATATACCCATTTAAAAGTTGGCTGGATAGCTCAGTGGTTTCACTATCTAGTACCCACTTAAAAGAAGATAAGCAGTAAGATGCCTGTGCTGTTTTTATGGCTTTATTCTAAAACGTACGGGAAGAACCATATTTCACTCTTTTGGACTGCCATCTTTTTGGCAATAGTAATGCTGCGCGTAAACTTCCTGCTACATACACTCTATGGCCAAACTCCTACTTGGACAGTTATATGCATGCAAGAAGAACTGTGCTTAACTGACAAGTGTCAGCTGCATGTCAGTTAGATGCCCTATTGTGTGCCTGATCCTTATCTTATCTTAGAACTGCAGGGCTGGAAGGGACCCTATGGATCATCGAGTCCCGCTCTTGTCAAGGAGGCACAGTGGAAAGTTGAACTCCCAACCTCTGGCTCTGCAACCAGATGCCTAAACCACCGCTGTGCATATGGCATACAGCCAGCACCTTGTCAGTCGACTGAAACTAGCGACGGCAACTTCCATGATTCCTTTTGCACATGCACAAATATCTAATAGGATTTTGCCCAGTATTGTGCTGCAAAGTCAGATTCTAAAACCAAAAAATAATATACTTTCATGTGGCTTCCTTATCTAACACTGCTCCACTGGTAATAGACGAAAGCATTTCATTGGACCACTTGACATTCAGACCACACACACAAATAAAGCTTCTCAGGATTCAAACAAAGATTTCTGCAGAATTAAATATTTTTTTTGCCAGCACAAATCCTGAAGAAAATCAGCATAGGTTATGTGCAGCAGTCAAAGCCATGCTTATGAAAGAAAGAAAGAGAGAGAGAGAGTGAGAGAGAGAGAGAGAAGGAAAGAAAGAAAGAAAAGCTTTGTCCAAAGATTAATGAATTACCAACCACATCATGGGGGGGGAAGCATTTCTAAATTAACAGCAAGAGATCTAAGCTGAATTTGCATTGCATAGCTGGATACTACATAACCCCGTGGATTTGCAGAATATATGCAAAAAGAATAGATCAGGTACCCGGGTAGATTAATACATTTTCCACAAGTACTAGGCGCATAAGCTTCTCACTTGTGACTCTTGTCCCCAAACTGAGTATAATTACATACTGTAGTTATGTTTCTGGGCCTGGCATACTCTAGTCCATGGGGTCACGAAGAGTCGGACATGACTAAACAACAAGTTATGTTTCTTAGACATTGTGTGGATGTCATTATAGGGTTCAGATCTCACTGATTCTTAAGCCCGTGTTCTTCATTGCACAAATGGGGCAGGAGTCCTAAGAACTAAAAGCATCACTGGACATCCAGCCTCCCAAGATATCATTAACAGTTGGGCTGGCCAGGTACTACAGGGCTTACCAGATCATCTTTTTTCACACCTCAGCACTCTGAACGAGGAAGGAAGAAAATGCAAGATGCTGAGAAATAAGAGAGATGGATACAATGCTGTATGTACCCCATTGTACCAAAAGAAGGAACTGACATTATAGACTTATAGAATTCTAGAGCTGGAAGGCATGTAAGAATCTAGTGACAAGGGCCATCTAATCTAACTGCCTTCGAAGGCAGTTTCACCAAATATCCTCCATACATTAATCTGAATGAGTTGGGGGCAGTAATAAAGGCCAAGCTTCCACATGACTTCAGATATTGTTGGACTATAATTCCCTTCATTCCTTGTCTGGGGCTGATGGAAACTGGAGTTCAATATCTTTGGGGGGGAAGTAAGTCTATTACACTTTTTATCTACCTTTTCCCCATAGCAGAGCTAGTTAATGAAATGTTTCCATGAACACAAATAGCTAGTCCATTACCTCCAAGTCTAGGGGCACATGATGGAGTCTAGAGAGAGTTCATTTTCAAATAAAAGGAATGCAACAATAGCCCCAATTATCCTGGCTTAGAGCAAGAAAGGACGTGTATCAGAAAATCTGGCTGTTCCAAGGACAGGAGAATGGGGAGAAAACAGCTGGATTTGCATTATCAAATTCATTTTGACCCTTCCAAAACTGCCAGCAGAAGAGACCTTGCCTTGGAAACCTACACATTTCTGATGTGTTTTGACGGGGGGGGGGGGAGGAGGAATGCACAAAAAATGCTGCACCCTTTTATAAAATATGCATGAGCACAAATGCACATGAACATAGTTTTGTTAGCGCCAAAAAAAGTGAGCAAAACAGTGTGATGTGGAAGAATGCACATATTGTCAAAAACCGTATCCCATAAGATACACACATTTCCATGCAGAAGGAGGGGCAGTTCTGACAGTGTAATACAGAAATAGACTGGAATAAGGAAGACAGTGGAAAATAACAACAACAACAACAACAACAACAACAACAACAACAACAACAACAACAACAACTAATAATAATAATAATAATAATAATAATAATAATAATAATAATAATAATAATTATTATTATTATTATTATTATTATTATTATTATTATTATTATTATTATTATTATTATTATTATTATTATTATTAAAAACAGCTGCACAAAGAATGCATGATTCAGATAGCCCTGTTCAAGGATTTTCAGTGTAAGCACAGTTCCTGCAAGTCAGGTCTCTTGAGCTGTGTTGTTATGTTACTCGAACAGAGAGAACAACTTTATTTGGCCTTTTATATTTCTCATTGAATAAAAACAGGGGGCATGTTAGCTATTCCTCTTTGGGTATTTCCATCAGCCTCTTCATAAGTTTCTGGAAAGGATACCTTTTTTTTCATGGGTCACTTCCCACCATTCAGATCACTCATGTTCCAGTTATTTGAACCCCACAGAGAGTTTGTATGCATGGAGGAAGTTCTCCTTGCCAGAAAGACAATTGAAATACACAAGAATGGAGGCAAACGAAACCTACTTTATGGTGTAGAATTGGTGTAGAACCCAACAGCTTCTGTAGCCATTTTCTGTTGAGAAATTTATTGTGGTAAGATCTTTTTGAGTTCTCAGCTGATCTGAATAAAAGCATACTGCATTCAAGGTACAGAATACAGAAAATGAAGTATTCCAAAGCAGAATGATGATCTCCTTTTGTCTTTTAAATTCAAGTGATGAAGTACTAGGCATCACATCTGTTCTACCACTCTAGCACCTCTCTACCTGAACATAGACAACAGCATCTGACATCATCCTCCTGCTTCTGTATTCTAGAATGATCACCTCGAATATAACATAAGGTTATCTGGAGCAACTAAAGAAGGTGGAAGCCAAAATTTCATTAAAATTTCAATTGTTCTATTTCATTACTCACTCCTATAAATACATTAACAGCATCCTTCTGGGACCCAGAGGTAGCATCTTGTACTGTGCCCTGAGAAGATGAGGCTACCTTAGGAGTTATATGGCATGTGGTATGGCCCACACAGTTAGGTCCTTCAGTTGTTCTGTCTCCTAACATCTATCACTTGAAACTTCAGCCTCTTTCTGTCTCATAGCAGTGATGACCTCGCATGTTCATTAATATCTATAATCCCAAAAGAATGTCCATTTCTATGAATTCATTAGGGGATTGCTTATATCCTCAGAATTGTTGTTTCAAAACGCTTCAGAAGAGAGGCATCACTTTTCATAGTCTATAAAGTGACGAGGTATCAGTGGCTGCAGAATTTTGCTGCACTGAAGTGGAAAGTTTCTTTAAACAGGGAATTCATATTTGTAAAGCAATAATGACTAATTAGTGCTTCTGGTAAATTGACTTTTAAAAATGTTCCCATGGAAATTTGACAGTGCACTGACACTATACAGGTGCTAATTAATTAGATTTGCTATTCTAATCTTCACTAAAAAAAAAACCCAAACAAACAAATATAAGACACATTTTACCCAATGTATTTTTTAGCACATACCCACAAGAGCATGGCAGAATATGCTGATAGACGTGGCCATGAGAGAATTTGTGCCTTAGGTTAATAATCCAAAGAAACCCCATTCGTCTCGAAAGAATGCTGTGCAGGGTCAAATCTCAAAGCAGAATCATGTTTCCCCTCAGCATAATAATTAAAGAACTGTTATACATGAAGCGGTTTAATCTCTTTTTTCGTTATGTGCTCCTTCTACTCCCTAAATATAATATGTTAGAAAATATGGCAGTTTTGAATAATACATCGCTGAAAGGCTGACAAAGACAAAATGAACATGATCCATAATTTAATAGTTATCCAGGCATTTGTAGGAAGAAGTATCAATACAAATGGGAATGGGATTTAATGGAAAATATAATGTTGGACAGACAGAATTAGATGGAGAAATGGATATCTTAACAAAGAGTACGCATGGATTTCAAAGAAAGCTATTCCATATTTTCTACATCTTTTATATATCCCTACAAGACTCAAAAACCTGAAAGAAACCAGTTGGACATGATGTATGTATACATATGTGTATGTTTGTGTATGTCTCTCTGTGTGTATGTGTGCACACATGTATACATATATATACATACTGTATGTGTATGTACTTTTGTGTGTGTGTGTGTGCATACGCGCTTATAAAAATAACTAATATGTATTTTAAAATATATTGTCTACTTTGTCTTTATTTTGAATTTTTTAGTTATGGTGTGTTGTGTTATGAGTGAGTGGCCTTTGACCAGATGGGTGATATAAAAATCAAATCAAATCAAATCAAACAAACCATCAATTGAAATATTTAAACAATATATATCATATATTTTGAGTTGTGTCCTAAGAAAAGGAATTATTACATCTGTACCATGGTCAGAGTTTCTGTCCAATAAAAGATCAATTAATTATGTGTCGTCAAGTCAACTTTGATTTATGGCAACTGTGACGGACAGCTCACACATCACTCCTGTCTGTCAGGTTAGAGCTCTGGTGTGGGAGCCTATGACAGGACGGGCTGGGGGACGGAACCCACGGAACTAGGGGAGAAAAAAAGACAGTTTGAGATAGGGCAGTTGGAGAGTTAGAAAGAAGGAGATAGATAGAGGGATAGAAAACATTAAGATAGACAGTTAGGCCAGGATTAGGACAAGGACTTGGAAAGTTGGTGTATTTGAGAACTGAATGAGTTAAAAGTAATAAGAAACAAAATAAACTGTTCGAATATTGTAACACCGTGATTAAAGTGAACCTATATAAGTAAACATGTCTAAAGTCCAAAGCACGTTTAATGAATGAATAATTCAAAACCATCCATGATTTTCCTTATGTGATTTACCTATTAACCTATAAACATCGTTATATTTGACAGCATTGATCTATTATTCATATTTGGTACAGTCAGGAGAATATCCTCTGGTGGCAGCATAAAAAGGAAGAAAAGAAAAAGTCGTGCCCAAAGGCAAACCTGGGTGTTAGGGAAAACAAACAGGGGAGCTGGGGATTCCCCTCCAACATTTTTTTACATATAACATACTCAAACCTGGTTTACTATTCCCTTCTTCATCTGGCTTTCTGGGACTGTGCGGCTCACTCAAGTCAGCATAGAAAGCAGGGCCACACATACTCTTGATGACCTTGGCTGTCCCTCTTGACAGGAAGTGAGATTTAGATTCAAAACTCCTGGCTTTGCAGCCTAGTTCTCCAACCCGCTGAAACACACCAGCTCTTATTAGAAGACAAGCACTAATAAAATGGCAAGATCTCAAACTTGAAGAAAAACCTTAAAGATTGGGAGACAATGATGGAAAACATTGACTCCTTCTAGTTCCCTACTTCCTTTCTAGAGCATTCTCGGTACTCAAATCAGGATGGATTTACAATTTAGATCATGGACAGAGGAAAGAAGACTCCAGATAAGAGACCGGACGTTTCAGCTGAGAGCATCAAACATGCACGAGCATCTCGGCTCCACATTCTACAAATGCAAAGTTTTTTTAAAATGTAAAATAATTAATGAAAGTAAGGAAGCCAAAACATTAACTTGGATGCAGAAGGAATGTCTATAGTCATAAGGAAATTTTAATGACAGTTAGAAGCTCATATATTAGAAAAACAGAGGGCTTTGGGACAGCATGGAAAGGAGACATTGGGTCCAGTAAAAAGAAGCACAATGGAAAGATATGTGGAGTAAGCATCCATTAAAAATTACTACTGTACAGGAACTTCAAGAAAATTACAACTGAAGCTCCAATTAAACTGCATTACATCAACAAAAAGTCTTCCCCAATGTGTTGGAAAGACTGCTGTGTCGAAAAATTGCTGAGTTGAATGTGGTAGAAATGTTCACATGATCAAACTTTTTCAAAAGCTGCGGCTGACTCCCCCCCCCCCGCCCCAAATATAACTCACTTGCCTGTACGATCAAGTCCTTTACTGTCTCTTACACTTCTGAATAAAATCATTAACATTTTCTTCATGAGGACCTTATGCTGTTCTCACCAGTAGCAGTTAGGCAAGAGAGTAGGGAAAACAGCGCAATCATTATGACTGACACATCAAAGTTGATTGAACAGAGAGGTAGCAAAGAATGATCTATTTATGACCACTGGACAACTTTTATTTCCTTTTTCTTATGTGAACAAGGAACCTTTATGCATTTATCAACCCTGTCATGCCTTCTTTTGGAAGAATGTGATCAGTTGCAAACATTAGTTACTTTTGAACAGTTGACAAAAACAGATAGATCAGTGCATCATCCTATATGTAGTGTACTCAATTAAGTATCAGATCATGACTTCAAATCCCCATTCAGCCATGCAAACTCCTGGAGGTGTGGATAGCCCTGGTCAAATAATACTAGATAATAAATATGTGTCATCTAGTCAATTCTGACTTACAGTGTCCCTTTTCAGGGTTTTCCAAGTAGAGATTACTCAGAAGTGGTTTACCATTCCTTTCTTCTGCGGGCATCTTGGGTCCATGAGGCTTGCCCAAGGCCATACAGACTGGCTTTATTTTCAGGTGGCACAGTGGGGAATTGAACTTCCAACTGCTGGTTCCATAGCCAGATAACTAAACCACTGAAGTATCCAACCAGCACTGGTAAAACCATCCCTTAAATATTTCACATATTTTGGAGAACCTACAAAGGCTGACATAAATCACAATCAATTTGATGGCACATACTACATGCATACACATACAATGGCATGCTATTTGTTTAACTATACTGTAGTTTGTTATAAAATCCAAATATGGAGAAGGTGTGCCTGTGTTTCATTCATGAGTGGGACAAGTTGTCACAACCTGAAGATGATTCTCCAACTACGTACTGGAAGATTTTTTGCCTCCAGAATGAAAACAATGCATCAAACATTTTTTCCCCACTGTGGTTTATGCAGTTTGCACAAAGCGCCTCTTCTAGTGATGTAAACTTTTACCAATCTGATTCTTCGAAGTGACAATGAACACTTTCAACGTCTTCTCACTAGATGAAATTAGAAAGGTTCTTGTGCATTTTTGGCCTTTGACTTTTAATAGAGAAAGAAATTCACAAAAGTAGGGTTTTCCTATTTTGTGTTTTTTTAAAAAGAAAAGTCCTCCCTCCCTCCCTCCCTCCCTCCCTCCCTCCCTCCCTTCCTTCCTTCCTTCCTTCCTTCCTTCCTTCCTTCCTTCCTTCCTTCCTTCCTTCCTTCCTTCCTTCCTTCCTTCCTTCCTTCCTTCGTCACCTTTCTAGAGTACATTCCTAACTAGCCAAGAGAGCTATGGGCTGGCTTAGATGACACTAAGACAACTGAGGCTGTGCTGAATCCAAATCTGTCCCAGTTTAGGGATATTAGAAATTACTTACGATTATTGGCAAAACTTTGTACGAGCACAGCAGTTTGGGGTCTGGGCTGAGGGCTGTTTGAATCTGGCAGGATTTAGCCTTCCACATTTTCCCTCATTCTTCACCCTCCTTTTGTCTGCTTTGATCTTTGATCTCAGCCAGCATAGCAGTTGTGCTAGCAGATCTGAGATCAGTCAGCACAACGGTCATTGTGCCTCTACCGGAAGCTTTTACTCATTCCAGATGCAGTACATTCAGGATATCTTTCAATCTGCACTGAATTGTCCCATCCGTAGAATCTTCTAAGCTAAAGAGAATGGGAGAGCCTAGTCTAAAATTACAGTAGGCCCCCATATCCATGAGATCAGTACCTGTGATATCACTTATGGAAGGATGGAAAACATTAAAAAATATTAAAAGGAAAAGAACAGAAATGTTTTCATATGATTACCAGGAGTGGCCACTAAAGGGGGACAGAGATTATCTATGTACTTTATAGGGTTCACTCTTATCACAACTTGGAACCAATCCCCCGCAGATACCACGGGCCCACTGTACAGGTGAATTATTCACAAAGGTAGAAACAAAAATGCTCCCTCAAGCCAGGTAAAAATCAATCTCAACCTTTCACTATGGGGAGATTGGGTCTGTGTATGCTTTCTGGTTTAGCCTGGATAGACAAACCAGCCACACTTTACACCTCTGACTGTGAATTCTGGAAAAATTAAAACTGATACAAATCCATGTTCACACACACACACACAGGAGTACACATACATATAAATTGCAAGTGGCTAAAAATATTAGCATCTGAAAAATATGTAAAAGCATATGGCCATCAAACATAAAGGGTGTACAGAAATGAATACTTCTAAAAAGCACAAACAAACCTTTAAAAAAAAAAAAAGCAAAGACCTGCTACCCAAAATGAAACTAGGACAAGAAGAAAAATGCAGGTAGGAAATGCAGCAAAGTGGACAGAGAGATTTTAACCACTAACTAGGAGCACATGCTGCTTTCTCTACATTCAAAATGCTTCCAGTCTATCTCCAGTTCTAAACACTGCGAAAGTTATTGCTTAGCTTCGCCTCTTAAGCAAATGAGGCTAATGGAAACCGATACAGGTTCAAACCGATATAACAAAAGCAAGTCTCAACCCAGGCTATTTTTAAGTTCACCTAACCAAACATTCACCTTGGAACAAATGATTTTTCTTTTCTTTCAGCAGCTCATTCCATCTGGTAGCTATGACACAGTACCTGTTGTCCTAAGAGATATATCTGAACAATTAACTTACTGCCCCATGTTTCAAAAGCATTCACACTTCTAATGTTGTTTTAACATTAAAACAACTATCTCCTTGTGGAAATTAGAATTATGTTTTGGACCATGCTTTTCATCTCATTTTTTATTATCCCTGTTATGACTCAGCAGGGTCATTTTCTGGCACAGTTCATTAAAAATATCCTTTTCTAATGACTGCCCAATGGCATCCAATGGAAGGTTAATCCAAACAGACATTTGCATAAATGAAAAGCATTTTAAAAGGGGGTCAGCCACATATGGCTAGTAATCAAAGTTTTATGCAATTGGCTATATTGTTTATGTGATGTCATTTACCACCAAGTTTTGTTTTCTTTTTAAAGTGCGTTTTGAAATGTTCTTGCTCTGGACCCCAGGCATTCCAAGGCCAATTAAAAGGCATCCCAAGGGACAAACAATCCTTTGCAGAAGTAGAAAAATTTGGCACTCTGCACATTGATAGACCCAGCATTCACTATGTTTCTTGTGGGACATATGAAAGTGAAGGCTAATGGGATCATCATCATCCCCTTGAGTTATCAAGTCCAACCCCTGTCAGGGAGGCACGGTGGGGAATCAAACTCCCAATCTCTGGCTCCGCAGCCAGATACCTAAACCACTGAGGTATCCAGCAGTTCCAAAACAGAAATTTGATAAATATCTACATGAAAAGCAACCTCTTATGAAAATTTTCCCTATGAAAATTTCCTGACAGCGCCTTCTCAAAATATAAGGTCATATCCTCTTCCTGCTTCTAGTTAAAGCAGATCCACTGAATTGACTGGAGAAGGGTTAGTTTTATAGGTCTACTCTTGTTCAGTCAATAATTAGCCACCAGGGATAATAAAACCAGCCAACAATTGTTGACACTAGCAATTGGGCTTGAGGCCGGTGATTTGGATCCTGAAGTGAATCGGAGAAAGCTGTTTCCTTCATTTTTCCTGCAGAAACAACAAACCTCTCTGAAGAGCCAGACCACCCGTGTGTACAATCTGCTAAAACGTATAGGAGTTTGTTGGGGTGGCAGGCAATTATCACCTCCAACCAGACATAGGTCCATCCAATTCTGAATAATCCGTTGACTCACAGCAGAGGTTCCTGAGGCCTTTCTAGTTCTCCGGGTGTGCTTTTCGGCAGGCAGGGACAGGTGTTTCAAGGGGAAGAAAGATTGAACAAATGTGTTTATCTACATTCTTTGGTACATAAATTTTGTGGCCAAACTCGATGAACTAACAACACAGTAATATAAATTATTCCTGGACCATTTTGTTACCCCTGATGGCTAATTGTCCCTAGATCCTTCCAATTATGATCAAATATAAACCACAAAAGATGGCCAGAGCTAACAACAGACCTCGGCAGTGGATCCCTTTTCAAAAAGGGGAAAAAAGTGGATTTGGGAAACAAAAGACCAATCAGCTTGACATCAATATCTGGGGAACTCCTGCAAATAATAATCAAGCAGCAGATTTGAGACCACATAGAAAATAACACGGTGATTATTAGAAGCCAGCATAGGTTTGTTAAGGACAGCTCATGCCAAACAAATCTTATTGCCTTCTTTGATAAAGTGACTAAATTAGTGGACCAAGGAAACACAGTGATATAGTATACTTAGACTTCAGTAAGGCATTTGATAAGGTCTACCACAACCTCCTTCTGTGTAAGATAGAACAAAGTGGGATAGACAGCACAAGTACCAGATGGATTTGCAGCTGGCTGACCAACCACACTCAACGTGTGGTCCTCAATGGAACCACATCTATGTAGAGGGAAGTGTGCAGTGGGGTCCCTCGAGGTTCTGTCTTGGGCCTAGTGCTCTTCAACATCTCCATAAATGACCTGGATGAGGAGATTGAAGGAGCACTCATCAAATCTGCTGATGAAACAAAGCTGGGGGGAATTGCTAATACTTTGGAAGATAGACTCAACATTCAGAAGGATCTAGACAGACTTGATCACAATACAAAAAAGAACCTGAGGCGCTGGAAGGGGTGCAGAGAAGAGCAACAAAGATGATAAGACTGGAGGCTAAATCATATGAAGAATGACTAAAAGAACTAGGTATGTTTAGCTTAACAAAGAGTAGACTGTGGGATACATGATAGCATCTTCCAATATCTGAAGGTTTGCAACAGGGAAGACGGCATCAATTTATTCTCCATTGTGCCTGAGGGTGGGACAAGAACCAATGGGTGGAAATTTGTCAGAGGGAGATCAAACCTGGAAATAAGGACGAATTTCCTGATGGTTAGAACTATTAACCAGTGGAACAGCTTGCCTCCTGATGTTATGGGTGCCCCATCGCTGGAGGTTTTCAAGAAAAGATAGGACAGCTATCTGTCCGGGATAGTATGAGGTCTGGGATACTATGAGGTCTCCTGCCTTGGGCAGGGGGTTGGACTAGAAGACCTCCAAGGTCCCTTCCAACCCTATAACAATTCTATGATTTTTATGAGGTATCTGTCACCAGAGGAATAGCCAGAGCGAACACTTAGTGACTTCTGTTCCTTGACCATAGGCCTTTAAAGCCCTTTAGCTATCTTGCCTGTGAGAAGCAAATCATTTCACTCAGGAAACTTGAGAAGTTCTATACTGGTAGATCCAGGTTATTCATACCATAGTTATAACATGTATCCTACATTTAAGAGGCTCTCTTGTGTTCCCCCTTGACTGAAGGATGTTTTCAAAAGCATCCCCTTCTATGTCCTTATATTTTATAACAATGCAACCCTTCACGGATTGCTGCCTTGTCATGGCAAAGGGGCTTGAGTAATTGAGAGAAGCTATGGGCTATGTCATGAAGACATCCAAGACGGACAGGTCATAGTGGAGAGTTCTGACAAAACACGATCCACCTGGAGCAGGAACTAGCAAGCCACTCCAGTATCTTTGCCAAGAAAACTCCATGGACAGAAACAAAAGGCTACAAGACATGACTCTGGAAGAGGAGCCCCTCAGGTCGGAAGGCATCCAACATGCTACTGATTAAGAATGGAGGACAAGTACAAGTAGCTCCAGAGCTAATGAAGTGGTTGGGCCAAAGCTGAAAGGACGCTCAGCTGAGGACTTGCCTGGAAGTGAAAGGAACGTCCGATGCTGCAAATTAAAATGCTGCATAAGAACCTGGAATATAAGATCTATGAACCTTGATAACCTGGATGTGGTCAAACAGCAGATGGCAAGAATAAACATTGACATCCTGGGCGTCAGTGAACTAAAATGGACGGGAATGGGCAAATTCAATTCAGATGACTATCATATCTACTATTGTGGGCAAGAATCCCATAGAAGAAATGGAGTAGCCCTCATAGTCAACAAAAGAGCAGGGAAAGCTGTACTGAGATACAATCTCAAAAATGATAGAATGATTTCAATATGAATCCAAGGCAGACCTTTCAACATCACAGTAATCCAAGTTTATGTACCAATCACCGATGCTGATGAGGCTGAAATTGACCAGTTCTATGAAGACTTACAACACCTTCTAGAACTGACACCAAAGAAAGATGTTCTTCTCATTATAGGGGACTGGAATGCTAAAGTAGGGAGTAAAGAGATAAAAGGAATAACAGGTAAATTTGGCCTTGGAGTTCAAAACGAAACAGGGCAAAGGCTAATAGAGTTTTGTCAAAGAACAAGCTGGTCATCACAAACAGTCTTTTCCAACAACACAAGAGGCGACTCTACACATGGACATCACCAAATGGGCAATACCGATTATGTTCTCTGCTGTCTAGGTATGTCACCACTTTCCTTCCAAGAAGCAGGTGTCTTTTAATCTCATGGCTGCTGTCACCATCTGCAGTGATCATGGACCCCAAAAAAGCAAAATCTGTTACTACCAAAATTACAGATATTCAAATGTAACATTTTTACTGTTTGAATAAAGACAGTGAAAAAGTTTCCCCAGTCCAGATTCTCCCAATTCCTCAGCCTCTCCACAGTTGATTTATGAAAAATATCTACAAAAATCTATGGATTGCAGAAGAGTGCATAGAAAAAAAAAACTTCATGGGGGAAATGATTGCCAAAATGTAAGAGTACCAAATTGTGTCTATTTTGGGAGACAAACATGAAAAGGTGCACACTTTTCATGAAGAGTTTTTTTTTTAACAGATTGTCAATTGATGCAGAAATGGAATGAAGTGAACCTAACATTTGAAAATGCCTATTCAAGCCCCTTCATTGTGAGTCTATGAGTATTACATTTGTCTTTTTCTTCATTTTGCAGATATCTAAAGAAAAAAAAAGGACAGCTATTAATCTTATCTTTTGTATCTTATTTTGTGCTCTTGTATCGGGTGGCAACTACATTTGTCTTCATATATATATATATATATATATATATATATATATAGTCAAGGAAACATGTTTTTGGAAGCTGGAAATTAATGTGGTGGTTACCACTTTTATTCAGAAGGAGGAACAGCCTTTGGCTGCAAAGTAGGAAATTGCTTCATTAATTTCTGTTCACTCAATTTATTTGTGAGAACTTTTTCCCTGACCTGTCCATTCAATCTCAGCAGACGTCTAGAGAGGTTTTTCTTCTGGTATGAAACAGAGAGTTAATTTGCTGAATGAAGTGAAGCTCAGCCGATCTTGATCCTACCTCTGCACACGTTTGTTCTGTTTAATGAGCAAACATGCCTTCAGACAACTGTCAACCTACTGTATCTGATGAAAATTAAGGTGTCATCTTGTTGTCTTCACATTCCAGTAACATCAAGGAGTAGATAGTGACAAACAATTTGGATACAGAGGTTTACTCTGTCTAAAGTGGTATGTAAGTCTTGCAGCATCTTTAAAAGCAGAGACATCGTCTTGCAAACAAAAGTCCGAATAGTCAAAGCAATGGTTTTTCCAGTAGTAATGTATGGAAGTGAGAGCTGGACCATAAAGAAGCTTGACTGCCGAAGAATTGATGCTTTTGAATTGTGGTGCTGGAGGAGACTGAGAGTCCCCTGGACTGCAAGGAGAATAAACCTATCGGAAATCAACCCTGGGTGCTCACTGGAAGGGCAGATCCTGAAGCTGAGGCTCCAATACTTTGGCCATCTCATGAGAAGAGAAGCCTCCCTGGAAAAGACTCTGATGTTGGGAAAGTGTGAAGGCAAGAGGAGAAGGGGACGACAGAGGATGAGATGGTTGGACAGTGTCACCGAGGCTACCAACATGAATTTAACCCAACTCCGGAAGGCAGTGGAAGATACAAGGGCCTGGTGTGCTCTGGTCTATGGGGTCACGAAAAGTCGGACACGACTTAATGACTAAACAACAACAATAACAATTTTGGCTATAGAGAGTCTGTGGAACTTAAAACCAGGCCTTGCCTTATCAATCCACTGAAACCTTGTATGTTCTGTGGGTATGGGGAGTGGCAGTTCTACCTTGTAGGGTTGGCATGACAGTTAAAGCACTTAACCTTGTGTATTCTGCACTTCCCTGGAAGCACTGCTGAGCTGGATCAGACTAGAGTGTTGGGAGGTTACTAGGACAGGTAGATTTTCCCCAGGCATCGCTACATTGGACTCTCCTGGCCTCACCCATTCCAGGAACAGCAGGGTAGAGTGGCTGAGGGATTAGAGCAGGACTCCCTTAACCTAGTGGTACCTGCAATATCACAATATTTGGATAGATGCATGTATCAACATGCAGTTGTAGTTTGCCATGCCTATATGTTTGGATAGTTCAATCTATAGGCATCTGTATGTTTACCAAGCCCTTTTTTAAAAAGGGACACTAACTGCACTGACGGCTATTTTTTGTTGTGACAGTGATTTGCATTATTTAGATTTCTTCATTTAAAAAACTATATTACATTTACTTTTATTTTTAATTCCTTAAAGGTTATTTGAGCCAGGGTTTCATTTGTTAAGCTTACTGTTCCATCTGGTTTTCTCAAGAGTATTGTTGAAAATAAGAGTGAAACACTACAAAACAGAACAACTGCTAATCAATGTTTCCTGAGGTTACTCAAAGATATAAATGCAGAAAGTCAACATAATAATGGGTTGGTTCTGCGGAGCTATTTTTTAATTGTTGAGACTGGAGGATGCTTCAGTGCTCCCATATCCTGAGGTTAGCATATAAAGTGTCTGCTTAACTGAAAGTATTATCCATGGTTCTTGATCAGAAATGTTTCTCATTATAGCTAGTTATATGATATGATCTCTGACATGGAAATGGGTCAATGTACAGAGAGGTAGCAAAGAAATTCCCAGTGTATGTAGCTGATAGGACTCTGGAGAACAGGGTTCAAATCCCCACTTGGACATGTAAATTACTGAGGGTGCGGAATTGGTAAAACAACTCCTTAAAGCCCTATTATGGTCACTATAAGTCGGCTCCAATTTGACAGCACAGAACACACACACAGAGAGAGCACAGAAATATTCCTCATGTGGTAGGTAATGCAAGTGGGTAGCAGAAATGGACTTCAGTCATTAGATTCATTTACACTGGTCAAAATCCTATGAGTTATATCCAATGGCATAATGCAATTGGTGGAAATCTTGTTGGTGAGTTGCCACAAGTTAAGAAGTTAGAGTAGCAGTTTGCTGTTGTGTACTGAACCACAGAATTCAGCACATAACATGTGATTTAGCACACTGATCTTAAACATCAGGGATTCACCGATGAAATATTACACCAATAATGTCACTCTGGTGTAAAAAGCGTATAAGATTTGGGTCAGAAACTCAACTAAAGAGATTTATAAAACTATATTCACTTTTATAGTGCCAACTTGTCTAATGTGGAACTTCATGATCTAATCTTGAAAAGCAGTTGCTATTTATTTACTTATTTATTACAGTAGTTGCATTTCTTTCCCACCCATCTAGTGACAGGACACTATGGGCAGCTGACAGCTATTAAAAAACACAGCTACCCACCCCAATCCAAAAAGACATAAATAATGAGATCCAAATCATGACAGGAATAACCCAAAATATAAAATAAACTAGAGGCAATGATAAATGATGATCTAATTCTCAGATCTACAAGGATGCCATAAGAGGTCAAATGTTTCTGAAGGCCTCTTCAAACAATACAGTGTTTACCCATTTCCTAAAGACCAGAAGGGAGAGGGCCTGGCGTATGAACACCAGCAACACATCCCATAGCATTGTGGCCAACACAGAGAAAGATCACTTCCCAGTGATTGTTTTCCACAGTTGTCACCTGCAACTCTGTAACCTGGCTGAAATGGGGAGCCCAGATGGATAATCTTAGGGAGAAATGCTCCATCAGGTAATTATTATCCCACTGGGCAATACAGGTGGCCTCAGTGATGGGAAATTTGGCCTTCACAGATTTGATCTTTTTGGAAATGTTTCACCAAGTTGAAACATCTCTACAGCAGCAGCAGCAGCAGCAAAAACAGCAACAGCAACAGCAACAACAAAAACAAAAACAAAGAATCATGTAATACCGTGAAGATGAATAGATTTATATTGGCATAAGCTTCCTACAACTAGAAGCCATTATATCCACTGTGAGATGAAGAGTTGGAATGAACAATTACAAAATGCAGAGTCACAAATTATAAAAGTGATGCAACAAATTAAATTAATCATTCAAGCCACATTACGGAGTCAGTGCAAACAAACACTCAGATTTCAGTCATCAGCTGACAAATGTGCAATTCATTTCCGCCTGACTGGCAATGTACCAACCTTAATAAATTTATTGCAAGCCTATAATCATTGATTTCAGTTTGCTGATTAAAACCAAAACTATGTCACAACAGAATAAGCTTGCAAGACAAAATTCAACAGCTGGCTGCTACTAAGAAAGAATCTCAATTACCAGTAAAAGAATAGTCCACCCCATATCATCATAGTTCTTAAGACTACAGGATCTATATCTCTGGTCACATATTGCCTGCATTACAGTGGTGCCTCGACTTATGACCATAATCCGTTCCAGAAGTTGGATGTAACTCGAAATGCTCGTAAATCGAAGCACCATTTCCCATTGAAATGCATTGGAACATGATTAATCCATTCTGGCAAAAAGAAAAAAGAAAAAAGAAAAAAGAAAAAAAAAGCACACAGCAAGCCCAGTTGGAAGGTGCCGGGGCTTTAAAAAAAGAAAAACAAAAAACAAAAATAAACAGCAAGGCAAGCTCCATCACTGGAGATTAAAACAACAACCCCAAACCAAAAATAAACAGCAAAGCAAGCCCTGAAGGGGCTGGGACTGCAAAAAACAAAACAAAACACCAAAAAAACAAAGCAACACAACACAGAAACATAACCCCTAGGCCAAAACCATGCTGCAAAACCCACCGAGAACAGTTTTTAAAAAGCAGAAAACAGCACCTCCTCCGATCGCACGCTCTCTAACTGCTGGGGCGAAAGAGCTACAAAGAAGCAGCCTCTTCGCCTACCAACACTTAGCAATTTGAATTTCCTGCCTTTTCCCCCTGCCTTTTTGTGTTCGTAACTGGAAGCTCCGGGGGGGAGTTGATGCAAAAGTTTGCAGCCGGAGCTGCTCGTAACTCAAAATAGTGGTAAGTAGACAGGTTCGTAAGGCAAGGCACCACTGTATTGAGAATCTTGTCCTATGTATGCAGAATTCTTCTCTCTCAGTCTTACCTTTTACAGTACATTCTGCGAAGAATTGGAAACATTAAATCCTGAAGGCTTTACATCAATCAAGAGATTTAAATTAAAACACTACACTGTCACACTGATTTTGATTCTTTTGGAAGTAATTTTTTTTCCAGCAATACCTGGCATGCCTACAAACTCATGGCAGTTACTAGATGTGAACTGAGATAACCAATTAAATTGTCAGTCTTGTAACAATAAGTGCATGTACCTTCATGCATATCTCCTGCATGACTGACAAATTTGTGTTTCTTCTGTGATCTACTGGAATACATTTGTGGAATTCAAATAAAGATGGAAAAGAGAAAAGCAAAAGAGACTTTAGGTATCACATCCTCTTGAAGTTTGGTGCACTGTCAAAAAACTGGAGACTTAGTAAGTTAACACAGATCTTGAAAGACTACACCCTTTTACACTGACTTCTGACAGGAGTTATCATCCAACAATATCTGGGAGAGGCACCTTTCCCCCACTGTTGCCTAAAGACAGTAGTGGCAAGATTTAGAAATTCACTTAGGTTCATGCAGTAAATAAGAAATGGGAATTAGAATTTCTTACTAGTTATTTTCCCCCCATTTATATTTCCAATTTGGCTTCCTTTACTTAATTATTTAAACCAAAAAAGCATAACCAAGACTACTGACTTATGTCCATTTAAGTAGGAATAAACTCCATCAAGGTGGGTTGGACTTATTTCTGGGTAGACATGTACAGCAGTGCAGTGTCAACTGCTGGCATTTTATGAAGCCCTTGCAGAGAAAATGTTGACTATAAAGTAGATACTGTCTTTCTGCTGTTGCAACAGTTCAGATAAGGGGATGTTAATACAGTATTTCAGTCGTAGACAGTTTAACAAATGCAAAACTTCCTCAGATTTCTTAGACTTCAGAGAAGGTAGATTGTAATGCATGAAATTTCACACTGAAATAAATCTTTTAGTTTTAAAGGTGTCACAATACTCTTGTTTATGGGTTTTTGACTTTGCTGTACTTGTTGGAACAGGTCGACATAGCTTCATCTTTAAAATTGAGCTGTTCATTGCATCTTCAGACAGTTTTTAATTAATAAACGACACACCAAAAATATAAACTAGTAGGATCTAATTGAACCTAAATGAATGTATCATTATCAACACTATCACTGCTTTAGCTTGATCCAGGAATAGGAATCGAAGAAATACTCAACAAATTGTTTGTTCTTATCAGTTTAGGTTGTCTTGACAAAACAAGAAACTCCAACAAGGATTTTTAAACTGTACAAAATTCCTCAACTCTGACTGAAACAAACAAAAAGAACATTTTTTCCTAATTTTATGTAATTTGCATAAAATGTCCAATTCTTTCCCTTTGAGACACACACACACACACACACACACACACACACCTGCATGCATACAGCTAGCACAGAAAAACTAGATTCTTCTTAAGATATGAACAACCTATCCAGCGCTTGAGATTTTTTTTTAAAAAAGTGCAGTCATTATAGCTTGGACAAATTTGTATGACAAAAATCATAATTCTGTAAATATATATATATATTCTTAGGAACACAAGAACTCTGTTGAAAGCACCAGTATAATCCTTACCATTCATACCAGCAAGGAGAATTCTACCCATCCTCCCATGTAACAACAAGACAACTGAAGATTTACATTCATCACCAGGAACGGTGGTAAGAAAGTTAGCTTTTCAGTATAGACCTTTCTTTAAATCATAAGAACACAACAAGATTACAAGTTCAAAGACAAATAACCAAGGTCAGAAAAATTCCATCTGTAAGAACATCAGACAGAAAGCCAGCCAAAGAAGGGGTTGGGGGAGTAAAAATAACTTCATCAAAATCTTTGCTATGAAGTGTAATTGTCATGCCTAATCTGGCTAAGTCCTCTTCAGAGGATGAAACTGGGGGTGACCTACCTCAGCAGTGAGAAGCAAGGACAGGGAAAGGTCTTTGGTACCCAGCTATCAGCTCTCTCCCAGAAACCCAGGATATTGAGGAGGTGCTTGGGGAAATCCACATCCCTCCAGGAGATGATGATAGCACGACGAATGAAGCTACTCCCAAATCTAGAGAGTGCCAGCTAGTCCAGATATTAGATCTGCTAAAACAGCAAAGGTAGTGTGGGCATTCTCAAGATCTGGCACATGCAGTAAATGACCAGTCAGAGCCAGCTGAAAATGGGATGGTCACAGGCAAGAGGAATAAATACCACTAGGCTAGTCAAACCCAGATTGCTGGAAGCAATGTTTGTAATCACATTCTGTTCTTGCCCTTCTTGCATCACATTGGCTTCTGTCTGTTGGTTTGGTAGATTGTAGACCTGGTCCCCTTTGGTCCTGTTGGAGTGGTATGTATGTGATTTATTGCTTGGCTATGGTTCTCACCTCTGAGTCCACCCTAGCATACTCCTCAAACCTCAATTCTGACCATGTAGTGGAGTGGCTGTTAACTCCCTCCTGCCACATTTTATGGGCACTTGATATATGACGCTATAACATGACACTAATAGGCAAGCAATGCAAAAGAAATAGACAGCATTCACCCGCTGAAGTTCACCTTTCATGCGCAAAAAAATTGTATTCTTTTAAAATTCGTGTTGCACTATTTCTCCTGTCACACATACCGTATATTCAAAAGAAATACTTGTGTTAGTCTGTTGAAGAGTCAATTGATAAATAAACTGGTGGATTTTCACTTGACTTAGGTTGTGACTACACAGTGAGAGAAATGTGAAATAACACGCCTTCTCTCACTGCAAAGTCACACTTGGAAAAAAAAATACACACTTAGGCATCTTGTTCTCTCCCATATAAGTGGCCACAGAAGTGGAGGAGGAAAAAAAGCCTTCTACTTGCAGTTCCAGCTGAAGTGCTTATAGGTTGTGTTGTTCAAAGAAACTGCCTTAAGAAGGTTTTCCTTCCTCCCAATTACTTCCATATCTAACTTTGCTGGTGAATTACTGAAGCTATTTTTTTAAAGAAATGAATATACAGGACAGTAGAGGGGGGCAATATTTAAAAAGAAGTGGCAGCTTAGGGAAGCAGAGGCTTTGAAGAAAGAGGTGAGCACTGGTGCTCTCTCTCTCTCTCTCTCTCTCTCTCTCTCTCTCTCTGTGTGTGTGTGTGTGTGTGTGTGTGTTTCTCCCCTCTTCCTTTCTCTCTACAGACAACACACATACACACCTATCCACACAGAAAAAAAGTCCTTTCAAATCCTTCCAGCAAGAAAAAAGTGGCAGCCCATAGCCAGGAAAGAAAAAAGCTGGCTTGCAAGCAAAAGGGGAGGGGCCAAATTGCTCCAGCCTTTACATTATATGGGCAGAAAACCTGTTTTATAAATGGAGCAAATCCTATAATATTTTAGTCTTCAAGTGGTATGACTATTATCATTGGGAGCATTCCAGACCCTAGACCTATTTTACAGTGGTATTTATCTGAAGGAAGGAAGGAAGTTGGAATATATGTCAAATATTTTGTGTTGTGGCTTAATCCTAATATATTGTTGGTAAAACACTTGCTCCACACACTGGTGAGTTATTAAAACATATAAACTTTAGTCAATATCCAGCCGAAGTTAAGCGTTCCGAACCCCCATTGTTTTCAGGGGGAAATATAGGTTTATACTTAAATGAATAATTCCTTTAAAAAGTATTCAGTTTGGGTTTAGATCATATTATATGTTTGCTTATTTCTTCATATTTTTTGTTCTTGCCAAAAGACAGGGATTTGATTTTGTTTGGATTAGTATGAGAGCACTCAGGAATACTACTGCTGTATGTGTACAACTAAAAGCCTGGGAAAGTTACTTTAAAAAAAAAAAAACTCTCAGAATCCCTGGCTGGGAGATTCTGGGACTATCAGTCCAATACGTAACTGTTCTAAGCTATGATGAGACTGGCAGTTTTTCCTGATATACATGAGGCAGTTTTGCTATTTCTGAGCTCAGTCTTGTAACTCAAACACAGCATACTTTCCCAATTTATTACACAAACAATGGAGGAAGATGTCTTTTATTGCACAAAGAGATCCTCTGTTGCACAAAGATTACAATAGGTCACATTTTCCAATAAAGTGGATGACAAGAGACATCTGCACACCTCTCCCCCCCCCCCCGCCATTTTCAGACATTTGGACCCAAATCATTGCTCCTACTTCCCCTGACGTTGCTATTTTTATGTAGGGTACATCAAGCATTCAAATGGCTCCAGGAAAGAAGAAAGGGAGCATGAAAAGATGATTTCTGATTCAAGTGAAAAGCAAAAGGCAAGTACAAACTATTGATTACTCACCTGGTCCCCCTGTATGTGATTTTCCAGCCAACTGCTTCTTCTAAAAGAAGGAAGCTACAAGCTTCTCGTGTTTAATGGATATAAAGAGGCCACAATGCTGTTGCATGTACAAGAAATCATGGGGCACTGGATCAAATAGAATTTTGTGAATTACTGTACATTGATTCAGGATTTCCCAGCAACATTGTCTATGCAATGTTCACCTTATGTTTCACACTGTTTTTAGAAGGGTAAGATATACATGGGAAAGGGATTAGGTAATCATGCCCTTCCCCCCAAACCCACCCACCCACCCACCTAGCACTCCTTTAGATTTTAAAGTTCACATTTAATATGCAAGTAGTCAAAATGCCCCCCTCCCCATTGCTACTGGACTGCAATTTGCAGCATTCCTGCTTATGGATTTTCAGACTAAAGCTAATGTGAGTAGAAGGTCAACAACAACTTGAAGCCTAAACTTTGCCTCATCCTTATTGACCATTATAAACAGGGGTTCTAGTCTTACCTTTACAAGTTTAAGCATGTGGTGGTACATAATTAACCAGGTAGGCGCTGAGGGCTGGCATTTTAGAGTGTAGTTTCTGAGGCATGCACAAGACAGTAGGAACAGATCCCCCAGTTCTGTTTCTCCTCCTCACCATTCATTGCCTAGTCATTTCCTCTCCCTAGCCCTATTAGCAGTGATGAAGAATGATGAATGTGGTCAGCTGGGTGGCTGCCCTCCATCACAGCCACATTCAACAGGGCCAGTCTGTTTCCGGCCCTATGCTTGAAGCCTCCGCCTCCCACCAGTCTCCTGTCAGTTAGATAGGCATGTGTTGTACCCTGTCTACCCTGTCTACTCCAGATGACACTTGTCAAAAGTAACACTTGTGCCCTGGCCAACTGTTGCAGTACCAGTTGAATGAAACCCCAATAAACATCTGTTACCACCCTGCATTTAATGGTAGTTCAGGAGGGCAATTTGGAATGGGATGCCAGTTCTGCTACAAAACTACAGAAAGCAGTGTTCCCACCAACCAGAATGCTGCTGCTTTGCACATTGAGATCTGTTGGGAATTGAGGCTCATAAAAGTAGTTAACAGGTTTTTTCCTCTCCCTCTCATCTCAGTAGAAGCTTCATTTCTGCAGCCTTCCCCAAGTGCCTACTTCGTCCATTACACCCATGTTTCCCACTGTCAACAGACTTCAACCAAAGGAGAACAAGATCTGAACAGAAACCTTTCCAATGAAAATATTGCAATCTCTCTCTCTCTCACACACACACACACACATACAGACATACACAATCTATTAATTAATATCTCTGTCTATATATAACAAAATCTGATTCTTCTGCCTGATGGTCCTCAAGGGGCCTAAACCTAAAAGAATATTTCCCTGTTGATTTGCAGTTAATCAATGAATCTACTAATCCCAAATCTTATTCCTAACTACAATGTGTAAATAGTATACAATGAGATGTAGAAAATGTAATTTAAGTTGAGGGTTCAGAACAGGACACAGAGAAAAAGTGCTGCAGTGCAGGCTTGCACCAGAACATATCGCAAGAGCAAATGCTCAGGGGATTAATAAACAGTTATGCCCATCTTTCAATTGGAAATAACCAATGTGAAAAAACAGCTTCTTTTAATCAAAACTAGATTATTGTTTCTATGGTCCGGCTGCAGTCTCCTTGTGATAGTGCAAACAGCCCAAGTAATCCAACAAAAATGTATTTCCTCCTTTAGATCTTTTACACTGGAGATGAGGGGAATAAAATTGGGATGCCATCCAGAGAAGATATACATGCAGTTTCATTGCCAAACAGTATTCCTTCCTCTAAAAATGTTGTGATCCTGACATATTGCTTTCCGATGCAAGATGATAGGATCATCAACCTGAGGGCAACTCTAATAACAAAGCTACTGCCGTGTTGCACCTCTTGGCCTAATCTGTGCTACTCTGAACCTCTTGAAAGAAATGAGGGATACTGTATAAAGACCACTTTCAGAAATCCAGTATTTATTTATTTGTTCAATTTATATCCCACCCATCTGGTATATTCTACCACTCTGGCGGCTGTTCAAGTAGCTGTTAAAGTAGCACACTCTGCACATGCAAATAGTTAATGTATGCCCAGTTCTGTTCAGCTTTACCCTGTATGAACCACAGTTTGGCAGTTTGGTCCAGTCTGGCACGGTGCCCACACAGGCATCAGAGGAGGTGGAGGAAGGAAGTGTGTGCTGCAATCAATGAGTGGGCAGCCATGCTGAGGAGGCAGGGAGTAAAGTGTGGTTTTCTGGGGAATGGGCGAACATGCAGAGGAGGTGGGAGAGGAGAGAGAGCAGTGCATGCAGAATACCTGAGCAGACATTGCACCAAACAGGGCTGAACCACTGAACTGTGGTTCATGGTCATTTTTACCCTGTACCCTTCTGGATAGAAGTCTGACTGACAGAAATAGAAGGCCTTCATTTGTAAAGAACCAGGCCTCCACAAGTCTAGGTGTAGCAGAATAAATGCAACACATTGTACTAGAAATGCTAGGATTATAAAATGAACACTGCAGTGATGATATGTTTTGTTTCTTCTTCCAGGTACTGGCAATGTGTAATTGGTAGTGAAAGTTACTAATAATGTCTTCCTTCTCTTTGCCTGCCTCGCTCTCCAGAATAACTCCTGCAAACACACTAAGGTCTCACCTGTCTCACTCATTTTTCTTGAGCGTGCAGGTTGGTGAGATTCTTAGGGGCTAACAGGATGAAACTGTTTTTACAATAAAATTTGCAATAATCTAAGGAGAGGTAAAAGTAACACACAGTGTTTTGCTTATTTTCAAACACACACGAGAGCTCATTTCAGTTGACGCGTGGGAAGGAACCAGCAGAAGAAAATGAAATCATGTTTTCAGGGATTTATAACCAAATTGCTTTTACCTGGGAGAAGGATAAAAAGGTAATAGTTTTATATCTCCATATAAATGAATTGCTTCTTGACAAGGTAACTGTATAAAAGTAAAAAGTAGGTGTGAGTTGTTTTCATTGGGAGGCCATTTAATACACAAAGGATACTGTTCATCGCAGACAAAAAGGCGAAGACTGATGGGGGATTTGAGCACGAGCATTAACTAATACAATAAAAAACTAAGATCATGGCCACTGGTCCCATCCCCTCCTGGCAAATAGAATAGGAAGATATGCAGGCAGCGACAGATTTTACTTTCTTGGGCTCCATGATCACTGCAAATGGTGATAGCAGCCACCGAAATTAAAAGACACCTACTTCTTGGGAGGAAAGTGATGACAAACCTCGACAGCATCTTAAAAAGCAGAGACATCACATTGCCGACAAAGGTCCGCATAGTCAAAGCTATGGTTTTCCCAGTGGCGATGTGTGGAAGTGAGAGCTGGACCATAAAGAAGGCTGACCGCCGAAGAACTGATGATATTGAACTGTGGTGCTGGAGTAGACTCTTGAGAGGAGATCAAACCTATCTGTTCTGAAGGAAATCAACCGTCAGAGTTCACTGGAAGGACAGATCCTGAAACTAAGGCTCCAATACTTTGGCTATCTCATGAAAAGAGAAGACTCCCTGGAAAAGACCCTGATGTTGGGAAAGTGTGAAGGCAGGAGGAGAAGGGGGTGACAAAGGCGAGATGGTTGGAAAGTGTCATTGAAGCTACCAACATGAATTTGACTAAACTCTGGGAGGCAGTGGTGTGCTCTGGTCCATGGGGTCACAAAGAGTTGGACATGTCTTAACGACTAAACAACAAAAAATAACTAATACTACAATAATTTAATGTATTCTTCTTCTACACCACCTTGATACCATTGGATGAAGAATACTGCATGTAGAAAAATATTAAATGCTGAATAAATTTCTTAGCTATTCTTGTTGAGGAACTATTCTTAATGCTGGTCAACAGAGACATAGGATGGTGTGCTCTAAATGAATAATGCCTTTTATAAGATAACAATTTTTTGTAGTCATTGTTGATTTCAGATGTGCCTGTTCACTCATCTCTGAGTTGGCGTGCTTCATGTCAAAATGCACTATTTTTCACAAGCCCTGAGATGAAATATCATGTCTTTCCTAGTCTCAGCGGTGAATTCCTTAGGTTGTACACTTCCTTCAGAAACCATCCGCTAGCATATGAATATCAACCTGACAGTACTTCAGGGGTGAGGTAGCCTTCTGACCTCCAGATGTTTTGAACTAAAACTCCCCAACTGCCTGCCACTTAGTCACGCTGCATGGGACTGATAGAACGTGTACTTAAAAACATCCGGAAGGCACCATATTGCCAGTGCCCGAAGTGCTTTATGGCACTTGGAAAAATGTGAGCCGATCCCCCTTGGGGCTGCATGAGCCAATGTTGTGCTTGATGCTAGCTACTGAATGACAGGCAGAGGTGCAAAGAGCAGGGAGGGGGAAATCTTCCTGGCCTGTGGCAAGACAGTTCATTAATGCACTTTGCTGGGGAAGATGTTTTTTTTTCCTATCCCAGGGTTCTCCTGCCTCTTAAATCTCTCTCTGTGTGTAAAATAGTATTTTTTGCTATATGAAGAAGGACTGACTCTGTAATATGGAGCCAATATGATGCATTTCAAATGGACCAGGGTTCTGAGAACTGGACATTTGCCCTACATATTAATAGCAGTTTCATATGCCAGGGTTCCAGTCCATCATGGTTCCATTCAAATCATCTGCAGCTTGATTATAACATACTTAGAAATCTCTGCTAGCAAATTTTACCACACTCCTCTGAATTCTAAAAACACCACCAAACCACAAATTCAGGTTCTCCTAAAGTCGAGGTGTGGAAAAGGTTTCAAAGGCACAATGTGGCCACCTTCTTTTATGGAACAGGTAGATAATGAGAGAAAAAGAGGAGCAGGTGGCTGAGGGAAGAAGAGTGGATGTGAGGGAAAGCGCAACTGGATCGTGGAGCGCTTAAGGGTATTTTGAATACCTGAAGTCAGGCACTTCTGAGACGACAAGAACAATAGAGATGACACATAGTAGCAGAAATCATTGTAGTAGGATAGCTCAGTGAGTTAGATATGGGGCTGTGGAGCCAGAGGTTGGGAGTTCAATTCCGCACGGTGCCTCCTGTGGGTACGGCCAACCCGTGTAGCCTTGGGCAAGATGCACAATCCCAAGGCACTCCTACAAGAAGGGAATGGTGAACCACTTCTGAGTACTCTCTGCTTGGAACATGCTGAAAAGGGACACCATAAGTCAGAACTGACTTTATGGCACAGCAGCAGCAGCTATAGCAGTAGCTGCAAAGGCACAATGGAGTCATTTGCATGGATTTTTAGATCCTGGCCTTCACTATATTCTCCTATTCTTTCTGGCTTGTGAATGTCGTCTATAGCAGACTGACAGTTCAATGCTAACATTACACTACTCACTTGTGTTTTGGGTGTAATTATTGTACACTAGAATCTAGCCTTTTAGTCTTTCTCATTAGAAGGCAGCATTTGTATTGACGATCTATATTTATTTTTAATATGGCATTCATCACAGTTAACTGCCACTAAAATGCCAACTGGACTGAAGTAAATTAGTTTACTTCCTTATATGTGCAATGCTTTAATCAAGCAAAACAGTCTAAAATCAATGTAAAATGTCTAATCTGGACACCACTATGTTATTTCATTTGCAATTAGCTCTTGTAATATCTTTGAGATGGGTCTGTCTATCTTTTGGCTGCCTCGTGAGATGGGGCAGTCTTACCTGAACAGGAAAGAAGACATGGAATCTCTCTCCAAGCCATTTTCCAAATGTGTGGGCTAAATTTATGGTTAGTTCCAACTAGAGTAGGCCAACAGAATGAATTTATCTTGTGACATCAACATTATCAGTATCCCTTTGATTTAGCCCCTATATTATCTTTTTAAAAATGAGATTGATACATTTTAGAACTGACACCTGCTCTGGAACATCCAGGGAGCAAAAAACCCTGTTGGTAGCCATGTTCCAAGCCATGAATTCATTTAAACGGTGTCGATTTGATTAGCACTTATTGGGGTTTTCCGATTGTTGAGGCTTCCCTACCACAAAGTCAAATGAGTCTTTAAGTTACCTCTGTCTTGGGAGAGATGTTAACCCAATGACTTTCTATCGTTTCCTGTGCCAAGGGTCTTCACTGGATAATTTTATTAGTCTCACACTGAAAATGAATATATTGCCTTCTCCACATTTGCTCACTTGAAGCATGTAAGCTTAATGCTGTATTAACCTATTTCCTCATATTAACATCTTTCTTTTTCTTTTTCAAGAAAGTGAAATAGTGGAAAGGAACCACTCAGCACATGGACTTAAAAGGTATTAGGATTTAAATCAGGGCTAAATCTACCAGTAGGAAGACAGCCACCTCAAGCAGCAGGTTTTCATTTGTCATGAAAAGCAATAACTTGTCCATTATTTTATTTGTTACTATTGTATTTTTCCTACCAAAGATGCAATGTGTATGGAGTTTTCTTACTCACATGCAAAGAAAACTTGGATGGATCTGGGTGGTAGGCACCTGGATTAAAACAGTAAGAAACTGAATTGTCATAATTAGCTTTGGATGTTTCACTTGAAGGGCTTGAACATAATAAACAACTTTAATTATTGGTATTGTTGTACGACAATTATCTTAGGGCCAGAGAAGTCCCTTTTGTACCTTCTGGATGACTTGACCAACAATCTGATCAGCCGAAAATAGAATGGCCAATACTCCAAAGATTATGGGAGCGCTAGTCCAAAACATTGAAAGGGCACTAGGTTGCCTGCTCATGTGTCAGGGTTTATAACACTGCTCTATTCACAGGTTCTCATCTTTCATCCCACAACACTCTAGCATTCCTTGTAAGGGATTGAGAGAACGAGTTGAGAAACTATGGTGGAATTTTGTTCCAGAATATGGGAAACTTGAAAGCCACATCCCAGTAGTGTCCTTAGGATCTTGGTCTTCCATACTGGCATAATTGGCACTTTCTCCTCCTCCGTCCCTCCAGCACAAAATAAAATAAAATACAATAAGTTCCCAGAGCAGACCTCTAAGGTGCATGGGAGGCCAAAGGAGGGAATGGATGTCACCAGTTATGGTAGAAGCAGTGGGATCTAGTGAAAGTACACCACTGAATAGTGGCTAAAGATTTTTTGTGGCATCCCTGGAAAACAGCTTCTTTTTAACACAGGTTATCTTTGGCTCTAACTGCTGGAGTTAGATATGGGCTAGCTGTCCATAGTTTGTGTGATTGTCTATCTAGCACTAACCTATTGTCCCTTCCAGCCTTTGAATTCAAAGGGAGCCCTGCCTCTCTGCTGAGTTTTTCCCTTTTCCCTCTTTCCTCAATCAGTTGTTTGTTTGCTCTTGATCTGTTTGTAACTGTAAGTAATGGAATATTTTTATTCTTTCTCCTTCAAATGTCTCAGAGTGAGTTCCTGGAACTTCAAATACTAGTTAATGAGAAAGGGGTGGATTATCTGGAGAACTTGCAGCTATTCTATTCTGTGAGTCTCTGTACTTCTACTAAATAGCAAAAGGAGAATTTTACCACAAATTCAAAACTCTGCAGCACTAATATGCTCTCAAGACCAGCCTTCCTAGTATTTTCTGGATGAAAAGTTTTAAGCAAATGCAGTGAATATCTACAGGTACTAAAAATGGGATATTTAGAGTGCAGATAAACAACCTGAATAAAATTACCAATTTTTAATTCCTACTAGAGACCAATAGGGTCTACTAGAGACCAAGGGGGGTGGGTGGGTTAGGGATAAGGACTCAAAAATTAAAGGAGCAAAATTTTAATAAATTAAAAAGTGATATTAAAGATAAATTGCAGGTGTATTCTAAATTGAAACTATTGTGGTTTGGGAGAATCACTATGATCAAAATGAAAATATTACCAAAAATTACTTTTTTATATTCAGGATGCTTCCAATACAATTAGAAGAAGATTTTAAGTATTAGCAGGGATTAATTAGTGGATTAGTTTAAAGTGGTATATGACTCTGGTGAAATTGAACAAATTCGGACTATTCTAAGGTCTGCTGGAAATGTGATGAAGAAATTGGCATGTATCATCTCATATGTGGTGCAAGTATAAATGGATTCAGAAATTTTGGAAACTGATTTTTAAGAAAATATGTGATATATTTGGAAAATATATCGAATTCAATTCTAAAATTGCTTTGTTGTCAATTTTTAATAAGATAGAACTTGATTATTGTTCAAAGGAATTGATTTTGAATTTTATGACAAGTGCTAGAATATTAATAGCTAGATTCTGGAAAGATAAAAATGATATTAGAAGATTGGTATAATGAAGTATAGGACATTACATTAAACGATAAATTGACTACTGAACTTAAGATGAAAAGAGGGGAAATAAGTACAAATATTTTTTATGCTATCTGGGGTAGATTTGTTGAATTTGTATTAGTGAAAGGAAAGGGGAAAGCCTCTAAACAACAATCGATACAATTTTGGAAAGGAGGACACAAAACGTTACCTGAACGGTTAATGCAGAATGTAGCCAAATACCATCTGGTGCAAAAGCTAATTGAATACAACAGCTTTGCTTTATAAGGCACAGAAATCTACCTCCATCCACCAAACCCCAACAGTTATAGGAAACATGTCTTGAGGGCAAGAGGCCCTCTGAGTGAGAGTAAGAAGATAAGAAGGAATCGCCCAAAGTCAGATTCAGACCTCTCCTCTGAATTGCTTACACAGAGCAGAAATCCTAGCTCTCTTCCTGGTTGCAAACTCATGCTGGCATTTGGCATCCTTAACATTTCCTATCGAATAAGCCTATTTGTACTTCAGATTCACCACCACCACCACTTCATGGTAAACTAAAAAGCCCTGTTTGTGGGGTGTTTTCTGCAGACCAAGAAACCTACTTTCAAAGACTTCAAGCTGAAATTGTACCACCTTGAATAATTTGGTGGCAGCTGCAAAGTTGCGTAACTTTACTGTGCCCCTTTCCACCTTTTTGCAGCACAAACTCTTTAACTAGCACTTGTCCAGGCACCCAACTCATAGGTCAGTGAGCTGGAGACCTTGCTGAGGAGCCAGAGGTTGGGAGTTCAGTTTTCTACTCTGCCTCCCTCGAGAAGAGTCCTGGGTGAGAGCACCGTTGCACAGAACCCCCAGAATAAGAGAATGATAAACTACTTCTGAGTAATTTACTGTATATCTAGAAGATAAGGGAAGAAGTTGCCATAAATCAGAATCGACAGCATATAATTGACACCAATGGAATGGCTTCAAGAACCTGTCTAGTCCAGCCTTCTCGACCAGGTGTCCTTCCAATGGGTTGGTCTACGACTAACATCATTCGCATCCAGCATGGCCAACAGCTGCTTGATTCCATTTAGGAACAGATTTGGGTTAAGCTATTTGATTGGTTGAGGGAAAAGTTAGAATGTCTCTTTCCATGCCATGTACAGAAATGGACCATATCGACAACTGAATCTTACAATGGGACCTCTACTTATTTTTTTTACCTGAAATCAACAAGGGGCCTTTTGGAGGTTCTGGGCAGGCACTTCAATACAGTATATTCCAGTTTCATTCCGAAGGCAATCACATCACAAGAGGGCTTACCTCTTTGCTGTCTCTTTCATATAGAGCAAACAGGAGGCCTCTCAACGTATTAATACCCTCAATCCATGCAGGCATCTTTGATCACCCAAAAATCTAGAGGCAAATGTTTTTTTTCAAATGGATCATACACTGACCAGCTCCAGTTATACATTTGTTTAGTAGCTGAGGACATCACAAGCCATTCACTTCCTACAAAGTACAACACATTTTTGTTGCCTGTAATTTTTCTTTTGGAGGTGGGGGAGGTGGTTCAACTAATTTTCATTCCAGCAAATGCAATATATTCAAGAGGAGAAGCCTGTGGGTTAGGCAGAGATAAAAAATTACTCCATCAACAAAATGTGATTGACTGTTTATAATGAAGCTAAAGCAGAATTAGTCATGCCAAGGGTAAGAAAAGAATAACAGAACTGCAGTTTCTTTTGTGAGGAGAAGAAAACAGTTTCTGTTCAATCTAGCTTATAAATTCTCATGCACAATTCAAACTAGAAAAAGCCACAGGAAGAGAATGATAAAATGGAAGATATCATAGAAAAATTACACTCCAGCTTATTTTGAAAGGAAATAGTGGCTGAAATCCTGTTGCATTTATGCAAAAGGTATTACTTAACTTACATTGAGTTGTGTGACTCACCACAAAACAAATAATGTCCATAGAGATAGCTTAATTTTAGGCAAATTGTTTCTAAAGATTACTTTTTTTTTTTGCTTAACTGTACAACAGATCAGTATTTGCCTTAGACTTTACTACACTACGACCCCCGTATCAGTGGGATCAGTATCCATAGTTTCACCAGTGTGAAAATATTAAAAATACTAAAATAGAAATACATATTTTCATGATATATTTAGAAGAACTGGATGCTAGAGGAAGCCAGAGACTATGTTACGTATTCCTGTACATAGCATGGTCTTTGGCTCCCTCTAGTGTCCAGTTCTGGTAATGCATGTAGAAAATACATATTTTTTTGGATATACAGTCTATTTTTTCTTTTTCCATGCTACATGTAGCACTCAGTATTTTCCATGGTTTTCAGCATTTGCTGGGTGAGGGCTTGCAAGCAATCCCCCTTAGATGCCAGGTCCTACTGTACTATGTTTCAGATATTTCAAGTGTGTGAAGCTAAGAAAGCCCATTAAAATATCTATAAAACATGATTGGTCCTATCTATGGGAAAACCAAGCATTATTGCAGCAAATCTATTTATTTACAAGTTGAGTCCTACCTCAAATCACATGTTGAAAAACAGAGGTAGGACTGATTTGATGAAAAGCAACATGGGTCCAGGGTGGAAATGCTAGAACGTCCTTCTATCACTAGTTCAATTCATGGATGCAAAGGGAAACTATGATTACTTTCTCTGTGAACAAACCACCATAAATATTGGCAGGAGGAAGTAAGAATCCTTATCTTCCAAGTTTAAATTAGCCTCAGTTTTGGAATCAGGAGAATGTGGCAGAAATCCTGTTCCTTAGTGTAAGAAAATTTGTAATGTTCAGTCTGTTCCTGATGGATTATTTTTTTAACAACCTCACACGCTGCCTGTAGTCTAACTAGGTGGGATCATTCTGGGATGGGGTTAGTGTCAAACTATCCAGTACTAAACAATCATTCCATCCTGTCTCTTAATTCAAAGAAGAACCCCACCTCCCTCCTGAGTATTCTCTTTGGTCTGTTGGAAGTCAGTCAATTGCCCGTTTGTTAGTTTGCTGTTATCAGTTCACAACTGTAAATAATGAAACATTTTTTCTACTATCTATGTCTCAGAGTGAATATTTATACCTCCCTCCAATCCTATTATGACATACTCCACAGCAAAATGAGATACAGTGCTGGAAGATGAGACTCCCAAGTTATAAAGTTTTCAATCAGCTTTTGAGGACGAATGAAGGTTACATACAAATATTTATTTATTTATTTATTTATTTATTTATTTATTTATTTATTTATTTATTTATTTATTTATTTATTTATTTATTTATTTATACCCCGCCCCTCTAGACCATGTCTACTTGGGGCATCTTGCAACATAAAATAAATCAATATAAAAATATATATAATCATAAAACACAATTGCTATATTAATTAAGACAATTAATTTAAGAAAGGATTACCAAGGTGGGATAGGATAAGGAAAAAAGAAATAAAAAAGATTTAGCTGACTGGAGGGAAGGCCTGTTTAAATAGCCAAGTTTTAACTGTGTTTTAAAAACACCCAGCGAGGGTGCCAGCCGAATTTCTTTTGGAAGGGCGTTCCACAGCCGAGAGGCCACCGCCGAGAAGGCCCGGTTTCTAGTTTTTTTCCTTCTGAGCCTCTCTCGGCGTCAGACCCCTCAGCCATCCCTGCTGGCGATGACGGGTGATTCGGGTAGATCTGGGTGGGAGAAGACGATCCGCCAAATATTGAGGTCCGAAACCGTTTAGGGCTTTATAAGTAATCATTAGCACTTTGAAGTCGACGCGGAAACGGATGGGCAACCAGTGCAAAGCAGCCAGAGTGGGGGAAATGTGTTGGTGTTTTCTCACCCCACTAAGTAGCCTGGCTGCCGCATTCTGGACCATCTGGAGTTTCCGCATCAGCCTCAAAGGCAGCCCCACGTAGAGTGCGTTACAATAGCACTGCCACTAATGAAACAACTGGATTAAAGCCCGAAAGAGATCTAATTGCCAATGCATAGAGAGGCAGAAGGAAAGTCTGATGCTGCACACATATAATTGGAACATGGAATAACATGAAGCAAAGTGAGCTTGAGAAGTTTAAATTAAAGTAAGCCTGAAATCATAAAAGAAGAAGTGGAATATTTGTTGTTTCTGAACCATCTTCAAAGGCAGCCTCATGCATAGACATGTGCCCCTGAAGCCAAATCAGGCATCTCAAGGAATGGGTGCAGCTGGTGCATCAGTTTTTAACTGTGCAAATGCATTCCTCACTACTGCTGAAACCTGGGCACCTGGCTCAGGGATGACTCCAGGAGTACACCCAAGCAGCAGGCCTGGGTTTTCAGAGGCTTAATCCCTATTCCTTAACCAGCCTTTTGACTGACCAGGAGTTGCTCTGTCTTGTCTGGATTAAGTTTAAGTTTATTTGCCTTCATCCAGTCCATTACTGAAACCAAACAATGACCTAGAAATGAAACAGCTTCCTTGGAATTAGATAAAAAGGAGAGAAGAGTTGGGCGTCATCTGATGACACCGAACCCTTAAACCCAGTCTGGACAACCTCTCCCAGCAGTTTCATGTAGATGTTAAACAGTATGGGGGACAAAACAGAACTCCAAGGGGCAGCACAGGCAATGGCACTGAACAGGAGTCACCCAGCACCATCTGAGTTCTCCCTTCCAGGAAGGACTGGAGGCACATTTCTCCTATCCAGTTCCCAGTATACGCTGTCCACCAAGGTGACCAAATCTCTCTTTGTCCAATAGCCAGGCCTGAAGCTAGATTGAAATGGGTCTCTATAATTCACTGAGGAATCACCAGACACTCCAATACCTTACCCAGCAATTGACTATTTAAGACTGGCCAGTAATTGTATAGTCAAGTGAGATTTTACAATAATTGTCTTATTATTGCCTCCTTTAAGCATGCTGGGATCCTACTTTTCTATACTGTGGCACTCTTCACTCCCCTTGACCCCTCAGCAAGTCCCCCTCTGGACGCTTTTGTAAGTCGGGAGAGACAAAGTTATGAGGCAGGTGTAGATATTACAGTATTGATTCTGCACTGCGTCTCGTGATTCAATTCACAAGAGAGAAAAATCAGCACTGTGCAACATGTGGCAATTTCCCTCAAAAAGCTACAATGTTTGTGTTGTAGGCATAGATAAAAGGATTTTGGCCTATTAAATTTTTCCGGGACACAGTTTTAGTTCATTGAAACAGAAATCTATCTTCAAGTGAAAGAAAACAATGAATGTATACAAACACTGACATGTAAGAAAAGATCATCGAGAGGTGCATACACAGTGATCAAGTTAATTCCTTGTCTATAAACTCTTTTCCACAGGAAAAAAAGATCAGGAAAAATCTCTTTCAATAGGGTTTAAGTAATGTCAGATAAAAACAACAACAGCAGAATAAATAACCAGGCAGAAACGATGTGACTAGATGTTTGCAGGATCAGTCTACTCCTGAAGAGAATTACCAGCAAGAGTTGTTACACTGAATATATACAGTAGCCTGTGTGAACAGCTGAGTTAAAGATTCCCTTTTATTTTCTCCTGCCTCTCCTTGTCTCACTGGAATCTGGTTAAATCTTCCTTAAGAAAGCTTGATTTAACACTACATCAAACAGTAAAAACTGAGAAAAAATATTTTTAAAAACAAAATGTTTTGCATGCTTTTAGAGCTTGCTCTATCCATCTACACTAAGTAGTGGGAGACTCGTTTTGCAATACTGTACATGGTATTCCAGAACTGGGACAACTGCATTAGATGCACTTCCAAACTATGCTATTTTTCTCCTTCAAAGTGTTGAGGAAAGACGTGATTGCATTTGATTTGACTTGATCTAAACACTGGCTAAGCTTGGGACAGGACTCTACCCTTTATAAAACTTCTAGGAGATATCCAAGCATTGAGAACTACAGGGAAGATGGTGTCACATGGTCATGGAGAAGCAGTTACTTTATTTAGTATTTGTGACTTCTAGAGTTAGAAAGAAGATTTCAGAAATACCTGGTCAGGTGTTTTCCTGTAAATGTCCTTCAAAAGTCAAACAATGAATAGTGAAAACCTTTGGAGCTATCCAGAGCTTACACTCTAAGTGGGATTCCATGGAATAAACAAGTTATCAGTAAGAACCTGGGACTCAAAATGCCCATCTCTACAGCTCATAAGTCCAATGGTTACATTAATAAATACTCCATGTGCATTTAAAGGGTTCATTTATGGGTAATTACACCAACACTTCCAGGGCACAAGAGACTCCTACAACCCATACAAGACCATGTGCATTTTGGAGAGAGAAAAAAATTATTGGCTGCAATCCTGTTGGTGTTAACTACATGGGTTTAAATGGAGATGACGTTATCACCCTGTGATGTCAATCTTAATTTAATTTAATTTAATAAAAGCTTCTCATCTCTATCCAAGGCTCCCTAGCAATCCCTTTTGCCTTGGAGAACACTTGGGGAGCCGTGAGATTGGGGGGGGGCTGTAATATTTAAAAATAATCTCTGGATTGCCGCTGCTGGGATCAGGACTGCCAACAAAGAATTTCGGATGTTAAATCCCACTCCCCTTTTTGGTGCATTTTGGATTATCTCCACAGGAGATAATCATGGGGGAGCAGTTACCCTTATAAAGGGTACAGTCCTGTCCCTTAAGCATTCACTAAAAGGAGGAGATAGGGATACGCCAACGCATTGGCCAAAATCCTCTTGCACAACATACTCCAGTGAGGGGAACAGATATAACCAGATTCTTACTAAATAAGTTCCACTTTAATTCCAGGTCATGTCTGATTCACATACAGTGAGACAAAGTTGAAGCCATGGGAAATCAAAGCAGAGAATATTTAATTAGGAGCAATCTGCTGGTGAAATCATTTCTCTTATGTTGGCATAAGGCTGGTATTCCTATCTTTTCCAGATGTTTCATTATAAAATAGAGACATTTGGCAAAACCATTAATGTTTCCCAAGCTCATGTGACAATGAGTTATTGGACTCCCTCTTTCTAGTCAAAATGAGGGCTTTGTCAAGGCTTAACTTAATGAGGTAGCTAATTAGCACTTCTTCTTGGGTGCATTGCACCTTGATACCCTCACACTGATTATGTGATCCCAGGTAGGCTAAAAACGCATTGCCAGAAAGATGAAGAACACTTTAAAGAATGATGTGGAGGATCAGCCCACATTTCACACACATCCGGATCCAGTTTTCCATTAAAATGTTTGCTTTGTGAATATTTTTTAGTCCAGCAGCACTAATCTTCTCATGTGTGATTCTGCAATGAATAATTTGCATCAGAGCATGTAATCAGAAATTATGTTTTGTTGGTTATTTGGACACAACAATCACCCTTATGAAATTTAACATCTAACATTTTTTTCTGTTCTGGGATCCTCATCAATTATGAATGCAGAAGACAGGTCTTCCCTAGAGGTCTTCTCTATATACAATTTGTTGCAAGGATAACATATGGCATAGACCATTCCCTTAGTACTGCAGTTAGTAAATTTCTTCAGGATGTATACCTTGCCCATTCTGTGGATCTTTAAATTCCATCATATGACATGTATTTCTACAACAGGCACAATGTCAATAGAGATGGTATCTTGTGGGAAGGAAAGAACCGGGCAGAATGCTAGGGATTTGTGATGGCACTCTGTCTTTAAATTCAATCTTTACTACATACTGTATAGTAAAGAATGTAGTATATAGGGAAGACCTTTAGACCTTCTAAGGCAAGGATAGGAGAACATCTGAGTAATTTAAGAAATAGAAGACTGAGTAGACCTCTTATCAGCCACTTCACAGAATTTAACCACACAATAAGATATTTAATATTCTGGGTTGTAGATATGGCTCCTGTTAAGTATGTGAGGTCCTTACTGAGGAGAGAAACTGACTGGATATTGAAGTTGAACACTTAGCCCCTTTGGGGCTAAATGAATAAATAGGTTTCTCGCCCTTACTACTGCACAGCCCCCACTGCATTGCTGATTGTCTCACTGTCCTTGACTCCTCATCCAGCTGAGAATAAGTAGATACCACCTCTTCTGTATTTGCACTTCAGATTCGCATTGGAGCTGGTATAGAACAAACCGGAAGCAAAAGTTCTAAAAGGTTGGTATGTATCTTGTATGCTGTCATTAAGCTGTACTAGGAGTTTATGGATCTTCTTATGTGCATATTTATTAATATTTTATAGTGTTAACTGGATAGATAAGAAAAGAGAGCTGTAACTGTTCCAAGCCAGCTGTTTCTAAATTAAAATATTTGTTTTATTTTATGCTTAGCTCCTGAAGAAGGCCACTGCCGAAACACGTCGCGCCTGAGCTTTTTAGATAATAAAATCTGAATTGCCAATTGCCAAGATTTTTAGATATTAGAAAAACACAAGAGTTGGATGTTACTACTACGGAAGACCCACCTAATCACTCTGGTCCTGCCCTCTGTCTCCAGGTCTGCCAGCCTGAATGCATCATGGGTGATGAGTCTGAAAAAGAGCACCTCCACAATTTATGTGAATGGGAGTCCTAGAAAATCTGGGTTCTCATTCATGTGGAGAGTTTTCATCGATCATGAAGGCTCTCCTTTCCACACATGCTGCCCTTCAAGCATTCAGGAGGGCAGAGAGAAGGAAGGACTAGACCGCCTCCCTGAATTCAAGATATGTATTTATTAATGCCTGAATATGGTGGCTACACTTAGAAGATTTTAACAGGGAACTGACTAAAAGGTTTCATAATCTCCCTATCAAAAGCCCAGGCAGTAGGAGTGGGGAGACTGCATGAGGTAAAAAATAAGACATTTCTTATCATACTTAATTCAATTGCTTGTTAGACCCTTTAGCTACTCCCATTAGCAGTATCAAGAATTTCCATATAGTAGAGAAAAATGTGAAACGTATGATAAGAGCAAAAATACCCATTAAGACAAAAGATACCCGTGATGCCTCAACAGCCATAAATTCACCATGAACGAACATCCTGAGAGTTATTTAATTATATGAAAGCTGCTTCTGTACCCTAGGAAAGGAGGCAAACGACTAGTGGAAAACACAGTATCCTGGGTTTTACTGTAGTCATAAATGATCAGACAATACCCCAACGAGGCAGCAAGGTATTTACTTCATAAGCTATTTACCTTGATTTACACCCATGCATAAGCAACTGAAATCTATAAAAATAAATGATTAATGCCAAACCAGACAGTTTTATGGCTTCTGTGAAGGGCGCCATAACACTTAAAATCCCCACAAAAATAGTAAGACACAGAGGTAAAGGAACCACATGGCAAGCACAGTAGGAAATGCGCTATAGCAAAGCTGAAAGGAACCACAGATAATGCACCAAATTGGGGATGTCTGTTTAACTGCACTAACTGTTGCTGGGCTCCTGAAGTGTCCTGGGCAAAATTAGTGTTGCAAGGTAACAGCATTTATGGAGAGATAAAAACAGCATTTGCCTGTTTACCAACAGTGTGCTAAACATTGACAGGTTGATGTACACAGTATAGAGGGTTGTAAATAGCTACTTGCTGTTTCACCTGTGGTAAGTAAAAAACTGCCTTACGGTGACCATACCACTCCCCTTTCCCCTCCTCGTCTCCTAGCATTAATATACATCTCTGTGTTGTAGATAAGCTCGTACATTTTTATTTTTGTTTTGTTGTGATTGTGAGGTGTCATGACTTTCTAAACTGCCTAACGACAGCTAGATGTAAATTACTGTTAAGAGCCAGACCAGATCCATCCTGGAGGCATTTAGAAGGCTGATGGAAGGGAAGTTGGTGTCAGCTAGCATCCTATGCTAACAGTTCCTAGGAGAAGGCCATCTCTTTGTCAAGAGACATGGAGTTAATGCAAGTTCATTCTGAAAGTGGAACTGCAAATTGGTCATAACACAGCTGCATTCCAGTGAGAAACCAACATGGGTACATGTGAAAACCACCTGTATTCTGGAAGGATCTGAGAAAGCCCCACTGGGATTGGCTGATGGGTGTCATCTAAGGGTGGTGGTGGTGAAACTATTATAGTTTAGATCAGTGAATCTCAACCTTGGACTAAAACTCCCTGAAGCCTTCACGACTAGCTGTGCTGGCCAGGATTTCTGGGAGTCCAAGAACATCTGGGGGCTCCTGATTGAGAACCACTGATTTAGAACAAGAAGGGACCATGTGCTTAGGGTTTTAAAACATAACTACATCTGTGAGAACTATGCACTGTGTGAGCTCAGAAATCTGACCATGTTCATTTTTATATCCTCTGAGCAGAACAGGCTAGCTCATTTTCTTATTTAGTGTGTGCTTTATCAACATTTTTTGGTGATTTGGACTTTTCCCATTCACTGCAGTTGACTTACTAATCTAGAAGATTTTTCTCTTTTGTAATTTGCCTCCTTTCCACCCCTATTCTAAATAACAATAAAATTCTTCACAGTATTGTTTTTTTTTTCAAAGTGTGGTTGGGAAGAGTATGGCCTTGACCCAAGAAACTCTTTGCCTCTAGGACAGTGGTGCAGCGCAAGACAATTTTAATTCGTTCCACAAAAATCGTCTTGTGAAAAAATCATCTTGCGAGGTTCCCCATACATACATACATGTGGTGAGATATATATATATCAGCAGTTGTAAGATCGAATCCACATGACAGAGTGAGCGCCCGTCGCTTTGTCCCAGCTCCTCGCCAACCTAGCAGTTTGAAAGCATGTAAATGCGAGTAGATAAATAGGTACCATCTTGATGGGAAGGTAAACAGCATTCCGAATCTAAGTCGCATTGGCCACGTGACAACGGAAATTGTCTTCGGACAAACGCTGGCTCCACGGCTTGGAAACGGGGATGAGCACCGCCCCCTAGAGTCGAACACGACTGGCTAAAATGTCAAGGGGAACCTTTACCTTTACCTTTATATATATATATATCTCACCAGCTAATCAAGAGAACCTGGAAAGTGAGAAATCTAAAAAACACAAAAAGTTACAATTGCTGAGCTAAGGATCATTGACTTACCTGCTTAGTCAGCTATTGCCTTTTGGCTGAACTTTTCTTTTTTTACATTATTTATTACATGAACTCTTTAGGTCAAAAAGATTTAAGATTCAAATTCACAGCATGCTTAGCTGAATTTCCCTGGGAGCACTAGTCAGCAGGTGTATTTAAAAAAAAACAGAATGTCACTCCATGCCATTCTAATTCAAGCACATAGCACATGCCACTACAATACATCTGTGCATTTTCCTTATGTACATACTGCTTGGAGTTACATTTCATGACATTTAAAAGCCCACACAGTGTAGAAGGAAGACAGGAAGGTTGAAGGAGTAAGTGTGTTTGTTATATTCATGTGTCACACAACGATCAGTACAAATATGGTTCACCTTAAATAGGAGACTTTAGACCTTATAGTGGGGACAGTTAACATTCAATTCTGTGTGTAAAAGGTTAAAGTGCAACTATTCAACTAAATGATTATATAACAGGGAGAAGGCCATAAACCAAGGGAGGCACCTTCAGCAGAACCATGTGTGGCAGAATGCCCAAGTCACTCTTGTCCATCATGTGGAGCTCATGTGCAGGAGCCTGTGGTAGGACAGGAGGGGCTGAGTTAGAGTGACAGTTAGACAGCTAGAGAGAGGGGGAGAGTTAGGAGATTGAATTGAGAGAGTTAAGACAGAGACTGGAAAGCATTAAAAGGAATAGTGAATAGATAAGATAGTCAAAGAGTATTGTTGAAGTTGTTATTGTGAATAAGTATATACAAGCAAACGTGTAATCAAATCCAAGTACTTTTATGAGAGATCTTAAACAGTAATAAAATAACATCTGGGATTTACCAAATAAAAGATCAATAAACCTGTTGTACTGACAGCACACATCTGAGATACATATATTTGGTACAGTGCGGACTAAATCCATTAGTGGCAGTGTAAAAAGAGTAAACAGATCCAGAGGTTGGACCTGAGTGTTTGAGGAGAACAAACTAGGGACACTGAATGGAAGCGACACCATGTATGATTTCCTTTCAGGAAACCGTAGTGTTCTACGCTCAATAGCTGCTAATTTTGCCACTAAAATATGGCTATACATTAAAAAGCCAAACAGAAACAGATACCAGGTTCAAACACCCCACTGTATTGGTAATCATCATTTCTTGTGAGCAAGAAGTAATGAATGTATGTCAAGTTAGGGATGGATGCAAAGCTCCATGAAATTTTGCTGCATTTCATGAAATGACTTTGCTTTCCCTTGAAATTCCTAGATTTTTTTGCCAGAAGGAAGCATGGCCACAGCTGGCTTTGGGGGGAAGGGAGGGAAAGGAGGGAGAGGCTGAAAAGGAACATCTGATCCTGGGTCCAGAAACCACCTCATAGTATAATCCTGGTGGCGCCCTGAAAAAAATAAAGATGGCCCAGAGTACTACAGGAGTTCTACCATCCCCTGGAATACAAAAGCAACAACTTTCTCTTTGGAGCCAGTAGTTAGTAGAGAAGGACTGATTGATGTGCTTGCAGCTGCCAGCATACTTTATTACATTAGGATGTCTCTGGTGTCCAGTACTATGTGTGCTTTGTATGGTAATGATAAGGCAGCAGCTGATTCACTTTCTTGTGAGCAGGGTGTACACACCCCAGCCACTGTCTACCACCACATGGCCTGGCAAGCATTATGAAGGTGTCAGCATTAGGAACAGGCAACCAGTAGAAGGAGCATTAGATGAAGCATGAATAAGCTTCGCCAGCCCACTTGAATGGAAAAAGAAACCAAGCAACGACAGTAAAGCAACAGAATAGCTTTAGCAGAAAAATGCCTGAACCTTCCTGAGTGAGTTCACAAATGGCCAGCTGGACATTTTGCTGCCTGAGGTCAAGAATAGGATCACAGCATTGTCCTAGACCAGTGGTTCCCATCTTGATGATCTTGGACTATAACGCCCAGAAATCTTGGCTAGCACAGCTAGTGGTGAAAGCTTCTAGAAGTTTTAGTCCAAGAACATATGCAGACTTAAGCTTGGGACCTACTGTCCTAAGACCAACTATAGATCCTTTTGGAATCAATAGTTGACTCCTACTTGAGCACTGACAATAAGATGATCTCCTTTCATCAGCAGGCAGGTAGCCTAAACAGTTCTGTTCCTCTGAGAGAAAAAAAGTTGAACTCAGGAGGCACAGCCAAGAGATTGCCACTGATATGTTCCCCTGAATATGCTGGCTAAGGCATTTGCCTGATTCTACTGGCCCTGAGATCACAAAAGTTCAACCTTTCCCCTTAAATCCATAATTAAGTTTTGCCTCAACTTTTTAAGCACATGTTCTCCTTCACCAAAGCCTGCATCCACTGTGTTGCACTTGCTTTTGTCAGATGGTGTGCCATTTTATACTTGGATCCTTGCCAAACTCCCTTTTTCTGTGGGTTTCTAAGCCTTCAGAGGAAACAAAAAACAATATTTCAGATAGCCTGGATCCAAGCTGTATAGGGTTTCATAGACCATAACTAGCACTTTAATTTGGGCTTGGAAGTGAACCACTAGCCAGTGAAGCTGCTGTAACAGAGGAGTTACTTGCTTTCTGTAACCAGCCCTGGTCAACAGTCTGGCCGCAGCATTTTGCACCAGCTGAAGTTTTCAGACCATCTTCAAAGGATGCCTTTGGTGGCCAATTCTGATACTGTGTGTTGAAAATACTTACAATGATGTAGAAAGAAAGAAAGAAAGAAAGAAAGAAAGAAAGAAAGAAAGAAAGAAAGAAAGAAAGAAAGAAAGAAAGAAAGAAAGAAAGAACACCAATACGTCTCAAAGGATCGATGCAAGAAAAGCATAAAGCTTGACAACTTCATCCAAAAATGTCTTAAAATTCTATTTAAAAGCAGCATTTCAAAGAAACTAGGTAATTTGGTTTACTGTACAAAAAACTAATTTTGTAACTACTCATTACTTTAACTGTTGACATGTAACTTAGTTAAAGCTTTGTGACGCCCAAATAACCAGCCATGTTTGCATGTAACTAGTTACTCCCAAGCTCTGCTTTATCCAGGATGCATTATGCCGATTTCCTTTTTAAAAATAAATATCGCACCAAATCTCACTTACAGGAGAATTGACAAAAAATAAATAGAAGAGCAGCTCAATTGAGAGACTAAAAAGAACAACGTGTTTTGTTTTTAAAGAGGATGAAATAGCGGAGCTTATTTTCATTTTGCATTAAGAAGAACGTAATTACCTGGGGAGGAAATAGCTCTTTTCCAGGTAATTACTCCAGTTGCCAATCCTCTAGGAGCAACTCAGAGAAATTATCTGGAATTCTGAAAATAAGTTAACAACACTCTAGGGATGCATGTATCTCTCCAGAACACAAGAATGGCAAACTGTATGGAAAGAATAATCTGTTAAGATGGAGATTTTGGTGTACAGCTACCTTTCCGAACTTTGGGCTCCTAGATGTTGTCTGAGTACAACACACAACCTTCCCAGACAGCATGGCCACTGGCTACAGATGATGGTAGGCCCAGTCACAGGAAACACTGGCATGTTCAGCACTGTTCTGCAGTGCCTCAGCAGCAGTCCAAAAAGCACTGAAGTATAAAACAGGCTCTTGGTCTAAACCAGTGGTTCCCAACCTTGGCTAACCCATGTGTTCTAGGACTGCAATTCCCAGAAGCCTTCACCACCAGTTGTGTTGGCTGAGGTTTCTGTGAGCTGCAGTCCACGAACACCTGGGTTACCCAAGGTTGGGAACCAGTGGTCTAGAAAGTTTTGAAGTTCTCACACTAGCTTCACATTACACCAAGATGGGTCCTCCTAGAGCTCAGATCTTCACATTTTGAAAGGCATTCACTGCCTTACGCCTTACTTCTCAGCATCCAAGAGTGCTGTGAATGTTGCCACTGTACCAATGTCCAAGCCATGTTTTTGCATTGTGCTTTATTAATAAGATGTATTCCTAATTAACAACAGACCAAAGAAATATTCATTTGTCCATTCCAGATGCCAACTCTTATATTGTACATTGGATTTTTTTCTAATTTTTTAAAAAAAGCATAACTATGCTCTGCTTAGGATTGATAAGTGAATTGCATAAAACCTGAAAACTTTCTGCCAAAATTCCTTCAGTTTGAAATGCCCATTAAAAGAATCAGAACCTATGGAAATAATTTGGTTTTCTTTTTTTTAATGTACAGTGGTGCCTCGCTTAACGATTTTAATTGGTTCCCAAAAAAATCGCTATGTGAAAACATCATTAAGCAAAACACCATTTCCCCTAGAAATGCATTGAAAACCAGATAATCTGTTCCAATTGGAACGGATTACCATCCTTAAGCAAAAATCCCCACAGGAAAAAACGTTAAGCGAAACCCATTGAAATGCATTGAAGCCTATTTCAATGGGGGAAAAAAATCACAAAAAATTCCAAAAGACTCAGAACAAAGCCAAATTAAGTTAACAAAGGTCTTACTAGGTGCACTAACGATTCCAAGCATTTTAAACATTTTTTAAACATTTTAGAATATTTTAAAATTAGCAAAAATGGGGCTGTAAGAAAAAAGTTAAGCGAAACAAGGGGGCCTAAAACTGTCATCGTTAAGCGAAGCATGGTCCCGAAATCGTTAAGCGAAAATCACCCATAGGGAAAATCGTTAAGTGAAGTGCAAGATCCCTCCAAAAAAGCCATCGTTAAGTGAATTTTTCGTTGTACGAAGCAATCGTTAAGCGAGGCACCACTGTACATTTTTCCTTTCTTTGGAAGTAATTCAGTGGCAGTACTTACACCTAAGTATGTAGTTGTTGCTCCTTACATCTAGAAAGTAACTTTGCTGACTACTTATTACATTATTCGTTACTCAAAAAGTAAGTAATAGCTTTATTGTAAGTGACTGCTTCCAAGCTTTGGCTTCGGCCATTTCCTAATATGGCTTCTAAACTCAATTTCTGCTATTCCCTAACCATGATGTACTTCGCTCCATTTCTCATGAAGATAGAACATTAATGCTTCTCTGACTGGTCTCCAAAAACAACTGCTCACCCCAAACTGCACTAGACTCCACAACTACATCATGACTAGGTCCGTAGTAGTTCAGTTCCCCATCCTGTCACAAGGTGGGCCTTAATAATGTCACGGACACAAGATCGGGAAAGGCTTGAGAAGGCGGCAAACTTAAAACGCATACAAACATCTTTCTATTGCACCAGTGGGTCCTTAGTTTAAAGCATGGGAGTCCATGCTTTAAAACCACCTGACACTCCAGATTTAACATTGCTCCTTCATCGGCATTGCTTATCCTGAGAACTGTCTTCTTGACCAGGAGAACCAGGGTACTGTGAATCCTCAGCACAAAAATTATTCCTACCAGAGTAGTGATGCTTAGAGTTGTCAGATCTCAGGGAAGTCTCAAGGAACTGCTAGTCGAAGGCCTAGGAAAGTGCTTGCACAAATAATTCAATCGAAACCCATAAACCTGTTCACATTCTCACTTGCTCAACAGATGGAACGAGAAATCCACAGTGAGCTTCAACCAGCAGATTAGGTTGAAGGTCAATTCACTGAGCATTCAGAAAGCTTTTTTAGCCTAATGTCCTTGAATCCAAACTAAACAGACAAGCACAAAATGCCTCTTAGCCATCCAGTGTGGCCCTCGGATGAACAAACCAAAAGTGGCTGATTGAGCTCCTCTTATAATGCTGCAAAAGTGACACACAACTTAGCAATTTGTTCTAGGAATGAAATACTTTTAACTGGAAAGTACTGTTCAAAAGTACATCTGCCTATCAAGCTCAAATAGTTTTGTACTGTATATAGGACTGCACTGAAGGTGTACAAAACTCTTTTATTGTGCACATTTCAGCTACCTCAGGTTAGACTTTGCCTTTCCTTGCCACCCTCCCCCAAAATGGAGAGTTTAGCCAATGAATAGTGCAAGAGAAATGAAGTACCCGCCTAACATAGAATGATGGGGGTTGTCAATTGTTATTGTCCGTGTCAGTAGATGGGCAGATCTGTTTTGCTCTCTAAAACTTTGCCTTTTTTTTTCAGCCAGAAGTTCACTCTCTGCTGGTTCCCCAACAGTGTGCAAATGTTCCCTTTAAACCTCACATGGATTTCCTTCCCACACTTCTGAACACAAAAATGTGTATTTTTAAAATGGTTCACATGAAATTTCTGGCTAATTTTAGTAAGCATTGTCCTTTGTATACACCTTTTTGGCACAAAATGGGAAGCTGGGGGCGAAGGTTTGCTACAATTTGGAAATTGGAACTTAAAATCATCTCCCCTTGTTCATTAAGGAGCCAGGAGTTCGAAGCATCTTCTTGTGGAAGCAAATCACAGCTTATGGCTACCTCTGAACTTTTTTTAAGTATCCCTGCTCCACTTTCCCATTGAGAAATGAGACAGATTTTGAAGGCGGGAAGGTGCTTGCCTTTTCTTCACCCCCAACAGGAGGAGAGCTTGCCTTTGTTCATGTGAAGCAACCTTAGAAACATGACTCAACCACCTTTTATTCATGTTGAGAAACCTAGCAGCTAGAGCTGATATTTACTAGAGATTCATGATTTTCCGTTGCTCAGATGTTTTTAGCATCTATCATAATTTGACTATGAGTCCCTGAGGGGACTTCTAACACAGTTGTCAGAGACCAAAATACTTTAGAGAAAATGAAAACGTCTTGCACGTTAAAATAAAACTTGGCAGCACATTCGTTTCTTTCCTGAATACCAATCAGTCCATGCCACACAATTTTGACATTGGGGGGAAGCAATACATAACTCTGAGTCCACTTGCCAAAAGACCTGATCATGCAGGTCATAATGTTGAAAGGAAATAGTAAATATGAATTCTCCCCATTTTAATTACATAAGCCCAGTTGATAGCATTAATTAACATATGGTTTCTATTAAAGTGGAGACTTCCATAATCCCTCACTATTAGCCTAGCTAGCTGGGATTTCTGAAAGTTCAGAACCCAAACATCTGAAGAGGGTTAACACCCTCAACCCTGTTTCAGGCATGCTGGAATAAGCCACAACCCCCTTTGCTTGTGCATGTGTGCCCTCTCCTCTTTTTGAGCAGAAAGGGTGAAAGAGTAAAAGGCAGAACAAACGACAGTGTGTACTCAAGGGTGCAACCCAAGTAATGTTTGATACACATGTCACCTATTTTTAAAATCAGACCATCCTAAACCAACTGTTACAATTTAGAGAACAGCCACCCAGCCATTTTCACCTGACATGCTGATGAATAGAGACACATGCAGAAGCTCAATTTCATTGATGAAGATTTGTATGCATTCAAGTAATTGGCATTTTAAGGTGTGCATCTAATTTTGTGCACACTCTATTTCTCAGAAACATCCTGTAAGCCTGGAAAATATTCAGATTTGGGAGCTGGGGCACATTTTTTTTCTGGTGACATGGTTTCAGAGATGCTACATTTATCATGACTGTGCAATCTGATGCAGCTCTTCTCTATACTCAAACCAAACCAAACCATACTAGGGAAAAGCTGCAGCTTCAGATCTTGGCATGTTAACTAACCTATAACAGAGTTCAAACTTTATGTAGAGCTTTGCTTTATCATTAAGGGGAAAGTATAAGCTGTTATTCTTTTCCCCTTTGCACGAGGGAAAGCCCCTGCACACAAAGTTCCCCAAACTTGGCTCACACCCAACCACTTAAACTAGGGCAGTCTTAAAAGCTTGTAGCATAGATTTAATTTGGTACTGGGACTCTATCAATTGGACTAGAAAGCCTGACAATTGAGTCTAGCACATGGTGACAAATGCAAATGCAAAGCAGTGGATGGTTATAGGAACAATTAACTACTGAACCCTGTAAATCATATACTAAGATGACCTCCATTTCCAGAAACAAATCCACAAACGAGTTACCACAGATTTGGGACTATAACAAATGAAAGCTAACTTTGTCAATGATAAACAATAGAGTAGTGGTTCTCAACCTTGTATTCCCAGATGGATTTTGCTGGACCCCAAATCCCAGAAGCCATCACTAGCTGTGCTGGCCAGGGTTTCTGGGAGTTTTAGTTTAAGAGCATCTGGGTACCCAAGGTACAAAATATCAGACCTTCACATCTGTCCGCAACTTTTTCAAGAGCTCCAAAACACAACTGAGAGGGCTAAACACTGTGGCTAAGATAACAATAATTTTCCCAAATTCAAAATTGACCCATATTGAACAATCTGTGGGCCCCTGACAGACAGCTCTGTAGCCACACTCTTTGTCATAATCTCTCATTTATACATAGTTTTATTTTGAATTTAAATTTAACCACCACCCTATAACTCTCATACTACAGCAAAAATCCTGTTGCTTAGTATAGTAAGCCACACTAGAGTTGGCCCACTGGCTCAATGGGGATTTGGTTAGTCAACTTTTCCATTCCATTGATTCCAATGAGACTGTTTTAACTGTGACTTATTTTAGCTTACAAAATTGCAGTTAGAGTAGGCCCATATGAATCAACAGAACTTATAAAGAAGTTGACTCACTAATACCCCATTGGGCCTACGTAGTGTGATTTACAATGCTAAACCACAGGATTTGGGCCTCCATCTGTGAGCAAATGTCTTCATTTTTCCACAAATGTCTCTACTCTGCACAAAAATGGTGTCTCCTTCTAATCAATTTTTCTTCCATATCATTTTCATCTGAAAATTTCCTGAAAGGATTTGAATAGTTCCTTCTGAGTTTGCAAACAAACAAGTATCTAACAAGTACATAATGCTTTTCAAGAGCTACATAATAAGACTCATTTCAAGTTAGCTCAGAAAGTATAAGTATTCTCTTATAGAAAGAGCATGTTTGAAGCATTCAAGATCTTTATTTAGAAGACTTAAACAACGCAAAGGTATTGATTGCACAACTGCCCATTGATTACCAAAGTCTGTTTTAATTCCATGCTTCAATATATTTTACAAGGGGGAAAACAGTCTGTTACACAAAGCTCTGCAGACTAGTGACTGGATAGTGAATAGAATAAAATTTCAAGTAGCCAAAAGTTTTAAAATATTGCTGCTATAGCCTCCTTGGGATGTGACATTGTAACAAAAGGTGTCCAGAGCGGCCCTGTAAATTCTGGGCATTTTACAACCCTGTATTTGAAGCATGATGTCATAAACTATAATTAGACACTATATCATTACAGAAGATGTCACGAACTGTAACAATATTGTATTTCACTGTAGAATATGATGTCAATGTAGTGGCTGAACAATTTCTACAGCCCATTCACTCCCTATCTCCCTCCTGGCTCACCGATACAGTAAAGAATTATGTCCCCGTAATGTTTCTTTAGTTCACTGCAGATGAGTTTCTTTTCCCACTACAAAACGTTCTTGTATGTATTAATTTTGCTGGTTGCTATTTAGTTTAGCTACTTTTGAAAATCATGTTGGGGAAGAAGTAGGAGGGCATCTGCCAGGTTTGAAAGCGTTTGTTTGTTTGTTTGTTTGTTTGAACACAAAATGCATATGAGAGAATGAATCATAAAAACACATGAGTAGGAAGGGACCTATGAGACCATCAAGTCCAACCCTGTGCTCAATGCAGGAATACAAGTAAAAGAAGATCTGACAGATGATTGCCCAATTTTCTCTTGAATGCCTCCAGTACTGAGGAACATTCCCACCATACCAAGTAGCTGGGAGGCAAATTTGGGGCAAATTAAACTACACAGGAAATGTCAGTTTTTATATGTTAAATTTTAGGGATGTGTTGTGAATTAAAACATCAAAATGGGAAAACCAAGAACCAAATCAGTTCGACTCATGAGAAGGCTAAAACACATTGCTGAACCAAACCAAATCAGAATCAGAGTCCTCTGGGACATGTGTCAATGTACGGGGCAAGAGAAGATACTGTCTCTATGTCCTTCTCTGCTATAGAACAACTGGAAATGAACACTGGAAGAAAGGACAAGTGATGATGTCATGGGAGGAAGGACCAGCATGGGAACAGAACTCCGCTCATGACCAAGAACCTGCCAAATAGGTCCAAAAAGAGGCAATCCAGGCCTGAACCCTAACAGGTCTCTCCTCCTTTTCTAGCCTGGGAGAGCAAGATTCTACAGGAACCCAAAGGAGACAACCTAGAAACACACCATAACTCTTTACATTACAACATCTTTTAAAAGTGTAGCATAGGTACAAAAACTCAGCAAAAAATTCCAGGATTTTTAGATAACTGTGTTTCCAATGTGTGCAGGACTGCACGCAGGAATGGTAGCATAACATGAGCAAAACATTGCCACATCCAGAAAAAACAAACTCAAAAATATGATCTAGGAGGACAGAGTGTCATTCTCTGAAGTAAATATCAATCTCATTGACTGTGATGATAAAAATTACCTCGAATTGCTGTTTGGGGTTCCACACAACCCTAGTCAGATGCAAATCCAACACTACACAATGTGTGCTAAGGGGGATAGGGGCTTATAGTTTTAGATTTACTAGGAGGGCTTATGTTCCAAGATGGTGCAGACATAGGAACTGAAGGAGATGGTATTCCCCAGGGTTCTGTAGAAAAAATGCATATGTGACCTTGTTAATTCAACTGCCTGTGAGGCAAATGAGAGAAGCATATTGTACATACCAACTTCAAGTTTGTGGATGTATGAATAAGCTGTACTTAGTCAATTTATCTGATGAATTCCTACCCAACATCCCCCTACCACTATCTCCAATTCATCATCCAGTTTTGGTCTTGAGTCCTGACATCTATCTGCTAAGCACTGGACATTTTGCACATCAGGGACAAAGCATTTGTGCATGGAGTATGGGAAGATGTTAAAAAGCAGGTGAGGGAGGGGCAAAGTAGGGTACCATCTCAACTGTTACAAAATAGGCTGTAAGAAAAGCTCCCGCCAGACTGTGGATAAATGAATTTGGACTTAATTGTGGGACAAGATACATGAGCCTATGTATTTATGGATGGAAACTAATTTCATTGGATCAACATGAGTATCTATTTCCACATTACTTGAGACTTGTTGTGAAGCAAAGAACACCTTTTGCTTGAAAACCACCTGTATCTGTGAGGCTTGCAGCTCACATCAGTGAAGGAAAAAGTGCACAAAATCATGTCTGCATTTAGTAACTAGATGGCTAAACTATATGCAGTTGAAAAATATGCATAAACCTGCCTTCGTCATTGAGAAATATATATACAACATGAAGCATATGTAAGGAATACGAGGGGGTGCTGATAAGTATTGAGCTTTCCCAGAAAAAATTGAGCCAGGAAGCTATAAATTGCAGGGTGTACTGGCCAATTTGTCTGTATTCAATGGTGCAAAAACCAACTACCTATGATTTTAACTTATCTTTCATGTTCAGGTCCAAAGTGAACATGGCAGCACCTCCAGAAGAGTTCAATGTGGAAGAGCACAGGACCATAATCAAGTTCCTGTTTCTCCAAGGGAAAGGTGCAAAGCAGATCCATGATGAAATGTCACAAACTATGGGTGACAGTGGCCCTTCATATGCAACAGTTAAACGTTGGGTTGTCAATTTTAAAACTGGCCATTTCTGTGTTGAACGTGAGAAACCCAGTGGAAGGCCTGTTTCTGTTTCTGAGCCTGCAAATGTGAAAGCCATCCATGACATGATAATGGAGGACCAACAAATATCAGCCAAAGGTATTGCTATATATCTGAGAATATCACGTGAGAGAGTTTGTGCCATTATCCACAATGACTTGGAAATGAGAAAGCTGGCAGCAAAGTGGATCCCCAAACTTTTGACAACTGAACAGAAGAGGAAATGTGTGGAGTCATCGGTGGCTGTTTTGGAACATTTTGCAAGAAATGAGTCAGATTTCCTGGGCAAACTGGTACAGTAACTGGTGATGAGACATGGATCTACTGTTATGACCCTGAGACAAAGGAACAGTCTAAGGAATGGAGGCACAGTGGTTCCCCCAGGCCAAAGAAGTTCCGAGTGAAAAGGTTGGTGCAGAAGCAAACAGCAACAGTTTTTTGGGATAAGAAGGGAGTTCTGCTGGTGGACTGCCTCCAACAGGGTTCAACCATCAATGCAAAATATTACTGTGCTTTATTGACAAAGTTGAGGCAAAACATCAAGGAAAAACATTGAGGAAAGCTCTCCAAAGGTGTCATCCTGTTGCATGACAACACCTCATCACACACTGCAGGTGAACCAATGGCAAAACTGACGTCCTTAGGCTTTCAAGTGATGCCCCATCCACCCTATTCTCTTGACCTGGCTCCCTCTGACTATTATCTGTTCCCCAAACTCAAAAAACATGTAAAGGGACAACCATTTGGGAGTGTTCTGGAGGCAACTAATGCTGCGAATGAGTGGTTACACCAGCAGTTGGAAGAATTTTATTTGCAGGGACTTAAGAAGCTGCAGGGCAGATGTCGCAAGTGCCTTGACTTCCTGGGAGAATATGTAGAATAGTGTGGCAGTTACAGCTTCCTAGCTCAATATTAAGGTTCAATACTTATCAGCACCGCCTCGTAATTTGTGCAAATATTCCTATAACAGGGAAAAAAATTATGGAAAATACTTTCCCACTAAGAAATATTCACATTCCTACTTTTCACCAAAAATCACTATTACTTATTACTGCCGGCTTTCCAAACAAACCCCTGGTATTTCTTTCTGTTCCACAGCATTCACTACTATTTATGTAGGCAATAATTAGGAGATGGTACAGGGGAAACTGCACACCAGCACATACATATTCTTCCCAGGATGTGCATTAGAGATAATCCATCCATGCACTGAAATTTAACTTTCAGAGATTGGGAGAACCCAAATTAAATTTAAAGAATTCCAGTTTCAGTGACTTCAACATCATTTTGTAAAGGCACTTAAAAACACACACCAAAGACAAAGGATGGCCATGTACAGCAAAATAAAAATGTTTTGTAGGAAATAAGGACCGGCAGAGTAAACCAGTGCTGGCCTTAATACTACAATACAGGCAGGTAATGAGAAAAAGAACCTCTGAGATCTACAAGGGAAGATAAACCTTCCTAGCTTGATGGCAACATGGGAACACTTCCTCCAGGACAAAAGAACAACTGAGCTTGGCAATTCAATTAACAAGGAGAAAAAGTAGTGACATCTTGAGAAAGAAGAGTTAACAGTTGATGTAAACCTGTCACTGATTATATGTTGTGGTCACTATTAGCACCTGTTGCAGTTGTTCCAATTGAAAGATACTGTTCAACATTTCAAATAAAATAACATATTCTCAGTCTCTTTATGCATTATCTGTAGAAAGATTGCTTTAAAATATTATATATATACTGATCAGAACTTGGAAAGTTTTTCTTTCCTTTTCTTTTTTTAAAAAAATATTTATAGTATACTCCAAAGTAGGGATGCAAATCCTAACTTGTCTCTTCCTTATAAGCCAGAAAAAGAAACTATAATTTATTTCTCCTCACCTGTGAAGTATTTTGTGTCAGCTTCAATCACATATTTCACACTTGTGAAAATGATTTTTGTGCAAAGCACATAAATAACTGCACAGTCAAATTATGATAACTGTTAACTTACAGTGTGAACTTCTAAAAACAAGAAGCATCAGATGAGTTGTCTGCCTTTTTAAAAAAAACAAACGGGTCCGTTTGTGTTTGCTGTGTACCTGTGCTTTGCTTCACAAATGTTTTGGTTGCAATTTTGAAACAGGAGTTCTTTAGAACTTCTAAAAAAATAAGTGAAATGGTTACCTTTTAATTTTAATATTTAGCTAGATAATACATTCCCCTCACGTCTATCTCCTCAATACTTCAATACTCGTAGCAGAGCAGCTGTTAGCACTTCAGTCATGAGAACTCCTTTTCCATCACCACTCCTCCAAGCCGCCACCACACTGTCATAACTGAAAAGTAACTAATCAGACAGAGATGGGCCACATAAACAATATAAACATATCCTTGTGTGATTGGGTTCTTTTGAAAGTTGTAGCAGTTCCTCCTTTTTGGCAGAAAGAAGAGGCAGAGACGACTTTTCAGTCATTCTCAATTTCAACTTTATTAACTTGGGCTGTTTCAATTACAACTCTAACAGGATCAAAATATGAAAAATCTGGAATCTGTCCATAATTAGTCAATGTGGATTGTTCTTGTAGCCAAGGATGACTCACTGCGGGGCTGGCCCAAACCGTTTGTGGTCGGTAATCTTGTGTAGGGGAGCACTCCACATCCCACAAACTATTCCACAACATGGGTGTCGAGCCCAATCGCCTTCCTTCGGTGGGGTATTATAGGTCGCATCTGAGTGTATCACACTCTTCCCGCTCCCTTGCCCCCCTGGGAAAGACGATCACCGTCCATACTTGTGTCTCAAAGGTGGTTTCGCCTGCACCTTTTTGTCTCTGGGTCCGACAATGAGCCTCTGACTTTCCAATCTGGGAAGTCCTTCAGAAGATCCCACACTTTCTCATATTCAGCATCACTCTTTCCTTTCTCCAACTCTGCTTTTCTCCTCTCTTTCTCTCTTTCCAGTCTAGTACCAAACCTCCTTTCTCCCTCTTCTTTTATATCCTCCTCCCACACAGATTTTTTGCTCCTCCCCTTTTATTCCCTCTCTTTCTTTCACCAGACAAACCTCCACGCTCCTTTTCTCCTCTATCAAAACTCTTTCTATCTCTCTTACGTCACCCTTACTGATTCCTCTTTCCTCCTTTTGTGGTTCTGTCGGTGAGGACAGTTCACAAGACTCTTGCCTTCCTTCACACCTTAATTTAGAATTATACTGTAATGCTGTTATACATTCATTGCTGAGAGAGGAATTAACTGCAGGCAACAAATTGTTTCTAACTGATTACATCTGAGCTCTGAGATACGTGTGCAGACATGCACATTTTCCTACCATAACCAAGTCAGCCTTTTCATCAGTTCAACATGCTTTTCAGAAAAGGAAGAACAGCAAATCCAAATAGTGGAGATTCACTAGCATGGAAAGTGACTTTTTTCCCCTCACCTGCAAAAACCAGGTCAGATTGCAGCTCAGCTTCCTTTAATGATCACAGCCATCTTCTATCAACTTGTTTGACTTCTGCCGTTGAGTGTCTGCACATCAGTGCTAATAATATTGCCATTCCAAAAGGACAGACGGTTAGGAAAAAAAATGAGGTGAAGGAGAAAAAGGTGTATGATTGCTTGGATCTGCTGCTTTTAGATAGCAAGATACACAGTAGAAAGGACAGCTGGAATTCCATTTGAAGCTGCCTCTTTGTCACAAATGCCTGCCATTATTAAAAAACCAAGGGGGCACTCCATTAGAGATTCCCAGGTCTTTCAAATTATAGGCTGCTATACTTCTTTTTCCATACAGTCAGTTGTGTTTCAAAAATAACTGTCTTTCACTGGGCTATTAGATTTCTTATGCACTTTTCCCATGTCATGGCAGAGCCATGAAAACAGGGTCCATATTCTTGGACTGATGTTAGAAAAACTACAAAAATCGTGTTTCATTTGGATTTTTATTTCTTGGTGTAAAAAACATGAAAATGGAATACACAGAGTCTCAGAACTGCAAAACATCAGAGAGGCATCCAATGCCTAGCACTGGGGTAGGGAACATATTTAAAGCAAAGTGTGCTACTTCTGTCCTGTCCTGTATACTTAACAAACTCATTGGGTGGTTTACAATTTAATGATGCAGGCCACACATTGTCTCCCCCCCCTGCCCCGGTCAGCTGGATACTTAAGTTTATTGGCCTTGACCTTGGAAGGATGGAAGGTCGTACCAACCTTGAGCCAGCTCCCTGAACCCCTTGGGATTGAACTCAGGTCATGAGCAGAGTCTTGACTGTGGTACTGCAGCTTAATCACTGCAGCACAAGGCTTATATTTATTTCAATTCCATTTTGAACAGAATTAATTCAATGTGAACTTCCCAAAGCCATATTGTGAAAGGAGGGAATCAAAACAAGGAGCAAAATCCACACTACATCTTAGACTTGGAGTAGAGTCACTGAGAGTTACTCAAGATGATGAAAAATGTTTTTGATTTTTCAAATCACACTGTGTTCCCACTTTAAACTAATGCAATTTTAATTTTCATATATCACACACGGAGAAAATTGCAAGAAATCTTTTATACCCCAATGCCTTTTAATGTCTAAATCACACAGACTACAGGAACAGCTAGTGGTGTGTTTCAGCAGAAGTAGCTCTGTGGTCCTCTCCGTGATCGTGTGGAGCTGCAGAGGCACGAATCCTTTGCTCACCCACACAGAGGAGGCAAGCATAAAGGGTGTGGATTCAGCTGAGTCGGGGTGGGCAGCAGGCCACAGGATATAACTCTGTTCCCTGCAGTGCCCTCCCATATGGAGACCAGTCCTTGCCACTGGGGGGGTCACCTTCTGCTGGCTATGGTTGAGAGGATTTGGAGGGGAACATTTGTGAATGTTTTTGACCTTTCAGATAGAGAATTGGAGGAGAAAAAGATGCACAAGGAAGAGGAGAGGGAGAAAAAGAGGTTGTGGCGACACAAGCCAGACTGCTGTTGAGCCAGTTAGCTGCCAGGTTTCTTCATTTATGCAGGGACCATCATCCGTGCACAACCAGGGCATGTTCTCTTCCTCATCCAACACATGGACCTCATTTACAGGGTGCATGTAGATCAGTGGTCCCCAACTTTTTCCGACCCACGGACCGGTTGGGAGGCAGGGTCCACGCACAGGAGTGTGGGGAACCTCTGCAGTCTTGGGTCGGCATGACTGCAGGCAGGGGATGCTTGCGGGTGGGCAGAGCACCTGTGTGTGTGTATGGGCATGTGTGGAGGGAGTGCGTGAGGTGGCCCAGTCCTACCAAGGCCACAGACCGACACTAGGCTGTGGGTTGGGGACCCCTGATGTAGATTTGTCAGGGCATGCCTGGCTTCTTTATGGCAATGTGTTTCATATGCACACTTCAATACACTGCAACATGTACAGTGGGGTCTCTACTTAAGAACGTCTCTACTTAAGAACAATCCAACTTAAGAACAGCTCCATTTGCTAAATTTTGCTTCTACTTGAGAACAGAAATCCAAGATAAGAACAGGAAAAAAAAACCTTTCCTGCTCTTTTTTTAAGGTCATCTTAGGTTAAAAAAAATTCTCCCCCTAGTGGTAGAGTACGTATTAACCAGCTTTGCATTAGTTCCTATGGGAACTAATGCTTCAATGTACGAACGCACCTCTACATAACAAAAAAAACAGCCAGAACGGATTAATTGGTTTTCAGTCTGTTCCTATGGGAAATTTTGCTTCAACTTAAGAACATTTCAACTTAAGAACACCATTCCAAAACAGATTAAGTTCTTAAGTAGAGGTTCCAATGTAGTTTCTATGGACGGAAAAGAGCAGATACGGATTAAATGGTTTTCAATGCATTCCTATGGGAAATGCAGATTCAACATAAGAACTTTTCAACTTGAGAACCACCTTCCAATACGGATTAAGTTCTTAAGTAGAGACCCCACTGTATTGGGACATTCAGCATTGTGGGCTGTGACTCCAGATAATGACACCCTCTTGCCCAAATTTGGGGAACTGTGGCCATTTAATTCAACAGGCTTTTCAGGCTATCATGCCCCACCCATAGGCAGGCCAGGTGGTTCAACCCTACGTGGTCTGTTGGCAATTCAACGTGCATGGGTCCTGCAGTCATACAACTTGCAATCTGCAGCACTGTTCCATCAGTGGAGGACTTCACCCCTGTGCTTCATGCTTTAGTGCAGTGATCCCCAACCTTGGGCCTCCAGATGTTCTTGAACTACAACTCCCAGAAGCCTTCACCACCACCTCTGCTGGCCAAGATTTCTGGGAGTTGAAGTCCAAGAACATCTGGAGGCCCAAGGTTGGGGACCACTGCTTTAGGGCACTGGTTCTTAACCTTGGGTTACTCAGGAGTTTTGGACTGCAACTCCCAGAAGCCTTCACAACCAGCTGTCCTGGTTGGGGTTTCTGGGAGTTGCAGTTCAAAAGCATCCGAGTAACAAAGGTTAAGAACCACTGCTTTAGGGGACAGCCCAGGGTAGCAGCAGGAAAGAAGTTGGGGCAGCAGAAACAGGGCTCCAGTCTAATTAGAATTCTGGTACTGGAGGAATGCTTATGAACCTACCCTGACAGGGAGGCTGCCGGTTATCTTTTGGAGGGATTTAAGTGGAGCTTTCGCATTTCAGCAGCTGGTGGCAGGGTTGCCTTCATGACTAAAATTTTTACATCTGTTCAGGGACAGGAGGAAAACGGTCACGTGATTGCTCGTGGACACAGTGTTCAATAAAGAACCTTCCCAGTGTGAACGACACTTGAATATCTGTGGCTTAGGGGTGACAACGATGGGGGGCTATTTTGTCAGCCTTCCAATTTTGGAGGGTTACTTCTCAAGCCTTACAGCAGATTGGTATTAGAGGTTAGAAGTCTGGCACCCATTCATTTCACACTGGCACTGCATACACAGCATCTGCCATTGGGTATAGGGCAGAAGGGATAAAAAGAAGTCGGGCAGTGGTTGCCCCACAGGTACTGCACTTCTGTGTGTCCCTTGCCACAATGTTAGGTGTTTGGCATTGCGTCGTTTTTTCTCTTTACAGGGCCAGTGTTCCTGTTGATCTGGCTTGGAGTCCTGTTGTATTTTGGGCCACCAAGTGTGCCAGTTGGTGTTGGAACTTGGGCACTTTGGCCACCCTGGAGTGGGAGGGGCAGAGAGGAAGGGTTCCTTGAACTGTTGTCCCAAGGTATTCTGCATGTGCCCTCTGATGTTGTGGTGGTTCACTTGGGCAGCAATGACTTAGCTAGAAAGAACAAGTCAGTTATTGTGCAGGTAACTGAGGACTTGTGGGCTCTAGTGGCCAGGTTCCCTGGAACAAAGATCATTTAGATGTCAATTATACCCCAATTGGTGAACCCAGATGTATTGATCGAGTTGAAAGAGGGGTTAACCAGGAAGTTGGCAGGGTTGTGCAGGCCAGCCTGGGGCCCACACAACCCTGTCAACCTCTGGACATAATCTGGACATAAGAGGCCAGTATAATGATTTTTACAGATATGATGGTGTCCATTTTTCAGACAATGGCTTGAAAATATTTTTGTGAGATTTACAATGGGGCCTTAAGGCCAAGTTTTTTGGCCTGTGAGGGGGGCATGGGGCACCTCTAATGCTGTGGTGGGTAGTGCAAAAGGGAAGAGGTTCAGATGAGTTCCATGGTGGCACCTGGAGGGACTGCATGTCATCCCACCTCCCTGCATTGCAGAACCAGAGGCTTCGGGGAAGGGGTGTGGGGCAAGGGAATGCCATGGAACACAGGCTCGAGGGTCTGGAGGCTTGGGCTGGCTGCACCCTTGGGGTAATCTAATGGTTGGTTGGCCGAAACATGTTGTACAGAGGACAGCATAGATTTGGAAATGGGAACTTGCCAAAAGAAGGTCTGGGCCAGAGGTCAGGGTCAACACCAGACCCAGACCAGGTTTCCCACTACAGTAGTCCCCCTTGTGAAAGAGGAAGTTAACATTTAAAAGGTTTTATAAAGTTGTGGCCCTAGTTTAACTCCCTTCCTGTGTCTCACCTCGTTCTTCTGGACTGAGTGCAGAAAGTCACCCGATGCTTTCTGTTAAAATAGAAATGAAAGCTGGTACTATCCAAGCTCACTAAAATAGCTGAAATACAGTAGTAAGGCACTATTAGAGTAGGCCCACTGAATCAGTAAGAATTTGGTGAATTAACACCTATGTAGGTTCCATTGATTCAAAGGGCCTACTCTAGTTTTGCCTTACTGCTGAATTTCAGCCAACAACTCTACAGTTACACACCCTTTTCACCTTGGTTCTAAAGAGGTTGTTAAACTTTAAATCGCTTGAAGCCTTGTCTTGGGTGTTTTATTACCCTTGTTGATTGCTATTTCTTAACTCATAACATGGAGAAATCTTTGTTACCTGGCAGAACAAAAGAAGATAGTAGAGACAAACGCAGTGCTTTTGACTTAAGACTGACAACTTCTAAGTTAAAGCCGTGCATGTAATGAATTAATTACATGCCAGCAGAGGAGGAGAAAAGTAAATGGAAGAGATATTAACTAGAAATGACAAATCTGTAAGATTCTGCACTCCCCACACTCATTTCCCTCTTTTATTCCACAAAACATAAGTAATTTACAGCTGACTGAATCCCACACTATCAGTTACTATTAACACTGTCACCACTTTCAGCTGAGGCAAGGAGTAAATCTACAGTATATGGTTTTCCTCCTTTGGTTTTCTCAGTGGCAATCGCTTCTGCAGCTCCTTGTAGAATGAATTTCTTGATATTCCAACATAAATTTACTAAATTTGGTTTTCTTTCCTGACCTATAAAAGCAAGGATTCCATAGAAGTCACCCACAACAATATCAGATGTTCTTTGCCTCAAATTTGCTGTCATGATGCAAAAACAAGAGAGGGTGGGAGCGACAGGAGAGAAGGTAGATGTGTAAATTGAGCATGTTCTACTTGTTGAAATTCAAGAATATTCATAACTTGACTCTGTTGTTTTCAATGCATTTGTGGAGCTTACAGTTATGTTCTGAACAGTACAATAACATACTTGATTAGTATTACATTTTCTTTCCAATTTACATATGCAGTCTAACAAATGAAGGATATGAACACATATTGTAATAGGACAATATTTGACAACTTAAACAAATATCTTCCTTAGTTTGTCCCATCTGGAATTGAATATTCTTGTTGCTCTAAACAAGATGTACATGTTTCAATTCTAAAACACAGAGCACTTTAGACAGGGGTGGGGGGGGAGATTATTTTAATCTGACCTACTTTGCTGCTACTCATCCTCACAGCAGCTGGGTACACAGATAAGAAACAGATGATATGAAGAGGACTAAATATTGGAAGAAACAGTCTCTTAATCAGCCTTGCTAGAGACAAACACTGTGCTTTTGACTTAAGACTGACAACTTCTAAGTCAAAGCTGTTCAGTTAATAAATCAATTACATACCAGTAGAGAAGAGAGAAGAAAGTAAAGAGAAATAAGCATTGCACAGACATGCTTAAAACTCATAATATTGTTCAAAAGAAGTTTCTATATGTTACTTTTTATACAATTTCTTGCAGCTCTCCACTTTTATTTTTTGTCTTTTTAATGAAGTACATATTTAATCATACTTACACATGTATGCATATGCTCTCGCTCTCTCTCATACACACACACACACACACAGAGAGAGAGAAGATGGGGTAATGGAGGAGACTAGAAATAAGAAAAGAATTAACAAGCAAGTATCTTAACAGTGAGTGTTTAAGGATTGTTGAATGATCAGAAGGCCATCCTAGTATAGATAAATAAATCAACACATGTATGGTGATGAACAACCATTCCCAGTTCACATATCAGAGGCAGAGTTTGACCTCCTATTAAGGCCATAGGAAACAGAAATTCTGAAGATGACTGAAGAAAGATGGGAGCTCTTAATAGTTACCTTCTCTGGTAAGTGAACATTATTTTGTTTTGAGGAAGATAATGAAGAGTGATGGCATATTTCAGCTTAGAGTCATATCTTATTCCTGCATATATGAAGGCTCTGAATCCTCAGGCAAGAGTGAAAGGGCAGCAGCCAGCCACCTACTGGGCAAGATGACCCAGTAATCTAGCCAGCAGCACAAGAAGCCAAGATTGCGTGCTATACTGAAGATGAAAGAGACTATAAAATAGGCAGAGCTACCTTGAAGGGACAGCACAGTGTCTCCCTTATAGACAGACACCTGCCACTTGGGTGAAGCTATGAAGTATGACCAAACATGTACAAAAGTGCTTCTCTCTCGACATCAAAGAATTCCAATCCTTCTGACGATACAACCATCCCTACTCATTTTTGCACACAAACGGCTCTAGCTTCCAGATGGACATGGACCCTTTGAAAACAACTCTGATTTTAAAACTGAAGAGTAGAGAACCTTGGGAGTTCCCTGAAATTTATCTTTTAATGATTAAGCAGATAATAAATAATGACTGGCAAACGGCATTTCTTCCTTATGATTTAGCCACTTTTCTGTTTTTCTGCTTTGGCACAAGCTAACAAGACTAGACTTCTAATTCACTAATTCTTCAGAAACAGACAACTCTTGTTCTATCTCCCAAACTCTGACTCACAAATTGTCATGCCCTTCTGCCACAGGATTTTTTCATTGTTTCATGTCCCTTCTGCGGTAATGAGAAATAGTTGTAAAAATAACAAGGAGTTTTGCACCACACATGAGTGAGAATATTATTCAGGTAATGTCCTTGACAAAGAACTTTCCAAAAGTCACAATTCAAAACTGACTGTTTTTTTTTAATGAACGTAGTTAAAAGTGAATCCGAAAGGTTTGTCTGTTCAGAATCAGACCTTTGAAGGCTTAACTGTTACATGTCTTGGTTATATTCCATATATATTTCAGCATGATAATACTGAATGAAAATTGCCATTTCTTTTTTCTGAGAGGCTTATGAATTTTAAAGTCTACATGTTATCCCCAAGTGTGTGTACATGTGCATGCATGCATGTATGTGTGTACACACACACACATTACATGTACATATTCCTTTCATATCTTTCTAGTGATTCTCCCAGATTCAATTATTTCCACTAGATATTTACAGATTTATGCTATCTGTGCAATTCTGGGAGCTGTATTGAGAAAACACACATTTGCACCTCTAATTGTTTCAGAATCTTGAAACTAGGAAATCACTGCTAGTAAAATAAACAAAATCAGCAAAAAATAAATAAATAAATGGGAACATTTGTGATGAGCTGAACTCTTCCTTCCCATGCTATGCTTAACCACAATATGAGGAGCAACACTATGTCCAGATAATAGAATTATTTTGAATTAAAATCACTGGCTGAAACCCTGTTGGAGGAATTGCAGTTACAGTAGGGTGATGATGTCACCAGCAAGTAGAGATTTTCAGTAGTTAAAAAAAGTTCCTATGGCTTTTCAGAACCTAAGTAAACATTTTCATTGTGTGAAGGACATGAGATCCATGCGACAAAAGGAGGATGTCTTTAATTATTGAAAAAGCTATCACCAGATGGCATTACTGGCAGCACATTTTCAGTAGTTAGAAACTTCCTCTTTCTGTCCCCCAGCTCTCATGGCTTCTACACAACAAAAGGGACTAAGGAGACAAGCTGTGGATAGACATAGACCTCCTGCCTGTGATATAATCACTCTTCCACAGGTATTAGTCACAGAACTTTCTCTCTCCTTTTTTTAAAAAAACAGAAAGTCATTTTGACCAATCAAGTTGTGCTGCAAGAAAGCTTCTAAAACTATGCTTGTATTTGTACTAGACATACAAGTGACAACGTAAATGAAAATTCTGGCACTCAGCCAACCACCTGGGAGTTGAAGGAAGTCTCAATCGCACCTTATAATGGAGACAGTTTCTTGTCCCCTTAAGAGTTCCTTGAACAAAAAAAGACGCCTTTCCTTCATCTTCTTCCCTCCACCAAAATCTATATTTCTCCCTATAAATCAACAGGACGAAGCCAGCATTCAACAGGCTTGTGTATGTTACATACATCACCATCTGGATCACTTGGGAGCATGTTTACTACAAAAGCAACCAGAGAAAAGGATTGTGCAAAACTCGGGATGCTTTTGTTCTCTTCTTGTCAGTCTGGCTCATTTGTAAAATCTTCTATCATTTCAATTATGCTGCCACATAATGTACGTAAAGGAAAGATGAAGTCCTAGCAGCTGTTGCTCAGAGCAATAAATCATTCTAAGAAGCCCTTATGTGTAATTATAACTTCATATTGTTCAAATACTATTCGTCTCGCAGTCATGCATTCCGATTCTTCCAGTCAGGCATTGTCAAGATCCAGGTGTGACGCTCCAGGTCCATCTGGCCAATTATTTGCAACGTCCTGTTCTCAGCCCCTCATTTCCTCTGCTCATCTCCTCCTCTCTCCCTACTCCCCCCCCCACCACCACATTTGCTTTCAAATGATCCCAGCTACTGCAACAGCTCCACCACTCCAATTTAGAAATAGAAAAATAAACCCCTACTTGCATTTGTTCTCTCTGGCAATAATTTCTTTAGAGAAAACCATTTAAAAGGAAGAATGTATTTTACGGGATAAAAGAGGATTTCTAATCAGATTGCCAGTCTTCCAGCCTAATGTTGCAAGACTGCATATTAACTACCATAACCAGTCATTTTATATAGACAGACAAATAAGACTGATTTACACATCACACGGGAGGCAAACTTTTCTCTTTTCTTCTTCCTCCCTTCTCCTTTTTTTCTTTTTCTCTCCACCCCCTTTTTTGGGGGTAAACATGGATTTGGAAAAAATTTCTCTTGCATTAGTGCACATATGCCTTTGCTGAAAAGTGACATTGCGTGCCAGTGATTATTTTTCATTATTTGAGAAAGAGAGAGAGTGGGGAAGGAGAAAGCAAAAGGAAACCAGCTTGTTGAGAGGTAGCAATCTAGCAAGTGATTAAACATCAAAAGCACTGGAGCCATGCATGGCTCCTGAGTCGTTTTGGGAAAGTTGCACAGACCCAGTGCACCACCAGAAGGAGGGTGTAGTAAAAAGTTTCTAAGCACTTTACACCAAGATGAAGTTTTAGCCAGAATCAAATTCAAAATTTCTCCTTTGTAAATGGCTAACTGGTTATATATTTCTAAAATCACCCTGAAAAGTTTATCCTAACATTGTAGGTCCTCATCCCCTTCTCTGGCACACCACAACACAGAAACAAGCAAGGAAGGATGAATGAATGAATGTCCAGCTGCTTTCAGAATAGTGACTATGGCATTTCTTCAAGGTCTGCAGTCATGTGTGCAATGCTGGTGATGAACATTCCTTCACTACTAAATATATTAGCTAGATATTATGGGAATTGCAGTGCAGTGTCTGAACGTGTGCACCTTATTACTATTTCATAAGATACTTAGGGGTATGAAGAAATTGAAATTGGGATATAGGAGATGTGAGGCATCTTAAAATCAGAATCTCTCTCTCTCTCTCTCTCTGTGTGTGTGTGTGTGTGTAAGTGTGGGGAAATGGTTTCCAGCTGTCAGAATATTCACACAGCAGCAGAGGTAAGAATACCTGCCCCTTATCACATGAGAACCCTCAGACTGCCCATGCTAGGTTGGTACAATTCTAAGTGATCTCAGTTGTGTGAGAGAGTGGGCAAGAAGATGCCTTTACTAAGATTCAGGGAAAACAAGACATGATTGCTTGTTAGCACAGAATCATCAGTTCTGACTTCAGGGTGTATAAAGGGACTCAGAAGTCATTCTAGTTGGCCTGATTTACTCCCCAGGGAACATGATGCCCACTCATTGTTCTGCTATGCTGTTCCAGCAAAGTTACATCCTCTGAGACGATGAAGTCTCCTATGCCATCAGTATTTGACAGAGAAGTTACCTTATTGTTTCCTTGTGTGGCCTTCTGTTTTTCCTCTGGGCATTTTGGTTAATGTGCACATGGTGGCAGCTTTTATACTTCACAGGTTTGGAGCATGAGACAAAGTGCACACCTTGGAGGAATTGTAGTCGGACGAAGAGTCAGACACGACTAAACAACTAAACAACAACACGTTCCTTGAAGGTGCAGCCAGGTTACAGCAGCCAGATGTGCTGGGAACTAAGGTTTCCATAAGAGCTTGAATTCAGGACCACACAGTCTACCTGTCTGAGTGTCACACATGCTCAGGGATTGTAAGGTAGGGTGGGAGACTGTCTCAAGGGCTAAAAGAGACATATACCATTGGATGAAACCATGTAGTGACAAGAAGCTTCTCCCACCAACACTTCATGGAAATTTGGTCTCTCTGTCCCATTTTTTTAAAAAAAAATCTTTCATGTATGGCAAAAAATATTAGCTTATCTCAATATCTTATAATGGAAAAACAAACCAGGGGGAGATGACTCATGTTAAGGATACCGGAATAAAAGAGGTGGGCAAAGCATAGGCGTGCAGACCTAGTGAAGCCATTATCTTTCACTATCCCCTCACCACTGGCTATGCAGCCCAGTATCTGGAGGCGGTATGTTGCCCATGCTTGCCACAGTGCTGGGATGAAGCTGCTTCCATAGCACCACTCATGAAGGGCATCTTCCTCAACCATCCCAGACAGCAGGGCATGGGGAATCTCCACAGAAGGGAGAAGACCAGTGGCTCTTTGACTGAGATTATTAGTAATCTGCCTGCAAGCATCAGAGGTCCATAGCAAGGGGGGGCACAAAGCATCCAGAGGGAAGGAGAGCATTTCATCGCACTAAACATCTGTTCTGAACTTCTGTTGTTCTGGGCATTCCTCTTGCTGGGCAAGTTTGTACTCCCTTTGGCTAGGTAGAGAATACAATATACATTTTATGAGTTGCTATTTTTAGAGTAGCAGTGAAAAATTCTGGTGCTACAAGCTATTTAATTCTGTTTAATAGACACACCAATAAGCATGATGATGTGAATCTAATTAGGAGTTACAACTAGAGAAAACCCATTGAATCAAGAGGATTCACATGAGTTTGGCTCAGCATGTAGCAACTGACTGAACGGGAATACTCGAGCTGGGCCTGTCAATTAGATTCAGGTTCTTCCAACTCCTCCTCTATTTGGAAAAACTGGGCAATAGTATGCCGTGTGTAAATTATGAACCATTTGGTTCTTTCCTCTCATTTTCTTGTTTGCATTATACAAGCTGTGTGCATTATGAACAGAACTAAACATGCATATAAAGTAAGGGAGGGCACTATCTTTTTACAAATGTGCAAAAATGGTCTGAATCAGCAGTACTTGTGAGATTCTGGGGTGACTACAGGGTGGAGCAAAGAGCTGTTAGCCATCAACATGGTACAGCAACCACAGATCCTTTCTAGACCATCCAAAATTCATTGGGTTCTGCCAAAGACAGTGTTTTCAACTGAGGAAGTCGAAGTTCAAAAAGACTGACCTGCTGATGCCAAAGCAGAAGGGAAATCACAAGTGTACACAACCTTCCCCAACATAACCCATAATCTCTCCTGGAACTCTAAACACTGGGGAAGGCTCAGATTAAGGTCACTAGTACTATCAATTCCCCTGCAGTTGCTTCCCCAGCTGTTTTGTATAGGTGTAAGGTGACATGAAAGACTTGTGTCTTTATTGCTAACTATGATTCACATTCTAGAATCATTTTTCCCCTTCTACATCTAGCTTTAACAGTTTACTAGTAGTACTATGGGCTTTGATTTGCTAAGTCAGATTTAGAGTCCTTAGATCTCTCTTCCCTCCACATCTATTTTCTTCTTTGTGGGGGTGCAAATCCCACTGTCTGTCGGATAATGACTAGAAGGTTGCCTGCAGGCACGCAGAGGTGGGATTCAGCAGGTTCGCACCTATTCTATAGAACCGGTTCCTAAATGTACTGTTGGTTCTCAGAACCGTTTGCTGGCTTGAGATGAATGAAGGAGGAGGGGCCAGGTGACCAGCGACGAGCGGGGGGGAAGGGGGCACAATTAGCTGCCTCCCTTCCCGTGCCACACTGAGCCATCTGAGGTGGGGTGGGGGTGAGAGAGATAGAGCCCTGGAAAGAGCAGAGGCATCACTGGGGGGAAAGGGGGAGGATGACTCCTTGAGGGGTGGTGATTGACAAGGCATGTGGGCAGGACACAGAGGGAAAAAGTTTTGGAGTGAGACCGCTTCAGTCAAACACCCAACCGTCCTCGTTTTACTATGATTTTTTTCAAGTTAAAGGTACCACATAAGACTGTTGCTCTGCCTAGAAACAGTTTTTTAAAAAATATCTGAGAGAATATCCAATGCATGAACCAGTGACGGCCTCACTGATCCACGCAAGCAAGGTATGCAATAGAAAAGTCACTCACACCACAAAGAGATCAAACCTCCAAGCCTCATTTAGAATAGCAAAGAACTTTTCCTCCTGCCCCAAAACTGACAATTTCGGGAGACAAATGGCCCATTCTGTTTCGGGAGACATATGGCCCATTCTGTTAGAAGGAGGAAGACAGCTATCAGTATTTTAACACTAGTAAGATTTACTATTCTTGAAGGCCATATATCCAAGTCCAAGAAAGGAAAACACATAAACATATCAATAGATAAGGGGAATCGAAACTCTTCTCTCGGAAGCCGCTGAGGGTGAGTGGGGGAGGTGGAGCCTGCCAGGGCTCTGAGGGAAGCCATCATCACCACCAGCGCCTCCACCAACACCAACACCCCTCAAAGCGACTGGCAAGGAGAAGTGATGGGTGAGGGGTGGAGGGGAAAGATGGAGGAGGAGGAGACCTCAGAGGAGTCAGTAACTGAAGGACTGATTGAGGTGGTGGGGTTGAGGTGGAGTGGTGACAGATTGAAAAGAGACCATACCTTCCAAGCCAGAAGGAAGTGTGTGTGTATAACTCCACAACAGGTGCATAAAGGCGGCCTCCAGGTAACAACAAGCAGGGCTATCAGTCATTTCAGGAGCAGGAAAGGGGAGGGAAGCAATTTTTGCTGGTGAGCTATAGGGAAAAATGGGAAGTAAAGGGAAGCAGAGATGTGTCAGTTCTCTGTCAAACTTGGTCATAAGCACCCACTGTGAGGTGTGTGTGTGTGTGTGTGTGTGTGTGTGTGTGTGTGTGTGTGTGTGTGTGTGTGTGTGTGTGTGTGTGTGTGTGTGTGGCACATGCCCATAGTGAGGGTAACAGCAGCGGTATGCCCAAACAGATACACTGTTTGCGCATACCGCTGGGAGACCACTGTGGAAGAAACCCTCATCGGATCCCACTGCCCTGGGCATTTATTTATTTATTTATTTATTTATTTATTTATTTATTTATTTATTTATTTATTTATTTATTTATTTATTTATTTATTTATTTATTTATTTGTCATTAGGACATAGAACCTGTTGTTAATGTATTTGAATCCCACCACTGGGCAGAAGCAAATTCTCTAGTGTACTATATCCCCATAAGTGATGGCACAGTCTTACAACCCTATGTAATAACAAGGATGGGAAGACTATGCCGATGAGATTCCAAGAAATGCAACCATAATGGAAGTTGGAAACTCTGACATCTGTAGTAATTAAGGTCGGGTCAAGTTACACAGTATCTTCCTGTCTGGATTGATTTTGAGGACAGTGCTCCCGTTTCTCTTTGCAATTTAGATTAGGCAAATTAATCAATTAGACTAATCTCCTCTACTAGAGGTGCAGTATGATTTCTATTACTAGTGAAAGGATCTATCCCTAATGTAGCACACACACACGAACCAGAAAGTATCAGCAACACAATCTAATCACCCTCTACTCAGCCCAGGTTTGGTGCAAATAACATCTGCTAAGCAGCTCAACAAAGAGAGATACGTGCTTATGTGTCATCTGCAAATTTTTAATGTAGGAACAGGGAACCTTCAACTGAAACTTCTGCTCACAGCCATTGTGGCCAATGTAAGGTATTATGGAACATACTGCCTAAAACATATGGAAGTTTCTTCATACCTACTTTAATTATTAGGTTATATTCTTATTACAAGTACATGGAATGGGTGCAGTTACTACGGGCAGAAACTCGCTTTATAAAATGGCCTGGCTTCTATTGTGCTTAGTTCCTGCAGATCCCACAGAGAGACATGTGCTCACAACAGGCAAGAAAGTCAAGTGTCTATGAAAAGCTTTGGTTTCTATATTTGCCAACAAGCAAGCTGATCGATCCTGCAGTAAAGCAGAAAACATTAAAAACATTCAGAACAGAAACAAATGGATCAATAGCTTTAGCTTGTCATCCCTACCAGTCTCCACCCCCAACATAATAGGTGAAGGGGGGGGGGGGAACAGCATCTATAATTTTGCAGTACTGTTGGACAGGAATGTAAATTCTCACAGTTTGGAAGGTGAGGATGATGAGCAGCAAATGATTCTTCTTGCTCTGTGAAAGAGTGGAGTATTCTCTCACATTTCCAACAAGAGACAAGACAAAACTAAGCTAAATTGTGCAAAAGAATGCTTAATTGCATAAATAAAGCAATTAGTGCAAAATGACAATGGTTGTGACCCTGTTGCATGGACTTTTTAGGATTACCCGCATTGTAATCCCTTACTTTGTGCATGCATATATGAATTTGTGTTTACAGTTCATGCACTTTGCCTGTTGTTTTACACACAGAATATATATAAGTCATATATGTGTGTGTGTGGGGGGGAACTACATGCTCCAGGGATGGGGACGCGAGTCATGGGACTCGTTGTCAAGTCAGACTTAAGTTACACCAGTGACTCAACTCAAATTCAACTCAGAATTTTCCCCCCAATAACTCACATACAACTCAGATCCCACCCATCATTCCCTTTTTTCTTGGGGGGGGGGGGAAGCTTGTTTTTAAACAGGGACTCGGACTTGGGGCTTGGGACTCTGGACTAAAACCTTGGACTCATACAAACTAAGACTCAGTCAAGAAAGCTGACTGTACTTGCTCTGGGTGGTTCCATCTATTCATTTAAATGAAATTCGTTCTGTTCCGCAGGGGTTTGCAGTCTCTTTAAACCAGTGGTTTCCAGTCTTGGTTCCCCAAAGTGTTCTTGGACTAAAACTTCCAGAAGCCTTCACCACTAGCTGTGCTGGCCAGGATTTCTGGGAGTTGTAGTCCAAGGACATTTGGCAGAAATCACTGCTTTAAGCAATCCAATTCACTGTTCACTTGTCCTCATGGTTCCATCATGGTCACTAAGGTATACATGCCTCTCTGCCAAAGGCACCTTTAATCAATTTAGGCCGATATAACATATTTACTCAAATGAATGTCACCTTGCTATAGTTATTCAACCTACTGTTAATGGGACTTGGGAATTGGATCCAAAGACTTGCCAACATTCCTGACATGCTCTGTCTCACTCTAAGCTGAAAGAGAAATGTCTTGAGTTTAAAAATGCCTCATCAAAGTGTCTTCTCTAATTAAGACTCAGTAAACTAAAAAGAACCAATAATTTAGGGAGTATTACATCCCTGCTCTTCAAATAAAATCATTGGAAATATTTTAGATCTGTATACCTACAGGGGAAAGCAGTATTTTTCTAATCCTAGAAAGTGTAAGTGCAAAGTATTTCTCACAGGAATAACTGACCTTAAATAAGAGTTAGCATTTACAGAGCCGAATTGTTTTCTTAACAGATAGCCCCATTTTTTTCTTGTTCATCATGGCCCCAGTTCCCTGCCTTGGCTAGGCAGATAAAGGCCATGCTCCAGAATGCCTTCTGTCTTCATATAAGTAATGAAGGGACGGATGGATCCCCTAAGGTTTCAAGGTTTCCCTGTTCCAAGGCTACATTTTTTTCTGCCTACTCCCCTAAGTATCAGGTTCTGTTGATCCTTGTCACCTCCTTTCCCCCTTTTCCAGTCTTTATAACCTAGATGAAGAGCGATTCCACTCAGGTCACTCAAATGTGGTGAAAAAAGAAAGTCTCAAGGAAAGTGAAGACAGAAGGACACCTTTTATGATATGTTTCTTTTTTTTTTCTTTGGAATCATAGACCATCACAAACAAGTTACACACACACACACACACACACACACACACACACGCACGCACGCACGGACACACACACACACACACACACACACACACACACACACACACACACACACACACACACACACACACACACACACACACACAAGAGAGTATTTTTAGATGGGATCTTAATAGATCAAATGCAAATCAATGCATATATCCAGAGCTTCAGAATCCAACAGAAACAGCGTGATATTCATTTAATCTATCAATTCATGTACAAAGATCAAATAGCAAAAGACAACACAACATAATGATATATTCTCTCCAATTAAGATCAGAAGACACACAATATAACAATTAACAAACTAGGCAACACAATCAGCCAGGAAAGGCCTAGTAAATAGAGTATGTGGAGAAATGAGTAAGGCTTGTGATTCTTCTATGCATCATCGAATCTCATACCTGTACTAATGTCTGTTTCTGAAGATATGAAAGAATACATTCTCTATTTATTAAATGTAATGTCTCTAAGATTATTTTGGATCCTCAAATTGAGTGGCTTGCTGCAGTTAAGCATTTTGCACCAAATGGGGAAGAGTGAATCTATTATTGAACATCATGTAACTCAGCAATCTAAACAGCCAACATTTTATGTAACTAATTATGAAGAATAATTGCCCAGTGGGTTAAAAAGGAAGACATTTTTAAGGTGTAATGGGTGTTCACATGGGTAGGACTTTTTAAAAGGCTTCCATGAACACAGGGGTTGCTAATACATATGTTCAGTATTGTCCAACACATGTGTAAGTGTAGAGCAAATCAGGGCTATTGGTATGGTCCTGTGGTGACCGAAAGGCACAGATTCACCTCACATTCAATCTGTTATTTGTGGAGTTAAAAATGGAAAAATAAAAAAGACACATCACACAAAAAAGGGGAGTCGAAACTAATACACCACATCATAAAGACTGATATGACTCCTTGAACACAGTAATGGCTGAGGTGCTAGGGAGGGTCTTTGAGTGAGACTACGAAGCTGTAGCAACTTATCCACATTTGTTTTTACATGCCGTAGAGGGAAATTTCAGTTGGTGTAGCATATTGCTTGGACATTTCCTTTCCCCCTTCTTTTTAAAAGCTGAGTGACAATACAGTACAGTACTAGGACTGAATAGGCTTATGTGTATGCTGATGAAGGCCTGCCTTCTTCTGGCAGGTCAGATCACTTTGCTACCTTAGGAGCTGCCTTTCTCTCTCCCCCCCCCCCCATTGGATCTCAGAGAAAAATCTGGTTCCTGTGAATTGGGAAAAACAAACAGCTATGATTTGGGAGGTGCAATGGGAGGTTATACAGCTCCATCCGAGCAATTTCTGGGAGAATTATTGGCCTGCCTCTCACCCAGCAACCACAAGAAGAAAGAGAGAGGAAAGCTGTAGGAGATACGTACCCTACTCTGAATTCTGGCAGTGAAGCCACTGCACCAACAGGAAAAAACCCCAAACAAATGAAAGGGGGGGGGAGGAGAAAGGCAGACCCTAAGGTTGTAAAGTGATCTGACCTACCAGAAGAAGGCCAGCTTCATCGACCATGGATTAGGTTGTGGTCCAGTGTACACATCTAGTCGGCAACCTACGGCCCTCCAGATGTTGTAGGATTTTAATACACATTGTACACATGAATCTGCACTCTAAATTATTGAGATTAATGTCAAAGACTGTTGTTTATCTGCCCTGTCATATAGGGACCCAAATGGATCAACATTTTTCACTGTTGACACAACATCCATTTTATCAGATCTTAACACTAATAAGTGGGATCACAACACACCAAGCTGTTGGGCATAATGTATAGATAAAGGTAACCAGCTTTTGAATGGCCCACTCTGACATTATCATATATCACAGCTACAAATAACCAAACTTCACATTATACATAGGTTTGTTCCTCACCAACTCAGTCTTTATTTGTTTTGTTTCATGAATAGACGTAACGTAGTAGCATATACTCAAAGGCAATGGGGGAGGGTGGGCAGGATGGAGCAGGGAGAAGAGCAGTAGAATCCTAGCCCTTACCTTGACAGGTTAATTATGAAGAACTCTAAGCGACTTAGGAAATCAGCCAGATACCCTTGGTGAATTGAGAGGAAATAATTCCCCTACATCTCAGAATAATTAAAAAGTAGCATTTCAATTTCTCATTAGCATTCACACAGCAGCTCCACTGTGTACACTGCAGATTTTTTTAAAACCTACCTTTCTTTTCATAATACGGACATCAATCTTGGGCTGGCTTTAGACAAAAACAAAGAGATAGAACAAATGACTTTTGCTTACTAGAGTGAAAAGTGTGGCTTTCCATAAGATCACATTCTAGCCCTATATGTTGTTGGGACGTCACTAGCCAAGGAGCCCCATGGTGCAGAGGTTAAACTAAAGAACTGCTCATGACCTATTAAATCTCAAGGGCTCAGGTGGCTGGCTCAAGTTTGACTCAGCCTTCCATCCTTCCAGGGTTGGGCAATGGGGGTGGGGCAATGGGTAGCCTGCATAATTTAATTGTAAACCACCCAAAGAGTACTTTAAGCACTACAGTATGGTGTGGTATATAAGCAGCACATTTAACTGTACTTTCCTAAAGCAGCAAACACAGTATTTGCTGTATACACTACTCCAACACGATGACTTCCAGCTATTTGGAGCTATAATTCCCACCAGATTCACCCCATTACAGCCAATGGTCTGGGAGGATACCAGTTGCAGCTGAAAAAAATTAGAGGGCACTATGTTAGAGAAGAATACAGTAATTCTGTATTGAAGAATCTGAATAACTGGAGCTTGGGAAAGTTTCTTTTCGGGATTAGAACTAGATGGTGCACTAAAAAAATGTCACCAGAACCTCAGCTTCTTGAAGAGGAAAAGGACTAATTCTTTACAGTTTGGTAGTCCTCATGGTTCCTCTCTGCCAAAGGCACCTTTAATCAATTTAGGCTGATTTAGTGTATTTACTCAAACAAATGTCACCTTGCTATAGTTATTCAACCTATCGTTAATAATTAATTTGACTTATATGTTGCCCTTCCTCACCAGAGTTCTATAATTTAGTGATCTCCTGTTTGGATTGCTCCAACTTATTATATAGAAATCCGCCTGTGAAAAAGTACTGGAAATGGCAGGTACCTGAAACAGGCCGAATCAACATCATACAGGGCCAGAATTTACCAGGCGCACTGTGCTATCAGTCCATTTCACATTTCAAAGTGCTGGTTTAAAGCACATGTCTCCTCCCACATCTATGTACTTAGGCTTTAAGGTCATGTTCCAAGACTCTCTTCTAAATGAAGCAAAAAGGAGCCACTTTTCCATGGTGACATCTAGTCTGACTAGCAACCTCTCCAGAAAGGCCTGTTCCACACTTTGATTATGGCCTTTCCAGTCTGAGATGAGCCTTGTATGGAGAGGCTTTTATTTCAGCCCAGCATTTTAATAATTTTTAAAAAAATTGCTTTCAGAACTTAGTACTCTTCTGTTTTGCTGTTTATTTTGATGTTATGCCTTTATCTTGGTTTCAGTCCATGTTCCAAAATCCAACTGCAGAAAAACTATACATACGGATAATTTCACAGAGTTGTCCCCCTTCCTGACCACTTCCCTTCACATGATTGGTTACACAATCAGCTGCCCACCCAGTTCCACAGTCAGTGTGAGATTTAAGTGTGAGAAGATGAGCCTGCATTGGGGCAGAAATGATGACCCTTGTATAAGGAAATTAGAGACTTGAGAGTGTCACCGGTCAGTGCTATTATTTAAATCCCTTTCATATATTTGGTAAAGTGCTTTGTTACGCCCATTGCAGCAACATGGGACATAAATAAAATAAAGAAATACATAATGTTTCTATTTGATATGTTTCATGTATTGTTTACCTCTCAGAAAGCTATGGTGATCAGACAGTCAAACAGTTCATTAAAGAAAAGCAATGCTTTGCACTGCAAGTTTAAGAGCACCTCATTTTTCCAACACAAATTATAGTCCAATAACAGGTATCACCTTACTTGCTTTGTACATACTGTATCAAATTATGAAACTGCAATAGGAGTCATCTATATCAGAAACACTGATGGCCCCTTAAATTATGCTATCTCGAACAGGGATCCTATAATAAAACAGAATGATTAACATCAGGAAGGTTCAAGTGAGATGCAGTTAATTATGAGGAAGGCTGTTCAATTTTCATATTTTTATGTAATTAGATTTCATGTCTCTTGCCTTTTTTCTTTTCTTTTTTTTTTAAACTGAAGCACTTATGGCTTGGTATTATACTTGAGATTCAATATGTCAAGAAATACCAGGACATAAAGTAATCAGGAAATGACTTATTGAATCTACATTCTATTAATGAATACATGTCAGCACTGAAGACATTGTGGCCTAGATTTACTAGAAGATTTGATGAATGAGATAATAAGTTTGACCGTACAGGTACTAGTCTCAGCAGTGGAGCATCTCACAATTGCATTAAAAGGAAGAAATGTTTGTATCTGCTCCAGCTGAACAAAGCAGTGTTTATTGAGCTGTAATGGTATTCCTCAGCCTGAGCAGCACAATTGTTTAGCTTTCTACCCATGACTTTGTCTGTCCCTTGCCTGTTTCATCATCATAGGGCAAAGATTAGGAAAAATAATAGCATTCCTTTCCTTGCCAGCAAGGAATGGCAAGAAGAGCAGGAATCTCCTAACACGACTACAGAGTTCTAGCACTGACCATAATGATTTTCATAATTTTTTTCTGTACAAAATTGTTTTTTCTATGCAAAACTGTACAGTTCGTGCAAATGGAAAAATGCCACCTATTTGTCTGGCTGCTACTTTATTTAATAATTTATTTATTTAATAATAATACTTTATTTAATAATAATAATAATGCTGCACTGGCTGCCCATCCGTTTCCGCATTGACTTCAAAGTGTTAATGCTTACATATAAAGCCCTAAACAGTTTAGGACCTCAATACTTGGCGGAACGCTTACTCCCAACTAGTTCTACCCGTGTCACCCACCCGAGCCAGGAGGTGAGGCTGAGGAGCCTGAGGCTGAGGGAGGCCTGGAAAGAAAGAACTAGAAACCGGGCTTTCTCGGCGGTGGCTCCTCGTCTCTGGAATAACCTACCTCCGGAGATTTGAGCTGCACCCTCGCTGGGTACTTTTAAGAACCAACTAAAAACATGGATGTATAGGCAGGCCTTCCCTTCCAGTTAATTCATGTCCTCTTTCCTTTTTTTCCTCTTTATTTGATTTATTTTTATTTTTCCCATCTTATAGAATCATTTAATTAATTAATTGTTATACATTTTTAAAGAACTTGTTATCCTTATGTTGTAAGCCACCTAGAGTGGTCGAAATGACTAGATAGGCAGGGTATAAATACAATAAACAAACAAACAAACAAACAAATAAATAAATAAATAAATAAATAAATAAAAGTTTGAAAGACTAGAGGGGTTGTTCACATGTTTCTGAACAATAGTCCATCTGTGCTTGTTCTCTCTCTCTCTCTCTCTCTCTCTCTCTCTCTCTGTGCACGTGTGCGTGTGCGTGTGCGTGTGCATGCAGGTGCTTTATTTCTCAAAAGGAAAGAACGTGCACTCTACGGAGTCCCTGGGAGGGAAGGAATTGGTTGTTGTCTTGCTCATTAATGGAGGTGAGGAAAGTTGTTGGGCTTGAATATTCCCTATCAAGGTTTCTCAGCATGTCAAGATCATCTAAATTGACAAAAAAAAATGAGGAATTTAGCTAATATTATTTGCATTTCTACTGATGGTTGTAAGTAAGATACTCCAAGGCCATGGTTTCACAATAGGAGGGGATGATACATCCTATTCAGAAGTGCAATATGTTTTTATTCCACCTGCTAGATATTGGATGGTATATGATGAAGCTGATGTCTCTATCATTTGGCAGAGTGAGGATACAGACTCAGGCAACACATCTTGCCATAGCACCTGTGGCCACTCAAGGACGTTCCTTTTGAACAATCCAGATGTTCTCCTCTGCTTGAGGACAAAGCCTTTATGTATTACACAACCCACCCAGTTGTCCTGTGAACCCCTAACCTAGCTGACTACACACATGTGTTACAAAAGACGTTGTCTCACTGTTAGCATTGAAGAAAACTGAACTCATTCTTTTATGTAGACTTGAGAGGGGCACTCTGTCCTTTGCCTCAGGCAGCAGAACCACTTGGAGCAGCCCCATTGCTAAGAGGAAAACCCTTTGTCCCATAACATTAGCCTTCATCTAAAGAATCAGGTGGTGGGGAAGATGGAAAATTTCATTCCATCTCCAGGGAAAAAGAAGACCAATCAAAATGGTGAGTTCACCGAATTTGTTCTTGTCCTTCTGTCGGAAGCAAGCACATCCTACAGGACAGAAACATATTGTTCCATTTTGATGAGATGTATCTGCAGGAGATATACGTATTGGGAAGGGGATGAAGCTGAGCAGCAGAGGAAGTCCACTGTAGCAAGTACCGCCCTTTGAGCCTCAATCTTAAAGGAATTGGGCAGCAGGGGTAGAGAACGCTTCTGCTTGAAACTACACTGAGCAATATATATGGCTTTACCTTAGCTCTCCTCACCACCCTTACCACCAAGGAATTCCGTCATCCTTATCTATCAAGAACATGAGTGCTGATTTAACAAACTGCTTTTCATCAATTCCTCACACAGTTCAGCCAGCACAGATTTTCATTATGCCTACAAGAAGGCACTGACCATTCAGGTTCAATGGCGATTTCATATTTACCTTGGTCACTTACCATGTTAAATCAGAAATATACTATGCACTTCCCGTCCATGGTCCCTTTAGAGCATTTCCCCCATTCTCTTTTTTTCTTCAGTGTTCAATCAGTATATCACAGAAGTGAGTACACCCCTTCACATTTCATAAATATTTCAGTATATCTTTTCATGTGACAACACTGAAGAAATGACACTTGGCTACAATGTAAAACAGTGAGTATACAGCTTGCATAACAGTGTAAATGTGCTGTCCCCTCAAAATAATGCAACACACAGCCATTGTGTAAACTGCTGGCAACAAAGGTGAGTACACCCCTACGTGACAATGTCCAAATTGCGCACAAAGTGTCAATATTTTGTGTGGCCACCATTATTTTCCAGCACTGCCTTAACCCTCTTGGGCACAGAGCTCACCAGAGCTTCACAGGTTGCCACTGGAGTCCTCTTCCACTCCTCCATGATGACATCACAGAGCTGGTGGATGTTAGAGACCTTGCACACCTCCGCCTTCCATTTCAGGATGCCCCAAGGATGCTCAATAAGGTTTAGGTCTGGAGACATGCTTGGTCAGTCCATCACCTTTACCGTCAGCTTCTTTAGCAAGGCAGTGGTCATTTTGGAGATGTGTTTGGGGTTGTTATCATGTTGGAATACTGCCCTGCAGCCCAGTCTCTGAAGGGAGGGGATCATGCTCTGCTTCAGTATGTCACAGTACATGGTGGCATTCATGTTTCCCTAAATGAAGTGCAGCTCCCCAATGCTGGCAGCACTCATGCAGCCCCAGACCATGACACTCCCACCACCATGCTTGACTGTAGGCATGACATACTTGTCTTTGTACTCCTCACCTGGTTGCCTCCACACACGCTTGACATCATCTGAACCAAATGAGTTTATCTTGGTCTCACTGGACCACAGGACATAGTAATTCCAGAAATCCATGTCCTTAGTCTGCTTGTCTGCAGCAAACCCTATGTGGGCTTTCTTCTGCATCATCTTTAGAAGAGGCTTCCTTCTGGGATGACAGCCCTGGAGACCAATTTGATGCAGTGTGAGGTGTATGGTCTGAGCACTGACAGGCTGACCCCCACCCCATCCCTTCAACCTCTGCAGCAATGCTGGCAGCACTCATATGTCCATTTCCCAAAGCCAACCTCTGGATATGATGCTGAGCACAGGCACTCAACTTCTTTGGTTGACCATGATGAGGCCTGTTCTGAGTGGAACCTGCCCCATTAAAATGGCGTATTGTCTTGGCCACTGTGCTGCAGCTCAGTTTCAGGGTTTTGGCAATCTTCTTATAGCCTAGGCCGTCTTTATGTAAAGCAACAATTCTTTTTTTCAGATCCCCAGATAGTTCATTACTATGAGGTGCCATGAGGAACTTCCAGTGACAAGTCTGAGAGAGTGAGAGTTATAACACCTGCTCCCCCTTCACACCTGAGACTTGTGACACTAATGGGTCTCATGACACCAGGGAGGAAAAATGGCCCAATTTGGACATTGTCACCTAGGGGTGTACTCACTTTTGTTCCCAGTAGCTTAGATATTAATGGCTGTGTGTTGAGTTATTTTGAAGGGAGAACACATATACACATGCTGTATAGCTAATACTACATCCATACTCATTCTAATTAGCTCAAAGTGGTTGCAAGTCAGCTACTAGCCATGGCTGCAAATGGTGGCTAACCATTACCTATCTGACAATATTCCATCCCACTGTTAGTGACTAACCACAAGTTCACACAAGCTGAGAGTCATGGTAAACACAACAGTTCACTCTCAGGCTTAGGTGAAACTGCCCTGGAGAGGGATGTGAGGGAGAAATGAACTAGGAAGCATGCATGAGCTCAAAGGGTACTCCCCAATGCCTAACCAAGCTTTCTGCTGGTTTAATCCCACAAGCAACGGTGGCTTCTCAAGCTACAAGTCACTCACTCCCAGTGATAATGAAGCCACTCAGCTGGATGGCTAAGCATTACATTTCAGTACCAAAACCCTTGGGTGTTGTGCGAAGTTAAGCTCCAGTTCTCTCACTTCAGAATATGGTGCATCTTCACCCTCTACCACCCATGCAAAAGCAATTCATTATAATGATTGTTTACTTGCTTCAGGCAAAAAAGAAAAAAAAAGAAAAAAAAGAAAAGGACAGGAAAAGGGGAAACAAAGCTGAGCAACAGTGTAGAAGGAATATGTTATCAGAGCAGTACTGCTAGGAACCACAGACTCTAACTGGCATTCTGCATAAATCAAGTCTTCCCCCAACCCCAATCCCAGTTGAAAAGATTGTGGATACCCTGAGGTCTACTGACTATGGAAAAATTGCATTTAGTAGAAAGGAATATCTGCATCATGTCAAAGTGGAAGCATCTTCAAAGATTAAAAAAAGGGGGAGCATAAACACCACTTTTGGGAAACATTGTTTTAAACTTACTGAAATGTAAGTTTCTGTTCTTGAGTAGAGGTTTATGCAAGCAGAACCGTACAAATTATGCCAGCTGCCCATGTACAATTTTACTTCTAACTTTCACAAAGCTGTTACTTGCTCTGTCTGCTGGGACTTCAGCAGCCTCAGAACCAACGGGAGGGAGGGAGGAAGGAAGGAAGGAAGGAAGGAAGGGAGGGAGGGAGGGAGGGAGGGAGGGAGGAAGGAAGGAAGGAAGGAAGGAAGGAAGGGAGGGAGGGAGGGAGGGAGGAAGGAAGGAAGGAAGGAAGGAAGGAAGGAAGGAAGGAAGGAAGGAAGGAAGGAAGGAAGGAAGGAAGGAAGGAAGGAAGGAAGGAAGAGAGGAAGGAAGGAAGGGAGGAAGGGAGGGAGGGAGGAAGGAAGGAAGGAAGGAAGGAAGGAAGGAAGGAAGGAAGGAAGGAAGGAAGGAAGGAAGGAAGGAAGGAAGGAAGGAAGGAAGGAAGGAAGGAAGGAAGGAAGGAAGGGGAGACACATGTGCCCATGGCATGGGCGTGATGCTTCTGATCACCAATGCCAGTCACAATAAAACCACCCTCTGGAACTGAGACTAGTGACAGCAATGTGCTCCAAAGTATTTCTCTGACCCTTAAGAGGATTTCTGTCCAGATTAAGCAGCACAGGTTATTGGTCCTCCCTGGGAGAACCTTGAAATTCCTGCATGTCTCACACAAGGGTGGCAAAGTTCACCTGCTTACCCAGAGATCCAAAACTAGATAAATGGGCTATGGGACATGCATTTGTCTGTGAGTATCTACCATTATTTTCTGGTCCAAGCCACAGGGCTTTCACAGCCATTCACCCTTCTGAGCTGTGCCTCTAGAACAGTCTTCTCTGAATAAGAATCAGTTCAGAGGAGCACTGCAGGTGGGACCTCCCGCTGAGCAAATATGGGTTTACTACTTTAGAAGGAGACTGCTACTGTAGAACTGGAGCTTCTAAACACACACATTCAAGCTATCAGCAAGTGGAAACCATCTGCATGAAGTGCATTCATTCTGAACCGGGATATGTTTATAGCTTATTATATGCTTATGTATCAAGTTGGCATAGATGTTAAGGCACACAGTGTCATCCTCTGGAGAGGGATCTCATCCAGATGTTCAGGCATCCAGCTGCAGCATCCAGATGTTTGGGTCAGGTCTGCAGAAAAGGCACATATAGCACAATGACTAGGAAGGTAGATGTGGTCTGAATGAAACTCCGCAAGGCAGTGAGCCATTTCCAGTCTGTCCAGTGCCCAGCTCCACTGCCACATGTATCCAGCAAAACTGATTCACCAATGAGGGATACCAAATGAGCTCTGCTATCCAAACTAAGGGCCTTCATTTTTGCATCTGTATGAATAAAGACTGTAACTTTCCACCACATGTGAAGGTAAAGCAAAAGGTAAGTGGATGCCAACATACTCTCTTGAAGAAAGAGTATTCTGACTCCCCAGAAGTGTCCTTACTGATTCCTTTGTATAAGGTGCGCAGTGAACTCCCAAACAGATCATGCAGCGTTTGCATTGCAATAAACTGCTGCAATTCAAAGCCTACATACAGTAATTACACTGTATACAGCCCTGGAATCTCTCTAACAGTACGCTCTCCATGGTGCTGCTGACTATACAAGCCACAGTGGACAGAGTGTTAGAAAAGAGCTATTGAAGAATCTGAATAACTGGAACTTGGAAAAGTGTCTTTTCGGGATTAGAACTAGATGGTGCAATAAAAATGTCACCAGAACCTGAGCTTCTTGAAGAGGAAAAGGACTAATTCTTTATTCTAAGAGGAGCCTGCCTCAATCCACAAAGTATCTTCTTTTCAGTTTGTAACTGTTCATCAAGCACAGTTTCTTTTTCATGCCTAATTCTCCCAATACAAGCTTTGAAAGATCTGGAGGGAAAAGAGGCACTCACCAGGATCTATGATCTGGATGTTGGGCTCCTAGAATCCTGCACATAATGGCAATGGCCACTAGGTGATTCTACGAGCTGGGGTCCAAATAATATAGATCTTCTTTTAAGTTCTACTAACAATCAACCCAAGTGACAAATAAAAAAAAAGTCTAAGAATCCACCCCACCCCACCCCAAAAAAACCAGAATACTCCACCTGGAAATGAGAGCCTCTCTGACTTTTAGAATGATAGAAGCATCTTTTCTCCTGGGGAGGCAGCTGTCCTATTTGCATAAATACACTTTTGCTTTCTTGTGTGAAGAGAGGAAGTAGTAGAAACAAGTTGCATGTCTATTTTTGGTATGGATCTCAGTGGGATTTATGAAGCCTGAAGTAATCAGACCTATGGAGTGGCATATTTTTAGTTCTTCACAGTCCCAATGACTATAAGGGCCAACTGAGACAATAAAATGAGGCCAGCCATCACAGCAGTTTGTGTTTTTACAAAGAACATAAAGCAGCTCACTGCCCTACTTAATTTATCTCTTTAGATACTATTTTGCTTTTCTGCCATTTCTTCTCCTCCCCCCACCCCCACTTGATGAGTCTCTTCATGTAAAAGTAAACCACTAGCAGATATGTTAGTTTTCTTTCACATACCTAAATAATGCATGGAGAAGATATGGTTGTGTGAACTAGGGCCCTCTCATCCTTCTTAGATCTACTTCCAATCTTTACACATAGAAGCCAAAATTCCAAAACAGGGCTGAACACCTTTGGGGGCCTGGGGACCAATTTGCAGCCCTGAGATCCACTGGATCTCAGTTCCAGAAATATGGGGAGAAATGTGGTTTTGTATCATGTTAAAGACTGCAGAAGGGAATTACAGCCCAGTTTAAAAAGTGAAACACTGCTCCTAGGAGCTTCCAGGAGATGAAATTCACCTACTTACCAATCTACTTACCCTCGATCCCTCCCTTTTATCACAATTTTCGGTGAATTTTAATGGGGCTAAAGCTACAAAAATAGCCCGGAGGGACCAGCTTTGACTCATGGGCCACAGACAGCCTAGGGTTGCTGAACTTCATGCATTCTGCTGAAAATAAATCCTCCACACATTCAGAAATGATCAAGGTTAATGACTGCAAGGCAGATTTCAAACCCCTCGAGTAGAGGATCCAAATACTTTCCTTGCGGATTTTGGGCCACAATATACTAAAGATTGCAGAGATATGGATGTGCAAGTTGGAGCTGATGGGCTCTCCTTTCATATGACGTCTGGGGGAAAACCTCTTTAAAAACACACACCTCACAAAAATATGAAGGCATTAATTTGCTTTGGGACTTAAGAAAATGTGAAAACAGCTGACTGCTACCTTGCAATATGCACATTTATCTTGGATCAAATTGGTTTATTTTGGAATTCACAAAAAACAAAATCCTCAGTACCACATGCACGTGCACGCACGCACGCACGCACACACGCACACACACACACACACACACACACACACACACAATGCTTGGGGATAATTCTAGCTCTAATTCCTTTGCAAGTCAAAAGCAGTAGTCAGTCATTGTTGAGCATACACATGGCTTCAAGAAGGACATTGGTAAATCAGAGCTGATTACCCAGAGTGAACAACTGATTAGAGAGCAATGCTATTGGCTGATAGTCTGGTCCATCAAAAGAAGTGATATTCACCTTTTTTCTGGATGGGGACAAGTCTTTTTTAAAGATCAGTTTCTTAACTTGTCAACAGGGCCAGAGGCAGCCTTACTGTAAGATGACCATGTGGCACCAGCAAACTGTCAAACGTAGAGCAGCTTCAGCTGATTTGACAGCTGCATTCACTTCAGGAAAGCAATAATCCCTAGGGATGTAAGGATGGGGAGACTTTAGTATCTCTTTGGTTTCAGGGTCTTTGAGGGGAGGCTCCTCTTTTGGTTTCAAGTTCTTTTGGGTATTTGGCCTTTTGGTAAACCCCCAAATATCCAAATCTTTTGGGTTCTTTGGTTTCAGGTTTCCCATTCTAGTTTTCTATTGCTAGGCCCAATTAAGTCCCACAGAACCCTCAAAATCAGTCCAAAAAGCAGAGACAAAGCAAATGACAATCATTACTTCAAAAGTGAGCAACAGCAGCACTACACAAGGAAAATTTTAAAAAATCATTCACATACCTACTCAAGTAATAATAGTACTTTAATGTTCACATTTATCACCACAGCACCATCCTCATCATCCTCATTAGATCATCATCAGGAAACAATATGGATGAGAAAGAGAAATCATCATCGTGAGCATAATCAAAATAAAACACATATACCTAATATTATCAAACCACCACCCAGACCGAAACCTCCAAGATATCGGAGAATGAGGAAGGCAGATCTCCCTTCTGCCACTCTGATAGCTTTAGTCCAGCAGTAACACTAGGCAAGCAGCACAAGGTAAAGGGCAGGTAACCAGGCCCTAAAGGTAACAAGGAAAACAGTGGGAAAACCCTCCAAACATCAATCAAGTAAAAGGCCAAAAAAGCAGGGTAATCAGAAATACAAAATATATCCCTAATTTTCATTACACGTTCTTTCAGAAGCTCAAAGATTTTATATTTCAGAGTCTCCTTTTCATAAAGCATGAAAGACTCCCCCAAAACAAAAGAACGGACTCTTTCTCCTCCCCAGCCCACCATTTGGGTTAATTCATTCCTAATAATTTCACTATAGTCACATATGCTCTAGCAAAATCATTCTAGACTAGACTAATGAAATTTATTGTACAAGGGATTGCTCTAGAACGGTTTGTGGAAACCTAGTACAAAGTGTGGCAGTCAGGCTAACTGTGGCATGTTATACCAGAGGCAAGTTTCATTGGCTGCCAGTATGTTTTCAGGATCAAATTCTAGGAGCTGGCCTTGTCTGGACAACCTTAACTGGCCTGGGAATAGATTGTTCAGAATACCAAAGCATAACTACATGCCCTTTCTATATCATCGTCACTACCACACAGTGGCACGTTTGAAAGGGGCTACAGGCTGGAAACAATGTTCTTCACATACCACCTCACAGGATTTATTATGCCATATATACAATCCTGATTTGGCCTATATTTCTTTCACATTGTATTTATGGCTGTGCCCCCCCCCCAAAAGGTTGGGAATGGCTGCTCTAGTGTATTCGGGCATTCAAACCTCAGATTATTGCATGTGGGTCCTGTGAAAACCTGAACATCCTTTGGTCAAAACACCATCATCAATTTCAAGGAACAAAAAAGCTATCAAATCTACGACTATTATTTATTTATTCATTTCTGAGATTTATAACCACCCTGTTAGTTCACAGCACTGTTCAAGGCACACGGGACACCATGCAATAGAAACATTAAAACTTCACATAAAACCTAAGGAAAAAGAGAAGAAACCATACAAAAACATTTTCAAGCAGATTTTAAAAGAATGGCAAAATACTGAGCATTACGAGCCTGAAGGGGGAAAAGTCTTCATTGCCAATTCAAAGCAAAATAAAGAAAGAGTTCTGGAAAAAGCCATGTCTCAAACACACACAAAACTATCCTCAGTAACAGGGCCTCATGTGTTCCTTCCTATTTTCATTTCCAATTATAACAGCATGCAGCTTTTCCAGCTCTGAATATTAATTTTGCTGAATAGCTGAATATTAGAACCACTATATCATAACAAGACTAAAAACAAATACCACCAGGAGAATACCAACGAGAAAACACCTATTTACCAATGTTTCAATCTTTCGTACATCATCATTGCCCACACAGGCAGCAGAACAGTGCTGCTATCTCAGTTCAGGAAGCAATCTCAGAAACAAAGTTCTAATTCATTCATATTTTAAAAGCACTAACGGGAGTGTCCAGATATTACGGGGTAGGGTGGGGGGTGGAATTAGCTCCTCCTACTGGCTAGCTAACAACACTGATCCATACCTATTTAAATCAAAATTTGTTTGTTTTTTCACAGATTTGCATATCATGCACAGGGAAATGAGAAAAATGCTCCTTTTTCACAACAGGGGGCTCTCTGAAAACAGTTTCTCTCTCTCTCACACACACACACACACACACAAACACACACACACACACACCCAGAAGCACCCCTCCGTGAGCACCTATTTCTGACAAAAACTTTAAGTTGGCTTTTCCTGCCACCCGGAACGTTTTTGTCTGTGCTTCTGTGGGGGCAATCTTTTTTCAGGCACCCTGTAGTGTGAGTAGGTGTAGGAGCAAACAGAAGGCTACAGACAGGAAAAATATATAATATTCATGAAATCCTGCAATTAGCCCTCCACTGAGGGACAAATTCACAAATAAATGGAGGGGGGAAGGATTCATAGAGAAAAGAGCAAATACCAACACTTTGATTTTTTGAAAACCTTAGAGAATGATACAAAAAAGAAAAAGGTTTTGAGGCAAATATAGACCAATGCATCTTAGTGCTTGAGGCAGGAAACTTAAATAATAGTTCCAAAGTAGTAAATATGTAAGAACACACCACATAATTGACAAGTTGCTCCCTTTCTGTGTACAGTGGTGCCTCGCATAGCGATCGCTCCGTTTAATGAGGAAATCGCTTTGCGCCGATGTTTTTGCGATCGCTTAGCGATGGTCCCTATGGGGAAAATTTGCTTTGCGATGATCGCAGGGAAGCGATCATCGCAAAGCCCCCATTTTCGGGCAGCTGATCGGCAGTTCCAAAATGGCCACCGGGTAAACAAAATGGCCACCCGCTGTGTTGCCTCGCTTTAGAGGCCCCGAAAATGGCCGCCCCTACGGAGGACATTTGCTTAAGGTTAGTTTTTAAGCCCATAGGAACGCATTAATGTCATTTTAATGTGTTTCTATGGGCTTTTTATTATTGGTTAGCGATGAAATCGCTTAGCAGCGATTTTTGCTGCATGGATTAACATCGCCAAGCAAGGCACCACTGTACTACAAGGTGAACGATGTGGCCTGCTGGCTAATTCAGCAGAATATGGCTAATTCTGCTGTAAGAAATGCTAATCCAAAAGCAATAGGACAAAACTGTGACACTGTGAACATACCCTTAGATAACTTGAATATTCAAGAGCTGGCTGGATAATTCACTGGTTTAGGTATCTGGCAGTGGACCGATAGGTTGGGAGTTCAATTCCCCACTGTGCCTCCTATGAGTGGAGCCAGCCTGTGTGGCTGCACAGTTCTGGGGCACCCACAGAAGAAGGGGACGGCAAACCACTTCTGAGTACCTGAAAAACCCTGAAAAGACTCACTGTAAGCCTGAATTGACTTGATGGCACATGATGATTAGATAACTTGGATGAGGCTTTGATAATTTCTCCTTAATTTCCTCACATTTTGTTTCGGTGAAAGAAATACAAAGGCATACATTTGGCTCTCTGTGTGTGGGTACATAAGGCCACATACCAAAAAGAAAAAAGAATACTAAGGGATTCTTAGAATTTATTTTCATCCCAGCTAGAGGAATGAATTCAAAACTGCATAGATATATACTCTGTGAAATGGTCTTGGGCCAATTACTTACTTAGCTTGGTCCTCCACAATCTGATGTCCTTTAGATGTGCTGGGCTAGGACTTGGGAAATTACGGGATTTGAACTTGGCCACAAGATTCACTGGGCAACTTTGGTCCAGTCATACTTCCTCAGCCTGACTTGCCTCACAGGGAGGAAAATATGGAGGAAGAGAATCATGTGTACTGTTTTATGCTCACTGAAGGAAAGCAGGGGTGGGTAGGATGCAAACTTGACTAACGTACTCACAACTCCCATAATCCTTGGCCAGGCAAAAGTTTATGACAAATATTCAGTCACAATAACTCTGAATTACACACTACATTGGCTTAAAGGACTTAGAAGTCCAGCACTTCTCAAAATATCCAGAATACATGCAGACAATACGTTTTTCAGAGATATTTATCCATCAGAATGGTTTGCTAATTGCCTTGTTTTGTTTCATACTTACTCCAAATCTTTAGACCAGGAATGTAAACCTTCACTTGTCTCATACTTGCAAGAAAAGATGAAGATGTACAGCATTCTTACCACTGTTGACAGATGGTGAAGAATTTTCTGGTGCTCCCAATAGAATTCCTATGTTGAGGAAAAAATGGTATTTTCCATGCAATTGTCAAATTTTGCACAAAATAGCATAGTCTGCACAATTTCACAAAGTACATCAGCTACTTCTGAGCTTCAATGAGTAAATACACAGTAGCCCTTGTTTCTTAAGGGGAAAGGACACTTGAGTCATTTTGTGCAAATTAAAGTCAACTTGAGAGGGAGTAGAGAGCTTTTTGTCTCATTCTCAACCAGAGGCAAGGAATCTCACAGGACCTTAACATTCTTCAAGGTGCCTGGTCATAGCAAGACAGATTAAACTGACAAGGACACAGAATTTGAGAAATATTTTCCCACCCCTGCTTCAGCTATGTGCAGAAGTGTTGGGAAAAGGCTGGGATTTCTTTTGTCTGCACAGTAATACAGAGAAAGCAAGGAGCAGCCCAGTTCTTCCTGCTGCTTCCTCCTTTCAGGAAAAAAGAAATCTTGACCAGATGCCATTTCTGGGCAGACCAAGACGTGTCAGACAGGCTTGACCATGCTTACAGTCTTTAAGAACTGAGCAATGCTTTGAGTTGTCTAAAGATATAACCTGTTTCCTGTAAGACCTACTGAAGCAGAAAAAACTTAAATGGAATTCCCCCACCAAAAGCCTCTGTCTGAGCAGTCACATCAGCAGGAGAAAAATAGAAACTGTCTACTGTATCTACCTTGTTTCCCTGAAAATAAGCCCTAGTATGATTTTTCAGGATGCTCGTAATATAAACCCTACCCCCAAAATAAGCCCTAGTTAAGCGAAACCCCGCCCCCCACCATTGTGCGGCAACCAGAAGATGATGACATGACTGTACTGTAAAATAAAACATCCCCTGAAAATAAGCCCCAATGCATTTTTGGAGCAAAAATTAATATAAGGCCCTGTCTTATTTTCGGGGAAACATGGTACTATACGATATCTACTACAGAATTGGAGAATTCACCTTACAGTATTTGGTCAGAAAGACAAATGCAGCTAATCAGCAAGAAGAAGCAGGGTCTCTTGCCCAGTAACCAGGTGGGTATAAGAGTCAGATCAAAGGTGAGGAAAAATCATATCAGGTCATACATCTGATTGTATCGTCCGTATCTGATATCTTCTGCCAGCAGAACAAACTAGTTTCTCTGGGAAACACTGCATGGTTGCTGGTTGCTTCTTTTTGAGCTCACCTAGGGATGAACAGAAGGATCTTTTTTTTCCCTTCAGAAATGTGCTTTTAGTAATTAATTCCACAATGCTCTGTTATCAAAAGTATTATTGTTTCAAAAGTAAAATTGGGGTCCTCCTCAAACTCTCTGGGGAGCACAAGCTGGAAGAGACGGAGCTTGGAAGAGAGTAGGGATCTTTACCTTGCATCGAAATTTAATTCAAAGAAGAAACAAGTGTTTGTGAGAATTCCACAGTTTTCTTCATAATCAAACCTCTGTGCAAAGGCAAAAAGTTTCCACCTCTTCCTGAAGTTAGTTGTCTCTCACTTAGAGTGAACAGAGAGAAGGTACCAGGAGCATTTGCCTCTGTCAAATGAAACTATGGATGCTCAGTGTTATTTCTCCCCAAAACTATTCCAGATTATCACCTTTTTGCTTTCTAACACATTTTAACACGATCAAACTAAGTTGCCAAAAGACACAAGCACGCGCACGCGCACGCACACGTGCACACGCATGCGCGCGCGCACACACACACACACACACACACACACACACACACACACACACACTACATGCACATGAACACACAGGTCATTAGTGAAATTCCAATCTTTTTATTGTATAATCTACAGCAATTTACAATTTATGGAGTAGACTGAATTCGCAGTTCTCATTTCATGGAATAAGCAAAACAAAGAGAAAGAAAACACAACCTACTCCTGAAAAATCTATGTTCTTTTACTTGACACAGCCTATAAATATTAATTGTGATTGCTAAACGCAAGCAACTTTTAACACAGTTTCTGCCCTGCAGTCATTGTGTTTGAAATTAAATTTATCACCATCTGGGACACCAGAATCTTCTTGCAAGACAGCCTTGTGCAGATTTCATTTTTGAACAGTGCTATCACTAAGGAAAATTGTGGTATTTACCCTAAGACAACAGGCTGCTAGGAATACTTTAGATGTCATGTAAGATATGAAGCTTTCACTATTCAAATATAATACGTCAGGAGGACATACATATTGAATAACAACAAATGAGGTGTTAAGGATGATGACAGAAAAGGAAGTGGATCAAAAGGGTGATCTCCGTGCAAATCAGGAACCATCTCCAGGGAGAAATTGCCACTCTATCTCAGGGAAATAGACACGGGCCTAATCTGCTCAAGATCATGCACAAAACTAAGATGAACTGCTGCTTCTTGAATACAAGAATGTGCCCCCATTCAAACTTGTCCATACAGCCCAGTGCATCTTTATTCAGGATCGTAAACCTGTAGTCCTCCACATATTTTCAGTGAGAACACTTGGAAACCAAAGCCAATGTTGTCAACAGTAAGGAATAGCATTCAGCAGCAGTTTTCAAGGGTCTTATGCAAATCTCTCTGTTACAACCTGCTCCCTGGTCCTTTTTTTACAGTTAAGCTTTACAGTTTTAATTTTGTTAAAGGAAGCTGAATCTGAAAAGAAATATCAATTGCATATTGCATATCAGCCTTTTCAGCACTTAAGATAATCAGAGGAGGCCCTCCACTTAGTCCCATTGTCAACAAAAGCATGGTTGATGGGGACATGAAAAAGGGTCTTCTCCAGGTTGGGCCCCTCCCTTTTATCCTTCTGATGACAGGTGAAGATCCATCTTTTCAGGCAGACTTTTAACAATCATGACTGAGTCCCTGAATGTAGTCCTGTCTTAGATTCTACACAGTTCTAACTCCTGTCCTCTGAAGATGCCGGCCACAGAGACTGGCAAAACATTTGGAAGAAAAACCTCCAGAACACAACCAAACAGCCCAGAAAACCTACAACAACCTTCAGATTCTGGCCATGAAAGTCTTCAAGAATACACTGTTTTTAATGTTTTACATGTTTTTAATCATTCAAAGGTATTTTAATCAGTTTTATAATTTAATTGTTATTTAATGTATAACCTATGTTTTCTATGATTCTGTTGCTGTTTTTAATACTGTGATCTACCTTGATTCCCCTTCTTGGGAGGAAGGTGACCAACAGGTGTAGCAGAGTTGCAGAACCAACAGCAATATTGTGCCACTGAGTTTTGGTGGCAATTTTTTCACCATTAAAAATTCAGTCGGGCTTTGGCAAGGCATAAAAATGGCTTGAGGAGATGCATGTTGCCCTTCCCTGTTTTAACTGGAGGTTCAAGGCAGGGAGACTTTGACCTAATGGCCTGCAAAATATCTGCCCTGGCACCTAGTTAAAGGCTTTTCTGTTCCAGCTAGTACAAACCTTCTCTACTCCAGACCTGAGCTATTATCAGCAACCTTCTATTCTGCAAGCTGACGCAGGAGGGTACTTCAGAACCACTGGAGGGACAGTTAAACCTGCAGGCTCCTTATAGAACAAAAACTGCACCAGGCAGCAGTGAACATTTTTTCTTCTCACCAGATAAAGGGGGGTAATAAACCACTGCTGCTACAAATTTTATGGGCACTGTTTTAATCTGTGGCACGGTAACCATCTATCACTAAGAAAAACACAAAATAAATGAAAGGTACATGGCTATTGAACAAGCATGATTTTCCTGGATCATTGGCTCCAGATAGATTTTCTTCTTCCTCTGCTACAACAGAATTTTACGGAAAATGCTCTGTTGTACAAAAGAAGCTTTCTGTAAAGTTTCAACATTCTGGTAAACTTGAAAAATTTGCATGTGCTTAATGCTTGGATTTGCACCTTCAAATTCTATTTTCACACATCTCTTTTTCCACCCCAAATACACCCCCTACTGAATTAACTGCATTTACTAGTCATAAGCATGGATTGGCTGCTTCCTCAGTCTCTGCCAGTGTGCCTTTGCATCAATACAAATTCTCTTTCTCTCTGTGGCATTGCCAGCTGCTGACTTCTCCACCATGAGCAAGTTAATACCACATTATTAAAAGAAAAAGAAAAAGAAAACAAGGCTGGAAGAGGGGAAACAACGAACTGTCAGTGTACTCAAACCAAGCATGAATGACATTTGAAGATTCCTTGGCCATGCACCTGTGACTGGCAGACAACACAAGAAAAACACCAGATGTGCTGGCCCAATCTGTTGAAGGCAAGGGGCATTCTTTATTTTCCCTAGTGCATAGTAACTGGTATCTGTCTCAATATCAAACAAAATAATTATATTACATGATTAAATCTATGGTCCACTCACTTTTGTATGCATTTTCAGAGATCAGACTGAAATGCACACGGATCTCTTCCTCACAGTCTAGGAAACAAACACTCCTAGTTGATGCTGCTTCAATGAGCCGAATTAGAGGAAGAACCAGCAAAACACACCTCTGTGGTCAAATAACACACAGAGCCTTCTGACCATTCTTTAAATAATAGCAATAGGGAAAACACCGACCATCATGAATACGACGGGCTAATAATGATCAACTCTGGTCTCGTTTGATGGCAATGGGTCTATTCCACCTATGCCTAATTTTTAGTTTGACCCATGGAAGGTTTCTCACTGAACATAAAGAAACTAACACTGAAGAAGGGACAAAAGCAAAACTACTTTCTGATAAGCTATGGACATCCTACTATGGTTGTACACAGTAGTTTTCATAATGTAGAGTTTTGTTAACAGAACAAGTCATGCCAAATGTCACAGTATGTATGAGATGAATACCAAAAATCTTTCTGCACAGCAGCTTTTTTCTCTGTGGAGGTAATCACCTTCAGTACATTTTGTGATGGTACCCAGTTTCAGGGAGTCCCTCTCTAGCCATTCAGCCACACTAGTCTTGTTTATCCTAGGGCAGGTGAACCCAGAACAGTCAAATGTGATGATGACTAGGAAACCCGCCTGACCTCAATGACTCCTAACATTCCAGTCTACCTAGACTTGGCAATGCTCCAGGGGAATAAAAAAAATCCACAAGGCTAGGTCCTCAGAATCACTACAGCCATCTTGCAAAGTAGAGATGTCATCACAGCCACATAAATATCAAAACTTCTGAGCTAAAATCCCAGACAGCTGAAATCATCTTCCATTTAGTGCAGTATCAGGAAACAAGCGGACTTGGCACTGAAGGCCACTTTTACAAGAGATAAGCTACTCCCTTCTTGTTACTGAAAAGACACTGAATGCCCCTAGTCCGAGCCAGCCTTTCCCAGGCACTTACAAAGAAACCTGAACTTTCCAGATAGATTCCATATTCCCTCAATTTCCCACTTTCTTAAAAAAAATTATTGCACAAATCACCACAAAACACACAATGAGTCATCACATATTATTCGGAGTTTCCTGATGGCAGCAATATTGTTCATATCTGACTAGGTCCAGAATCAGTACTGAGCGATTTCACCTGAAATCTCCACTGATTTAAGATCAGGTTAACAGCTATCACAAATTTATTAACTTGAAGCTATTGCAGATTTTTTTTGTTTGTGCAATTGCCCAGAGTAGTGGATTCTCGCTAAGTGGGGTGGTATAAAAATGTAATTAATTACTTAACTAACATGTTCTTTGATCAGGAATAATGTTGTGCACTGTTAGAAACTATGCTTGTTTGAACAAAACCCTACTTGTATTTACTCACATCTTGCCTTACCTTTTCAGGCTAACATCCAAACAGGAAGGATGGAGTATATGGGAACCATAAAGATGCCCAACTTTGTCTTGATTCTGTACAGTGGTATCTCGACTTGAGAACGTCCCTACATAAGAACGATTCAAATTAAGAATGGCTCCATTCGCAAAAAGTTGCTTCGACTTGAGAACGGAACCTCGACTTAAGAACCAAAAAAATAAAAATAAAAATAAAAATAAAAATTCCTGCCCTTTTTTGACCTAAGTTCGCCTTAGGTCAAAAGAAAAAATAAAAATTCACCACCACCCCCAGTGGTAGATACAGATTAACTGACTTTGCATTAGTTCCTATAGCAGTGATGGTGAACCTTTTTGAGCCCGAGTGCCCAAACTGCAACACAAAATCAACGTATTTATTTCAAAGTGCCAATACTGCAATTAAAACCTGAATGCTGAGGTTTTAGGTTTTTTTTTAAAAAATCTGTGCCTACACTGCAAGGGTTAAATGCTTCTCTCTCTCTCTCTCTCTCTCTCTCTCTCTCTCTCTCTCTCTCCCCCCCCCCCATGGGCAGTATTAACAAATAAATACTGGTGGAGCAAAACTGCCTTCCAGTGGGAGGGAGTTCCAAAGGCTGGGAGAGTCTTTGAAACAAAGCTGCATCTTTAATAGTGCAGGGATGGCGTTAAAATACTCATATGTGTTTCAAACACTTAGGTTGTTTTCTTAACAGACTCCTTATAATATCTTTTTCATGGCAAGGGCAAGAAAAAAATGTCCAAAAAGAGGCAAAAAAGCATCAAAGGCTTCCTTGTGTGACTGTGCCCATCCTTATAAATTTATTACTTTCATTTTTCCCCCTAAGCTCAGGGCTTAGGAAAGTTCCTTTTGGTGCAAATGCTGGAAGATAACTTTTTGGAGCACCAGCCTAGAATCCTGTCAGAAGGCCAACATGGGGAGATTTAACAAGAGGTATTGGTCACAGGGGATACATTAAAAAATCACAAATTAAAAAAAATCATGCAAAATGCTAGCTTTTGTGGATGAATCACATGAGGGACTGTTGACATCATCTTCAGGACTCAGCCAATCCCGAGGGTGTTGCTGCTGCCTTGGGAACCCAACCCCACTCTCCTGGGTCTTTGTGACCTCACAGGGCCCCACCTCTCTGCTGGCAGATAAAAGGGGCTTGCTGGGCAGGGCAGGAGACCAGAAGGGGGACCAGTGGCCAGAGGGCAGTCTAGCAGAGAGAGCGGTAGCGGCTGCAGGGGACCCAGGCCTTCTGCCCAAGGCAAGTTCTCCTGCGAAAGAAGAGGAGTTTTCTAAGTGGTCTTGGGAGTTAACAGCTCGAGGCTGGCAGAGATCCTTGGCTTGAAGCTAGCTGATATCGGTGATGGACCGGGGGGAAGTCAGTGGACGTTGGCAGACATAAGCTGGTGGAATCTTCCTGCGGAAGCTGGCTGAGGCTGCAAGGTGGATGTCAGCAGATCTTGGCAGATGAAGCCAGGGAACGTTAGCCTCCTGAAACCAGCTGGCGGAAGCTTGGTGGATATCTGTGGATGGAAACCCAGGCATGTGTGTAAGTGACTGGTGGAGTGAAAGTGTGTGTGTCGGGGGTGGCTGGTGAGTGTGTGTGTGTGTGTGTGTGTGTGAATGGGCTGGCTGGCGTTCTGTGGGGATGTCTCGGGCGGAAGCCAGTGGATGTTGGCAGGTGGAACTTCGGGATGAAGTTGCCAGAACATTGGTCGGTGGATACGTCTGGGTTGAAGCTGGTTGACGGCAGTGGATGAGCTCGCCCCTTAGTTGTTTTTTTTTCTCTCTCTCTCATAGGGCCCGAAGTGTCCTCTTCCCCAGGGGGATGCGAGGGACCAGAAGGCAGGCGTCCTGCTGGAGATGAACCAGGGCATTGTCTCCGCTGAGGATACCTGTTTAGCTTCTTTTCCAAAACCAATAAAAGAATTTTCCAGAATGGTTTTGAAGTGTTGTCTTGTTTGTCAGGGGCTGTCACGGGATTATCTTCCCCATTCCCTCATTATATCTGGGGCCCAATGCCTGGGGTGGGTCTTTGTGAAGTCATGATTTAGGGCCTTGTGATGTCACAGGAATTGGGAACATAATATTTCTCCATGCATGTGTGAGGGAGTGAGCTAGGCATTGTCGGTTCTCTGTCTTTTTGCAAGACAGAATCAACTTATTTATTCAAAGTGACAATACTGCAATTAAACCCCGAATGCTGAAGTTTTAGTTTAGAAAAAACAACTGCTCCTGTACTGCAAGGGTTAAATGCTTGTTTCCCCCCTCCCCTCTCTATGGGCGGTATTAACAAATACTTACTGGTCCTCCAATCCCCCAATGGGCTACACCACTAATGGTTGCCATTGCACCCCTCCACTAGACCACTGCACCAGCAGAGGAGAGTGCCTAAATCTGGGATCGGAGGATGGGTAAGTACTTCTCTATGGTTACTTATGGCTCATGTGCCCACAGAGAGGGCTCTGTGTGCCAGTTGTGGCATGTGTGCCATAGGTTCGCCATCGCTGTCCTATAGGAACTAATGCTTCAACTTAAGAACAGTGCCTCAACTTAAGAACGAAAAACAGCAGATACAGATTAAATGGTTTTCAATGTATTCCTATCAGAAATGGTGCTTCGACTTTGTGAAGGTGTAGAAAGAGAGAGTGTGCCGTCCACAGAGAAGACAGAGGAAAAAGAGGATGGAAAGAAAGAACAGCTGGATAGCAGTGAAAGTAATAAAGAAGAGAAGAAAGGGTTAACAGGGAGAGAAGGGGAGGTAAAGGTGGAAGTGTGCTTGGCTGAAGGGGAGTGGGAGGAGTCAGAAGTGACAGTTGGAGGCAAGGAGAAGGAGAAGGAGGGAGTAGTGTGGTTTAGCGCGGTGGTGGAGGAATATGAGAGGAAGAAGAAATATGAGAAAAGACAGGCATTTGAGAAAGTTCGTACCCAAGGTTTATTGAGAGACTTCCCAAACCTGTGAGTGGGCGGACTTTTGCCGGATCCCTCACCTCACCAATACTCACCTGTGCCTACACCAACTCAAGAGTGGAAAGTGACCATGGCCCCGTGGAAAGAAGAAGAGCGGCGAGAACAAGGTGGGAGGAGGGAAGAGTTCGAGGAGGGCCCAGATGAGAGGGGGTGGATTCGGCACAAATGTTGTGGGACAATCTGTGCCAAGAGGAGTCCCCCACCCCCTCACTGGGGCTACAAGAAACCCTATGGGGCCCATCGCCGTTAACCCCTTGGGACTATGTTCAATGTTTGGAGCATGTTGATGAGGCTTTGTTGCCAAGTTGTAAACCGTTGGAACCGTTAAAGGAAGTGCTGGAGAGTGGAAGAAGCAATAAAAGTTCTGTTGTTAAAGTTATAAAGACTCAACCTTTATTATTTCCTGCTGACATGGAGGGGCCGCCTGAAGGGAAAGGCGAACCTTTTGACAGTGGCGCCCAACGTGGGGCGGCCCCTATGGCAGGAAACGAAGAGATAAAAGAGTTGCGACAAACGATTCAACGCCAAGCGAAATTGATCGAAAATTTAGCGGAACAACAAACGTTATTAACACGTCAGTTGGTACAATTAAATGTAGGAGAAGATAAGGCCGAAAGTGAACAGAAAGATGTGAAGAACCCATGGGTAGCCGGTCCCACACCAATACGGATGCAGAAGATGAGTGCCTCAGATGACCCAGAAGCTTATCTGCATACCTTTGAAAGAGTAGCCACCGCAGCTGGGTGGCCGAAAGAGCAATGGACATTAATTTTAATACCCTGCGTAACCGGAGTATTACAAGAAGTAGTGGATACGTTATCTACACAAGAAGCAACTCAGTATGAAACAGTCAAAGGCGCCATTTTACAAACTTTAAATTTGACAGATGAAGCCTATCGCAAAAAGTTCCGAGAGCTCAAGTTCAAAACAGGGATGCATCCGCGCCCTGTAAGCCAGCGTATGAAAGCTAATGTTATTAGATGGCTAAAACCGGAAGAAAAAACGAAAGACGAAATAATAGAAATGTTTGTTATGGAACATTTAATATCCACGCTATCGGTGAACATGCGCAGTTGGGTGCAAAGAAACAGACCAAAGCGGTTAGAGGAAGCAGTCTGCCTGATTGAGAATTATTGCGCGGCAGAGGAGGGAGCGAAAGAATACGCCAGAACTACTTTTGAGAAGACACGCCCGCAAGACAAGATGGCAACCGGGAGCAGCCACGCGCCACGCGGTCCGTCCTCTTTTTCGGTTATCGGCAGGGGAAGACTTCAGCATTTCGAACCGATGCGCCCTAAACCAACGCGCCCTATCACATACGACCAACGGCTGTTCGAACCGGGCACCGGGCTGAAGGAAGGAAAGGACGGCAAGCCCGTATGTTTCGATTGCAGCCGCGTCGGCCACGTGAAGAGGCAATGCCCCGGACTGGACTGTTCTTGGGTAGGACAGAACGACGAACGAATTAAGATATTGGGATCAGAACAAGAGGGTTGGGAAGTGATGGCTACTGTAAACGGACACGAAAAGAGGGCATTGATTGATACGGGGTGTAGCAAGACGTTGGTTTGGCAGCTAGAGGGAGTGGTAATACCGGATGATTTGACTGTAAGGTGTATACATGGAGATTCGAAAAAATACGCGACTACTTGGGTAGATGTACAAATTGGTAAAGATTGTAGAAGAATGAAAGTGGGAATTGTGCCAGGGCTTTCGAGGGAGATGCTGTTGGGACGCGATTGGGAGGGGGCGAGTGAATTGCTTAAGAGTAAAGAAGGGCTAGCCGGAGATTGCGACATTAATGAAATTGAAACTGACTTTTTAAAAGGAGCCTCACGAGATCAAATGAGGCTATGGCAACAAGACGACCCGACATTGCAAAAAATATTAGATGAAGCTCAACCTACAGGATCTATCATGCCTGGGAATACGGGGTTTGAGATAGATGAAGGCTTATTATATCGAGTAAACCAAGAAGGGGAGAAACAGTTAGTGGTGCCCATAAAATGGAGAAAAGATATATTAAGGATTGCCCATGATATACCCACTGCTGGTCATTTAGCTGTAGATAAAATGAGTGCTCGCATAACTCAAAGATTCTGGTGGCCAGCGTGCAATAATGATATACAACAATTTTGTAAAACATGTAAAGAATGTCAAATGACTCAAACAAAACCCAGACCAGGTGCTCCGTTAATGCCAATGCCTCTGATAGACCGCCCATTCGACAGAATAGGAGTTGACATTGTAGGACCCCTAACGAAATCAGCGGGCGGACACACCCATATCTTGGTATTAACTGATTATGCAACGAGGTATCCGGAGGCAATACCACTGAGATCCACGAGTGCTAAAATAATAGCAAGAGAATTGATGCAGGTTTTCACTAGGTTAGGGTTTCCCAAAGAAATATTAACAGATCAGGGAAGCAATTTTATGAGTTTAACGTTGAAAGAAATGTGGAAACTTTTAGATGTAGAACCAATACATGCCTCAGTTTACCATCCTCAAACAAATGGATTAGTGGAACGGTTTAACAAAACGTTGAAAGGCATGTTACGTAAATTGGTGATAGATAAACCCCGAAAGTGGCACCTACTGGTGGCACCGCTTATGTTCGCAATCAGAGAAGTGCCACAAGCCTCCACGGGATTTTCCCCATTTGAAATGATGTATGGTTGGAACCCTCGAGGAATTCTAGATCTAATTAAGGAAAAATGGGAAAGCGGAACAGATAATTCCCAGATGACGGTACAGCATGTATTAGAAATGAGAGCCCATTTAAAGAAAGTAGCAGAAATGGCTAAAGGTCATTTAGAACAAGCTCAGGCCGGGCAAAAGAAAAGATATGATGCAAAATTATCTCCAAGGTCGTTTGTAGCAGGTCAGAAGGTCTTATTATTATTGCCTGCTGACAATGCTAAATTGTTTGCACGGTGGCAAGGACCTTATGAAGTCATCAGACAGGTAGGTAAGGTAGATTATGAGATAAAAACACCTGACAAGAAGAAGAAGACAGGTATTTACCATGTCAATCTATTGAAGGAATGGCATGAAAGAGAAGCTTTGTGGGGTGAAAGTATGGAAGATGACTTAGGGCCAGAATCATCCCTATATCAAGGGGAACGAGTGGAGATTCCTTTGGGAGAAAGTTTAGACGGGACACAGAAAGCACAAATAAAAGAGATAGAGAAAGAATTCCAAGATGTCTTTTCCACCAAACCGGGCCATACCCAAATGGCAGAACATTGTATTAATACCAAAGAAGGAATGGTGGTACGTAGTGGAAGTCGAAATTGGCCCTTCCACTTAAAAGATGTTATCAACAAAGAAGTAGATGAAATGTTAAAATTAGGAATAATCGAACCCTCGAATAGTCCATGGAGAAGTTACCCAGTAGTAGTCCCAAAACCCGATGGGAAAGTAAGATTATGTATTGATTTTAGGAAACTCAATGAGGTATCAAAATTTGATGCGTACCCAATGCCACGCATTGAAGATTTATTAGAAAAGCTAGGGGGCGCTAAATACCTCAGTTCGCTAGATCTTACAAAGGGTTACTGGCAAATTCCCGTGAGGGCTGAAGATAAAGAAAAGACAGCATTTGTCACCCCAAAGGGGTTATACCAATTTATGAAAATGCCATTTGGGTTACATGGGGCAGGAGCCACATTCCAACGCTTAATGGATAGAGTTCTGGAACCTGTTAGCACCTTTGTGGGAGCCTATATTGATGATATACTTATTTTTAGTAAGAGCTGGGAAGAACACATAATTCATATTAAACGAGTACTAGAAGAACTCAAGAAGGCAGGATTAACTGTTAATCCCTCTAAGTGTAAGGTTGCCCAAGAGAAGGTGAAGTTCCTAGGTCATGTTGTAAGTAAAGGGGAGATACGCCCCTCAGAAGAAAAAATTGACAAGCTATCTGATTGGCATGTTCCCAGAACGAAGAAAGAAGTACAACAATTTTTGGGATTGGCCGGGTATTACCGACAATTCGTGCCTAACTTTTCTGGTATTGCAGCCCCACTAACTGACCTTACCAAGAAGAAAGTGAATAAGTATATTAAATGGGGTAAGTTAGAACAAGAGGCTTTCGATAGGTTAAAAATTATTTTGAATGAGTTGCCTAAGAGATACGCCCCTGATTTTTCTCTTCCTTTCATCCTACAAACAGATGCGTCAGATAGAGGTATTGGGGCGGTGTTGGCTCAAGAAAAATCTGGAATAGAATACCCAATTATGTATCTCAGCAAAAAGTTAAGCCCTCGGGAACAAAAATATGCAGCTATTGAAAAAGAAGCATTAGCAGTGAAATGGGCCATTTTGACATTAAAGTATTATTTATTGGGAGCGCCTTTTACATTAGTAACTGATCATGCACCCCTTCAGTGGCTAAATAGAATGAAAGATGCTAACCCACGATTAACACGATGGTACTTGAGTTTACAGCCATATGCATTTCAGGTGAAATATAAAAAGGGGGTCAACCATGCTAATGCTGATTATTTTTCACGACAGGGAGAAGGAAATATGCGCGGTGATGAAGAGCGGACGGCCCACTCCTCCGGGGGGGCGTGTGAAGGTGTAGAAAGAGAGAGTGTGCCGTCCGCAGAGAAGACAGAGGAAAAAGAGGATGGAAAGAAAGAACAGCTGGATAGCAGTGAAAGTAATAAAGAAGAGAAGAAAGGGTTAACAGGGAGAGAAGGGGAGGTAAAGGTGGAAGTGTGCTTGGCTGAAGGGGAGTGGGAGGAGTCAGAAGTGACAGTTGGGGGCAAGGAGAAGGAGAAGGAGGGAGTAGTGTGGTTTAGCGCAGTGGTGGAGGAATATGAGAGGAAGAAGAAATATGAGAAAAGACAGGCATTTGAGAAAGTTCGTACCCAAGGTTTATTGAGAGACTTCCCAAACCTGCGAGTGGGCGGACTTTTGCCGGATCCCTCACCTCACCAATACTCACCTGTGCCTACACCAACTCAAGAGTGGAAAGTGACCGTGGCCCCGTGGAAAGAAGAAGAGCGGCGAGAACAAGGTGGGAGGAGGGAAGAGTTCGAGGAGGGCCCAGATGAGAGGGGGTGGATTCGGCACAAATGTTGTGGGACAATCTGTGCCAAGAGGAGTCCCCCACCCCCTCACTGGGGCTACAAGAAACCCTATGGGGCCTATCGCCGTTAACCCCTTGGGACTATGTTCAATGTTTGGAGCATGTTGATGAGGCTTTGTTGCCAAGTTGTAAACCGTTGGAACCGTTAAAGGAAGTGCTGGAGAGTGGAAGAAGCAATAAAAGTTCTGTTGTTAAAGTTATAAAGACTCAACCTTTATTATTTCCTGCTACATGGAGGGGCCGCCTGAAGGGAAAGGCGAACCTTTTGACAGACTTAAGAACGTTTCGACTTAAGAATGCAGTCCCAATACGGATTAAGTTCTTAAGTCAAAGTACCACTGTATTGCCTTATGAAGTGTGTGTGTGATGTGCCACCAAGTTGCTCCCAATTTCTAGTGACCCTCACAGAGTTTTCAAAGCAAGTGAGGTACAGTGGTGCCTCGCTTAATGATTTTAATTGGTTCCAAAAAAATCATCACTATGGGAAAACATCGCTAAGAGAAACATGCTTTCCCATAGAGATGCATTGAAAACTGGACAATCCATTCCAATGGGAACGGATTGCCGTCCTTAAGCGAAAATCGCCCCAGAAACATCGCTAAGCAAAACACAGTTCCCCCACTGGAATGCATTGAAACCTTTCCAATGCATTTCAATGAGGGAGAAAAAAAATCACCAAAATTCAAAAAGAGTCAGAACGAAGCCAAATTTGGTTAACAAAGGGTTTATTAAGTGCACTAACTATTTCAAGCACTCTAAACCCTTTTTAAACAATTTAACACCTTTTAAAAATAGTGAAAACGGACCTATCAAAAACATCACTAAGCGAAACAGGGGACCTAAACTGTCATCGCTAAGCGAAGCAAGGTCCCGAACATCGCTATGCAAAATTCCCCCATTGGAAACATCGCTAAACAGAGCGCAAGATAGCTCCAAAAACCTCATCGCTAAGCGAATACATCGTTAAACAAGGCAATCGCTAAGCGAGGCGCCACTGTATTTAAGGATATTTTTTTCCAAGTGCCATCCTCCCCCCCCAAAAGGAGCAACTGTTCCAATTTTCATCATTTTTAGTCTGCTGTACTTCCAGCAGTGTTTTTCAAACTGCTTTGAAATGTGATAAAATTGTACACCTAATCATATACTCAAGGATCCTGAGTGTCACATTATTAGCTGATTATTTACATAACATGATTTTGTGGGTCATAGTGGTAGGATTTCTCTTAACTAAAGAGATTCTGTTGTGACTCCTTAATCCAAGGAGACTCCTCTGGAAGTCCCCCCCCCACTGCAGGCCCACAGTATATCAAGATAGAGGAACTCAAGGTACCCCAAAGGATATTACAGAGGTCCATACTGGTAGGCAGTTTTACAGAAGTTATATACATAGAAGGGGCATTTCTCAGGAACTGTTGCGGTGTAGAAGGGAAAATCCCTGCTCAGCCAACCTCAGCCAGTTCTCATCTCATACGCTGGGGAGAAAGCAGACCCTGATGGAATTAATAAGGAGAAAAGGGAGCTGCTGGAGGTCAATGGAGCAGCAGTGATGAGATCTAGGAAATTTCCTGCCTGGGCCATTCAGCAAAGAGAGTGGCTAGTGCTTTCTCTTAGATGCCTGCTCCCTTCTTTCACAGTAGGGGTAGGCAAGCTAACACCTTCTGAATGCTGTCGACGCCAGCTCCCACCAACCCAAGAAATATGGTTATGGCTGGGGATTATGGGAGTTGCAGTCCATTGTCTCAAACCTCTGTAGAGCCCCAGAGTACCTCCTGCTTTATAAGTTAATAGACATGGGATGTAACTGATAAATCCATCCCTAGAAAGCCTGTCACCCATAATTTTTATGGTGTTTATATATAGTTAATAACATTTAACTGTATCTCAGGATAAGCCCCATAAATTTGTACCTATCTGAAAATTTGTAACATCACATTTACCTGCTTAGTAAATGTGTGAAATATTAATATAATCTGGACAATGAAAGCAATGTTAATATTGTGTAACCATTCTGGTTGCTACTCCCTTCTCTTCAAAACTGTGGCATTTTTTTTCTTTCCCTGGTATTACCGTTCATCTGAATGCAATTTCAAAGTGCCATGAGATTTTTAAGCTCCTTAATATCCTAATTTAAAAAGATGTACAACTGAATTATGCAGTTAATGGGTCTCTTTCTCACTCACTATATCTTTTAAAAAGGACAGTTTGAAACATTTAGTCATTATCTAATGCAATATCATCCCCATATCTAGTGAGGGAATGTGGAATGGAAAGGCAACCACACAACTTTTTCCATTGTGCTGGCAGGTTGCGATTTCAGATGTCTGGTCTCATGCTGGCTGTGTGACCAGTCACGCAACCAGTCAGGTAACAAGGGAGGGGTGGCCTGCCAGAGGTGCCATGGCTGAACTGCCATGACATGCGATTTATTTCTTAATGAAATTATGCCCAAAGAAACAAAATTAAGCACCATGCTGGTGGTTTCAATTCCCAGTTGTCAATTCCCGTGGCCTCATGTGGGCTGGCCTTAAAACAGAGGATTATCTCTGTTCATTTCTGGACATGGAAGCATTCCCACCTCCACCAGCACCTGAAATAGAGATTTAATTCAGAGTTGAGAGTGTAAAGCAACTCTCACACTTCCTCCTCTGCCCACCACTCAAAACGGAGAAGCATTTGGCTGGTATTTCATGCATTTCTGCACAATGTCTTTCCAGGCAACTGTCCAAACTCTCCTAGCAACTATATGATGAGTTCCGACTGTCAAGTGTAAATTGGACACATGTCCAACTCCACGTCTCTCTAAAAAAGAAAGCACAAGAAACTTCAAGTAGTGTTACAAAACACTATCATTACTTGAGGAAAATGAACAGTCACTGACCTTTCCTCAGTCATATTCTATATCTGCTCTGGTTCTGTTGTGTGTTCTTGCACACACAGCCATAGCTCACAGTAATCAATGCCTTGGCTGCAAAGAGAAAAAATGCCATGTGGCGAAACACAATCTTGAAGCAGCCATCTGAATTTCTCTCAATGCACTCTTCAAATGGTCTGGCCAAATATTTGCCAATTTTATGCCTTTTAAAACAATCAGAGAAGTGGGGAATGCAACAAGAACATAGAAATAGGCCACATAAGCCAGCTCACATGCTTCTGTTACAGCTGGAATCCCATTTATGCTTGCCTGAAAGAAACTGCTGAGTCTGGGATCAAAATGCAGCCCTTTAATTGAGGTACAGGTTGAGCTCCTGGGAACGCACCTCATTTTCTGCTCAACTTAGCACAGCTTCCTGTGTTCCTTTAACATAGGTAGCTGAAAATGGGTGTGTAGGAAGAGCCCATTAATTAGAGCAATTGGAATGGCTATGCCTCCCCAGAGAATGCACACTTGGTCAAATCCCCAGGCTTGTTACCAGGTGACATTTGTAGGCTTTGTATGCAAGACCTCTGCACCATTCAGCAACCTGCATCTTACCAAACCAAACAAGTATGCATTCTTTCTGGAGGATTAAAAACATCTTCTAAGCTGTTGCCCTCCTATATGAATTGGATGTGAATAGCTGGTTATTGAAAAGAACCTGTCATCTATATTTTGCCCAACAAAATTTTAAAATGTCAGCATACCCGTGGCAATTTTGATAGTAACCGAGATGCTGGAGATTGTTAGGCAAAATCTAATATGGATTTGTGCTCATTGTTAACAAAGGATTAAGGCAAATTCTTTCAAGAACTTTAACAAAGCTTCTGATTAAGAACATCTAATGGTCCTGTTGCACAAATCAAAAGCACTTTCTGGTGCAAAGGAGGGATCCCAATTTTCTTTATTTTAAGCAACCTCTGAAAACAGCCCCCCAGCTGCTCCTCAGAATTGGGGAACAGTTTGCAGCAGCACATGATACAGTGTAGGAGACAGGGCAGAGATTATTATTTTATTTTATTTATTTATTTATTGGACTTATATACCGCCCCATAGCGCTACAAGCACTCTCTGGGCGGTTTACAATTTTTTTTTTTAATTATACAGGCTACACATTGCCCCCCCCCCAGTAAGCTGGGTACTCATTTTACCGACCTCGGAAAGTGTCTACTTTCTGCAATCCAAAGCTAATTGTCGTCATTGTTTAGTCGTTTAGTCATGTCCGACTCTTCGTGACCCCATGGACCAGAGCACGCCAGGCCCTCCTATCTTCCACTGCCTCCCGGAGTTTGGTCAAATTCATGTTGGTTGCTTCGCAGACACTGTCCACCGATCTCATCCTCAGTCATCCCCTTCTTCTCTTGCCATCACACTTTCCTAACATCAAGGTTTTTTCCAAGGAATCTTCTCTTCTCATGAGATAGCCAAAGTACTGGAGCCTCAGCTTCAGGATCTGTCCTTCCAGTGAGCACTCAGGGTTGATTTCCTTTAGAACTGATAGGTTTGTTCTCCTTGCAGTCCAGGGGACTCTCAAGAGCCTCCTCCAGCACCACAATTCAAAGGCATCAATTCTTCGGCGGTCAGCTTTCCTTATGGTCCAGCTCTCACTTCCGTACATCACTACAGGGAAAACCATAGCTTTGACTATTCGGACTTTTGTTGCCAAGGTGATGTCTCTGCTTTGTCATCGCTTTCCTCCCAAGAAGCAGGCGTCTTTTAATTTCATGGCTGCTGTCTCCATCTGCAGTGATCATGGAGCCCAGGAAGATAAAATCTATCACTGCCTCCATATCTTCCCCTTCTGTTTGCCAGAAGGTGGTGGGACCAGTGGCCATGATCTTAGTTTTTTTGCTGTTGAGTTTCAGACCATTTTTTGCACTCTCCTCTTTCACCCTCATTACAAGGTTCTTTAATTCCTCCTCAGGAAGCTAATTGTACTGGGTGCCAATTTTTCCCCTCCAGATATGTTGTCCTAAGGTGAGACTGAGGATAATTTGAATAAAATAGTATCAGTATCTTGGGAAAAAATACCATGTAACAAGTTATCTGAATCAATGATGTGTGTGTGTGCGTGTGTGTGTGTGTGTGTGTGTGTGTGTGTGTAAATGCCATCAAATATTAGATAACCCTTACAAAACAGATATTGGTGTATTCATGGCATAAAGTGGGGAAGAATTCCACAGAGTGGGAATCTATACATTAAAGTTCCCCTGTAAGTGCCTTCATACCCAGCCTCAGGCTTGGCAAACTCTGAAGTTCACTCAAAAGGCAGTGAGGGCTTAACAAGAAAGATAAAACATACTCAGAAACCCTGGTTAATGACTTCATAGTGAATACTAAGAAAAAAGCAGCTAATGCACTTCCTCATGCAATGGAGTACTTCCAGCATGTAACAGGCAGTTTCTCACAAGAGTCAAGTCCCCAATGTCCCTGGTCCAGGAAGAGTTGGAGCTGGTGCCCCAGCTGAAGATGTTAAAGGATACTTCAAGCTGCCCTGGCTAGTTGGATTTCCAGGGACAAAGAGGGATCTATGCATATCCCGGATTATGAATCTGGTGTTTCAGAGGGAAGGAAACCTATCCAGAACAGAAAACTGACCTTAACTCCAGAACTTGGAAACAACTCACTTACAGGAGCTCTTTGCCAGAATTCAGAGGCAGTTTGATGGCCCCCAATCCACCCCATCACTCAGTCTAGACACTGATCAAGGACTTGCACAGACATACCTGATCTGGCTGCTACCAGAGAAGCAGCTTTCATCGGCATATCAATGACACTCTGATCTAAATCCCCTAATCACCACTCTTGGTTGCTTCATAAAGATGTTAAATTACAATATGAACTGAACAGCTCCCCACAGATCATCAGGGCTCAATTGCCAAAGCACTGAGAAACACTTACCCAACTCAGCTCTCTGAAACTAGCTCTGGTGGCAGGACTGAAGCAAGAAACACCCAGGGATGGTCCAGAAGGAGATAATGGCTGATAGCATCAAAATTCATGAGGTGTTGAGTAAAATTAGCTGTGTGACATACCTACTGTTTTTCTTTCACCAGGATAACAAAATATGGTTCAGCTCCATACCAAGGTTCAAACCCATACGGATCTTTAAAGCTATCTCATTATCAAGAAATTTCCCTTTTTCTAAGATTATTTTTGATTTTTCAAAAAAAAAAAAATACAGTAAATCGCTAGGTTCAGTGATGATGTCTTTGTCCAAAAGCTCCTAGGTTTTTTCATTCTTCAGTTGTCATTGGCCTGAACTTTGAGCAGTGGATGGTTCCCAACCTTGGTTTCCCAGATTTCTTGGACTAAAATTCCTGGAAGCTTTCATTACTAGCTAGCCAATTGGCAGAGTGGTTAAAACTGCTGTACTGCAGCCAAAACTGTGCTTACGACCTGGAGTTCAATCCCAGGTAGCCAGCTCATGGTTGACTCAGCCTTCTGTCCTTCCGAGGTCTGTATAATGAGTGAGTACCCAGTTCGTTGGGTGGGGGGCAATGTGTAGCCTCCATAATTAACTTGTAGACTGCCCAGAGAGTGCTTTAAGTGCTATGGAGTGGTATATAAGCATCAGACTTTGCTTTTTGCTGGCCAAGATTTCTAGGAGTTGTACCGCAAAAGCATCTAGGGACCCAAAGCTGGAAACACTGACCTAGAGAATAACATCAAACGTCAACCATTTGGGGATACTCTGTCTTCTCTACATGCCATCTTGGTTATAGCCAATTTTTATTCAGAGCAAACTGAGGAAGACATAAGTTAAAATGCCTCATCTTTTATTTTGCCATAATATTCAACATTCAACATATAGCTTACCATCATTATTGTTTTGCAAATTAATGCCTTTCCAAGCACTCTAAGGAGAAAGAAAAAAAAGTTATCCAATTTCAACATTTTCACAGTATGAGCACATTAAGACTTCAAAACTGCCTACTCGGTTCAGTACTGCAAGGGGTGCGGCTGGAGAATGAAAATGGAAGTTCTTGACAATATAGACTATAATCAAAGCCCTAAAATAAGATTTTGAATTGGTCAGGTGTTCCTCTCTTCTCCAAAAATACTCACTTGTAGAGCTTAAACAGGGATAATTTCATATTGTGTGGATTATACATTTGGTTCTAGCATAATTCTGTTATGGACTTGGCAGCAAAGTTAAAAGATCTAATGTAGTGACCACTTTCCGGGCTAAGAAAATTTGGATCCAGCCCATCTTAATCATGCATCCCTTAATCTGCACAGTAGGGCTGTTAGCAACCAGAAAGGCAGAAGAGCTGGTAGATCAAATCAAGGGAGAACATTGTTTTCCAAGATACTGTAATCTGCCCTACATTGAGAAGTTTAGCTGCAATGAAATCTGAGATGAGAAGGCACTCTCTGATGAAACACACTGCAATGCAGAATAAACTCTTTATAATCTGCTCCAAGAAGTAGGAAAACTCTTTCAGCCCCAGAAATGAATTTCAATTACAGACAAATTCTTGGAGGCTTGGTAGGTGGAGCCAAATGCAAAAGTTAGGGCCAAATTTATTGCCAGTAATAAGCCTTAAGAGGGCCATTTAATGGAACATAAAATAAGATACAATAAAATCTTATACAAATGCTTGGAAAGGACCCCCAAACACATACGTATGTGTCAAAGGAGGGGTCATGCTGTCTCAACCAAATCATTTGCCTGCTTTCTCAAGCAAAGCACATCATGAAAGGATATGGTTGAGACAAGAGGCAGTTCAGATTTGGGCTCAGGGCCTCGGGTTATCCACCCCTGCTCTTCTTGAAGAGTGGGGTTCCTCTGGCACTGCAGATGTTTTAGACGCCAGTTCCCGGAAGCCCCAGCCAGTTTGGCCATTGGGAATGGATTTTAGGCTGGCAATCTAAAACAATTGATGGGTCAAAAGTTCCATAACCTTGCTCTAATCAGTCACCCCTGAAACGAAATGAAGGAGAAATTCATAATACTAATTATCTTTCAAAACCTTGAGAGAGAGATAAGGCAAATGGATTTGACTTGGAGAAAACAGATAGCTTTTGCTTCAATGTGATGCTAGATACATTAGTGCAGTTGAGCAAAGTGAGAGGACCTTCATCCTGTAATTTTTTTTGGTGGGGCATCCTGAACTGCACCTGGTTCTCAAAAAGATGGGAATTAAGAGATCTTTACACAACTTCACCCAATGTGTTGAAAGAACTTCTTTGCTGGCCTATTTCTTTCCAATGCATTTCAAAAGACTGGTTTTTAATCTATAAAGCCCTAAGCAGTCTAGATCTGAAGGACTGCTTTCGACTACATGAGCCTACACAATTCTTCAGATTTTCCTCAGAAGTCCAGCTTTGGGCATCCACATCTTCAGAAATAAAACCAGAAGCCACCAGGAAGAAGACATGCTACTTTGAGGCACCTTGTTATCTGTCCAAAGGGCATCTACATTTTTGGCATTTGAGCAACAGGTAAGAACAGCTCCTCTCATCTAAACAACTGGTGGCATCCAATCTGTGTTTCTGTTGCACTACAGAATGGCCGTGTTCTGCTGCTGATTTTTTGAGAGATATAAGGGAGCAAGTCACCTTGAAAAATCTGCATTAAAAGGCAAGGTAGAAATATTTTACATAAATAAAAGGTGATGGTACTGTTGCTCCCCTGCATAAGCCTGCAGGTAAAATGAGCAAGCAAAGTGGGCTGTAGAAGCATATAAGCAATATGTGGAAAACTTGAAAAGTACTCACTATTATATTCCCTTAGGAGCTTAGACAAAAACTGACAATAAATGAAAAAAGAGACTCCACTGTTAACATGACTGCACTTACCATTCTGCAGTACCTTCAATAATAATAATAATAATAATAATAATAATAATAATAATAATAATAATAATAATAATAATAATGATGATGATGATGATGATGATGATGATGATGATGATGATGATGATGATGATGATGATAATAATAATAATAATAATAATAATAATAATAATAATAATAATAATAATAATAATAATAATAATAATAATAATAATAATAATAATAATAATAATAATAATAATAATAATAATAATAATAATGTCTTCATAGCAAATACCCATCTCCCTTTGTTTAGGTACAGGTGCTAGCAAGTGCCTATAGCACCCACCAAATATAAAACTGCTTGTTCCCTCTCAAAATTAGAAACGTCAGGTTCCCACAAAACTTAAGGCTGAGACTTTGTGATACAAGTTGCTCCTTCTAATTTCTGTGGCATTTGCTTCTAGCTGTGTGTGGTTAGAACCAGTTTGAACCCATGTGTGAGCAATGCAGAAAAGACATACAACCTTCATGAGAATGGGTGCTCAAGCAGAGAGAAAGCAAATTGTTTTACGCGTTATTACTATATCTTGTTCACAGTGCTGGCATTTGTAACACCTGAATAGGGCTTTTACAAATACATGCCTAATCGTCATGTAGGAACCATACCCTTCTTATAGGATAAAAGTGTGTAAAATCCATTATTATCAGAGACTTAAGTGGCATGCCTCTTAAACATAACTTGTGATGAGGCTAGCCATTTTCTCAAATCAGTATTTTTCTGTTATACAAGGATATCTGCAAGCAGCATCTGAAGGCCTTAGGAATGGACCTCAACAGATGGGAAACCTTGACATCTGAGCGTTCAGCCTGGAGGCAGGCGGTGCATCATGGCCTCTCCCATTTTGAAGAGACCCTTGTCCAGCAGGCAGAGGCAAAGAGGCAGTCCCCAAAGCAGCAAAATCGGGGACTTGGACAGGGGACATATTGTATTTGTCTTCAGTGTGGAAGGGATTGTCACTCTCGAATTGGCCTTCTCAGCCACACTAGACAGTGTTCCAAGACCTTCATACAGTTACCATAGTCTCTCGAGTCTGAAGGATGCCTAATCTAATTTTTCTGTTCTGCATATTCCCTGTGCCTAATGACTTGTCCGCTGAAGAAACCTCATCACAGAAGATACTTTTTGCAGGAGATTTAAGTCATGGGGTTGGGAAACAGTGGCCTTCCTGAAGCAGTTGAATTCCTAGTTTCAACATCCACAGCCCACACAGAGGACCCCATGATCCCAACACCTGATTTAGTGGTATAATCCCTTTCTAGGGAACTAGTTAAGCCTTTTCTGACTTTCATACTCCTCTCATACAAAGGAAATTTTACTCTGAAGCAGTGTTTTCCAACCTTGGGTAACCCAAGTGTTCTTGGACTACAATTCTCAGAAGCCTTCATCACCAGCTATGCTGGCTGGGGTTTCTGGGAGTTACAGTACAAGAACATCTAGGTTATCCAAGTTTGGGAACCCATCCTCTAAAGCTGTGCTGGAGAAGCTGCTGTCCTCCAGATACTATAGTACTCCAAATTTTTATCAGTCCAAGCCAGCCAAAATGGCAGGAACAGGAGCTCATCAACATTTGGAAAGTCAAAGAATCCCCTCTGAACACAAGAAACATTCGTCTGTATTGCATGGCATTACATGGAGAGAGTGCTATCTTTAAGAGAAACTTCTCATCAAGGAATTCTTCATAAATTTAGGGGAACTACTGAGAATCCATGGAGCACCATTTAAAAACCACAGTCTTAAACCACTGATGTTAGGTGTCATTGTTCAGAATTCTCCATTTCATCATCATCATCATCATCATCATCATCATCATCATCATCATCATCATCATCATCATCATCATCATCATCATCATCATTATTATTATTATTATTATTATTATTATTATTATTATTATTATTATTATTATTATTATTATTATTATTATTATTTAAAAAAACACTGTACAATAAAACTATCCATTGGCTGGAGGGGTCATTGAGGTAGGTACCTCACTGCAAAGCCAGAGGTTGGGCGTTTGATTCCCCACTGTGGTTCCCACAAGAACAACCACCTTGTATTGCCTCAGGCAAGCTGCACAGACTCTGAGCTCCCTCAGCTCGAAGTACTGCACTGGCTAGTAGAGAGCACAATAAAAATACACTGTGTGCCATATCCTTTCATTCTGCACTTCTTCTTCTTTTAATAAAACACTAAGCAAGAGCAGCAAGAGCTAAGCTTTGCAATGTAATTCTCAGAGCATCATCAATAAATGTTTCCTCTTTTGAACAGTTATACTTCAGTCTGTACCACAAGACTCCCTGGAAAACTAGAGCAGAAAATAACACTGATAGTTTGTGTCTATGTCCAGCAGAGAACAAAGACAAACAGATAGAAAGTGCTTTGGGAAAACAAAAAGTCAAAGATATTACGTAACTGATTTCTGTAACAGAGAATAGTTCAACCACCAGGGGAAAAAGTTTTCCTTTTATAAGAGTGAGTATGGTATTTATGAAATACAGTAGAATACACAAGGGAGGTGATTTTTACTTACATCACTAAAAATGTTTTTTTAAAAAGTTTAATGCAATGGGTTAATTATATTAGTGAAATCATTGCTAAGGTCTAGTCTAATGATATTCAGTTTGGACCTGATCAAATTTAGATGTGCTTCTGCCAAAAATGTGGAGGCTCAGTTATTTGCCCAATGACAAGCCTTCAGCGACTTTGCTTCTTTTTAATCATTCAAAACTTCATCTCACTGTAATCCTCACTGCTTGCAATTACTGACATCAGCTCTAGATTGAGCTACGATTTTTAGAATATCTTATTTAGAATAAGTTTTTGCCTTCCATATCAAGTGAGAGAACCCCAGTCCATTTCTCCATGAAGAGTGCCTGATACGATCACAACAAGATGTGTGAAAGATTTGGGAAGTTTTACTCTAACCCTTGGACATGGGAGGGAAACACCAACTAGCTCAGTAAACAGGGCCAGCACAACAGTTGGGCAAAATGGGGCAGCCACTTTGGGTGGTCAATTCTGAGTGTCACGAAAAAGCAGCCAACTATTAGTTATTTAAGTGGTAAATATAATGGGTTAAATCCAACCAAAATTGATGCATTTGTACATGCGTTTGTGCTAACAGTTTACACTCTTTTGATGAGTCTTACCTGTCATGGCTTTGTGGAATAAGTCTTCCACTGAAGATGAACCACAGCCCCTCTAACCGATGAAGTGCCAGATCTCACAGACCCTGGACCCTCAGAAATCCTGCACAACAAACCCTCAGATGACTACAACACTGTGCCCAACCTTAGATCTTGGGAGATAGCAGTCTGAACCCTCAATGAAGGAAGTTCTGGGGCTGAGTCATGGAAGATCTGACTTTCCCCCTCCTCAAGAAAACACTGCAGATTGAAGACATTGCCCATATAGAGGCTTCCCAACAAAGTGCTTGGCTATGGAGAAGGACTTCTTAGAAGACTAGGCTTCCTCGGGGGGTCTCCTTGAGAGAAAACTCTTCCTCCCAGGAAGACCAGTGGGCCAAATCTTGTAGCTAAGCTCTCCTATCAGTTGGCTAAATGCCGGAAGCTGCACTCAAGGTAGGGCTCCATCCAGCTATATGAACATCAACTTTTTCCAGCTCTTGCCTAAGACGTATCCTGGCCCTTGTGACTGTGTACACCTCTTTGGACTAATTTGATTCTACAGGTCAGACTCCTCCTGTTTTATTGCAGCAGCTACTGGCTGGGGTTGGCTTCTGGACTGCAGTTTCAGATCTCCCCTACCTGCCTTACTTGACTCTGTGGCAGCATCCTATATGATAGACCTCTGCTATTAGGTCAGGTGCCCCATTCAGCAACAATTATTTCCCTTGGGCTCAGCCTTCTAGGAGAAGGGCATCACTTTAGTGGGAACTCACAACTGGACTACGGACTAGATTTTCACTGAGGAAAAATCTAAGCAGAAATGTTTGCTAGGATTTTATGCTTCATGCATCAAATTAACTTACCTACCTCTGTGAGGAAACATTGCTTCAGGCAATAAAATGAGTCGGGATGGCCCCACATTAACATTCCTATAGGAAAGGCTCCAGTCAGTTATTGTTCATTATTACAACAGTCATGAAACAACCTGATACGTATTCAGGTTTGTCCTAAAGATCTGTACAGCATATAAATTGCAGTCTAGGGATTTCTGGTCTCTTAAGTCCCATTGCATTTTAGTGCAAAGAACATAATCTTCATTGCATGTGAATGGAGGTGTTAGAAGCAGCTCTGAGCTGGATAGAGCAAAAGAGCTCCACATGTTCTCATGGAAAGAAGCCCAGCTGGAAAGAAGCTAAACAGTAAAGAGTCAAAGGTTGGATGGAAGAGGAAGAAATATACACTTCTTCCAGAGATAGGGATTGTAATGTACAGTACATTGACCTGACAGTCAGAGTGATCCATTCAAGCCAGATCTGTTCACAAATAAGTATAGACTGGAAATAAGATCAGGGCACTGCAGAATGCAGAAATCATATTGTATTGGGAACCTACTGACTGGCACACATGCCAACATGGTAATAGCTTTGATCCACATTCCACAGCACAAAATCCACCTTCTATAGCCAGGCATGTGAATCTTTGCTTATTTCATCCTCTCAAGTAAAAATGGAAATTTTCAAAAATTTTAATTCTGCTGAGTGAGTTTATGAGGGATTTTGTGCACTGGTTTTTTTTTAAAATAATCCTTTTGGAAAAAAAATGCATGTAAAAGCCTTGGATTTCACACCAATGACAGTTTTAAAAAACATTCATGATAAGGGTCATTTTCTTTTCATTTCTTTTTTTTTCTGTTTGCAGAGATGAAAATGGTTTTTTTTTCCTTCATGAAGCTGATGACCAATTAAAATCCTGTTGTTTTTGCTGTCATGCAGAATTCTAAAATCATGGAGCTGTTGACAATTTTTGACACTGTGTCTCTGACGATAAAGAGACCCTTTGTCACTGAATATGAGAAAAATGTGTGACTCTTCAACTGTTCAAAATGAGATATAAAGCTTCTTGGATTTACCTCAGGCATGGTTGTAATCCAAGGAGAGAAGCAAAATGGCAGATCCACAGCGATGAACTGGTACCCACAAATAATCCACTACACATTACTTGGCTTAGAACAGAAAGTGCAGATCAGAATCTCTCACCTAAAGATGTAATGTACACTAACGATTTTTCTTATAAAGAACATAGCAACAATAATAAGAAAAAAACACCCCGAACCACACAACAACACTTTGCGGGATACTGTCATTGCTCTGCCACCTCCTCAACCCCAACATGTGGTCTAGTAAGATCATATCCAAAAGCTTTTGTTTTCTTATTCCTCTGCAGTGTACCAAGTTCTTATTGGACATCAGTATAAATAATACATCAGAAATACAACTGGAATAATAATGATAACTCATTATCTCAGCATACAGCCCATAATGCTTGCAGAAACAACGTATTCGCTCCCTGAGCCAAATAAATATGAATCACACATTTCCCAGTTAGATCATACACCCAACTACAAAGCAGAATAGCTAGGGGACTGGACACTAGATTTATGCTTCTCTCCAGAGGGCTTTTTAAAGCCCATGAATCTATTAAACAGTTTCTCCAAGAGTTAGGCGCAGTTCTTTTTCCAAAGTATGCTATGTGAGTACATTGAATGAGCTCAAAGCTTTCCATGTTCCCAAATGTTAGCTGCATTGAGACATTTCACATGAAAACCTAGGCAAGCTCTACTCAGATTTTTGCATAACTATCAAAATCACAGGCATCTTCATTTCCTTTGGTCAATGGTCGCTTTCTTTAGCTCTCAACACAACAAAGTTGCATCATTATAAAAGGAGAAAGACAGATTCTGCCTAAGCCAAACATGGCCTGAAAGGGAGAAAGGAAGAAAATAATATTAACATACACTAGTGAGACCATCAACAGGGATTGTGTGTATACTGTGTTTGTGGGATGTGGTGGTGCTGTGGGTTAAATCGCAGATGTCTTTGTGCTGCAGGGTCAGAAGACCAGCAGTCGTAAGATCGAATCCACGTGACGGAGTGAGCTCCTGTCGCTTGTCCCAGCTCCTGCCAACCTAGCAGTTCAAAAGTATGTAAAAATGCACGTAAATAGGTACCACCATGGTGGGAAGGTAATGGTGTCCCGTGTCTAGTTGCGCTGGCCACGTGACCATGGAAACTGTCTCTGGACAAATGCTGGCTCTATGGCTTGGAAACGGGGATGAGCACCGCACCCTAGAGTTGGACACGACTCAACTAAATAATAAGTTGTTGCCCATCTTCTCCCAGTATTGTCATTATTCATGCTAAGGCTCTGAACAGTCTTCAGGCTGCACAAAGCAGCCTAAAGTCTTCATATTTGGCTATTGTTCAGTACAGAAAGGATAACGAGCAGAAAATAAGTTGAGGATTATCTAAGTGGTCATAAAAGGAAGGGGGGGAATCATATTCAAACACTCCTCTGTAACAAACCACTTTGCTCCTAGTAATCTCTTCATGCCAGCAAATATGCTCTAGCCTTTGCTTTACGGGTCTTAAAATGCAGCGCATTTCACTACTGAATATGTAGCTTGAATATATCCCAGAGAAAAGGAAAAGAAACTTCTCTCTAAACTAAATAAATCAGCATGATCATGATAATAAAGAAGTCTGTATCTTCTACCAGAAATGCCTAGACGGGATGTGTCAGGGATCCATAAAAATGATGTGCCACTGCATCATTAGTGGGGAACGTATAAATCTCTAGTTCTTGTTGTTAGACTGCAACTCCCGTCAGACCTATTCAGCCCTAGCCAAAGGTGAAAGATAATAGAAACTGGAGTCCAACAGCATGGGGGGGGGGGGTTTTAACATACTCCAGCTCTGAGAATGCACCTAGAACCAATAGTAATGGAGACAAGCTGAGGGCCACCATGCTGAAAGGAGACAAGAGTAGCTGAATGTTTATATTCAGCCCCAGGCTACCCTAACAACCTACTTCCCACTAATGCAAAAGTTTGTCAGCAAAGCTAAGATGATGGATTATAACACTGTTTGAGTGCTCAACACTGGTAACTTTTCCTCAAGTAGGGATAGAGAATGTGTGGCCCTTCAGCTATTGCTGACTTGTACTTGTACCTCCCATGAACTCTAGGCAGATGTTGCTGGACTGCAGCTAGGATCTGCTCTAGCCAGCATAGCCCAATGGAGAGTATTAAGAGTAGTCATTACATTATGAAGAAGAGCCTTTGTTGTCCACTTCAAGATACCCTAGGGCTACAGGCCCTCTCATGAAGTCTTTTGTTAGTCGGCTGCTTCACTTAGGACACACAGAATGATTTATAAAAGTTACAGCTTCCATCTGGAACAGGGGCCTCCAAACTATAGCCCACAGGAAACATCCAGCCTGCCTTGCCTTTTTATCCAGCCCAGGCAAAGGAAAAGGAGGGAAGGGGGACCCAAGCAATACCCCAACCAAGCTGTCTTTGCAAAGGATCTTGCTGTTCCAAACTTTTGGGCCTACATGCAACACAATGAGCCTGGATAAATTTTTGGAAGGGAAGGGAAGGGAAGGGGTGTGTGTGTGTGTGTGCGCGTGTGTGCGTGTGTGTGTGTGTGTGCGTGCGTGCATGTGCGTGTGAGCGCGCCTATAGAATTTCAACTAGGACAGCCTTAGGCTCTAACATACAAGCCCTACCTTCTGTCACTTTAATAACATCTGCCTCAAAAACTTTGTTCCCTCTACTTCTCTTAATATCTGAAAAGGCACCTGAACTACTGGAAACCTCCTTCTTATAGTTCTGTGGTAGGACTATAATACTTTTTTTTTACAGGAGTCTGAAAAAGCCATACATTCACCACTATCTATTTTCCAAATGACAATCTGATGTGGATACTTTTACTTATGTACAAGAAGGCACTGTTGGGAAATTCCAGAAATTGAAATACTGTAGTTCATCTCCTTAGGATATGTTTTCCCCCTCAAATGGAACTAGCACATTCATTCTATAAACATAGTAGGGATAGAATTTGGCAAGAAGTTATTACTCTTACAGTACGTGTTCCGTGCTACACTGTGCCACAGGTGTAATTTTTTTTAAAAAATTAATTTATTAAACAAATATGCAACCTAAACAACATAACGCTAGAGTAGTAGTAGTAGTAGTCATCCTTCAGTCTTGAGAGACTATGGTAACGTGCTCTGTATGGAGGTCTTGGAACAGCATCTAGTGTGGCTGAGAAGGCCAATTTGAGAGTGATAATCTCTTCCACATTGAAGACAAATACAATCTGTCCCCTGTCCAGCTCCCTGGTTTTGCTTGTTTCAGGACTGCCTCTTTGCCTCGGCCTGCTGGACAAGTGTCTCTTCAAATTGGGAGAGGCCATGATGCACCACCTGTCTCCAGGCTGAACGATCAGATGTCAAGGTTTCCCATCTGTTGAGGTCCATTCCTAAGGTCTTCAGATCCCGCTTGCAGATGTCCTTGTATCGCAGCTGTGGTCTCCCTCTGGGGCAGTTTCCCTGCACTAATTCTCCATACAGGAGATCTTTTGGAATCCGACCATCAGACATTCTCACGACATGCCCAAGCCAATGTAGACGGCGCTGTTTCAGTAATATATACATACTAAAAATTCCAGCTCGTTCGAGGACTACTCTATTTGGAAGTTTGTCCTGCCAGGTGATACCAAAAATGCATCAGAGACAATGCATATGGAAGTCCTGGGCACAGAGGGCCCAGGACTCGCTGCAGTACAGGAGTGTGCTCAGGAGACAGGCTCTATAGACCTGGATTTTGGTATATGCCGTCAACTTCTTATTAAGCCATACTCTCTTTGTGAGTCTTAAGAACATGGTAGCTGCTTTCCCGATGCGTTTATCCAGCTCAACATCTAGAGAGACGGTGTCAGAGATTGTTGAGCCAAGGTACACAAATTCATGAACAACCTCCAATTCTTGCGTGGAGATAGTAATAGAGGGAGGTGGGTCCACGCCCTGGCCCATGACTTGTATTTTCTTCAGGCTGATTGTTAGTCCAAAGTCTTGGCAGGCCTTGCTAAAGCGATTCATGAGTTGTTGGAGGTCTTCAGCAGAGTGGGCAACAATGGCTGCATCATCGGCGAAGAGGAAGTCCCGTATGCATTTCAGTTGGACTTTGGTCTAGAGAGATTAAAGAGCTTTCCATCTGATCTAGTCCGGAGATAGACACCTTCTGTTGCAGTTCCAAAGGCCTGCTTCAGCATGACAGCAAAGAAGATCCCAAACAGGGTTGGCGCAAGGACACAGCCTTGTTTTACTCTGCTTCGGATGTCAAAGGGATCTGATGTTGAACCATCAAAAACTACAGTGCCCTTTATATCCTCATGAAAGGAGCTGATGTTGTTAAGGAGGTGGACATCCAATCTTGGGAAGTATTTTTAAAAGGCCGTCCCTGCTAACCAAGTCAAAGGCCTTTGTGAAATCTATGAAGGCCACAAAGAGTGGCTGTTGTTGTTTCCTGCATTTCTCCTGCAGCTGTCTGAGGGAGAATACCATGTCGGTGATGGATCTATTAGCTCGAAATCCACACTGTGATTCTGGATAGACTCTGTCTGCAAGCACCTGGAGTCTCTTCAGCATAACATGGGCCAGCAGCTTCCCTACAACGCTGAGAAGGGAGATACCACGGTAGTTATTGCAGTCACCCCTGTCGCCTTTGTTCTTATACATTGTGATGATGTTTGCATCCTTCATGTCCTGTGGTACTCCACCTTCCCTCCAGCAAAGACAAAAAACTTAATATAGCTTGGTGGTGATGATCTCTTTACAGCACTTCAAAACTTCAATGGGGATGTTATCCTTTCCAGGTGCCTTGCCAGAGGCAAGGGAATCCAAGGCCGCTTTTATTTCTGTTAAAGTTGGTTCACTGTCCAACTCTTCCAAGACAGGCAGGCACTCAATGTTATTAATGCCTCTTTGGTTACTACATTCTCCCTGGAATATAGCTCAGAGTAGTGCTGCACCCAGCGTTCCATCTGCTATGCTTGGTCCTGGATGATCATGCCTGTAGCAGATTTCAAGGGAGCAGATTTCTTCTGTATTGGACCTAAAGCCTGCTTTTTACCGTCATACATTCCCTTGATGTTACCTGTGTCTGCTGCTATCTGCATCTGAGAGCAGAGCCGAAGCCAATAATCATTGGAACATCTCCTGGCAGCCTGTTGGACTTGGCTATGAGCATCTCGAAGAGCTTGTAAGTTGTACTCGCTAGGACAGGCTTTGTCTGCTGCTAGAGCTCTCCTCTTATCCTCGATGGCTGGAATCAACTCCTCTGAGTGGGCTTCGAACCAGTCGGCCGTCTTTTTGGTCTTCTTGCCAAATGCGGACAAGGCAGTGTTATAAACAGCATTCTTGAAATGTTCCCATCGTTCAGGTGCATTTGCATCAGCCAGGCCTGGAAGGGTTTCCTCAAGCGCTTGGGCAAATTCCTCCACTTTTCTTTGATTGCGGATCTCGTTGATCTCAATATGTAGTCTTCCTTCTTTTTTCGTGTGATACAATCTCTTTGTTCGCAGTTTTACTCTGCTACACACCAGGGAGTGATCAGTATCACAATCAGCACCCTGATAACTGCATGTGATCATAATACTAGGAAAGCTAGAATGTCTGGTGAGGATCAAATCAAGCTGATGCCAATGCTTGGATCTTGGATGTCTCCAGGAAAATCTGTGTTGAAGCTTTGTATTAAAGAACGTGTTGGTGACACAAAAACCATAATAACAGCAAAACCCCAGCAAGCGTTGGCCATTTTCGTTCATCTTCCCAATGCCAAAACGGCCTAGACAGGTGGGCCAAGAGTTGTGATCAGCACCAACTCTAGCATTAAAGTCTTCGAGAATGAACAGCGGCTCTCTCTCAGGGACTTTTTTGATAGTAGCTGCCAGATTGTCATAGAATTTGTCTTTGACTTCTGTTGTGGACGACAGTGTTGGTGCATATGCACTGATGAGGGTGACCAGTCCCGCTGATGAGTGGTGCTGCAGAGACAGGATTCTTTCACTCCCCACAGTAGGTGGAACAATGGATCTCAGCAGAGTATTTTTGACTGCAAAGCCAACACCATATTCTCTGGTCTCATTCAATGGTTTTCCCTGCCAGAAGAATGAGAAGTTTTTCTATTTGACAGATCCCATGTCTGGCAATCTCGTCTCTTGCAGGGCAACAATGTCCATCCGCAGTCTACTCAGTTCGATGTTGATTACAGCTGTCTTGCGCACGTTGTCTATTTCCTGCAGGTTGTCAGAAAAGCCAGGTGTCATTGTCCGAACATTCCAGGTGCCCAACTTTAGGGCAGAAGTTTTCTTATGATTGTTGCATGGTGTAGGGTTATTGATCTGCTTGTCGGCTCTCCCACCATCAGAAGTAGCCCCTGGCGTCATGCTCTACGCCAATCGAGCGAAGACTTATAACCAATAACTGCTAGTTCCTGTGTTATTTCGAGACAGTTTGCAAAGCTGGAGTGTCCTCTCCAGAGCACAAAGCCTGGGTAGAATAATATGGAGGATAGGCTGTTACCCAAGCAGCAAATCCCCCCTGTCCACATTGCTGAAATAGTCCAATGGAAAGGCAAGAGCCAATACAACTGGTTCCAGCAACGTCACAGGAGTTGCCAGAACGACACGAACTGCCTACGGGACTCCGGCTCTGGATTTTTCCTTGAGGTCATCTCTTGAAGCCTTTTCCATCAATGGATATAGCCACAAGGCAGTGGAGGTTTGAAATCAGAGTTTTCCTTCTCCTAGATGGGCTGCCTTCCATGGCTGACGAGCCCCACCTACCTGTCCTGCTCCGTAATAGTGCGGAAGTACTATCCTACTCCTGAAACTTTCCTGCCCCCAGGTGTATGAAATGCTATTTGGCTTTCCAAATAAAATGTCCCCCAAGCACAGCTCCCTCCTGCCTCTGCTTCCTCTTCAGGAAAGGGGACATAAACCTAACACCACAATAAAATACAATTACATAATACACCAGTGCCACTATCACCCTCAGGGCTAGCATTAATAATATTTTAAATTTCATTCAGTCCATTTTCTCTCCAAAACTTCATTGTTTCTTCCCTCGGTGTATACTCCTTCCCTCTCCGAAATACATACTCCAAGAATACACTCCATATTTTTATAAAATCATTATTTTTTGATAGGCCTCTTCTTATTTTCATATCACATGTCAGTTTATCATTAATTGCCATATCCCATAGTTCTCTATACCATTCCTCTAAATAGAGTTGGTTATCATTTTTCCAGTTTCTTGCAAAAATTAACCTTGCTGCCGTAATAATTATTACTATTAAGTCCTTATTTTCTTCCAACAATTGATCCTTCTGAGCCAAATTCAATAAAGCCATTGATGGGGACATTTGAATATTTAATCCAGTAATTTCCCTTATTTCTTCAAAGATTTGCATCCATTCTTGCTTTCTTAGTTCATATGACCACCACATATGTATATACATCCCCTTCTTTTTTATTATTATTTAAATTTTATTTATACAAAAAAATACACAAAAAAACCCATACATAACATCCCCTTCTCTTTCTTACACCTCCAACATAGTGATAATACATTTTTATTTATTATGTTCAGTTTTAATGGCGTTAAATACCACCTCCATATTACCTTATAACTTTCTTTTATCCTTACAGATATATTCTTTATAATTCTTTGATCCCACATTTTATCCCATTCTTCTCCTATTACTTCTTTATCCAAATCATATTGTCACTTTGTTTTTAATCCTTGTGTATCCTTATTTATGCAAAAATAAAAGGAACCATACCACACATTGCTCATTATGGTTTAAGGTGTCTAAAGCAGTGCTCCTCAATCTCTGGCTCTCCAAAGATAGACTCTGACTTCCAGAGGCCCCAGTTGGCAAGATCAGTAGTCAGGGGTTCTGAAGACTGAAGTCCAAAAGAGCTGCAGGATAAAGGAGTAAGAACTACTGTTCTAGAGAAATCACCACCCAGATTTTGGCTGAAATATTAGGACAAGAGAACATCCTTAACTAAACCATTTTCTTCCTGCTGCTAAGCACTCTTACTCAGCCAAAACCTGTTGGGCTTCATGTTCCAATAGGTTATATGGCCAGAGACAAAACTGGACACAGTTGCACATGTGATCGTTGTGTTTGCTCAGTTAAAAACAATTGGCACTGGGAGTATAGACACTTGCATCAGGACATCTTCCTTCCCAGGTCTGTCAAGGTTTCCTGCGTAAGCTTCTATTACCCTGGTCCATTTGTCAGGCACTGGTTGCTTCTCCTGCTTTGAATCCGTCACACCATCAGCAACACTCTTTTTGGTGCCTCCCTTTCAAACAGCCACCACTTCTAAACTAAAGCAAGTTCAGTCCTATCCTGTCCCCTTTTATAAATAAAAGGCAAGCCATGAAACACCAAAACCATATTTTCTACCAAAAAGGGGGGGAGGGGAGAGATGCTTAAACTTTTTAAGCCATTTGGAAAAAAAAATCTTTTCGTATTTTTATTAACCAGCAAATTAGCTATCTATGTTTACTCTCTTGCTAAAGAACCAGAAATGTTATGCTAATTTTTGTAAGCCAGCTGGCAACGTCTTGCCTCTATCGACAGCTACATTATAAGAAGCCAGCAGCTAATGTACAGAAATCTTACACATAATGAAACTTAGCCTTTTAAAAACACTTTCTCCCACCAAGAAATTAAATTACAGGCATCCTTTTCCCACATCCCTTACCAATTCTGAAAAATATGTGGAAGTTCAGAGAAGAGTCACCATTTTCACTTTGGAAGATGAAGCTGTATTAAGTATCCAGTCTCATTCAGTGACATGCATTTTGGACAGAGAAAACATAACTCTACCCTTGACCAACAATGTCACCTAAGGTCTAAAGAACAGTATTTGACTCAGCTTTGAGAGAAAGCTTTGCAATGCACAATAAATTCCAAGAATTCTCTTCAACAAATTCTTAAAAGAACCAGAAAAACATAGATTCTATCAAACAACACTTATCTGTCAGCAGCCATTGCTGGGGTATTCACAGTCTGTTTTGTAAGCATGCTTATAATGCTCAGAAGACAGTGCATTCAAATCTAAGAAAACATGCAAAAGAATGGGGTGCTTGCACACTTTGTGGAATAAGTCTTTTTGGACAAAGGGCCTTTGCCCAGAACAGGTTGTATATGTCTTTTATGAATTACTGAGGGGCTCAGAACAATGGCTGACCCCAGAACCCCCTTGATGAAAGGGAGGGGAGCTGTTTTTGCTGCTTCCTAGCAGTCACGTGGGTCCCCTGAGTTTTTAATATGATATTGCTTCCAGGAAGTCACCTCCACACAAAAAATGACAATCCAGATCCAACCTTGTATAGAAGAATCACATGGAATTTCTTTGTAAGCCCTTAATAAATGAAGCCATCTGCATTTACTGCAGCAAGAAGAGCACATATATGCTACTCTTGCAAATCCTACTTGAAGGTGCAGCTACCACAGGATTCCTCTCAGCTAGCATACATTTTACAACCAACATTACAATGGAATAGCCACTCAGAGCATCCATAAAAGAATGAAGTTCTTCAGTGAAGCAAAGAGAAATCAGCTGCATGTTTCAAAGGGAATTTAAGATTAGTCTCTTGCCAGATATATATCACCGATCAGTCTGATTGCAAAAACCCATTGCAGATGTTATTATACAGGTTGGTTTCAGAGGAAAACTGAGGGGGGGGGGAAACAGAAACAAAAACAGAACACTTGGCTTGCATATTTCTGTAGAAAGTGGGTCACTGAAATGTCATTTAAACATGTCAAGGACAGTTTAGGACAAATCCACAAACAAGTGTTGATTTGACTAGTTAAAGTGTGCTAAAAGAGATCTAAGACTTCATTTGCATGTTTATTTATGATAGTTCTTGTGCTTACAAAAGGAAAGAAAGCATCCTACTCTAAAGATTACAACCTATTGGGAAAAGTAGAATGACTTTGTAAGGACAAAAACAAGTATAGTGAAAACTATTTTATTCCAGCCACCGGTCCCAGAATTTTAGAGAGCTGTATACCTAACTGTGCAAGAAATTTGTATTTGCATTTGTTACTCCCATTCACAATTGCATTTCTACATTCATAAAACACTGCTTTCTCTCTCAAAAGTTCCTCTCAGTTTAAAGTGTATAAACCAGGGTTTATTTCCTTCAGGGCACTTAATTAAGAAAAAGGAAAGCATTCTTCCTTGTTTGTAACCTACCAACCTCACAAGAGCTTACTGCAAGGTTTGTGAAAGAGAACCACAATGGAAAATCATCCTACAGCTCGTGAAGGAATGATTTGCTAAAAACACTCACCTATTTTATTTCAGTGCTCATGGTGCAGTGCAGAAACTACATTGCCAGGCACCCTGATAAACATGAGATTCCATTTTTTCTGTAAATTATGATTATCCATGGGCCGTAAGGAATCCCAGTCTACAGTATGTCACCCATCAATCAATGTTTACTTCCAAACCAGGAATACGAACAGTAATTTGCTATTTCATTACAAGCCACTATGGCACATCTCCAGGAACACAGCTAAGGACTTCCTACTGTAAGTACTCAGCAACTAAGAGGCTGCCCCTTTAGAATGAGAAAAGCAATTATTAATTTTGCATTAGAGGTACAGTAAATGCACTGGAAGAACTCCATTCAGAACATTCAGTTCTCTCACATTTCATTCTTTCAACAACTCTGAGACATTCCCTCTCTTCGCAGAGGTCCTGCTTCCTCCAACCAGTGCAATCGATAGAAACGTCTTCAATGATTCAAGCAGGTTTTCAAATCAGCCACTGAAACATTTTAAAGAGGATGTGCAAAGAATTGATCTCTCCACAACACAAGCTATGAATTAATAAGAACAGAGTTGGCATTGGCCTATTTATTTGTGCTGGCTTGGGGACCATATCCATCATGGGATCACAGCGACAAAGGTGAAACCATGATGAAGCGACCAAGTTATAACCATCCACGAAAACCATATAAGGAAGGCTCTACCACCAGGCAGGCTGAAGTGGCCTTCTTAGGAGGCAGAGGCCAGGATACAAAGAGTAGTACTGTAGTAAGGTGTTGATTGATATAGATGGACATACTCTACGGCCTGCCCTGCAATTATTCTGCAACCCTCAAATACAGTGGAGGACACTCCCCTGTGGAGGGCAAGATTTGACAGTTGATACAATCTGCTCCTCTATGTGGGATCTGGGGGTGGAGGAAGAAACATCTTGCCCTTGACCCTCACGAGCTAAGACAGTTTGAAACAATCCTGAGACCATATCCACTGCTGTTTGGAGCTTAGCTTCATTGCCCCAAGTTGCTGCTCTGAATTCGCTTCTCCCTGTTAAATGGATTATGAGGCTTAGAGGTAATTTATCTGCCACAGGTGAGCATCTCTAGTACTTGGGTCTTTCCTCTGTGCTTTCCACACAGGAAAACATTTCCACCTAGAGCCCTTTCATAGAATACCTAGAGACAAAATAAATGCAGCAAGATGCGTCATTACATTGAAACACCAATTGCACAGAACGTAATCCCTTCCTTACTCAGCTATACCTTTTATGTAAGTGACTCAATTTGCAAAGAGAAATTTCAGGAATGCAAAAAGCGACACTGAAGCCTCATTGATTTCACATATTACATGAGATCATGTAATGCTGGAATGAAAATTAGGTACTTCCTTTCTTCAAAAAGAGAAACGTAAAACCTTTAAAAAGAATAATGTCTGATGTAAAACTATTAACAAGTGTAACAGCCAAGGCAGAGCACTGAAAAATATATGTGCTTCTATCTGCACATTTAGTTTGCAGTAAAAAGCTTTTCTTTAAATAGATGTAGCCCCTGGAATACTGAAGTCAAACTTCAATAGTGAACAAAATTCACACAGAAAAGCTTTCTAGAAGGATTGCCCTCCCTCTTTCTCAGGCTACAAACTAGCACAGACTTACTTGCATGTAAACCCCAAAGGAACACAGCGGGACTCAGCCATGAAAGAACATACAAAAGATTGAACACTACATTTACCACTGCTCCTTCCTCCAACTTCTAGTAGCTGTTTCTCGTGCCCCTATGGGAATACTGTCTTAATTCCAATTAATATGAGAGGACACCCATTCTGCAAAACATGGGTCATAAATAGAGATATTTCACTGGCGGGAGAGGGGCACATTAAAAAATTTTCTTAACACTCTCCATGAGATCAGTTTCACACTTAGGCGCTATTCAGCGTGTTTGAAGCGAAACCGAAGACAGCTCTTTTTCACATGAAATCTGCAAATAAGCAGACATGTGCCCCCTTCTCATTTCTTGGCAAGCCGCTCGAGTTGTTGCTATATTTGGGAGGAAATTATTCAGCACAGTCTCAAAGCTTTTCTTTTCAAAAGAAAAAGAAAGAAGAAAATGCTGCTCAGTTTTTGAGAAGTGAAATTAACAAGAACAACAACAATAAGATCGGCATATAACTTACTTCAACCCATTCTGTTATCTTTAAGCCTTTTATCAGAAAGCCACAGACAAGCTTTCTGATAAGGACAATCACATCATTATAACAGAAAACATGAAATAATATTTCACAACCACTGCAGAAATTGCAAAAGAAAAAAAAAGATGGAAAAAAAAAGAAGCATTTTTTCCCACACTAATTAGGCAAAGCTCAGTAGTTCACGTAAGCCAGTGGTGAAAGATTAAGCTATTTTGATAGGAATATCTTTGTTTGCCTGAAGCCTCTTTCACATTGCTGCTTACTACAAAGATGTGCTACATGACATCAAGCCAACAGCAGCTAGACCCTTTACAGAAAGGAGTGCTTTTATGTAGCACGTTAATTTTTCTCTCATATATGATAAATAATGATCTTTTAAAAATGCTCCATATAGTATACTCCTAGTATACAACAGACCATCCAATTAAAAATATTTGGTACCATTCATACAATGCCACCTATTATAGCGACATTATTAGTGCAATCCTATTGACTTCTGTTTAGAAGGACTCCACTGAGCTTAGGGGGACTTACAACCCTGAAAGAGTGTACAATTTTAAAGCCTTAAGCTCTTAGCAGTGGCTTACATTCCACCCCAACTGAGCACTTTTCTTCAAAATATAATAGAGCAAATTTCTGGCTCTGATGAGAGCAGATGGGGGAGTCAAGTATTTGGGGCAGTGTTAAAAAACACAACATGCACTTCTCCAGAAATGGATGAATAAGCCAGTTCTCCTTCTCCCTACTTCAACTGTCTGTGTTTGCTTTGCCTATTTTACGGGAAACATAAAAAGGATGCTCTCACACTTGAATGGCTGCTGCTCTTACCATTTTAGCTGATCCTACCTGCCCCAGCCAGGAGCCTAGACAGGTGGAACCAGAGCCACCTGGAGGATGTCTATTTCACTCCCCTTTCTCTGTCCAGTAATCACCGAACTACAGCTTGCTGAACCACTTTGAATAGCTATCCAATGTTCAGATGTAGCAGTCCTCTGAAACAGAAGCACACCTCATACCACAGAACAGAATAAAACTAGTCATTTGGAGGCTATACATTTCCCTCCTCTTGGATATCAAGGATGCAGCATCCCAGAGGACAGACAGCCCCAAGAAAGTAGGCAGCTTAGTAGGGGATGAGAACCTGTCCACATCTGGCTGCAGCCAAGCTTAGCTTTCTTCAGCATTTTCTCAAATCTCTCTCTCTCTGCCATGGGTACTCATCAGCTGGACTCAAAGCTTTCTTTTATAAGGTCCTCACTTTCCTTCCATCCAACTTCTCTCATAAGGAGATTTAAAGCTGGTGGTGGGGAAAGGATATACCCCCTGCTCTGCCTATGGTGAACTGCAGGAGAAACACAGAATTACCTGGGAATGAAGAATTGCATTGCTTTGGTAAAACTGAATGGGGAAAAAAAGATAAGTGTAAGATGATGAGAAGGTTTTAGTGACTGGCTGTGTGTATGGGTGTAGGTTACATAAGTATTATGAGGAGGAAATGGAACAAGAAGATGGAATGGAAGGATCAAGGCCCCTGAAGTGTCATGCTTGCTAAGCAGAGAATCATATTTGTTTGTTTTAAGCCCATGCTGTTTCCTCAAAGAGAAATATTGGGAATACATCCGAAAGCCAAAGCATCTTCTCCCCACATATCCTTGTGGTCAAAGTGCACCCTCATTTCTGCTACCATTGCATCAAATGAGGAGAAAGTGGGTCATCAAATAGCTTTTGGTTGGGAGAAAATTAAACAGCATCAAATGGAAGGAAGGAAATGAAAGGCCCTAGAAAATGAGCCGTGGCATGGTAACCAGTTCTGTGGCAGGACAAGCTAGGAAAAATGCCTTAAAAGGCCAGGAAAAATGTGTAGCTTCCCCCTCCTTCCCCTCCAGAGACAAAAGTACGTAGGACGAATCTTTGGTTTGAAAGCAGTGGCACAAGAACAAAAAAAAAAAAAAAAAGACATGCCCTGATGAAGAAATGTTTTCAAAAGAGCCACGATATCAATCTGTTGCAGGAAAAGGAACCGTCTTGTGGCATCTGAAGAGACCAACACATTCCTTGTGGCATATGCTTTCACAGACCCAGTCCACTCCCATCAGAGGCATGGCAACGAGTGTGGCGGAAACTGTAACCAGTGAGGCAGCTTAAGTCTGGAGAGAGAACAAGGTAGGCCACTGAAGGAGACACGTAGATATTTTTTTTTGGGGGGGGGCGAATTTTCTCTCTCTCAGGTGTGGCTGACACCAAGCGTTATTCTCTACGAGGGCTTCGATTCCAAGGCTGTTCCGTCAAGCGCTCACGGGGAGCCTCTAGTGGACGCAAAGGGAAGCGCAGCCAACTAGAGCTACCCCCAGAGTTTGACACCCCCCCCCCCTTTTCTTATTAAATAAAAGACAACTGCTTTTGTGATGAAACTAGGCGATTTGGGCAGGTCCATGCCTCCCCCTTCTCCCGGGGAGTAGGTTTGGAAGCACACACACACGCGTCCCACCTTCGCACGAAACGCGTGGGATGGCAGCTTCCTCCCTGTTCCCCCCTACGTGGCCAAAGCCGAGGTAAAAGATGCCACTGTCGGGGATCAGACACCCGAAAGTGGTAGTGCAAAGTGTGTGTGTGTGTGTGTGTGTAAAGGGGGGGGGAAGAGATCTCGTCTGCCTCTATTCATTTCTCCCTACCCCCCTTTCCAACTGGAAGCTCTTCTCGGTTTTTTTACAGACAATAACTTTCCTTCCCCTTGCAATCAACGCAGGGTGGGATTTGCTTTTTAACAACGAGATCTATGAGGAAGGGAGGACAATATTTTGATGACTGGTTTTTACTTTGGGGGGGGGTTCACAAGGGAGAGAGAAAAAAATCAAAAGATTTGAGATCTTGGGCGGGCGGGTGGCTGGGGGGGGGGATGAAAGGAGGCTCTCCTTTTGCCTTACCTGGATGCAGGCTTGGATCCTCCTGGAAGTCCTTTAAACCCAACCAAGCCGCGGGCTCCACACCCGGTCCCCGCTCGCGGTCTAATCCTACGCGGGTCCGACGGCGGGCGATACAGAAATATCGGACCACCACCAGAAACAAGAAAAAAGAGAAGACTCCACGGAGCAATCCTTACATCGTGACCCCACAGGTCGTTCCCCAAGTTGGCTTCCTCCTCTTTGAGTTGTCCTCTTTTTCCACAGATTAAATTCCCCGAGATGAAGCTGACCAAAAAAAGGCGTGTTTTTTTTTGGGGGGGGGGAGGCTGGAAATGGAAAGAAGCTAGGAAGAGATGCTCGTCGTCCGCAGCCGTTTTCCCCTTTGCTGGTTACCAGGCATCCTTCTTGCCCCCTCCCCAGAAAGGGCCGGGAGGCACCGCCGCTTCCCGCCGCCGCCCCCTCCAAGGCGCCTTGCCCTCCTCGCCCGCCTGCCCGCCCCGGTCCGGCTGGCTTTTCTCCCTTCCTCTTCCTGGCGATGGCTGGCAAGCCGAGCTCCTCCGCCGCTCCGGGGAAATCGCTTGCGCGTCGCCGCCGCCGCCGCCCCCCGCCCGCCCGGGGCTTTTTTTGCAGCGCGGTCCGCTCGGGCGGCGGAAACTTTCAGCCGGAGAAGGCGGCAAGGCGGGCGGTGGAAGCCGCATCGAGCGAGCCCGAGAGCAAAGCCAGGGCTAGGGGAGGAGAGGGATGGGCGGGCGGGCGGGCGAGTGCCTGCGCGTGTGCAGGGATTATTGGGTTGAGGGGGGGGCAGAGCGAGCGAGAGTGCGAAGACGACGAGGAGGAAGAAGAAGCCGAAGCCGAGCTCCTTCCAGGGCTCGAACTCGCGCCGCGAAAGTCCCGCAGAAGCGGCGCCGGAGGCCGGCCGGCCCGGGGTGGGGTGGGGTGGGGTGGGGCACAGGCAGAAGGGACCCAATGCCCGCGCAACCACCGACTCCTCGGCGGCTCGCTACCCGGCTTTCAAGCCAGCCCGGCGGGGGTCGTTCCCGTCGGGCTCCCTTCTCACAACCAACTGTTCCGCGGCTGCGAGTCTGACTCGGGAGGCGAGGAGCCGCCGCTTAACTCTTTCCTCGCCAGCCTCCGCGGCTCTGGCAGGCCGCCGCTTTGGCTCGCAGCTCAGGGAGGCCCGCAGTTCTCCGAGTAGAGGCGCGCGGCGACATCCCCCGCCAAAGCAAGCCTCGCGGCGGCGGCGGCGGCGAGTCCTCCTCCCTCCCTCCCCGCCGTGACCTGATTAGCTACGACAGGGACAGGACGGCTCCGAAGGCGCCTTGGCAGGCAACGCCGCAGCCTTTGACGCGCGTCTTTCCCGGCTGACCCTTCCACGTTTTTTTCCCCCGGACGCTTCTGTTAGGAGATGGGGGGGGGGAGAGAGAGAGAAAGCAGGTGGAGCGCTCAGCTGGCGGAGGGAAAGGGAAAACCCGGGCGGCTCGGGAGCCGCCATCGCCCGGGTTGTGCAACCGGCAGCTCAGCTCCTGATAGACCGTGTATCGGATCGGAGTGCCAGAGAGGGACAGTGGCATCTGGCCTGCGGCTCCCACCAGGGATCCGCTTCACTTTTCCCCTCCCTGCCCTTGGGGGAGGAAATGATAGTGTGAAGGGGCTACGCTCAGCCTCTTGAACGGTTTGATTCTTGCATATTTGCGCACCTAGGCAAATCGGTTATCGAGCTGACCTCGGGTGGCCACTTGAAAAAGAGGACAAGGCGTCCGTACGGGTCATATGTTATTTATGTGCCTTCAAGCTTTACAACCTATGGGGACCCCTAACAGCGTTTCCACGGTATGAGAGATGTTGGAGGAGCGGCCACTAGTCTGAGTTTCCATGACTGCGCTGGGGATTTGAACCAAAACCCGACGTGACACTGCCTCATGCCGTCGTTCTGTGGACGAGGGACTTTCCCCTCGTTACCAGCTGCACCTGCGTGACCAGCTGCACCTGCCTGACCAGCTGCACCTGCGGATATGCCCTCTTTCACACAATTATTAAAGATCCAGGAGGAGCCCTATCCATTCCCCTCTCTCTTTATGGCCTCTTCGCTCCTTCCAGCTGCGCAGGGGAGGAAAGGGCCGTAGGTTGTATCGCCGTCGTAACCGCCAGCCTATTGAGTTCAAGGCTTTGAGAGGGTTGCTAGTAAAACTGGTTTTTAAAGAGGCGTGCTAATTGAAGCCGTGTCATTCCTTTTTAAGCTATTCCCCCCACCCCGTGCCTTGATCTAGTAGAACCCGCTCCGTAGTAAGTCTTGCTGCTGCGCAATTCTTCATTAAAACCCTTCAACTCTGCCTTTCAAGCAGGCGGATTCGCAAGGCGGTTTACAAAGCATCAAACAGCAACGGGAACTGCAGGGTTTCTTGGTGGACGGTTCCAATTGCCTGATCCGATTTTCCCTTTCGGTGTGTGGCGGCGAAACAGGGCGTGTTCCCTGATGGGCTTAAGTGGACCAAACACTCGAGAAATTGCATTGGCGTGCGATCTCGGAGAACCCGGAGATTACTGAAACAGGCTCCTTCGACGCCGGGCGTTCAGGTGTTTCGACTACAATTCCCATCATCCCAGGCCACTCTGGATGGGAATGACGGGAGGTGTTGTCGGTAGAGGTTCCCCTCCTCCCTGAGTATTGTTCATCCCCCTGACGCGGATGGGTCCCTCTCTTTTCTTTCCCAACTTATTCTCCTAGCAACGAGGCGGCTCCGTTCACTGCTTGCAGTCGCGAAGGAGGCAACCGGCAGGGTGGGCGCTCGGCGAGGCGGAGCCCTCCAGCAGCTCCGAGGCGGCCGGTTGCAGAAATACCCGCGCCTCGTGTCATCAGGGCTTGCATCTCCAAGCACGTGGGAAAGGACTTCGCGCTCGGCAGTTGAGCGCTCGGCCGCCGGGGCCGGGAAGGACGAGGCTGGCGTCGGACGGAGGCGCAGTTCTGGAAACCGGGCAGTTGTTGCGCAAGCCCCTCGGCCGCAGCGTCCGTCGCGATCCCTCCTGAGAACCACCCCTTCGGCCCACCGACTGCGACGGGCCTCTGGGACCGAGTTAGCCAAACTTCCCCCCGGGCCGGGCTCTGCCCTCGCAGGGCTAACCCGGTGGCGAAGGGGCAAGCGCGGCGCGGGTCCTTCGCTTCCCGCCTCCGATGAGCTTGGCGGTGAGGGTTGCGGGGGGCGCGGACTGCCGCTGATCAGGGAGTAAAGCTCTGTTTCCCGGCGGTGGGAGGGAAGGGATTGAGCTGCTGGATCCGTCTAGGTAGGAAATGCCAGCCTGGAAGGCAAGTCTGCGGGCTGGCTCATTGGGCGGGTGTAGGCTGAGTGTATCGCCTCGTGTTTTTTTTAATGTAATAACTCAATAAAGATTGACTTCAACAGCGGTTACTCCCTGGAGGGGGCATGAGTTCATGCAGCAGCTCCCAGTGGCTGGATGGTCGTGCCTTTCCTTTGCCCTCTCATTCAACTGGATTTAAGGATTCCATTCTTTAAAAAAAGCTACACTACATGGTTCATGAATTGTGCTTCTGGACCCACGGTTCAAAAAATCAAGGAATGGCCAGATATTGCTGCACAACATTGTGTCCACAGTGTCAGCAGAAAAAAAGGATGACAAGTTTGACCTAGCAAAAGTCAGCCTGAATGTTGACAACACTGATAGCAGCAATCCCCCAGATGTTCTTTAAACCTTCACTAGCTATGCTGGTCAGGATTTTTGTAGTCCAAAAACATCCGGGGACCCAAGGTTGGGAAACACTGCCCTACAGGATACCCCCTTGTGCTCACTGCCATTCACTATGTGACACTAAGCAAGGGAAAACCCCAGAAACTGACTCCTGTTTTATTCTTCTCACCAAAACACAAAGCAATTGTCAGGGCTTCCCATTGTGAATTTATGGTATTCTTGTATTAATTTCCTTTATTTCTTTTACCTTACTCCACTCAAAAGGAGCCTAAGGACTCCCAAAACACCCTGCATACTCCTAAAAATTCTCAGGGGGATAAGTTTTCAGGGTCACCAGAAGCCCTAGAGAAGGAGGGGGACAAAGAGAGAAAGTCCTGTCTTTTGCAGGTGCAAGATTCCACTTCATGATTTCTGTGAAACAGAGGCAAGGGAATATATTTCCATAAATATCTCCATGCATGGCCTTCCACAGTCTCAGGTTTTTTTTTTTTTGATCCCTTATGACAGTGGTCCCCAACCTTGGCACTCCAGATGTTCTTGGACTTCAACTCCCAGAAATTTTGGCCAGCACAGGAGATGGCAAAGGCTTCTGGGAGTTGTAGTTCAATAACATCTGGAGGCCCAAGGTTGGGGACCGCTGCCTTATGATACTGGTTTGAAGCTGGCCTCTTCTAACCTCTGGTCCTCAATAAGTACATCCTTCTTTCCATTCTCAGCTCTTACTCCCCTCCCTCCCTTCCCAAGAATATAATGTCTGAGAAATCTACTCTAGTTCTAATAATAACCTGTGGAATGTGGTCAGAAAGGAGAAGATCTCACAAAGAAACGATGAGGTTTCACTATTTCTCATCTGCCTTCAGTGTACATATAGACTCATGTAGACTCTTCTATCACCTGTGATGGATCATTCACATAAGGCAGTAACTTTTCGGTGACAAAAGTTACCACCTTACTTCAAATATAACAGCTGAAATTCAGTAGTAAGTGGCAACTAAAGTATGCCCATTGAACCAGTGGCCATTTGGTTGGTCAACTCCTTCATAAGTTCCATTCATTCAATGGGTCTACTGTAGTTGCCACTTCCTACTAGATATCAGCTAATATATTCCAGTAGAGTGGGTTTGCAGATTTGGCTGCCTGTCATCAACTGCACAGCAAGTACTTGTATATAAAAAGCTAATGTGTTTCCCCGAAAATAAGACAGGGTCTTGCATTAATTTTTGCTCCAAAAAGTATTAGGGCTTATTTTCAGGGGATGGGTTTTTTATGTACAACAATCTACATTTATTCAAATACAGTCATATCATCTTCTGGTTGCTGCACAATGGTGGAGGGCAGGGTTTCACTTAATTAGGGCTTATTTTTGGGGTAGGGCTTATATTACAACCATTCTGGAAAAAAATCATACTAAGACTTATTTTCAGGTTAGGTCTTGTTTTCGGGAAAACAGGGTATTCCTGAGAGTGACTCATAATCTACGGGGAGGAAGTGGATCCCAAAATTTATGGGAAAGCATCTTCCCCACTCAGAACAAGTTGATCCCTCATTTTAACACTGCAAGGTAGAGTACATGGATGAAGAAAGGCGAACCTTTGCCTTACGTCCCTGCGGTCCATTTCTCCAGACATTTCTCTCCAAACTCCTTTTGTTTTAAATGTTAGTAGCACAGCACAAGAGCTCATGCGGTGTATTGGAGTGGCTTCCAAAAAACCCTGTCAGCACAGCTGTTGGTGAAGGCTTCTGAGAACTGCAGTCCAAGAACATCTGAATTATCTGAGGTTGGGAACCACTGGTGTAGTGGGTAAAAAGTGTGGTTTAGACTCAGGTTGTCTGGTTTCGAATCCCCATTTGGCTATGGAAACTCCCTGAGGGGTACTAATGATAATGCCATTCCTTATATTTCTCACACACCTGGCAAATTCTATTAAGAGTCATCTAAATTATTTGATTTCATGGCACAAAACAACAAATGCAATGGCAAATATGTGTGGGGGGCATATTTAACACCACTCTCCACTGTTCCCTTTTGACGTTAAAATGAGATCTTCTCCTCCCCATATTTATGGATGAATGGTGCAGATGCCTAATTAAACAAATGTGGAGAGGCACTACCATCATTTCTAATTGGACTGTTACAATAAACCAAAAAATCAGCAATTTCTATAATGATGCAATTGTATGTGTGTTGTATTTACTTTGTGCTGTGCACTGCCCTAGAATCAGATATGATGGGAAGTGGCAGAAAAATATAATTCAAATGAATAAGTAAAAGAGAGCAGGTAATTTTATTTACTGAAAACAGACATTTCTGCTGATTGAAGCATCCCTGGTGAAGCAGCACAGTGACAGAAGTGAAATGCCAAATATATAATTTAATGTTAAATCATAACATCCTCCAAATGATCACATAATCAGTGGGTGTGGACTGAAATAAGATTTTCTGAAATATCACCAAATGCCTGTCTTCATTCCCTTTTGCTCTGTTGCCCAGAATTTTACACTTATGTACTGTACCTTCCAAAAAAATTAAGCAGCACAAGATAATGTGGTGGGTTCTCTGTCCGTCTCCCACCCCCTCTCTTTCTTTCTGGTAATGGAAGCAGCCAGATAGAAGATAAAACTTCAGCCCAGAAGTGAGTTGAATTCTCCACATTAATCAAACCTGTCTCAGTTTTGTAGAGACACCTTCAGACTGTGCCCTGGTGGGACTATCTAGCTTTGCTTGATCACAAGCACTGCTAGCACCGGCTTGGATGGTGGAGGCACAGATGTAAATACCCCTCCATAATCTCCAGAAGGGGCAGATCGTGGAAATGCAGGATTTCCATAGGTTGTGTCAGATCCTCTTGGATACTACATGCAAGATGGGAAGGTTAGCACTGTTACAATGTGCTACAGTAGATGTCATGGTCAAACCTAAATGCTGTTTTGTGGGAAATGCTACTCTGGCTACTAGTCTTGGAAATTTCAGGAATTGTTTTAAAAAAGTAAATTCTAAGCCAGTGGTTCCTAACCATTTTTCAAGTTGCAGTCCATCTTTCGTAATAGCTAACTAACCTGTGACTTCTCTCACCGTGTCTGCACAACATTTTTAATAAGGCAAAGTCATCCCTTCTCAGAAAGTAGAGAACTTCTTTCTCCCCCAAAGGGCCTGTTTCTCATACATGCTAACTTTAATATCTGACTCTGAGAGTTCAAGGAAGAAATTATTTAACAAAGGCTACAACATATACAAGATCCACAACCCCCCAGAAAACACTTTGTCACCCCTTTGAGGGTCATGACCTCCAGGCTGGAAACACTGTTCTAAGCTGTGATTGGAGATGCCCCTGATATCTAGGAAATAAAAAGTATGCTCAGCTTTCTAGAGACATCTGAGAACTTTCATGTTCTGAGAATACATACAAAGAACATATTTTTACTCCATAGAAACCAGCTGGAATCAAAGTATACACAACATTTGCATTGAGTTTTGCAGGTATTGTTGCAGAAATTCTAGGATCGGTTAGCTCATAAATGGCAAACGATTTGAGTGAATGAAACAACCAGTTCTAGAAACCAGGCTTTCCTGAAGGGACGTAAACAAACTCAAAAGGACATGCTCAGCAGACATTTGTGTGTGCAGATGTGCACAAGTATATGCATGTTTGTGTGGGTTCTGAGGAAAAGGGGAAGCCAAAAATTATTCAAAATGGCTTCAGAATCCAAAAGCAGGGCTTTTCATACAGATCTCCAAGTGGCTTTCTCAGTCTAACAGCAAGGCTAGCCTTGCTGAAATACTTAGTGCTGACTCAGTCCTTCTCTATATTTGTTTCCTTGCAAGTATGACTCTTGGGCTGTGATTCTTTATTTCTCCATAAACATGCATAAGACTGGGCTGCAGGGTCTTTTCTCAGAAGAGTGTATTTGAGTGGCATGCAGCCAGTCCCAGGAGCACACCATGACCTGATTTCCCACGAATTGTGTGTTGGACATTCCATCTTTTTGTCTGCAATGCCTCTTCTCCCCCTCCTAAGAAATAAGAATACATGTGATTCTTTTTACAAAGTTATAGGTTTTTTTTCCAGTTGCCGTTTGGATCTATCATTAAAAGTTATATCTGAAATGTTTCCAGATGTGAATTTCCACACACACAGCATGCATCAGCTTTAGAATGTCAAAGCTTTCTTCTCCTTAGTGGAAAAATAAAATGCTAGTCCATCTATGCACCCCAGTGGGCATAATAGCTAGCTGTAGGAGCCTGCGCCTTGGGCACCTTTAAACTTTGCTATCTTAAAGAAGGGTTGAAGCCACCTGTGCCCTATCCAGTTTGATGTGTGTGCTGGATACACATCAGCCTGTTAAGTGGGTTCATTTCCCTCTGAAACTAAAGATGGCAATTACAGTTCAGTTTGGACCTTGTATGTGTAGATCTGAATCAGGACGATTCAGTTAGTAATTTGGGATTGTCTGAATTTGGTACACAGCCCTTTCTTACACAGTTCATTCTAAAGGTGTTTCCAGTTCAACAATTAAGGGGAGGATGTACTAATAACCTGCAGCTTCAAGTTCAAAAGGGCAATATCCTTCTTTAAAAGACAAAGAGCCTAACAGTGTCCATAAATTGGTTCATTTATCATTTGATAAATGTGTCATTTGCCCACTGGAAGCAAACTAAGAGAGGTACTTACAAAAAGTGGGTAATTTGTTTGTGTCATGGGGCCTGTGTGGTGGTAGCCATTTGATGTTTCTATTAGCAGTTAGGCAATCAATGTGTAAAGATGCTCGCCCTTAGCTCCCAATCACCAAGCATCATATTTATTTAGTGAAAGCTATGCACTGAACCCAAAAACTCAAAGCAGAGCTTTTCTGCACCTTGAGAGCCATGTTTCTTTCAAGAGTAAGGTCTTTGCTAGAGATGGGCCCAAATCAGAATAATGGTGATTTCTTTTGATTTGTGATTCATCAAGGTGAACAAATTACAAATTTATGATTTTTTTCTGATGAATCAATGATTCAATTTGTCAATTTGTTTTTAAATTAAAAACCCTATAGAATGCCCCCCCAGCACGTAGAGACACCAAATATGCCGAGGATCTTCCCTTGACTCTTCTCTACAAGCCCTGCAAGTTTGGTGAAGTTTGGGTTTTGGGCATATGAGTTATACACCCACAAGGAGGGCTTCCCAAAGAAAGTTTTCCCTAGGAACTAAGAGACACCAAAATCACAGAGAAACTTCTACTGACTCTCCTCTACAATCCCTCCAGGTCTGGTGAAGATTGGGTTTCAAACATTATACCCCCACAAACGTTACACACCCATAAAAGGGGTCCCCCAAGGAAAGTATCCTTTAGCAGCTGGCTTAGGGAAACTCAATCTTCACCAAACTTGGAGATATTGTAGAGTCATGGGAAGTGTTTCTGTGATTCTGGCATCTCTAAGTGCCTGGGGAGAACTTTCCTGGGGGGGGGGCTCTCTTTGAGGGTGGTAGCCAGAACATCTGAAACCCAATTTTCACCACACTTCGAGGGATTGTAGAAGAGAGTCAGAGGAAACTTTCTTGTAATTTTTGGAGGTTGTTGTTGCTTTGGCTGTTTTTGTTGTTGCTTTGGCTGTTTTATAGACAAATGAATCAACAAATCAAAAATTACTAAAATTCATTGATCTGTGATTTGTAGGAGGGATTGATTTGTATGAATACAAATAAATGGATTAGTGATTTTTGAATGAATTTGGTGATTCATTTTTTAATCCATGCCCGTCCCTAGTTTTATCACTCGGCATTAAGACATGGAGAGCCTGTGATTCAGTCATTGCATACCATTGTGGGCAAAGATGGGGGGGGGGAAGAAAAGAGGGGGAGGGGTGTGTGGATTTTTGAAGACTGCAGATTCACTTAAAGCTCAAGAGGGAGAGAAAAACAGAATATTAAATATAAAGGTGAAAGAAGATGGCAGAGGAATCGTGTGTGTTAATGTAGGGAATATTGACAGTTTTTACCTTTGAGCCTTGTGTAAGCCATAAATTACTGCATGTAAATGTAACACAAATCCAAGAGCAGATGAATATTAAGTATAAAATTGATACTTCATTCAACATTTCATTCTGTTTCCATATGTCTGACGAAGTGGACATATCCACGAAAGCTCACGTTAAATGTAATAGTCTTTAAGGTGCTACCTGTTTTTTTGTTTTGTTTCTTTGGATTTTGCCTGTTATGCTTGCACAGACTAAGACAGCTACCTCTTCCAAAACTGCATACCATTGGCTATTCTGACAGGAGTAGCTGTCCAGCAGCACTAAAAAGGCCACAGTTGTTCAAACCTGCATTAAGTAAAACCCTTGGATTTAAAGTATATGGCATATGTTCAAAAGGATGAAGAGGAGATTTATCTGGACTAAATAACAATCCTGATATCACTATTCCAACACTGGTTTGGTTAGGATTAGATATGGGGATGAATACTAAAATAAATTGCAAGATTCAATGAATATCGCTGATTCGTCAGATACGTAGTTGTTGCTTTGTATTTGTGAGGTCCAGAGACCCCTACAATGATGAAGCGATGACTATAACCCTTTTATATTTGTCTCTTTGTCTTTCCCTCCCTGTGTATGCCCCCACAGATCAGCTCAGGCAGAGAGGGGTTTTCTCTCAGGCAGAGAGGGGTTTTCCCTTTGGGTACCTTGCTTAAGCCTGCCTGAGGGGTGTAGCGGGCACACTGAAGCCTCTAACAACTCAGGCCTCCAGTATGTGCTCACTCCTCTTCTCAAGTAGCTGCCACCAGGTATTGCTGATCCAATACCAAATATTCACTGACACTTGTATTTACTTTAAAACTTAAACTTGTTTATTTGATTACATAAATGAAATAAGTAAATCACAAGTAGATAATCAATTTCTTTCACTCACTGAACTTTCTAATACACAGCCCCTGCTCTCCCTGGCTCATTAACACACTGCCTTCTCACTCAGATCTCTACACTCTCTCTCCTCTCTCTCACACCATCTCCTCCCCACATACCTCATACACCCTTCTTTATATCCCAGCTCCTCCCCCTTTTGCACCAACTTCCGTCCCCTCATTGGCTGCTGTTCGACTGCTCAGCTGTGACGGACAGGTGAGGGCAGGCCTGAACGCTACAAGAGGAATCCTGCCCCCCTGTTTACAAAGACAGTGGGGTGTGTGTGCTTTGGTCAGCTCCTCTCTTTCTTTGCCCCTGAAGCATAAACAGGGGAAGCCTGACTGAAGAAATCCCCCCCCCCGTTTTTTGTTTTTTTGCAAACAGCGAGTGGGGGGGCAGATTGCATCTGTCAGGCTTCCCGGACAAAGGAAGTCTGAACCAAGCGATTCCTGTCTTTGCAAACAGCCGGAGGAGTGGGTCACTTTGGTCAGGTTTGCCCAAAGGGAAGCTCTCCCCACTGCTGTTTGCAATGGAATGGATGCTAGGCTGCCAGAACAGAAACTGCTGTTCCGGCAGCCTAGCTTCTGTTTCGGCAGAGGCAGCAGTGGAGCAGGAGGAGGCTGAAGGACAAGGTAAGCGGCAGTGGGAAGTGGGGAGGGCAAGCTGTGGGGGCAGAGGGGGCTCAGCCTTTTTTTTTAGATAGCCTCAAGTGCAGTCTAACATAAAAAAGACCTGATAAGCTGACAAATTGATTTGTGGTTTGTCAGTTCCCTGAGGGGAATTCATCAATTCAAGGATGATGACCCACAAACCAAGATGAACTGCCAGTTTGGCACTTCATCCCCATCTCTAGTTAGGATACAACTCAATTTATTTTGTAGATGAATTGAAATCATTTGTTGGGTTTAACATGTAGCTAGCAGGATGGTAGCAAAACAGGTGGGGATTAAAAACAACATTCTTCTTCTCTCGATGAGAATTTCATGGAATGTCAGAGCATCCCCTTGCTACTGGTGAGAAGAATTTGCACAAGGTTGTTAATACTGTGCATTCAATTGCCCATTTTTGAGCAAACTTGCTAATTTGTGCAATAGAAATTGCTCAGAACTAGACTGGCTGTTGTTTTGCATACTGATCCAGAGTACTGGGTGAGCTGTCTGCATCTTTCTTAATAATCAGCCAACCTACCTTGCTCTGTGCACATGTGTATGTGTGCATTTCTTCTCAAAAAGAAAGGACACTAGAAACATTTTGTGCAAATTGCAGAGGTTGGGGCTGGAAGACACCTCTTTCTCTCATTTCTGGTTTGAGATGAAGAATCTCACAGGGTTTTATAATTCCTCATTATAGACTGCTATACGTATGGATGAGTAAGAGCTACTAGAAGTGTAATAAGCAGCCATTCTAAACCTTTTTTTAGCCACAGCCACAAACCCAATATGAAAGGAATATATAGGCCAAATCAGGACCGTATAAATTGTGTAACAAACCTTAGAAGGTGGTGTATGAATAATTCTTTCCAATCTGTGGCCACCAAGGGGACCATATGGCCCCCATTAAGAAGGCCGGAAGCAGCACCAACCTGTTCCCTGTGCTATGACAGTCATTTCCAGATGTGGACTCCCAAATGTTGTTAGACTATAGCTCCAAGAATCCATGATAATTGGCCATCCTAGCCAGGGTTTCTGGGAAATCAGATCAAGCAGTATCATGTTATCTTTATTCAAGAACCACCACTCTAATGCGTGGTGGAAGGGACCATTTTATATACAGTGGTGCCTTGCAAGACGATTGCCTCGTGGGATGATTAATCTGCAAGATGATGATTTTTTGCGATCGCTGTTGCACTTCGCAAGACAGGTTTTCCTATGGATGATTTTTGCAAAACGATGTTTGGGTCTATGCTTCGCAAGACGGGTTTTTTTTGTTTGTTTGTTTGTTTTAGGCCGATGCTTTGCAAGACAGTTTCCCCCCCCCCCCATTGGAACACATTATATAGATTTCAATGCATTCCAATGGGGAACCGCGTTTTGCAAGATGATGTTTTCACAAGACAGCAATTTTCGTGGAACAAATTAATATCGTATTGCGAGGCACCACTGTACTCTAAATTGTGATGGAGGTTTAGGTGATGAGAATAAGATGAAGGGGCTTCTCAGTCATCACACTCAGGTGTGGAGTAAAGCTCCATAGCCTTCTTTCTTCCTGTGTTACATGGGATATGAAAATCATTTCTGTTAGCAGTTCTTTCTTTTACTTGGCATTATGCTTTCGTTGTATGTTGCCCTCTCTCTTTTTAAAATCATTGTTATGTCTATGGAGAATTCTTGTTTTTATAAGTGGCTTATTCTTCTTGCTGTTCTGGATGTTACATAAGCATCCAAGTGTTGGGATATAACTGTTAATATACACATTTACATGAACACACTCTCACACACTCTTACTGCTGCTTTTACTTATGTAATGAATTCTGTTAACTCGTTATGAGGAGCAGCAAAGCTTTTTAGAAACCTTTTTTGGTTATTCTTTTTTTCACCTTTTAGGCCTTTTTGTTATTTTAGATGGATTTCTTTTAGGAAAAATGGAGTTTGAAAGTGACAAAAATGAGCAACAATGGATAACTTAACATCTTAATTTTAAAAAAAATAACTGCAATGGATAGTGGTAATGAGTTAATTGTCAAAACATCTATCCATAAGGGTAACAATTATTTTTATAAAGCAACTTTCCAAGCTACAGAAATGCATAAAGTCTCCATAATAAGCTTTAGAAAACTCACCCATACTCTTTGACTTTTTCCTTGGCCTTTTAAATAAAAATGTTATGAACTTTTGCAATGAATCAGGGTAATTAGTCATGTCACCATAACCATTTTCCAGAGGCAAGGCTTCAAAAAGGTGAGAAAAGGCACTAGCATGTATTCACCATGGCTGCCAGCTTTTCTAGCGTGCTTAATATTAAATCAGTGCACAAAATCAGCATACAAGCTTCTTATAAACCAGTTCAGTTCAGCTTGAACCCATTCATAAAGAGGAGAGGGGGAAGAACACTCTTTCACTACGAAGAATGAATGGACTTTGTCTGCAGGATTCAGACAAGATCTTTTCTTAACAAAATATATCAAACTGCAATAATTTGGATAATATATATTTTTCTTTATTCTAGCCACATGAAGTTCTACAGTATATTTTACTAGGGAACTTGGACCAGCCATTTGCTATCCATTGTAGCAATAATAAATAAGGTGCCATGTTTTGTGCTCCACCTGAGCCTCCGACTGGAATCCAAACTGCCCCCAACACTGCTGCCAGCTGTATTACAATCTATTTTTCTTACCAACTTGCAGCAGGTGAGCCTTGGCAGCAATGTAGTCAGCTTCTGGCAACTTGTAAACAAGTCATGAGTGATGATCTTGACCTGTGGCACCAGCTGCCTTCTCTGTAAGGCACATAAAACCATTTCAAGGGAGAGCAGCAAACCCAGAATCAAACAGAAATGGCTTCTGCTACATCATTCCAACAGTCAATTGTTTTTCTAATATTTACCAGTCAGATGCTCCTAAAAGCTCACAGGCAGCATGTAATAGAAATGACCATGGTTTGTCCTTTCTCTCTACCATTAGCTGCTATCGTATTCGTTGGGGGATTCTGGGGGTCATAGTCTTCAAACTGTATTGTTTGAAGTGCACTGTACTTTTTGATGGCTGAACATCAGACCCCTTTGACATCCGAAACGGAATGAAACAGGGCTGTGTCCTCGCGCCAACCCTGTTTGGGAACTTTTTTGCTGTCATGCTGAAGCAGGCCTTTGGAACTGTAACAGAAGGTGTCTATCTCCAGACTAGATCAGATGGAAAGCTCTTTAATCTCTCCAGATTGAGAGCGAGGACCAACATCCAAATGAAATGCATGCGGGACTTCCTCTTCGCTGATGATGCAGCTGCTGTTGCCCACTCTGCTGAAGACGTCCTACAACTCGTGAATCGTTTTAGCAAGGCCTGTCAAGACTTTGGACTAATAATCAGCCTGAAGAAAACACAAGTCATGGGCCAGGGCGTGGACTCACCTCCCTCTATTACCATCTCCACACAAGAATTGGAGGTTGTTCATGACTTTGTGTACATTGGCTCAACAATCTCTGACACTCTGTCCCTAGATGTTAAGCTGGATAAACGCATTGGCAAAGCAGCTACCATGTTCTCAAGACTCACAAAGAGAGTATGGCTGAATAAGAAGCTGAAAGCATATACAGTGGTGCCTCGCACAACAGGCGCCTCGTAGAGCGATGAATTCGCTCTACGAGGCCGTTTTTGCGATCACAAATGCGATCACAAAACGGTGCCCGTATAGGCGGGAAATCGCAGAACGAAGGTTGGTAAGGTGCTCGTTTACCGACCTTCGCTTTGTGACCCGACAATCAGCTGTTCCGCAGCTTCAAAATGGCCACCGGAACAGCCGAAAGGGGCCAGGGCGCAGCGTTTTCGCACCCTTGGTAAGCAAGGGGAGCGTGCGAAAACACTGCAGAAGCCCTGAAATGGCTGCGCACAACCATTTCGGGGCTTCCGGCAGCGTTTTCGTGCGCTCCCCTTGCTTACCAAGGGCGCGAAAACGCTGCACCCCAGCCCCTTTCGGCTGTTCCGGCGGCCATTTTGGACCCGCCGGACAGCTGATGGCAGCCATTTTGGTGCCCTCGTTGTGCGAGGGGAGGGCGTGAAAATGGCTGCCGGCCCCTGGGAAACATCGCACAACGGTGAGTATTCTATGGCATTGGAACGCATTAAACGCTGTTTAATGCGTTCCAATGCCTTTTTGTGTTCCGTAGTGCGATGTTTCCCACAGCAAAGGTTAATGCGGAACGGATTAACCTCGCTGTGCGGGGCACCACTGTACCAAGATCCAGGTCTATAGAGCCTGTGTCCTGAGCACACTCCTGTACTGTCCTAGACTCTTTGTGCACAGTAGGAGAGGAAGCTGAACACGTTCCATATGCGTTGTCTTTGATACATTTTTGGTATCACCTGGCAGGATAAAGTTCCCAATAGAGTAGTCCTAGAATGAGCTGGAATTTTTAGCATGTCTACATTACTGAAACAGCGATGTCGACATTGGCTTGGGCATGTTGTGAGAATGGCTGATGGTCAGATTCCAAAAGATCTCCTATATGGAGAATTAGTGGAGGGAAATGGCCCCTGTGGGAGACCACAGCTGCGATACAAGGACATCTGCAAGCAGGATCTGAAGGCCTTAGGAATGGACCACAACAGACGGGAAACCCTGACATCGGAGCATTCAACCTGGAGGCATGCGGGGCATCACGGCCTCTCCCAATTTGAAGAGACCCTCACCCAGCAGGCTGAGGCAAAGAGGCAGTCATGAAAGCAGCAAAATCAGGGAGCCTGCCTCCAGGTTGAATGCCCGACTCCTCAACAGGCTCCTTTCTCAGTCCATTAAGACAAGGGATTGGTCTCTTTTGACTGGCACACAAGCAATCTCTTAGATGGTACACAAGCAATCTCTATTTTTCTTGCCTTAGCTCGCAGCCTTGGACACTATAGTGAAAATGATCTGCTACCTTTCTGGCCCAGTCAGAATCCCAGGACCCTTGAGGAGTCTGCCTGCTGCTTTTGGGAGTTATAGTCCAGAACATTGAGAGGCCAACAGGCTGTATACCTTGAAACTACCTTAAAGGTGATAAACTCTTGTTTATTTTTCCTCCATGCCAAGTACCCTCACCTCTAACTTTCTGTCTTACTCTGCTGAGGTCACACCATGTGAATGCTTTTCTTTCTTTCTTTCTTTCTTTCTTTCTTTCTTTCTTTCTTTCTTTCTTTCTTTCTTTCTTTCTTTCTTTCTTTCTTTCTTTCTTTCTTTCTTTCTTTCTTTCTTTCTTTCTTTCTTTCTTTCTTTCTTTCTTTCTTTCTTTCTTTCTTTCGACCAAACAGCCATTAGACTGTGGTCCATTATTGTCCATTAAGCCCTGTTGTTAAAGATATTTTGCTGCTTACTGTGAACAAGATGTGATCTCTCATTCCTTGTAGGAAAGCCAACCAGACGCAGAATCTTACTGGAAGCAGACACTGGCAGCACCACAGCTGAGGATATCTTGGGAGTTCAGGTCAGGCTGCATGGTACATATAGCTTTGTCCCTCAATACCTCACTATTGCTTGTTCTTACTTCTGTCTCTTGCCTTCTCAAGACATGCTGCTATGCACCTGCAGCAGTTGTGGCAACATGGGTGCTTTGTTTGAGTACAGTCACATGTGCACAGTGCTTGCTGGAGTTTCTGTTCTGGGCAATCTGTCTGTTTATACTGCCTGTTTGTTCAGACAGCTTGGTTTCTTTGTCTGTTAGTTAGTTACATGTATGTTCTGCCCCACCCCAAAACTTTCCATTATGTGAGATGCCATCCTGTTAGCACTGAATCAGAAACTGTCCTGCAAAAATCTACCATACATTTCGGCAATAAACTGATTGTTGTTGTTTAGTCGTTAAGTCATGTCCGACTCTTTGTGACCCCATGGATCAGAGCACGCCAGGCCCTCCTGTCTTCCACTGCCTCCTGGAGTTGTGTCAAATTCATGTTGGTTGCTTCGCAGACACTGTCCAACCATCTCGTCATCTGTTGTCCGCTTCTCCTCTTTCCTTCACACTTTCCCAACATCAAGGTCTTTTCCAGGGATTCTTCTCTTCTCATGAAATGGCCAAAGTATTGGAGCCTCAGCTTCAGGATCTGTCCTTCCAGTGAGCACTCAGGGTTCATTTCCTTCAAGATTGATGGGTTTGTTCTCTTTGCAGTCCAGGGGACTCTCAAGAGCCTCCTCCAGCACCACAATTCAAAAGCATCAATTCTTCGGTGGTCAGCCTTCTTTATGGCCCAGCTCTCACTTCTATACATTGCTACTGGAAAAACCATACCTTTGACTATACCTTTGTCTAAGATGCTGTCTAGGTTTGCTATCGCTTTCCTCCACAGAAGCAGGCAGCTTTTAATTTCGTGGCTGCTGTCACCATCTGCAGTGATAATGGAGCCCAAGGAAGTAAAATCTGTTACTGTCTCCATATCTTCCCCTTTTATTTGCCAGGAGGTGATGGGACCAGCGGCCATGATCTTAGGTTTTTTTTTTTTAATGTTGAACTTCAGACCATTTTTGGTGCTCTCCTCTTTCACCCTCATTACGAGGTTCTTTAATTCCTCCTCAATTTCTGCCATCAAAGTGGTATCATCTGCATATCTGAGGTTGTTGATATTTCTTCTGGCAATTGTAATTCTGGTTTGGGATTAAACCAATCCTGCCTTTCGCATGATGTATTCTGCATATAAGTTAAATAAGCAGGGAGACAATATATAGCCTTGTCGTTCTCCTTTCCCAATTTTGAACCAATTAGTTGTCCTATATACAGTTCTAACTGTTCCTTCCTGTCCCACATATAGATTTCTCAGGAGATAGATAAGGTGTTCACGCACTCCCATTTCTTTAAGAACTTGCCATAGTTTGCTGCGGTCCTCACAGTGAAAGGCTATAGTGTAGTCAATGAAGCAGGAGTAGATGTTTTTCTGGAACTCTCTGGCTTTCTTCATAATCCAGCACATGTTAGCATTTTGGTCTCTAGTTCCTCTGCCCCTTCGAAATCCAGCTTGTACTTCTGGGAGTTCTCGGTCCACATACTGCTGAAGCCTACCTTGGAGGATTTTGAGCATAACCTTGCTAGCGTGTAAAATGAGTGCAATTGTACGGTAGCTGGGATTGGGATGTAGACTGATCTTTTCCAATCCTCTGGCCACTGCTGAGTTTTTCAAACTTGCTGGCATATTAAGTGAAGCACCTTAAAGCATCATCTTTTAAGATTTTAAATAGTTCAACTGGAATGCCCTCACCTCCACTGCCCTTCTTGTCAGCCAGGCTTCCTAAGGCCCACTTGACTTCACTCTCCAGGATGTCTGGCTCAAGGTCAGCAAGCACACTTTCTGGGTTGTCCAGGATATCCAGATCTTTCTGGTATAATTCCTCTGTGTACAGTGGTACCTTGACTTACAAACTTAATCTGTATTGGAATGGCATTCGTACGTCGAAAATTTGGTAAGTCAAGGCAAACTTTTCCATAGGAATGCATTGAAAACCATTTAATTCGTACCTGCTGTTTTTCATTCGTATGTCAAGGCGCTGTTCGTAGGCAGAGGCATTAGTTCCCATAGGAACTAATGCAAAGCCAGTTAATGCGTACTCTACCACAAGGGGGAGATTTTTTTTTCCATTTTTCTTCTTCTTTTGACCTAAGATGAACTTAGGTTTAAAAAAAAGGCAGGAAAGTTTTTTTCCCCCTGCCTTTCTCAGACTTCTCAGCAAGACTTTCTTATGCACCAATGGGATTTTCTGGCTTCCCGCAAAAATGAGAACCCAGCCCCATTTTTCATGAGAAGCCAGAAAATTTAACTGGTACATTTTCCATTAATATTTTATTTCGATTTGTTTTTATTTTATTTTTTCATCTCTTGTGAGAAAAAACTGTCAAATGCTATGCAGCTCTATTTCCTTCCAGGGCATCATAAACAGGAATTATGCAATTTTCATGGGGACTGTGATAACTCTGTGTAGATTACTGTATTCCCACCCCCAAAGTTCATAAACAAACAGAAAAATCACATGAGATTTTCCTGGGGATGGGGGAACAAGAAGCAAAAACACCTCACACAGAGAAATCCTGTTGCAGGGAGAAAAAAGGGACACCCCCCCCCAATGTCTTACTGAGAGCAGGAGGCTGCAAGATTTCACATTACTACCCTCATGTACCTAATGTGATGTAATGAATGGAATAACATTCCGTGACTCCAGAGATCTGAGTTCAAGTCCCCACTCAGCCATGGAAAGTTACTAAGGGTATAAAACTAGTAAAAGCATATCTCAATTACACCTTTTAAGGGCACTATTTCAGCTCCAACCTGAAGCCACATAACCACACCCTCATAACACCCACATGGATTCAAATTTACATCATCATGGATTAGTTGTCCATGATAGTTGTCTGGATATGGGCCAGGGTTGGCCCTAATATTAGGCAGTGTGCAGATTGTAGGTGCCATGAATATGCAGCAAACTAAGAGTTATTTTGTTGTTGCCACTGTTGTTCTTGTTGTTGTCTTTTCACTCCAAGAGGAAAAGAGAGAGAGACTTGTAGGATTGCTGCCTACATGACAAAATAACTTGTCTGTTTTTTTTTATACTACACACTTCAGCTTTGGTTAATGATAGGTGCTACTTGCCACTCATGTCTTAGATGACAAAATGTCTTGAGCTGACTTTGGCAAAGCCTCCTTAATTTATAGAATACTTTATTATTAATGCTCTTGAGAAATGGCACCTGGCATTCTCCTCAGGAAAAGGGTTCCATGTATCCCAGGAACACAGCAGCGTGGAAAAAACACTTGGAAATGTTTGTATTACAGCTCTCAAGATCCAAGCTCTCTAACTGGTCAGGTGTATCCAGAACATAGCCTGGAAATGTTACTCTTATTTTGGACTACAGCTGGTTGGTGGCCCCATAAATTATACTCCAAAAATGTAAGGATTTTTTCAGCTCTAGAACTGTAGCTGTCTTTTTCTGAATTTTTGGGCTCAAAAAGTGCCTATATTTTAGCTGCCAGAACACTGTGGATTGCTGCCAGGCACCAGCAGCTGTAACAGGTGGAAATGCCAGATCAAATAATAATTCTTCCACAGCACTATATTATAGCTGCATGGTAGTGCACCTGGGTTATTGTGCAGCAGAGCACATCAACATTCTGCAAGACAATTCTAAGACTGGGGGCAGCTCAAACAAAAAATTATGACTTTGAAACTGGATCAGCACTAAATCAGAACACCTTCCCTCAAGAAATCAGGATGGTCCCTCCCTTTTATCCTTTCAAAAAAAGTGAAAGACCCATCTCTTCAGGCAGGCTTTTAATAATTATATATATTTAAAAAGTGTGCTACTTATATACCACCCCATAGCACTTCAAGCACTTTCTGGGTGGTTTACAAGTTAATTATGCAGGCTACACATCCCCCCCCCCCCCGTGAGCTGGGTTCTCATTTTACTGACCACGGAAGGATAGAAGGCTGAGTCAACCTTGAGCCAGATACCTGGGATTGAACCCCAGTTTTGGCTGCAGTACAGCAGTTTAACCACTGTGCCACAAAGCTGAATCCCTGAACCCCATCTTAACAAACAATTTTAATTTTTTTCATGTTTTCGTGTTTACTTTATTTTAAATCATATATTGTTTAATTTGTCTTTTAATATTTAGCTTATTGTTCATTTAATTGTTTATTTATTTATATGCCGCATTTCTCCCAACAAGAGACCCATGAAAACTGTGTGAATTTTAATGTTGTGAGTAGCTTTGGGTCCCTTGTTGGGAGAAATGCATCATCATCATCATCAAATGTCAGACAGATGTTGTTGACAGTCTGCTGTTGCATTGTGCCAAATCTGGGCAAATGATTTTCAAGTTATGGCTTGTCAAAAAGTAAAACTGTTTTGCCACCCATGCAGAAACAGGTGACTCTAAACATACCCAGGTTTAAAACAGGTCAAATGAATTGAAAAGATCAATATAGTTATCTTCAAAGATAATGGTTGGTCCCATCCACTTTTTTTACTTGGAAAGAATCCAGGCTGAGGGGCTGAAATACTAATCCTCAAAAAAGCCCTTTTGTAAGGGAAAAACAGTGATTTTGTTATAAGGCTGAGAATGTGTGGAACAGGCTTACCAGCCAAAGCATTGCAAAGTATATACACTGTTACAGCTTTGTGGGTGGGGAAGGCTGTAGGGGAAAGAAAGGTGAAAGAAACAGAGGAAAAAGGCATGTTTTCATTAAAGAGTAAAAAAAAAACCCTTGCTTTAAAGCAGTGGTCCCCAACCTTGGGCCTCCAGATGTTCTTGGACTACAACTCCCAGAAGCCTTCACCACCACCTCTGTTGGCCAGGATTTCTGGAAGTCCAAGAACCTCTGGAGGCCCAAGGTTGGGGACCACTGCTTTAAAGAAAGTAATGAAGTGATAGACCTCCAGAAAGGGGGGCATTTTGCCGCGGATATGCAGGGAAATAACATTCAATTTTGTAAGGCATATTCAAAGTATTTCTGCCTTACAGAAGCACAGAGCAGCTGTGTTTGTCCCAGACCTGAGTTCTTTCAGTAAACATTCTCTCAAGATTTCTAAGACCAGGCTCCTGATATAGGTCTTCAAAGGGGAGATCAGTGCCAGGTTTGGGGCAATCTGAACTTTTGACAATAGACATGGGATATATGTATTCATATCTCAAGGGATATGCATATGAATATCAGCACCACAGGTGCCAGCAAAAACCAAACCTTTCCCCTCAGAACCAGCCAGTCCATTTACTTCACTCTGTGCAGTGCACGGGGCCGTCGTCAGTTGCATATCGCTAGTCACAGAAGTACCCCAGCTGGCACTTCCCCACCTCTCCACACAGCCAACCACTCCATCGAGGAGGCAGGATGATGAATCTCCCCAGTCAGCTGCTGAGTGGTTGGCTGTTTGGAGAGATGTGGAAGCGCTAGCTGGGCTACTTCTACAAGGGGTGATATGTGACTGAAGACAGTCGTGTGCACCACATGGAGAGCGGTGAGTGGAGTGGCAGGTTCTGGGGGGAGGGTTCAGTTTCTGCTGGCACCTTTGGTGCTGATATTTGTATTCATATCCCTCAGGATATGAATATGTATAAACCATGTCAATCTGACACTGCCAATGAGAAGCTGATTTATTTAAGCTGTGAAATTGCTGCTTTTTTCTCACCTTCCTTACAATAATGTTTTTTCCAGTAAGTTCAGCTCAGTCTTAGAAATTAACAGTTGTGGTTTTCTTTACTGAGGCAATCTGTCTCATGTTATGGCTTCCCCTCTTCCTACTGCCCCATCCTTTCCAAGCAACATTGTCTTTTATGGTCAATTCTGTATTCTCATGGTAGGATAATATCAGTTGACTCATTTTTGCTTGAGTGAGAGTTCAGACTTGACTTGATTGAGAAACTACTTTTCTGTTTTTTTGGTTGTCTTTAGTATTGGTATGGCTCTCCTTCAACACTACATTCCAAATGATTTGATTTTTCTCCTTTTCTTTCTTCACCATCTGTCTTTCTCATAGTATGGATGATTTAGACCTTGGTTTCCAGTAACAACCTTTGCTACCTCCCTGTCAAAGTAGGCAGCACTATTGATTGGTGTTGTTTGAGTTTAATAACTCTCAAACAGTGAGCAGTGTAGAGACAAAAATGAAAACACAAGACTCAGGTGTGTTCATTTCACCACCAGAACTGTATTTACAAAATATACATACATATATACACCTCTTCAGAATCGGCAGTGCAGAAATAACAGTCACAGTCCAGTACAGTCCAATACTCCAAGATACTGACTAACAAAGTGACACGCTGTTTCTCCATGGATATCTCTACCTAACTGGCTTACTTATATACCAGTGTATGATGCAGCACTTACTCAGCAAATTGAGCATTGCACATGTGCAGGTATGTCACCTGTTCGGGCTAGATGCCAACTAGAATGACTCTGTGTTTTCTTCCTTTGCTTAGTCATTTTCCCATAATTCAGACAGACAATTCCATATTTTTCTGTCATAACATCCCTCCTAATTGTCTCATCTGTTTTAATAACCTTTGTTTACACATTCATAGTAAACAATATATTTACAAACATTGTTACAAAGTTATACATTTTACATTTGCTTTAATCCAAGCTTTTCAAGCATTTGGTAATGTTTTATTGAACCGTCTTGTCGCTCTTCAACAGATACTCCTAAATATTTATGAACAAGACCAAATGTACTGTTCAGTTTTTCCAGTATTTTGTTCTGTGATTGGTGCATTGAGGTATGCTGTTTTTATGTCTGCTTGCCTGATATGCCATCCTTGCAATGTGGCAAGAGTTAATAGCACTCTAATAGACTTACTGACTACAGTTGGTGAAAATACTTGATCATAATCTGTGTATTTTACCAGAGAATACACTTTTGCCGCAAGACGTGCTTTGTAAATTATTTCTGAATTCTTAGTTTTTATTTTATAAACCCATCTGCAACCAATGGTCTTCTTTGTATCTTGCACTTCTGTTTCCTAAAAAACCTTCTTTTGACTTAATGCATCTGTGACGTTCCACCCAGTGTCCCCTGTTTTTTTCCCCCAAACACAGGTTCACTCTCTGGATAAGTTTACTCTCTCTTCCACTACCACCAGTGGATCTCTCATCCACACTGCACCATAAATGCATCAGGCACGTGCTGCCAATGTACAGTAACTTCTTTATTTATCTTTTGCTTTTTAAATCACAGAAGTTCTTTTATTGTTGTTAGGATCACTCATTAAACTTCTTATATTTGATTATACGTTTTCTTATTCAGGTGTTGTATTTACTTGTTCACATTAACCAACTCATTAATATTCTCTGACTATCTATTTAGCTTTACTATTCCTTTTATCTCCTTCACATTCCCTCTAACCCTCCAACTTTCCAATTCTCTCTCCTTAACACTTCAATTCTCATCTCTAACTGCCTCTCTCTCTCTCTCTCTCTCCTTGACTCCGCCCCTCCTGTCTTCCCATAGGTTCCTGCACTTGAGCTTCATCTATGATAGGCAGGAGTGACGTGGGCATTCTGCCACAGCATCTAATTCTGCTTGCATGGCTGCCTTCTACTTTATCTACTCTGTCTTTGGCGATTTCTCAATGTCTTCAAAATTTTCAGGAACCGTTACATTATAAATAGTTACTTATACCTCACTGGAGGTATACCTTTATTGCTATATTTAGACCTTCTAAGTGTCGTCTGTCTGGATAATCCTGGCAGTCCCTCTTCTTCACTATCTGAACATTCACCTAAATCTCTCTGTTTCTCCTCACTTTCTGCCATCAGAGTGGTATCATCTGCATATCTGAGCTGTTGATATTTCTTCCAGCAATCATCCAGTTCTGCCTTTCGCATGATGTATTCTGCATATAAGTTAAATAAGCAGGGAGACAATAAACTTGCATTTTGTTTCCCTTCTCTTCTCTGCTATTTGTAAGGCCTCATTGGATGGCCACTTTATTTTCTTGCATTTCCTTTTCTTTGGGATGGTTCTTATTGCTGCCGCTTGTACAATGTTATGAGCCTCCATTCATAGTTCTTCAGGCACTCTGTCCACCAAATCTAGTTCCTTAAATCTGTTCTTCACTTCCACTGTGTATTCATAAGGGATTTGGTTTAGATTATACCTGACAAGCCCAGTGGTTTTTCCTACTTTCTTCAGTTTAAGGTTGAGTTTTGCTATAAGAAGCTGATGATCAGATCAACAATCAGCTCCAGGTCTCATTTTTGCTGACTGTATAGAGCTTCTCCATCTTTGGCTGCAGAGAACATAATCAATCTGATTTCAGTATTGCCCATCTGGTGATGTCCATGTGTAGAGTCGCGTCTTGTGTTGTTGGAAAAGAGCCTTTGTCATGACCAGCTTGTTCTCTTGACAAAACTCTATTAGCCTCTGCCCTGCTTTGTTTTGAATTCCAAGGCCAAACCTACCTGTTGTACCTTTTATTTCTTGACTCCCTGCTTTAGCATTCCAATCTCCTATAATGACAAGAACATCTTTCTTTGGTGTCAATTCTAGAAGGTGTTGTAAGTCTTCATAGAACTGGTCAATTTCAGCCTCTTCAGCATGGCTGGTTGATGTATAAACTTGGATTACTGTGATGTTGAAAGGTCTGCCTTGGATTCATATTGAAATCATTCTATCATTTTTGAGACTGTATCCCAGTACAGCTTTTCCCTCTCTTTTGTTGACTATGAGAGCTACTCCATTTCTTTTATGGGATTCTTGCCCACAATAATAGATATGATAATTGCCTGAATTGAAATCACCCATTCCCATCCATTTTAGTTCACTGACGCTCAGGATGTCAATGTTTATTCTGCTGTTTGACCACAGCCATCTGCTGTTTGATCACATCCAGGTTATCAAGGTTCATAGATCTTACATTCCAGGTTCCTATGTGATATTTTTCTTTGCAGCATCGGACTTTCACTTCAAGGTACATCCTCAGCTGAGCGTCCTTTCAGCTTTGGCCCAACCACTTCATTAGCTCTGGAGCTACTTGTACTTGTCCTCTGCTCTTCCTCAGTAGCATGTTGGACGCCTTCCGACCTGAGGGGCTCATCTTCCAGCGTCATATCTTTTAGCCTTTTGTTTCTGTCCATGGGGTTTTCTTGGCAAAGATACTGGAGTGGCTTGCCAGTTCCTGCTCCAGGTGGATCGCATTTAGTCAGAACTCTCCACTATGACCTGTCTGTCTTGCGTGTCCCTACATGGCATAGCCCATAACTTTTCTGAATTACTCAAGCCCCTTTGCCACGACAAGGCAGCAATCCGTGAAGGGGATATCTTGTATAGTGATCTATAATTGTTAATGCAAATCAGGTTCCTTCCAAAGACTTTGGCAAAGGGCCAATTAGATCACATGCCACTAATTGAAAAGGGTGACTTGTCTGTCTGTCACTATGTTTTCAAACTGATGCCGCCTTGCTTTTTCACAATGCAAATAATTTGTATGTTCTTTTGCTTTTAGCCCCTTTTAATTGCATTTTGTGTATTTTAACTACATTATATGTTTTATGAACTGATTTCATATTTTTAAACTGCATTTTGTATATTTTAACCACATAATATGTTTTATGAATTGGTTGTACATTTTTAAACTGTATTTCATAATTATATTTTATGGGCTGGTCACCTGACCATAATAAATAAATTCATTCATGCTTTTAGCCCTATAGAATGCTCAATTGTTTTCTTAATCAAGTCATAGCTCATGTGTCCTAGTCTCCTATGTAGCATATGTAAACAGTCATCATGTACAGGTTTATTCAAACTTACACATGCTTCAGTTTGTTCATTTTCTGTGAATATTAATTTATACAAGCCATCTCTCAACTTAGCTTGCCCACAGATATTTCTATTTTTCTTTATAACGCATCCTGAATTTTTGAATACAATTTCAAAACCTTGTGAAACTAAACAAGCAACACTTAGCAAATTATGTTTTAATTGAGGTACTAAAGGAATTTCTTTTAATTCACCAATACCTGGTATTACCTGGTTGGATTCTTCACTGTGCCTTCTGGGAGAAGAGCCAGCCTATGTAGCCTTGGTCAAGCTGCACAGTCCCAGAAGTGCTCTCTCCAAAAGGAATGGTAAGCTACTTCTTGGTACTCTATACCTAGGAAATTCTGGAAAGATGTATCTGTAACTCAGGATAGACTTGATGACTCTCAGTTTTCTTCTTCTCCTCCTCCTCCATCATCATTCCTTTTAATGGTACCACTTGCAAGGTTCTGCAGGCAAGCAATTGGCAAAAAAGAGAGAGAGAGAGAGAGAGAGGCTTTCTCCTGTTTCCTGTGTGGTCACTTAAATCATGCAAATCAGAATCCCCTAGTACAAGTTCACAATCAGTCAATTTGCATTGTTCTCACCATGTAGTTGCACCCTTGATCTGGAAGCTTGAAAAAGAAAAATGTCTGAGAGTCAGTCAGAAGAATTAGTATGTGCTAAAATTTATTAAGAGAAGTCTGTCAGAAAAGGTTAGAGTGTGTATGTAAGAAGGAATGAGTGTCCCTAAGGAACTTACTTTTCCCTTTAAATTATCTGTGGTTCCTCAATTAAAAAAACCTGTTTAAATCAAACTCGCCTCCTCCTTTATTTAATGTGCCATTGAGAAGAAGTAAAGCAGACTAGAAGGAGACAATAATACATTTGTGTGATACAAATCTACTCGCTGCTGACCAAAATAATTAATTTAAATTAGAAAAACTATTTTACTAACCACTTGAATAACTGAAATTGAAAGTACCAGCTTGGAGCAAGGGGGTTCTGGCAGGGGCAGAATAGAAGGTGCAACACCAAATATTTAACAATGGCTTTCCCTAGTGACACTAAGAAATGGTAGCTAGGATTTTATGGGTTAACAGAAGGTGTGTGTGAGGAGTTTCATGGCATAGTTGATTAAACTGCAGTGCTGCAGCCAAAACTTTGCTCACAACCTGAGTTCAGACCCCAGGCTCAAGGTTCATTCAGCCTTCCATCTTTCTATGTTTGGTAAATTAAGTATCCAGATAAGGCCTTTGCTTCCTCACTGGTGTGAAAAAGTCATTACCATTGGTCAGTCTAGCCCAGTATGGTCTACTTTGAATGTTAGCAATGACTCTTCAGGATTTCGGGCAGAGTTCTTTCCCAGCCCTTATTGAAGATGCCCAGTGTTCCCTCAACCAAGTGATAACCAGGAGTGATCCTGCTGAGATTCTATCATCATTCAATGAGCAGTGTGTTCAGTTTGTCATGTCACTCAGAGTCAATGCAGAGTGCTGAAATCCTATCAGTGAAGACCCTTTGGTGTTAAAAGATCCATGTGTTCAGTCCAGGTTGTTCTGAGCCTTGTGGTGGAAGCCTTTGGTTTAAAACATCTCAGCTCTGATCCTACCTAACATGACATATGTAGATGTAATCTCCTCTGAAGTGAACAAGGTTTTACTTCCAAAGAGAGGTGTTTAGCAGCCGACTGTTTCTGTTTTAATTAAAGCAGGGGTGGAGGACCTTGGAGGATTGCCTCGGCATGCTCTATTGTAAATCTATAAGCGAAAGCAAGGAGTTACCTCCTATAGGAATGATAAGTATGCATGACAGGGAAATAGTATAGTTTAGAGCAGCAAAGAACATTTGTATCAGTAGAAACAAAGTGAAGCTTATAAAGTGGTTTTGGCCACCTGAGCAACTCTGGGCAACTCTGGACCCATGATAACTCATCATCCCATGTTACACACTTGATCTTTGAGTGAAAAGCCAGCTAGAACAAATGATGCAGTTGCTGTCTAGCAAGCAGAACAGCATAACCAATAAGCACACTTTTCTCCTACAGATTTTCACATTGCCTCTACCTGCCAAAACACACACACACCACCCTCCTGAACTGGCACCAAATATTAAGTCAGAATCGCTGCGCCCTCTCTGAGACCAGAGGATATAAAAATGGCCAATCAAAACAGAACTGTGTGGAGTTGTGTGTCATCAGCATAGTTCCAGATAATCAAGAATCTAAAAAGACCCAAACATTTTGATTTATTGTAACACACTGCAAACCCCAAGTAACTTGTGTGTGTGTGTGTGTGTGTGTGTGTGTGTGTGTACTCTGTTGAGCAACTTGTTGTATTAAATGTTGCATAGCTTTTTGCTCCCATATTCACTTTTAGATCCTCTTTTTTAAAAAAAAATATGTAAAAATGTAGGAAAATAGCCTCAAATTTAAAAATCCAAAAAAAAAAAAATCTCATCAAAATTACTTCTATTTGTTATATATCTTCAGGTTCCTTTTGATTTACAGTGGCCCTACAAGCTATAGATTTCAAAAGGGTTCAATGATTAACAACCCTGCTCAGGGCCATGGCTTCTTTTAAGGAGTCAATCCATCTCATGTCAGGTCTTCCTCTTTTCCTAGTATCTTCTATTTTCCCTGGCATTATTGCCTTTACTAGTAAGCTTTCCCCATCCCATGGCCAAAGTACAATTACGCTGGCATAATCATTTTAGATTCCAATGAGAGTTCAGGCTTGAGTTGATTAGAATTTATTTGCCCATGGCATCCGTAAAAAATCTCTCCTTCGATGCCATATTTTGAATAAATCAGTTTTTAGTTGCCATCTTTCTTCATTGTCCAGCCTTCACATCCATGAACAGTCATTCAGAATACCACAGGATGGATGATCTTGGCCTTGATCGCCAGAAAGACCTCCTGATTTTTCTAGTTCATTTCCTTGTACTGATGGAAGACATCTTTTACTTTTCCTGTTCTGTGGTTCTCTTCTGTTTCTTTGCATTGATAGTTGTTATAATTGTGAAAAATTGCATTTAGGAGTCTGATCACCTGTTTCTATCACCTGTTGCTTTTGCTTCTCATCTTTTGTTAACGGTTTTAAGGGCTTTTCTTTTGGCCGCAAGAATAGTTCTTCAAAATTCTTCTCAAATAATATCTCTGGTTTCAATTCACAGTTCTGGTTCATGGTCAACTGAGAGGGTGAGGACATGAACATTTATCAGCACGCACGCTCAAGAAATGATGCGAGCAAAGCCCAGTTAGCAAGATTTTTCTATTTCTTACTTTTTCTTTTCTAAACAAGTTAGGGCAAAGCTTCTTGCCTTTATAACAGTTTAACAAGATTAGGAGCCTTGATAAAGAAATTTCCTTTTAACAGCACCATTTGCTGGGCTATTGTAAACAAGGTGTTAACAAGGCTTTCCTCTGTCTCCATGTGAGTCAATGCCAAGAGACCTGAATTCCCCCTGTGTGACTTGATAGCAAATGAATGTGAATGAATTTGCATTTCCCTCACTGGGTAATGGCACTTTCAGTGCTTTCCAGTCCAGGATTCTTATCTTCCAACACTACCTTTTGTTTCTTTTGCATACTACTGACTGGAGTTAGTTTGAGTGTCACTGTCATTATCTATCCAAAATCCCTGGCCAATGTCATCTTCTACGACTGCTCTTCCCCAGTATCTGCCTTTCAGGAGCTTCTCCTCCCCATCACCATTGGAACTATGCATTGCTTTCTGGTTTATCCCGATGACTATGGTTGCCTCTTAGTCTGGTGCCTCAGCTTTGACCACTCCATCTTGAGTGCTCCTGTTAGGAGTCCAGATGCATAATAGAGTTCATAATGGTTCCTGACACCCTTGCCATTAGTTTACTTGAGACACTAAAGGTGTACATCCAAGAGTATGCATTACTTGCTACATGTAACATGGCAAAAACGTGATGGTCATTTCTAATTTGGGATGATGAATATTATTGGTAATAATATTCATGTGCCATTGTCAGCTCTGACTTATGGTGACTCCAGAATTTTCCAGGTAGAGAGTACTCGGAAGTGGTTTGCCAGTCCTTCTTCTGGAGGCACCCTGGGATGTTGTTATCTGTAACATGTTACGTCCACATTGTGGGCTGGCCATTTCACACAAATTTAAAACAGCAGGAGGGAAGCACTGACCTTGCCAGGAAAGATTGTGAAACACCTCCTTCCAGTCTCATCCTGGTAGACTTTCCTATTTAGCCCAGGCCAGCAGAGTTCAAATGTCAGCTGGTGGAAATGCTATCATTTTTTAAAATGAATCTTGCATGCTTTGTACAATTGACTTTACACTTAGCCAGACAGCAACAACATCAGGAAGAACAAGAATAATTTGGCACCGGATCAAGAAAAAAATATTTAAACCACTGTTTTGGCCAATTTGATTCCTGATGCAGATTTGATATTGCTCATACCACACTAAGGCACAGCATGCAATCCCACACTTCAATTTCCCAGAAGCAGATACAGAGATAAAAACAATTATTTATAGGTAAATTGGGAACAAGTGTATCTAGGCAACTTACATTGTCTCAAATACTCATATCTATAGTTAGATCTCCTAAGTGGAGAAAAGAACCTTTTATATTTGAAATTCAAAACTCACTCGTTTCACTGTTAGATATACCGAAAGTCAAATAATTTGCCCATAGAATGGTTATTTTAAAGTTCTGTTAACTAAATACTGAAACATCTCTGTGGGCCTAAAGCAACATTAACCTCACTAACTCATTGCTTTTGTTTGAAATTTCACTGTATTTCTTTGCTATGGGTTTCATTCCAAACAAAGTACACAACATAACCAAACCTTTCATTGCTGGGAGGCACAGCTGCTGTTTCCGCCATCTTGTTTCCCAAACCCAATTCAATGTTGGCCATAGCCTAGATCTCTCCTACTGGCTGTCACCAATATGTTTTGTACTGCAAATCCCTTTGGCCTGAGCTATGGAAGAACATATAAATGGAGTTAAAGTCCAAACCATCTGAGATGCCTCAGTTTAGGAATGCCTGCCATAACCACAAGTCTTTTCACATAGCAGCGTTGTCAATGGGAGATAGGGAGCAGTTGTTCTCTTTAGAGAACAGATTTGAAGATGGGAAATGTTGTGTGTGTTGTTGTTTTTTTATCCACAGTTCATAGAATTTTCCTAGACAGAATTTTCTATGTCAATAGCCATGCTTGCTGAGAGTTTCTGTGAGAATCTTTTGGGATCCATAACCCAGATTTTCCATCTCTGGTCAGATTTGGTCTCCTGTTGCACATCTGTGCCAGTTCAGCCGGAAGTATGGAGAAACACACATAATGAGGGGGGGAAATGAGGGTTCTAGTTTAGATGGAGAGCTTAGATAGACAATCCATCTGCTTTCTTTCAGACTGTCACTTTCACATGATTATGACTGAGTAGGACATGACTAGCATACTCCCCTCACTGCAGGTGGTCTCTGCATGCTTGTAGTGATAATGAATAGATTACAGTGGTTCCTCAATTTACAACCATAATCCGTTCCAGAAGATGGATGTAACTTGAAATGGTCATAAGTTGAAGCACCATTTCCCATAGGAATGCATTGAAATGCATTTAATCCGTTCCAGCTGAAGAAAAAATCATACACACACACACCCAAAAATCACTGCAGGACTCATTGGAAACACAATTAATCTCTTCTGGCTGAGGGGGGAGGGAAGAAAAGCAATCAAGCATGCAAGGCCCATTGGAAATGCACAAAAAACCAAATGGAGCAGATTGGAAATGCACAGAGAACAAAGGAGGCAGGTTGGAAATGCAAAGAAAACAAATGAAAAAGCAAGGGAAGCATGCAGTACCCATCAGAAATGGGGAACCCCCCCCCAAAGCAACCAACCCCTCCAAGACCCATTGGAAATGGGGGGAAAGCCAAAAAACAAACAAACCCCCAACCCATCAGAAATGGGGAACCCTTGCAAAAAGCAACCAAATCCCCTAATACCCATCAGAAATGGGGAAAAACACTCCAAAAAAGCAACAAAGCCCCCAAGATCTATCAGAAATGGGGAAAAAAAGAACAACCAACGAACAAACCCCCAAGACCCATCACAGCACAGAAACATAACCCTCCCAGCTCAAAACCACACTGCAAAAACATCCGGAACAGTTTTTAAAAAGCAGAAAACAGCATCTTACCTTACCAGGCAGCCCAAAGCTCCCTGCAAACCCACACACACATGCTCACTCAGAAGCAGAAGGAGGCAGTCCCAAGCTTCCTGCAACACACACTTTCTAACTGCTGGGGTGAAAGAGCTACAAAGAACCAGCCTTGTCTCCACCTACAGTTAGAAATTTGAATTTCCCACCTTTTTCCCCTGACTTTTTCTGTTCGTAAGTGGAAGCTCCGGTCACAAGTAGAAGCAAAATTTTGCAGTCGGAGCTGGTCGTTGTGATGAGATGGGTTTTTGAGTTAAAATCTTTTAAGGCATATGGGTTTTGTAATTAAGAAATAAGCCAGAGAGGTTCCATTTTGTTTCTTTGTATATAGTATCTGTGCTATGCTGACAAGTTGTTTTCTAGGTGAGCAGAGAGAATGTTATTCTGAAGGCCTGAGAAAGGACTGTGTGATTAGATAGATGGGAATTGTTGTGACTCTTTGAGAAACCACCGTAAACCCAAATAACATCTGCTGTGTATGAGAAAGAATTCATGTGATGTAACAGGACTGTTTGCCTAGTAACGAACTCTGATTGGATGACATCGTGGGAAGGTGCATTAAGCCCTTGCCAGTTACTCTTGAAAAAGGAACTTTTTACCTATGGACATTGTCTTTCCAAGACCGACCTTTCAGTGATTCGTGACCTACACTTCAGCCATTTGGGACTTACCCTGATGTCTTTAGAGAGAGTTTAGTGGCCTACCTACATGGACTGGTTTCTATGATTTGCTGGATTACTTTTGGACTTATGGGATTTTACCTAAGGACTGTGCATGGACTATTTTCTATGGACTGTTCTATGGAATATTCTTTATGGACTTCTTTTCTTGGAATACTCCATATGGACTATGCTCTTGTAATTTTGTAAGGACTATGATATATTTACTGGATTTTTCTTTTCTAAGGACTATGGGACATATAATGGATTTTTACTTTTGTTTAGGAGTTTTTATTCTATAGGATCACTGAGGACTATAGCCTTTTTATAACCAACTTGGATTATTTTGTTTACTAATGATTTCCTGGACTGGAACTGTTTTTATTCTTTTTAATGGCTTTTTGGGTTTTTGAATACTTTTATATTTTTCATGTTTTCTTTGCCTCACTACATCTTTGTAACTAAACAGCACAATGCTAGTTTATTTGTTTTGGTTTAATTTGGCTCTGATACTTAGTAACATGCTTTTTCTTTAATAAAATAAAGATTATAAAACTCATTTGGTTTCCTGAACAGTACACTTGTCATAGGGTCATCTGAGAGTGCTGCCTCGGCCTAGCTTACTTAGAGTCCTGTCAGTGGTGCAAGTTAAGTCTAAGGACTACAAAGCCCACTTGACCTTTTCATAATAATATCTGAGAGTAACAGGGTGTTCTTATGTGGGCAGACCTGTGAGAAGGAGTGTTGTAGCATGGCTGGCTGAATTGGACTGTTTCAGCCCATTTTAGCATGTGCAAACTCCTGATTGCTCTCTGTCCAAGCTTACACGTGTGTTTTCGGACCCGTGTTCGTCACAGTCGTAACTCAAAATGGTCATAAATAGGGATGTTCGTAAGTTGAGGCATGACTGTATATCTCATTCTTTACTTCCACCATACTTTGGGGGATATAGTTAGTGCCCAGCTTATAGTACTCCTGTGAAGGCCCTCACAAATTAAAACTCTCCATCCTGTTAAATTCTTGGATGCTATCCTCACATAAATTTCTCATATCAGAGAAGATATGGAGTTCCTCTACCAAGATGTGCCATATGCGAATGCTACAAGATAATAGTTTTGTTGTGGTTCCTTTCCTGGAAGCCAGATGATGTGGCTAAGGCTGCTGAATGATAATTGAGATGCTATTCCTGCCCCTACCGTATCTCCAACTTTCCACCCTATTACCTTAAGCCAGAATTTTTGTAAGAATCCCCTGAAACTGAAACAAAGAGAGCAACAGAAAGTGTTTTTTTAATCATCTGAAGTCTGCCCATGATTCTTCAGAGAAAAGCTATGTGGGACTTAGAACTACAGGTTTTATTTATTCAGTTAATTAATTTAAAATATCTTTATCCCACCTTTCTCCTTAAGAAGGACCCAAGGTGGCTTACATAATTAAAAGGCAACATTTAAAGTTAAAATCAGTAAGTATACAAATACTAAAAAGGATCAAATAAATACCACACTAAAAGAAGGTAAACAAAAGCAATAGTAAAAAACAAACAAACTCCAAGCAGTAAGGCACAACAATCCATTTAAGAACCCCACTCAGGCAGCCAGTCATTAAGGAAAAGCTTGCTTGAAGAGAAAGGTCTTTGCCTGCCTGTGGAATGACAGTAAAGATGGGGCCAGCCTGGCCTTCTGTGGTGCAAAGTCTCAGGGCAGCATCAGAGAAGGCCTTCCCCCATGTCCCCACCAAACATACCTGTGAAGCCCTTTCTAGCCACCTCTGTCCTCCAATCAATCCACTGTTACGGGCATAGGGGGAGACAGCAAAATGAATATGCGTCTAGGCCTTGGAGGGTGGCTGGGAGGTAATACCCCATTTGTCTAATGTACCATGTCACTGATAGCACGTGGTGCTCATTGAACAGGGGAGAAGCAAGGGAAGAAGACAGTGGAAGACATCTCACCAAGCTGGTCCACATGTCACATGTAGAGGAATCTGCACCTGTTCATCCCCGCTTTGACAATGGGTTTGGTTGAAACCCAAAGTGTAAGTTTCTGCCTATTTTTCCTTGGTAAATGGAGTGCCGTACCAGGATTCTTGGGGCAGTGAGTGCACATGCACCAAGCCAGGGGCACTTTGCTTTCCAGGGAGGAATGACTGGAAAGATATACTTTGTCTTATGCTATAAACAGAATTTCAGCTGTTGTTTAATTTTCTGTATCAGTCCAGTGGGAAGCCTATGGTGATTTTCAATCAATAAGAAATCAAATATTAATTTGAGCACCAGTGTGCTGTAGTGGATAGAAGGCTGGACTCAGGCTCAGGATAACTGGTTCAAATCTCTGTTCAGTCATGGAATCCCGCTGGGAATGGCAATATTAAACCACTGCTTGAACATCTTGCATACCATGAAGTGCCTCTTAGATATTGTTGTTGTGTGCCTCCCGCAGTGACTGTACGGCATGAAATTAAAAGCTGTCCAATACAATCTGATTTTTATTTACCATCCAGGTTTCTTCTTTTTTTGGACAGCCTGGGCTTTAATGTTTATCGGTTCTCTTTATTTATGTCCTTGCAGGTGGGAACTGGGTAATTGTGTTTTAACTGTTATTAGCTGCCCAGTGCCTTGACACTAGGTGGGATATAAATGTAACAAGCAAGCAAGCAAACAAACAAAATAAATCTATGAAACAAAGTCTTGCAAAGCAGACCATAAAATCAAAAAGGACAGAAAGAGACGGCTACATCTACTTTGATGTCAGTGGCTAAATCCAATTTTGCCCCAGTTAGTAAAGAAGCATTGAACGAATGGGACAGTTAAGTCAACAGTAATGAAAGATTTATATGTAAAAATCACATGTAGCCAGAATAAATTTGTTTCTAATCACATGTAGCCAGAATAAATTTGTTTCTACATGGCACTGCTTTAGTAATGGGTCCAGTTTAAATAGCTGTACATACCTTCTGCTTGGCTTCCAAGCCTTCCCAAGGGTACTAGAAAGAGCGGATAAATGAAGCACTTCCCGTTTCCTTTGTGTCTATGCATGGTTGAAAGAGGGAGCCCTGGCACAGTTTTTTCAAAGATTTTGGTTTCCTGCCCTTCTGTTTGCAAAGAAGGTTTTCCTGAAACCAGCAATTGCCGCCTCCCTCCTGCCCCTCCCCCTGCAAATGTGACTTCTCCATTTCCCTGGAATCTGCTTCCCTAGTCCATAAGTGTATTTGCATTAAGCCACCTGTATATAGCATAGTTTCTGGTGTCATCTAGTGGCCAGTCCTGAAAATGCACATTGGAAAGATAAATCTTTGGGGGTTTTTTTATGTTTTTTTTTTTTTCAGACAGTGGATAAGGGAAACAATGGGTACTGACCCCATGGATATGGCAGTCCTGCTGTTATTATTAGCTATTGTCTCACTTAATTGTCAACACTGAAACACATGGGAATTAAAAACCTAATGTAAATTTTGGTGGCTCAGTGGCCTACTCTAGTTGGTCTGACAACTAGATTTAGTTCTGTAGCTTTATCTGCATCTCATTTATTTATTTGTTGAAAGCAGTTACACTTATCTACATGTTATAGCTATGAGGTGCTTCAAACAACAACAACAACAACAACAGATTATCAGAGTAGTTTACAGCAGAAAAGCTATTCTCAACCTTTATTTGGCCATGACCATAAACACAACATGAAAGAAATATAGGCTGAATCAGGATTGTCTATGTCACATAACGAACCTTACAAAGTGGTGTGTGAAGAATTGTTTTCAGTCTGCAGCTCCCTTCAAAGAAGCCGGAGCCCCCCAAGTGGCCATATGGCTCCCTCTGAAATTGGCAGGTTTAGAAAGATGAGTGTCTGGACGGTCCAATCTTTCCCCCCCAGACATAACACACAAGGAATAAGGAATGGAAAAATAAAGAATGGAAAAAGAATGTTCATTTCACAGTTCCTATAATAACCAGCTGGCTGGAAAAGTTTGTGCTCTTTAATATCGATATGGAGCAGCTAGGAGAAGTCATATGGTTTGTTGTTGTGAATACTCAGATGACATACAGCTCTCTCTCTTCTTTTCTTCATCTGCAGGTGATGCTCTACAGGTCCTTGAGCACCGCCTAGTCTTGATTGTGGACTGGATGAGGGCCAGTAAACGGAAAGTGAATAAGTTTAAGACAGATATTGTATTGCCTGGACGATCATTGGACTGCTTAAAGGGGATATTTACCCAACTCCAACGGGGTTGCACTCCCCCAGAAGGACTGGGTTTGCAGTCTGAGGGGTACTTTTGGATCCAGTTCTCTCTATGGAGGTGCAGATATCTGCTGTGACCAAGAGTGCCTTTCATCAGCTTTGGCTGATTGCCCTGCTGCACCCCCTGCCTGTAAGAAATGTCTAACAACAGTGGTCTATGCTTTGGTAATCTCTAAAATAGACTATTGTAATGCTCTTTACATAGCATTGTCGTTGAAGTCAGTATGGAAACTGCAGCAGGTCCAAAATGTGGCTGCCAGACTGATTATGGGTACCAGCAGATATAAACATATATATCCAGTCTTGGTACACCTTCATTGGCCCCCTTAGTTTCCATGCCCAATTCAGTATCAAGCCATGATATATAAAGCCCTTAATTAATAGTTTAGAACCTTGATAGATGTTGGAATGTTTCCCTCACAGAACAGCTAATCATCCCACCCACTCCTTGCACTCCTTCATGTTAAAAACTAAAACACCTAACGAGGCCAAAGCACCAGGAAGAGAGCTTTCTTGCTCATGGCCACTTCTCTCTGGAACAAGCTTCTTACAGAGGTTCACCAGGCACCATCCCTCTCAATTTTTAGGAAGCTAGTCAAGATGGAATTATATAAAGCTGCCTTCTACAAAAATTGATCTATTGACCTGAGATGGTTAAATTAGTATGTGTAATTCTATTCAAACAGAATTTAAATAGTATATTGATTTAGCTAGCAACATGGTTTTTATTGTATTTATTGTACACTGCAGTTTTTATTGTACCGTTTTACTGTATGTTGTGAACTGCCCAGAGAGTGCTTGCACTTATGGGACGGTATACAAATGGAACAAATAAACAAACTTACTTGCTGGAATCTGCTACTAGGTGAGAGTTGGTGTGTGTGTGTGGGGGAAAAGCAATAGCTGTTTCGGTATAGCTATATTGCCATAATACTATTTTCACTTATATTTATTTGATAGGAATAGTAACAGAACAGTGAATTTCATTATAGGTAGGTAGCATTAAAAATGTAAACCCTCAAGTTGTTAAACCTTGGGCTTTTACATTTTTATTTTATGTTTTACATCCCCAAACCATTTAGTCTGTATTCCTTCTTATGATTTGGTATCACTTCAATTTATCCTCTTCAGCTGCCCGTGCTGAATATGCTCCATCGTTCTGATTCCAAGTATCCACTCTGATTAATTTGTGTCTCACTTCCACTGCTGTTGCCTCTTTCTCAATTGCCAGCAGCCAGAAGGAAGAGCACAGCAAACCTATTAACTGCCTCATAGATCTTACTTTTCATTCTGCTGGGCACTCTTATCAAAGATCACATTGCTCAAATTGAATTTCCTAATCTGCTTGTAAATGCATCACTACTGACCCAATCCATAAATTAGTTATGGCAGACTTTTAGATTTCAGATCCAATGCCTCTGACTTCAGTGAGACAAAGCCAGCTTAAATTCAATTGTTCCAGTTTAACTGATTTTGAAATCAGACATTCGGCTTCTGATTTCCTGATATGACCACATCAGAGATTACATTCTGTGTCCTTTTAGCAACAGTTGCCCTTCCCTCTGTAACAGCTCTTCAGGATGCAGCAGTTGTTCTGTCTTGTGTTTGTTGTTGCTTAGTGTCTCTCACTGACGAGAGATCGTAAGTAACACTGGAATGAATGTCTTAATGGTTAATTGTATAGAGCTGAAGTACTTCACTACTTCAGTCCTGTACTTGTACTTCGTACTGTCCTGCAAATTTCTTCCTGGTACCTGATAATTGATTAGTATACAGAGCAGTCCAGCTTATAGTGAGAGATACACCGACAGCAAGTTTACCGAGTCATCACATTCACCGAGGGTTCTCCCCCCTCTTCGTTTCTGAATTGGGCAAGCAGAGGCAACTGGGAGATAGGTGGTGGTATTCTTTGCAAACTCTTCTTGCCATTATTAGTGCTAAATTACTTGGGAAGTGCTATAGTGTTAAACTCTGCCCTCAATTATGAAATGGTAGAAATATATTCTAAGGAGCTTGGGAAGGACAAAAAAGTGCAGGAAGTATTTTTTTTTAAACTTGCTATGATAAGATCAATGCACAACTCAGTGTCTAAAACAGAAGAAATTCATCATGCGGAAGATCCCTAAATCAGTGTCAGTCTGATCTTTCCTTCCTGGCAAAGTATTGCACAATGATTCTACCTTTTCTTAAGATCCCAGACACCCTATGTCTGTATGCAGGGCAGAAATGAGAAAATCACTTTCTTGAATTCTTACCCAGCCAGTGTGTCCAAACGGAAATGAATCTAGGCTTGTCCATGCTGAAGTCCTGCAATTTCCCCCCGCAACTCTGATTTAAAATGAACTGATGCCAAATTCCTGATAGTCAGAGCACCGCAGCATTTAGCCAGTGAGTTGATCCAATGGGCAGGTAGATAGCATGAGCATTTTCCCCTCCTTGCTTTTCCTCAATCAACCCCAGTGAATTTCATGCCTCAGCAGGGAACAGAAAGTGAATCTTGCAAGTCCTAGGCCAATATTTCTAACTGCTATATCACACTGTTTTCATTACCAAACTTGTTACATTAATTTTAAGTTTCAGACTTATCATGCAAGTAATCTTAGAATTCTGTTTTTCACAGAGCTAGAAGATTTGAGTCTTGAAATGGAGGGGAGAAATACACTAAGTGAGATGGATCAAGTTTTCATCTCCCAGGTTTTGTTTCTGAACTGTTTTGAAATTTACAAAAGTTTGCAAAAGAAGGAAGGCTGTTGGCATTATCATGAGAAGAAAAAGTACAATTGTCTTTAATTATCCACACATTGTGATCATCAGGGGAAGCTGGGAAGAAAATGGAGTGTGTTATGCCTGGAGCAGCTGCAATTCAAACTCTCTAGAATGAGTAATTTTCATAAATATCTGAGTTTGCTATTTCTTATAGCTGTAGACATAGCAGACATTAAAACCAGACACTCATCATTAAGAATACATAAACCTTACTCCGTATAAATTTTATGCCAAGTTATCCATAGATGCATGTATAAAACTGCAAAATGTTATTATGAAGCTGAAACTATGGTTACAAATGCAAGGTTGTCTGGATAGCAAGGATTAAACAATTTAAAAAAGGAAAATCTGTGCTGCATCTTTTTATCAGCAGCCTACATTTCTTGATCAGGTGGCCTACGTTATGTAGAACATAATGATGACTAAAAAGTGGCATGTGCTTACTACTTTAATGTGCAATGATATACAATTCAGGCAGGGGTGAGGAACTTTCATGATATCAAAGACAACTTTTCTGGTTGATTCACTGGTTGAGGGCTGTGGGTCCAAACAAACATGGCCTAAAGAAAAGGCTAGGATTTTAACAGACTATTAAAAGGAAAAATAAGCAGATTATAAATAGATATCAATCACTTAATATATGTAAAATAGATACAAACAGATGAAAATGTGTTATCTCACATCAACCCACTCAGATTTAGTATAATGTGATTTCTTAATATTAAATAATAAAATCACTCTGAAACTCACTGAGGTTTAATTATTTTATTTTAAAATACCACTTCTAATGCATTTCTTTTGAACATTTAACACCCTCCAGCTACAGAGACGTAGAGATTAATTAAAATCCATTTAAAATTAATTCATTATTATGCATTAATAAAAGAGAAAGTACTTGAACCAGCCACTTTAAATTTCTTTGCTGTGATGTCAGCACACACTGCCTCCGGTTAAGTAAGAGCAGGAGCAACTATGGAAGTCTCTCGTCCCTGGAAGGATGAGAGACCCTCACACAGAAATGAGGTGCTTCATTTGGGAAGGGAAACACTTTGTAAACACAGGGAAGCACTGAAATGAAAGCTCTTCTAATCTCATAAACTAGGGATGTACTCAAAACAATTCTCATGTATGGATGATTTTCTTAGTTCTGCCATACCAAGACTTCACATGAGACCGGTGGGATTTCCTAGTTTCCTACAAAAGTAGGATCCCCAGAAAGATGCCATTCTGCACAGGAAGTGTAGTAATCTTGTGCTGTGAAACATCTGAGGTTACTTGTAGCATTTATCAGGAAAGAACACCTCTCATACAAAGAAATCTCACCACCAATATGAACAAGTTTTTTTTTTCTTGGTCTCTTACCAACAGCAAGAGGCTGTGAGAGTCACAATCCTGCCATGAACACATGCTAATACAACATTTGAAAAAAATGAAGGAAGTAAAGGTTTCATAGCCTTACAAAGAGACATGAATTTCTCACCTTTGCGTTACAATCTTGGTAGACCGAAAAGCTATGGCTACATAGAACCTGAAAGACACAGCATTTATTCAATTATTTTTTTTAAAAAAAAAATCTGTGAGCTTTTAGAGGATAGTTGAGGTTATCTCACGTCAGCTCAGACACAACGAAGACAGGAAACAGGAAGTCAAGACTGATGTCTCAACAGAGGTGCCCAATGATAAGGAATAATGTTTTGTGATATCACAAATTAGCCAGAATCTCTTGGTTAGTTATATTGGTGTAACTGCAACAGCATATATCAGAAAAGTGAATTGGCTAATGATTCTCCAGTTGTATCCCAGGTTGCACACCAACTCACAAACTGGCTGCATGACAAGGGATACAAGCATTGACTTTGTAATTAAGGGCCATTTGCCTCTGCAATTTACACCATTGTATTTATGTTGCAGTAACTAACCAACAGGATTCTAGCCATTGTGTTGGCTTACAACTTTCCCTCTGTGCACCCACATTTTGCCTTCCTGGGGAAAATGGAATACTTTATAGTAGCAAAGATTCCACACTTTGTCCTAGTCCCTACATGAAGCTACTTTTCCTGATCATATTGCTACAGGAATCCAACTGTGAAAAGATGCCTGTGTTTCTTACTTACATCAATACCTGTCTAGATGGTTATAGTGCTGCACCCCAAGAGCAAAGGCTTATATGGGAAGGGGGAAATCCATTATTAAGTGATACTTAAGTAAAAAAGATATGCCTATGGAAAAAGTGGGAGAAAGAAACGGCAAATGAAGGAACATAACAAAATGTATATTTTTTTAGAAGAACTGATGGCGGTCCTATTATCTCAATGCATTTCTTCCTGAAAACAATGGGCCCCAATCTTTTTGCTTGTTGGATTTATATTCAGCTCATAGCAGGACAATTAAAAATAAAATAAAACACAAAGCAAGTTTAAATATCAAATGTTGCAACCTCAATTGCCAAAGGCCTCCAGGTTGTTGCTGGTGGTGGAAAGGCACCAGGGATGGGACCAGCATAGTTCCCAAGGCAGAGACTTTGGGAATGTTTCAGAACTGGGTGTGAAATAATTAGATACACAAAGTTAGACAAAAGCTACAGTTCTTAGTCCATTTCACCTATGAACCAATACATTTTCAAAGGACAAAGTGTGGAATCTTTGCTACTACACTTTTAAAATAAAGATTTAATTGGGGGAGTCTATATTATATTGAGGCATTGACTTTCCTCAGATTTTCCCCGTAAGTTTAGCAAGAATTTTAATGCACACCTTATTTTCTTGCCTATCATCATCTGTTCTACATAAGATTAATGGGAAGTGATTCATCAGCTGTGCACAGCTCTGAGCTTTAATATTTCAGGCCTTCAGTGCATTATTACGTGATAATTAGCTCACTAGGCAAAGGGGGTATAATTCAAATGCAAGGTAGTGCTGAAGCATCATGTCCAAATGATTATGTATATGCTTGACAAACACATTTTTCAAATAATTAAATAATACAAAACAGATCTTTGGAAAGGAAGGGGACCTGGCATATAAATTGATAGGGTTGTGAATTGGCTTCAGAAAAAGTCTCAAAATGAGGAAAAACATAGATATTTGTAAATTTCTGAGGCATATATAGGGGGGTTCAACAAGGTCTTAGTCATGCTCAGATCAGTTAGTACAAATCACTGAAGTTTGTTTTGGGGTTAAACATGTTGAAATGTGAACATAGTTTTTTTTTCATGAGCTGTTAAGTCAGTTCTAATTTATGGTAATCCTTTTCAGGGTTTTCCAGGTAGAGAATATGCAGTAGTTTATCCCTTCCCTTCTTCTGGGGCCACCCTGGGATATGCAGCTTGCCTAAGGCAACAACAGCCCAGAAAACCCACAACAACCAACAGACTGGCTTCACTTGCAGGAAACAGAGTGGGGAATCAAACTCCCAACCTCTGGTTCCCACAGCCAGATACCTAAACCAATAATTGGTCTCAATTGCACCAAAGCAGGAGATTGAATGAAAGGCCAAATCTCTCCTGAAACTCTGATCACAGGGCTCTAGGGAGGGCTGAGACTGACTTCACCAGACTCTAATGCCATCATTTACTCAGCAGAGTCCCCCCTTCATTGTGAATGAGCAGGATGTGAGACAGACTATGAAAGTGGTTAACTCCAGAAAAGCAGCTGGACCCGACTTAATTCCTGGTCAGGTGGTAAAAGACTGTGCTGATCAGCTAGCTGGGATATGGACTGTAATTTTTAATCAATCCCTGACACTATGCGCAGTTCCCATCTGTCTCAAGGCTTCCGTCATCGTTCCACTGCCTAAAAAGTTGCCTACAAACAGTCCGAATGACTACAGGCCGGTGGCACTAATTTCAATCTTAATGAAGTGCTTTGAGCAGTTAGTTCAGAAATATATTATCTCCTGCCTTCCTGATCCCTTTGATGGGCTTCAGTTTGCTTATAAAGAAAACAGATCAACCGAGGATGCAATCAATACTGTGCTTTATATGGCTTTATCCCACTTGGAAACACAAGGGAATTATGTAAGAATGCTGTTCGCGGACTTTAGCTCTGCTTTTAACACCATTATACCCCACAGATTAATAGACAAACTTAAAGATCTTGATTTTCCAGATTCTATCTGTCTGTGGATTTTGGATTTTTTAACAAATCGTCTACAAAGGGTTAAACTGAATGACTACATCTCTACTGACAAGATACTCAGCACTGGCACTCCACAAGGCTGTGTCCTTAGTCCACTACTGTTCTCCATTTATTCATCGGATTGCACCAATAACCATCCCGGTAATAGGATTATCAAATTTGCAGACGATACTACACTAGTAGGACTTATCTCTGGGGATGATGAGTCTGCGTATCGGGACGAGGTATTACAGCTATCCCGCTGGTGCAAAAAAACCCAATCTTTTATTTAACATCCAAAAAACCAAGGAATTCATAGTGGACTATAGGAAAAAAAGAGCAGACATTCAGCCACTGTATATAGATGGAGTTCGTGTGGAACAGGTGGTTGAATGTAAGTTTCTTGGGACTATCATAACAAATGACCTGACTTGGAGTGCAAACACCGCTGCGTTAATCAGGAAGGCACAACAACGGTTGTATTTTCTAAGGATTCTTAGAAAGCAACAATTGACTGAGAGTTTGTTAATCACCTTCTATCGGAGTTCGATTGAGAGCATATTATCCTATTGTCTCTGTGTATGGTTCACGAGCTGCACAGTGGCAGAGAAAAAGGCAATTCAAAGGGTGATTAAGACGGCCCGAAACATCATTGGCTGTTCACTCCTCTCTTTGGAAGAATTGTATAAGAACAGATGTAAGAGGAAGATATCTAACATACTGAAAGACTCCTCTCATCCGGGATATCAGCTCTTTAAACTATTACCATCAGGAAGGAGATTCAGGGTATTGAAAGCAAGGACAAGCAGATTCAAGAACAGTTTTTACCCAAGTGCAGTATTGAGTTTAAATGCGGGGTCCTAAATTTTTGGTGGAATTTTAATTGCTGGGAGCAACGGGGTATCTATATTTGTATGGTGAGTGTTGTGTATATTTTTAACTTTTTTTTGTAGTGGTGTTGTCCAGTTTTACCTTGGGGAAGAGCACCTCATTTCGTTGCACCCACTTGTGAGCGCAATGACAAATAAATTTCTTGTCTTATGTCTTAATCCCCATGCAACCCATCCACAGTCATTTTGCATCCAGGCATGACAACAGGGGAGTAGTAATCACAATTATCGGAATGGATGTGTTCTAGACATTTCTTGCTTTTTTCTTTAGGTATTACACTTCAGTCTTCGTTAGACTTATGATGGTCTCTGTGAATGTGGGATAGAAAACTGACTCTCTTGTGTGGGCTTTGGTTGGGTAGTGCCAAGAACTATCTCCCTCCAACAACTGCTGTTTCCTACTTTCGTTTTCTTCCATTCGATTTTTATATGCTTGCTGCTAGCCTTTGCAGAATTATCTTTTTTTTCTTAATGTGGATGCCTGTGTATATTCCAGAATGGGTGACAGTCAAATACAAATAATCCTAGGTCATAGCCCTTTCTACCCACCTTTTCTGTCCTGATCTGGAAGCATATAAACATACAGTGGTGCCTCGCAAGACAATTATCTCGCAGGACAAAAAACCCGCAAGACGATTGGTTTTTGCGATCGCTATGGTGCCTCACAAGACAGTTTCTTCTATGGCCATGCTTCACAAGCCGGGTTTGTTTTTTGTTTTTTGAGACCGAGGCCTCACAAGATGAATACATTTCATTTATACTGCAAGGTTCCCATATGGAACCTCAAGACGATTTTTTTCGCAAGACAGCGATTCTCACGGAACAAATTACATTCGCCTTGCAGGGCACCACTGTATACAAATAGATGCAGACACATGAGAGTAAATTGGTCCAGGCCATCTCCAAATCAGTTCCAGGCAGGTTGGTCCTGATTTGCCTGTATGGCAAATATTTGAATACAAATTGGATAGGATGGTGTTCACATATCAAATGATCATATTGATTAGTGTGTACACCAGGAGGAGGAAGAGGAGACAGAAAGGCAGGCAGAAGAAAAAGAAAAGGTAAGGAAAAAAAGCAACAGATCAACACATCAGTACCTGCTTTGGAAAGTGGGTTGCCATTTGACACTTTGTACTGATGTTCACCCTAGTTTGTTTTCTGAACGTCTGAAGATCTTTCCCATAGAAGGGAAATTAAGGCCTAGTGCTTTGAGTTCTTCACTCTTCAAAGTCTGGGTTTGAAAAAACCTGCATATTTAGATATCTCAAAGCTGAATCAGGGTTGGCATGTCTCTGTGCTGGGAACTGATGCACTTTTTGAAAGGGAAAATTTTTGTCTTGTCTTCTCTTGTCTTAAAAAAATCCACAAACTTTATACTCAAGAAAGAGGGAATTACAGTTTAAATATAAGTTGGGGGGGGGGAATGAAACTGATTTTCTCATACATACTTGATAGCATTTCTTTATGTACTAATGGCAGTGGGACTCTGAACATCCATCACTCAAGAATGAAATAGCAACTCTAGCTACCAGTTTATTTTGAAAGAGCCTGTAAGCTTCCTGCAGGAACAGAAGATAGGAGCTCAAAGCTGAAGGCCATAGCACCAAGAGGAATATTGGCTTGATTACAAATATCCATAACTTCACACTTGATTTCAAGCTCGCACATAATGAAATATTCTACCTTCTTGCTGTTGGTGCTGACTGTAGTAATAAAACCACAGGTCTAAGTGTATTAATTGCTTCCTTAGCTTTAGATCCTGCCTCACTGTTTTTGACACTAAAAATAGGAGTTTGTAGAACTGATTGACTTGCAAATTTTTGGTCATAGTCTCTCTCTCTCTCTCTCTCTCTCTCTCTCTCTCTCTCTCTCTCTCTCTCTCTCTCTCTCTCTCTCTGTGTGTGTGTGTGTGTGTGTGTGTTTCACTCATTTTGTGGGTTCAGCAGGATGTCTGTAAACTGCTCCATACTAAAAAGAGTGGGCAAGATTATATGCGTATGATCAGATCAAGATACTGGTTTTGATCTTAAAATCCCTAAATTAGTTGAGTCCTGTGCACTTGAAAAATGTCTTCTTCCATATGTTCTTCCCCACATAGTCTTTTCATCACTGGGGGCATTAATCCAGATCTTTCAACCTAATGAGGCCTGGAAGGAGAAGTTAGAACAAGTTTTTTTAAAAGTTAAGGGATGAGAGAATTAATAAAAACCAAGGCAATCTGTACTTCCCAAATGAATATGCAAACCATAACACAATTATTATCCGTTTTCTTTCATAGAATCATAGAATAATAGAATAATAAAGTTGGAAAGAGTCTATAAGGCCATCAAGTCCAACCCCCCTGCTCTATGTAGAAATACAAATCTAAGGATATCTGCCAGGTGGATATCTATATTTCTCTTGAATGCCTCCAGTATTGGAGCACTCACCACCTCTTGAGGTAATTGGTTCCACTGTCTTCCTAACTGTCTCTAACAGTTGGGAAGTTTTTCCTGATATTCAACTGAAATCTGGCTTCCTGTAATTTGAGCCCATTGTTGTGTGTCCTGCACTCTGGGGTGATCAAGAACAGATACTACCTCTCTTTGAAAAGTGCTATCATATCACCCCTCTGTCTTCTTTTCTCAAGGCTAAATATGCCCAATTCTTTCAGCTTTTCCTCATAATAAGGCTTGGTTTCCACCCCCCTGATCATCCTTGTTGCCCTCCTCTGAACTTGTTCCAATTTGTTAGCATCCTTCTTGGAGTGTGGGTCCAGAAATTGACAATACTCAAGGTGAGGCCTAACTAGTGATGAATAGAGGGGAACTGGCACCTCACAGGATTTGGAAACTGAACTTCTTTTAAAGCAGCCTAAAATAAAAAAAAGCATTTGCATTTTTTGTAGCCACATCACACTGTTGGCTCATATTCAGCTTGTGATCTATGACAATTCCAAGATCCTTTTCACTTGTAGTCTTGCTGAATCAGGTATCCCCCATCTTGTAACTGTGCATTTGGTTTCTTTTTCCAAGGTGCAGTACTTATCCCTGTTAAATTTCATTCTGTTGTTTTCAGCGCAGTCCTCCAGCTTATAAAGATCATTTTAAATTTTGTTTCTCTCTTCCAGGGTATTAGATATTCCACCCAATTTTGTGTCATCTACAAATTTGACAAGCACTCCCTGCACTCTCTCATTCAAGTCATTAATGAAAATATTGAAGAGCACTGGGCCCAGGACGGAGCCTTGGGGTACCCCACTTGTTACCTCCTCTCAGGTAGAGAAGGAGCCATTAATCATCACCCTCTGAGTACGATTCTGTAGCCAATTGTGCATCCACCAGACAACTGATCTATCCAACCCACAAGTTAGCTTGCTAATCAGGATATCATGGAGCGCTTTGTCAAAAGCTTTGCTGAAGTCAAGATATACGATGTCTACCACACTCCCTCTGTCTATCAGGGAGGTTACCCAATCAAAAAATGAGATCAGTTTAGTCTGGCAGGATTTGTTCTTGACAAATCCATGTTGGCTTCTAATTATTACTGCATTGTTTTTCTTGTGCTTGCGTGACTGCTTTATGATCTGTTCCAGAATTTCCCCTGGGCTTGACGTCAGGCTGCCTGGCCTGTAGTTCCCAGGTTCCTCTTTTTTTGCCCTTTTTGAAGATAGGAACAACATTAGCCCTCTCCAGTCTCTGGCACCTCCCCCATTTCCCATGATTCCAAGAAAATAATGGACAGCAGTTCTAAGTGTTTTTCAGCTAGTTCCTTCAGTACTCAGAAGTTCCTTCAGTATTCCTTCAGAATGCAGTTCATCCTGCCCGGGATATTTTAACTCGTTCAAGGTTGTAAGGCATTCCTTGACTATTTCTTTATCAATCTCAAGCAGCAATCCTATCCCCTCCACTTGCACTTTACCTTTGTCTGGAGGTTCATAGTCTGTCCTATGGGAAAAGACAGAATTAAAATAGAAATTGAGCACCTCTGCCTTTTCTTTGCCATCTGTTATAATTTTTCCATCTCCACTGAGTAGCAGTGCCACTATTTCTTTTCCTTGTCTTTTGCTTTGCACATCCCTGAAGAATCATTTTTATTGCTTTTAGTGTCTCTAGCTAATCTCAGCTCAATCTCATTCTTCTCCAGCTTTCTCTTATGTAACTGTCCAGTCAAAGAGTGTATAGTTTAATAGAACAAACCATATATCTTATGGGAAGGTGTTTGGGGAAAATACTGATATTAAGGGAAACTGCATAGCAGGATGCTTGGTATACAAAGGAGTGTGCAAGGAAATGTAAACAGGTTGCTGTGTAGACTGTAAAAGGATAATTCATAGTTGGGTGTAGAAATCAGATGGGAATAATCTGTGCTTGAAAATGTTTATGTTACTGAAAGTGAGACAGCCATATTTGTTCATTCGTACTAGGAGCAGGATCATTTCTGCAGTGGCACCCTCCCCCATAACGTGTCAAACAAGATCTGCCAGACTCTGACACTTCATAATTTGATATGGCTGGTACAAACATGGTTACTTGCAAAGATTTCTGACCAACCTCCTTCAGACTAAACTATTTTGTTAATGTAATGAATGGTTAAAAGATAGAGTGAGAATAATATAACAAGTGAGAACAAAGTTAATTTGTGTAAGGAGTAACTTTTTCCAGTTACTTTCCAAAGTTATTTTAATGGCATTTGAAAGGCATATTAAACAGCCTTTACACAATATTTTCAGGATTCCTGCTACTCTCTTTTCAGTCCTAAGTAACAAGACAAATATACTTCTCCTGCGTCTTCTTTTATAACTGTATAAATACTGTACTGTATATCCAAGGTGCAATATCAGAATTGCCTACTAGGGGCATTTTCCTGATAAGGACTGCTCAATTCATCACAGATTCATAGCACACCAAATTACTTGCACAAAAGGAGCACCTATGGCAAAAACAACAACATGGCTGCTGAGAAGTAATGAATAGCACAATGACTTTCTTTTGAAAAAAAATGTGTTCTACTCTCTGGAAGCTGTCTTTAGTGTTTTAGTACTAAACCTGAACTATACAGATTTACTGTGTATTACTGGCACTAGTTTCTCCTACTTGTATAAGAAGGAATAATTTTGCATGTATACACACATATACAGTAGTGTGAAAAGGAAGTACACTTGGCTTTATTTTTGTAAAATAAATCATGTCACAGTGTAATATGTCATGCGTCGTTGTTCTTCTGAGGTTGTATTTACCTAATTTTCAGACCTGCTAAGGAACAGATGGTTTTTATTATGTCTTGACAGGTAAAACCATAGAATTCAAGGAGGGTATACTTTCTTTTTCACATGACCGCATGATGTTCTGCCCATTCTGAATTCATTTTTGTTGTTGTTTTGGGAAAAGGTAAGAGACAAAGTTTCCTGGTGAAAAAATAAATCAACCAGCCCCCTTCCCACTGAACGTTGTGTCTGTGTTTGTGTCAATGTCAGTAGCACTGGCGTTGCCAAATATGAATCAAATGTTTCCCTGGCAGCCATGCTGACACACGTATGGTTGTGGTGGGGGCAGCCTCATTATCCTCCCAGGATGCTATCAATATCTGATTTATTATACAACGTTAGTTGTCTCCTGTCATTTACCAGTAACCAAATGCTCAGGCTGGAATAGAGTAACAGACTAAGATTCAGGGGGTCTGGGTTTGAATCCCGGCTCAGTCATGGAATCTCACTGGGGATATGGAACTGGTAACACTACTCCTTAAATATCACGCTTACTTTGAAAGCCCTATTAGAGTTGGTACTGACTCAACGGCACATAACAGCTTAGAAGAAGAGACAAGTAAGAGGGAAAGACATGACAGAGGTATATCAAATTATGTATGGTGCAGTGAACATTTTTCTCCATCTCTCAGAATTCAGGAACTTAGGGTTATTCAAGGAAGCCAGAGGTTCAGGACAGATAAACCACCTATCTCAGTTTAAACTACAAAATTTACTACCATGGTGCATAGGGAGTTATAACTATCGTGGAGCAAATGCAGCTTTATCTGTGGGCTCCAAAACTAGAGTTGAATCTATTGGCAAGTATTAGGAGAATAAATGGCAACACCTTTTGCCCTATTCACTTTCCTTTTCTTTAATGAAAGTATAAACCTTTTCTTTGAGGCAGACACCATATTTTTCTCCTCTTTCTTGGAGGACTTGCCTCTGTGCCTCATGGCCACGGGAGATGATCCCATCTGCCCAGTGCCAAAATGGCTAATCACAGCTCTGGTGATGACTTCGATAAACACATGGAGAGGAGGGCTGTGGACGGATGTCCAAAGTAACATTTTACCTCCCATACAGCAGAGGCAATCTGCTTCTACAATGAGGTGTGTGCCAGCCTCCTTCCTTTCCCATCCCCAACACAGTTTTTTTTCCTCAGCCAGATTCCCATAAGGGATGGAGAAAGGAGGAAGAAAGCTGGTAGGAGTCTACAAATGGAAGGCTGCAGTGGAAGAGGCAAAGAAGGCATTCTTCTCTACCACCATTGCATCTGCACAGAGTCAACCAGCAGTGCTGTTTTGAGTGGTCAAGAGCCTGTTACATGCTGGCCCCTAGGAAGAAAATGTAGATCACACAGGAGTGCATTTGCGAAGTTAAAAGTAGTTACACGGCTTAAAAAAAAAACAACAACAGCAAAAAACACAATAGGAGATACTTTGGAGTAGTCTAGTTAATTTTTAGAGCCCTGGGCGGAGAGAACCTTTGTAAGAAACTCGGCTACTAAGGCCGTTATTTTTTGTGAATAGTCATTAAGGAGGAAACCTGTGAGTAAACTGAGGAGGGCCAGAAAAATTATGTGTATCTCTATTTGCTATTAATTTCCCAGTGTAAGTTTTTTTTTTAAGTTTCCTATGCCAATAAAGGTTACCGAATTGATTGAAGTTAAAAGTAGTGTGCCAGCAGTGACCGTTTCTTGAGAGGTCTGATCTGGCCAGTGACGCATGCCTTAATAATATCCCAGCTGAATTACTGTAATGTGCTCTATGTGGGGCTACCTATTGAAAGTGTCAGGAAACTGCATGGGTCCAAAACGCAGCAACCAGACAGCTGACTGGGGCAGGTTACAGGGACCACATAATCCCTGTGTTACAACAGCTCCACTGATTGTCAATCCATTTCTGGACACAATTCAAAGGAATTTCCTTCCGGATCTTGTAGTTAACCTCCAATGCTTCATATGCTACAGTAATGTTTAGAAAGGTCTTCAAGGAAAATTACACCTATATTTTATGCTGGGCAGTTCATTCATCACCATCAGATTTAATGAGCCAATGACAGGGTGGCTGAAGGAGGAAGAGAGCCAAAGAAAAGAAAGACATCAACAGAAGTTACCTTACTGCTTATGTGTTCTGCAGCTGTTTGAAACCGATGGATGTGTGAAGGTCAACAACATCAAATTCCAATACAGTTTTTATGTTGTAGTTGTTGCTCAGACTGTTTTTCCTGTCTTTGAGGCAGTCATATAGAAGTAGAAAACCCTATTTAAGCTCTGTTAAAATAATACAAGAAACTGAACAATTGCTTCTAAACAAGGCAACCATTCATAACAGCCAGGAAAAAAACAATCAATCAACCAAAGGTCTCCAACAATAGGCTTTATTATGATCTTATGAAAAACAGAGAGGAATAAACAGCATCCACCCTCACACAGGAGATCATTTCATTATTTGCTCTCTGTGGATTGCTACACTCATCTTCTGTTTAGTCATGACTAATGATGGACATGAAATGCCAGGTTGGGTGTTCATGCTAGTTTGGCAGGTGGCCAAACAGGTATTCTGCAGCTTTGAGCCCTGCCCCCTCCAGTGGGTGCCCACTCAGAGACAGTGTCTGGAGGATGTGGAGCAGGGAAGCTGGGGCCTGCTTCCATGTGGATGACTGCTGGTGGGGGCAGGGCGCTGAACTGCAGTACACCTGGTTCAGCTGTTTGCCGAAAAACATCATAAACCACTGAACCAGTGACTTGTGCCCATCTCTAGTCATGGCTCTTTTAAGATCAGCTGATACTTGACATCACAGAGGGCTCTAGAAACAAGCTGACTGAGCAAGTGAGGTGAGTTATACAGCCACTTACAAGTAAATGGTCTAAATAAATAATGGGCAAGAATTTCATTCAGGTTTTTAATTGAAAAAAAAACTTTCTTGAATTCTCAAATTTCTTCCTAAAGTGGACATGGAAAACTTGAGATTTTAAAACATTTGTGAATAGAAAAAAGAAAATTGTGTATCTGTGGAAGCAAATTGATTGATTTACCTATTCAAGCAAATGTTAAGAATGCTTAGCTTTTAAAATTCTGTGGCTGAATCCCTTTGCATTTAGCCATGCATTTGGAACTGCCATCTCTCTCCCTCATCCTGCTCTGCTTTTTAGACAGGATCTCTCATGTTAACCATTGCATTGCAGGTAGGGATCTTTTCCTTATGGGAAAACTGCACTCATAATTCAGATTACATGATTCTTTTAAAGAATATTTTTTATTATTTAAAAAAAGTAAAGAATTTACTATCATCCAAGTATTTCTTCTTAAATTTGACAGAAAAATTTTGAGGTTAAAACAAATGGAAAATGAGACAAAGCAAAACTCACAGTTTGAGCAAACCCTTGTTGTTTGTTGTTGTTGTTGTTGTTGTTGAAAGATGGTTAGATAACCATTTTTGTGTGTCTGTGTGGGTGTGTAGATATGCAAACACCTCAATACCACATGGCTTCAGACTGGATGGCAAAACACCTGATACATTTCATCCACATTTGACTATTCCATTATTCACCACATTGTGTAACTGCAAGCTTGAAAACAGCATTATTCGATTCAGCGTATTTTGCTGCATTTTGCTATAATATTTTTATGTCTATGTTATTCAGGATGTAATCCTATATATATTTTTCTGAGACTAAGTGCACCTGAACTCACTAAGAGCTATGCAAATATACTGGCATAGGATTGTGTTCTTCATAGTTTCTGGAGCTCTAAATATAAAAATTCTAGATGATGCTGTTATGGTAAGTCATTATACTATTTATAAGAAAACCCACAAGGAAAAGAAATACCAGAGCCTGTTGTGTACACGAACTATGTAAGATCCTGCATAAAATCATGTGTTTAAAGGGCCATACACCCACTGCGTTCACCCGCTTGTCTCTGTTCCAGCTTTTCTTAGGTTCTTTCAGATGCTTTTGTATTGTTAATATAGTGTGCATATGTATTTTTGCTGACAGAGTTTGGAAAGAGATTTTATGCTAACCTAAAGTATCTGGCTGCAGAGCCAGAGGTTGGGAGTTTGATTCCCCACTTTGCCTCCTTGACAGAGACTGAACCTGATGATACATAGAGTCCCTTACAACTCATTAGCTCTAATTATTCTATAAACTACACACACATTCCATCAGCTTCCTCATGTAGAATTACCCAGTGCTAAAGGATTCCAGTAATCTGTATGATGGTTGCTGGAATCGAAGGTAGCAAATAGTGACACTTAAACACCAAGGACAGAAATCAACTCATTTGAAATGTGGTGTTGGAGATTAGCCTTACAGATACCATAGACAACCAGAAAGGCAGAAAAGTGGGTGCTCAATCAAGTCAAGTCTGAATAGAACAAGCATGAGTAAACTGAGGTTATCTTTCCATACGTTTATAATGAGAATAGAGAACTGACCTGGAAAGACAGCTGGAAAAATTGGGGCGGGAAGTAAAAAGAGGAGGACCTAACATGAGATGGACTGACTCAGCAAAGGACCCCACAGCTGTTATTTTGCAAGACCTGAGCAAAACTCAATGGAGAAGAAATTATTGCTGGGGAGGAGGCAATAGGAAAAGAGAACAACTGAAACATGAGATATTGTTGGTTTCAGGATCTGAGTAACAGACAACAAACTGGCATGACCCTTCTACTCTAGTCAGACTTGACTTAATTGAATGTCTTTCTCTCATTGGATTGTTCTTGTGAATGCACATTAGTGCTGTGTCAGGTGCATAAGAGTCCTCTTGGCTATCCTTGAAAGACTGAAATTCTAGGCTTTCATTGGAGAACTGTGAGCCACAGGTTCCAAAGGGGTATAGAATAAAAGGACCTTGTCTTTTTGGGAATGGCCCAGGGACTGGCAACACGTGACCCTCCAGATCCTGTAACTCTCTTATTACCTCATTGTGATCTATGCTGGACAGGAGCATAGGAGGAAGTTCATGATCCCATTCATGCCTTATACTGAATCAAACCATCTAATCCAGGGCTGTTTGGCATTGACTGGCAGCAACTTTGTAGCATTTCAGGTAGAAGTCTTTCCAGCCCTGCCAGAAGGTGCTGAAAGGCTAGGCCTCGTATCTTCTGCATGCGAAGAATATTTTTCTACCACTGTGTTGTGGTCCATCTGATGGCTCCTGTGACTTTCCTTAATCAATAATAATGTGTGCCGTCCAGACAGTTTTGACTTTTGGCAACCCTTTTTCTAGGTAGAGAATGCTCAGGAGTGGTTTGCCATTCCCTTCTTCCGGGGGTGTCCTGGGATTGTGCAGCTTGCTCAAAGCCACACAGGCTGGTTCTACTCACAGGAGGAACAGTGGGGAATGAAACTGATACCACATCCAGACACCTAGGCCATTCACCTATTCAGCAGTTCTACGCATATTTCTATTTTTAAAAGCCAGGGAATTCCATTCGTCAAAAAACCCCTCTGGTTTATGAATATGTTATCCTGTGCTTCTGTATCCACGATTCAAAACACCAGGAAATATTGCCCAATATTGCTGCACAATATCATGCCCACATTGCCAGCAGGGAAAAGGATACCAAACTTTGCACAGCAAATGGCAGCCTGAAAGTTGACAACATCAATGGCAGCAGTCGCAATAACTTATAGGATGGTCTAAAGCACTGGTCCCCAACCTTGGGCCTCCAGATGTTCCTGGAATACAACTCCCAGAAACCTTCACCACCACCTCTGCTGGCTAGGATTTCTGGGAGTTGAAGTCCAAGAACATCTGGAGGCCGAAGGTTGGGAACCACTGGTCTAAAGGACATCCTTTTGTACTCTCTATCATTTACAAAGAGACACCAAGTAGGGCAAAATCCCAGAAGCGGACTCATTTTTTCACCAGTTAATCACTTCTCATCAAAACACTAAGCAATTGTAAGGGCTGTTTTTCAACGTTCCCTAGAGGTCAAAATGTGGTATAGTCACAGATTTAGAAGTGCAGGGTCCATCCCTGAGACTTACACACATACATACATACACTCTACTTCCTGCACACCTTAGCCTGCAGCTATGGAGAGAAAAGGGACAGGAATCCATGGGGAAGGAAGGGGGAAGCTGCCATCCAGAGGCCTACTACACCATGCATCTATCCTGCTCCCCCTCCTGGGACACTGCACCACACACACATATATACACACACAGACTAAATGGGAGGGAGAGGAGTGTGTGTGTGTGAAAGGAGCAACATTCTCCAAACAGCCCAATGAGTGAGTTGCAGGATGGCTCCTTTTTAGGATACAGCTTGGAATGCATGTGCAGACTGAGACAGGAAGCCTATCGGAAGCAAACCTATCATACTCAGGCAAGGACAGGATGTGTCAACTGCCTTGGCCTTTGACAGAGTGTGAGGAAAGACAAGATTCCTCACCCACTCAAAAGGCAAAATATTCTTGCGATATAAATGGAGGATAGTTTTGAAGGAGGGAAGCTACCTGAGGAGAGGGATGGAAGAAATGATCTGAGAAAGTCAATAGGGAGCGATCTGAGAGGATCCGGCCTGCAGGAAAACTGCTGGATAGAGATGGGAATAAACTGGGGAAACAGTGGTTGGTGGTTCATGGTTAAATGCTATGGTTTTGTGGTTTGTGGGATTTGGGAATTTCAGGAGGAGTAGAATGCCCCCCCTCAGGAGTTGAAGATACCAAACTCACAGTGAGTCTTCCTTTCACGTTCCTCCCCACCTGCTCAAAGTTCTGTGAAGTCTGCATATGGGATGTCCAAGTTATACCCACACACACATGCAGGTGCCCCTAGGAAAGTGCTGTTTAGAAGATGGCTGGGGAACAATTAAATGAGTGGTTAATACAGGAGAACCTGAAACAGCGTGTTGCTCATCATGAGGAACAGAAAGGAGATAGAATGAACAGACAAGATAACTAAGTGTACTCTTCTCGTGTCACCACCAATAATACTTTGGCATTTCATTTCACTTCAGGCAGGCACTCTGAAATGAACCAGAAAACACCCTGATACTTTTTTTTTTTTTGATTTGTGGTTCATTGTATGCCCATCTCTAGTGCTGGTGCATCACCTCCTTGTAGGATGCCACAAGTACACCACTGTACAGGAATTCACATGGTAACATGTATCAAACCAGGTGTAGCATGTGGTTTTCTCATTGAGAGCAAAGAAACCCCCCTTGTTCTCAGCTGAGTGGCAGAGGAGAATATATCCATTACCAAGGCAAACATCAGACACAAGCCCTCAATACATTGATATGATATGATATAATATGATATGATATGATATTCACATACCCACTTTGTCTCAGAATTAGAAATCAAAGTGGTTTACAAAATAGTTTTAAAATAATAGAAGACTGAAATACAATAAAATCACAAACATTAAAGTACAGTATAATGTTACAAGCACTAATAGTTACTTATGGCACTTGTTTGAAGTTGAGTGATTTTATAATACAGTATATTTATCTAGTTATACTATTGTAAACTGTCCAGAGTAGCTGGTTTGCTAGATGGGTATAAAAACCAACCGACCAACCAACCAACCAACCAACCAACCAACCAACCAACCAACCAACCAACCAACCAACCAACCAACCAACCAACCAACCAACCAACCAACCAACCAACCAACCAACCAACCAACCAACCAACCAAAATGCAATTACATTATTAAAGCGCAATGAGAATTAAAACACTTTAGAATCATGTGGCTGAAAATCCTAATGTTAATTTGTCATTAAACAGCTAAGATCTCATGATTCAAAGCTCTTAGTTGCCAAATGCCTGCCTGAATAAAAAAAAAACTCCTGCCTGCTGCAAAAAAGGTTGGCAACAAAGGTGTAAACCTAGCCCTCATGGAAATATGTATTAGCACCATGGCTGACTCAGGAAGAACAAGATGGAACCTCCTGCCCATTCCATACACAGCAGCAAACACAACTGGTAGGTGAATTTTCATTTCATACTAACAAAGTGATCCAGGAAGCTGGCTCCATGGGGTGTATGTGTATGCACGAATTTACAGCATCTACAGTTCTGTCCCCTCATGAAGGGAAGTGGCCATGTGTTTCAGAATGAATGTTTACGGTGCCCGTTCTGCCTGTTGCCACTCAAGGTGGCTACTTCACTTTGCCTAAAGATAGGGCCAGCCCTGATTGCTACAAGGGACAGCTCACACCATCCTGCAACTAGGAAACATGTTCAGTGTCATCATGTTTAGCATCTTAATTCCTTCATTTTCCCCACTGAAATGGAGGACAGATGAATGATATGAGATATCTTACCAGATATCTAAATAATAGTACCACCACAGCATGATGCCAATTGGGTTAACTGCACTGCTGTTAGTAAGCTTCGGGAAATATCAGTATTATAATCACCCAATAAAGAGAACAATTTCTTTTCCATTGCATCTCTGAACACAGCATGTCTTTGAAATACGGCCATTGTAGCTCCTTTACCCTGTTCTAGCATTCAGTAACTTTCCCAACATTCCACATTTTCTTTGCCTACTGGAATGATTTCTTAAGCAAAATGAAGTCCAGACTGAAAAAGATGAGCAACTGACCTATTATCTGTCAGATTTCCCTCTTTTTGACAAAGTTATGGTTTCCTGTTATCCTGTCCTTTGACCTTTTGATCAATGATTTCTCACCTCACTTGAGAAATGTGATAATTTATGCATTTTTATATCCCTGTTTAAATTTAATTAGCAAGAATGGGAGAAGGTAATTTAATATGGCTGTGCACTGTGCCCATTTGTCCTTCAGAATCTTAAATGATTTTTAAAACATGTAGTTATTCAGTCAATATGTGGTATTGTGAGACAGGATGAGAAATCTGGAGGGGTATTCTAAACATTCACTTCTATTTTGCTGTGGTGAAATTTAGAACATCACTGGCTCCATTTGAGCATGGCTTCCATGAACAACAAGAAGACAGCTGTACGTTCGTTCGTTCGTTTAGTCGTTTAGTCGTGTCCGACTCTTCGTGACCCCATGGACCAGAGCACGCCAGGCCCTCCTATCTTCTACTGCCTCCCGGAGTTGTGTCAAATTCATGTTGGTTGCTTCGCAGACACTGTCCAGCCATCTCATCCTCGGTCGTCCCCTTCTCCTCTTGCCATCACACTTTCCCAACATCAGGGCCTTTTCCAGGGAGTCTTTTCTTCTCATTAGATGGCCAAAGTACTGGAGCCTCAGCTTCAGGATCTGTCCTTCCAGTGAGCACTCAGGGTTGATTTCCTTTAGAATTGATAGGTTTGTTCTCCTTGCAGTCCAGGGGATTCTCAAGAGTCTCCTCCAGCACCACAATTCAAAGGCATCAATTCGTCTGCGGTCTGCTTTCTTTATGGTCCAGCTCTCACTTCCATACATCACGACAGGAAAAACCATAGCTTTGACTATTCGGACTTTTGTTGGCAAGGTGATGTCTCTGCTTTTTAACATGCTGTCAAGATTTGTCATCGCTTTCCTCCCAAGAAGCAGGCGTCTTTTAATTTCGTGGCTGCTGTCTCCATCTGCAGTGATCATGGAGCCCAGCTGTACAGCAGGAAGAAACCATGGGTGGCTCCCTTGGCACCAACAGTGAACTGAAAATCTTGCCACAATCCATAAAAGGTTAGGCCAGCTATAATGTCTTTGTCTTTAAGGTGCAAAACACCTTATTGTAAACAATATTTTCTTCCTATAGTAAATGAATCTGGACAGAATCACATTGTTTCTAACAATCTGTCTCATGTATATAATGGGGGGAAATGAACCCAAACTTTTCCACCCACTTGGCATACCTGAAACAAGTCTAGATGTCTCTGGGTATCTGAATAAGGCATATTCAGGCTTTGCAGGCCCAGATTGTGTGACTGTTGTTTGAAGTCCAATCAAGGAATTGCCCCTGCAGATATTCCACCCTAGCATGAAGACTTGGGGCAGTGGAGGTAGGAGAACATTTGATGATGACAAAGGAAGCTGTGTTCTTTCTCCTTGTTTCGGTGTTTGTGGGGGAAGATCATGCTCTTTCTGGAATAAGATTCCCCGAGTCCCCCAGCCATTGTGGCCTGGTTGGGGAGATTCTGGGAGTTCTAGTCCAAAAAACCCTCACTTTTCCAAGCTACACTCTTTAATATATACACAGAATGCATCTGTGTACAGCTTATCATCCAGTTCACTCTTCTCTGTATAAATATAATTTCTAAAAGATGGAAATTAAATTATATAACTTCTGTGAGATCTATAGCAAAATTTGGCTGGCAGTGGGAATGATTTGTTAACTGTCTTAATGTTTAGCTTTATGTTATTATATTGTATGATTTAATAAAGTGTGAATAAAATAGGTATTTAAAGATTTGGTATTTAAATAGCAGTCATTCCCTTGGTTCAATGGCGCTGAGCTGCTAGTGTGTCAAGAGCGCAGCAGCTATTCCGTCAACCCAGGCAGGCGCGCATTGAAAAATGCTGGGTAGAAGGACACAGTTAGGAAAACATGCAGCTAGGAAGGAGATCAAACACTTGCTAAATGTCACAAGCAGAGACGTTGTTTCACTTTGTGTATCGTGTTGCTCAATGGGATTAATCCAACTGTTACTGCATTAAGACCCTCCAAATGTCAGAAATCATCATCATTATCATTTAAATAATAAAAAAGAACACCTCACAGGTGAGCAGCACTAATGCTAGCTTAACAGATGGAATAAGAACAAAATCTTAGTTAATGCTTTAATTGGCTTGAGATACCTTGTCTGTTGGCAAGGCAGCATTCTAGACTCTTTGTTGCGTAGTTCAAGACATATGCTCATGCCGGGCTTCTAATTAGTCTTTGCAGGGTATGCTAGGTTGGTTATCTGACAATAGCAAAAGTATTTGTGAATGGCATGAGCTATTAATTCATGTAGAAAAAGAGGGTACAGAACACATACACTGTTAAGTAGCTTATAATATAATTTATCAACAGTTTAATTCACCGTATTTATATATGAAAACATGCATATTATGTTTTGTTGCCTGAAAAAGGTATTGTGCATGACATGGCCCTTAAAATGTTGTCCACTGGTCAAAATCTTCATGCGGAGCCACACAAATGCCATAAATTTTGGGGGCCTATTGTCCTAATTTAGAAATCAACATAGACATTATCAGTTGCACAGTGAGTCACACAACTCAGTAGGAAACAGGTAACTACACTGCTTTCTTAATTTAAGTCTACTGGCTTCCAAAACATTATGTTGCTTTTGTAACTAGGCAAAACAGATTGGGCCATTATGCGTAAGCAGATACTGAATATCCATTAAATTCCTTGCCACTGTCAACTTAGAGAATGAGGAACTTTGAAGCCTCTAAGAAAGTGCAAGAATAGAACGAGGAGACTCCTGAGACATCTACCAGACTTGATCTGAGTACAACCAATCCTCAAGTGAATACTTTGGTACCACTTTTCTTATTTTGCCCTAGCCAAATAAAAAGAATATACTTTAATATACCTTTCCAGCACACCTTACAACTGTAACATATAATGCATTCAAGATGTAACCTTCAAAGCATATTTGAATGGTATAGTGCATAGTAAATTGTTTCCACAAATTGCAGCCATAAATATCCTAAAGGTCCCCTTTTCCTCTTACTAAGTGCCACAATAGTCTTTCTTTCTTTCTTTGTGGAATGACAGATATTTAGTTGTGCTTCAGTTGCTCATTTCTGAGCACCTGCCACAGATGCAAATACTAATGCTCTAATATTACCACAATGACTTAAGCAACATTATTCCCTTACTGAAAAGGGCATTGGTCCCATTAATATATAGGCAGGCATCTCTGCATATATCAAAAGTAGTGATGTGATAAGTACTTGATCCAAGTTGATTTCAGTTTGCCCTTTGCAAGCTTTCCTCACGAATGTTCCAACAAAAAGCCCGATTGTCTTTCTGAAGCCTCCATAAGATACTTTTCCATACACTCTGGAAGAGGAGGAATGCCAGCTTGATGGCAAGATCATATCATTAGAAAATATGCAGAGAGCCAGTGGATACACAATTGTATGCGTGGAGTTCTCTACATATATACTTAAACATGTATAGGTTGGGACTGAGCCTACTATCATGATGTGATCCCCTCTCTGTGAGTGTATTTTCTACATAGTTTCTTCATAAGTGCTAAGGAAACATCCCTGAAGGTAAGGGGTTTTATATATTTGTATTTCACTTTTATTCCTGGGTTCTTGCATGGGCCATGTTTCTTGCAGGCCCAAGAGCCCTGGCAGACTACATTTCCCAAGGGGCTTTGTAGTGGGGCATTGTTAATGCTGCAGCATTATAGATGTTAGGATAGGGAGAGAGGAAGTGACCAAGAGAGGCAAAGACCTGCAAGAGAAATGGGAGAATGTGCTGCCATCTCCAAGGAGTCTTGAAAAGGAAGTAAAATATTGCAAGTATGTATTTGCTGACGATATTGCTGGGAACATGCATTTGCAGAGAGAATATCCAATCTAGGGGCAGAAACAGGCATTCTAGAGAGCCCATCATTAGAAGAGGAAAATACTGAAGACCTGATTGTGTGCAAATGTCACAGCAGGAGCTTCCCTCTACTCTTTACAAACCAGCTTGCTTTGTTTTGGAATTGATTCTCAAGGGTCATGAACAAGATTGCTTTGAGATCTGAAGTATCAAACACAAAAGTCTTGTTGAATCATATCTGTTGAAGAACAATGTGCTCCCAACACTAATGATGGGTTCAAGTTGAGAGCATATTAGTGTTGAGACCACAGGAGTGTTCACAGAGCAGTAGAGCAAATACCCAACAGCCAATTTATGACTATATGTCTCTAAATTCTTGAAAAACAGCAAACATGTCTTCTTCTGGCCTAGAATTCCATTTTCTGTCAGTACTTTAACTCTGGGGTCCCCAACCCCCAGTCCACGGTCCAGTGCTGATCTGTGGGCTTCCTTGAACTGAGCCATGGACACGGATCTCTGCCCCCACACACACAGTGGGCGCGCAACACTTGTGGAGGGGTGACATGCCCGTCTGCAAGCATGACACGCCCCTCCACAAGTGCAACGCGCTGATCCATGAGCATGACACACCCCTCCGCAAGTGTGTCACACCCACCCATAAATATGACACGCTCACCCGTGAGCATGGGGGTGCCCCCCGTGCACACAGCCCGCACCCCCAACCGGTCCATAGTCCAAAAACTGTTGGGGACCATTGCTTTAACATATAATTGACCCTGACAACTTGATTAGGTCGTTTGCCTATTATCTCACTTTATTTCCCCCACACACGTTTGTTTTGATCTCCCTGATAGAATATTTTGAATTTCCTGAACCAAACAAGGTGTGAGGCTCTTTAAAACAAAAACCTACTTTGGCCCAGTCTTTCCTCTAACGATTGCTTACATGTCTGGGATTTTGATTGATAATATCAAAAGGGACACGGTGGCACTGTGAGTTAACTGCAGAAGCCCCTGTGCTGCAAGGTCAGAAGACCAGCAGTCGTAAGATCGAATCCACGCAATGGAGTGAGCTCCCGTTGCTTTGTCCCAGCTTCTGCCAACCTAGCAGTTTGAAAGCATGTAAAAATGCAAGTAGATAAATAGGCACCACCTCGGTGGGAAGGTAACGGCGTTCGGTGTCTAGTTGCGCTGGCCACGTGATCATGGAAACTGTCTTTGAACAAATGCTGGCTCTATGGCTTGGAAATGGGGATGAGCACCGCACCCTAGAGTCAATCACAATTGGATTAAATGTCAAGGGGAACCTTTACCTTTACCTTATCCTGGACTTTGAGGGCCATAACCTCTATTTCCCCAAGCTCCTTCTCAAAGCAATTCTGATCAATCTGCCTACACTGTTTCCTGTGCCCTCGAAGACCCACAATAACATTCCCAACAAAGAGGGATTCAAGGGGTGGGATGTGGAATGATTCACATATCTTGCTGCTATGTGAATGCATGAACTTATTGAAAAACCCATTAACTGTTCTTGATTGAATGGTAAATATGTAGGAAACCCCTGAAAAAAAGAGAGAAAGAGGCCACAACAGCTATAATTTGTTTTTACAGACCTGAAGATGTCCCTTGGAACCCTTCACAGAGCAGTAAAATATAAGATTAAAGAAAACAGCAGCAGGACTCATCAGAGGAGACTTACAGCCTTTGTAAGTGTCCCTAACATAGGTCTACTCCCATGAGTTATGAATCATGTACTGTAGATAAACTCAATTAGCCCAACACTATCAACGCAGTGTTGTCCAGTAGACTTATGAAAGGTGAGCCCCCTGTCTCTCCATCAGCTGAGTCATGGGGCCAACAAGTGCCCTGCTGTTTTCTAAATCTTCCCCGTAGCTGTATTTTTTCATTTTGCCACCACAGTATATTCTTCTACTGCCCTTTCCTTAAAAAATATCAACAAAACAAAACATGGCTTTCTGGATCTGTTGGAAAGGAATTTCCATTCAAGATTCATGGTGAAAATATTCTATTTTACATGTCCTGAGAGCCATACAAGACAAAATGCACTTTGCCATGGGAATCTGAGCATCTGGGACAATTGTGATGTGTTTTGAAGAAATCAAATACACACAAAACCCTTAGCAGAAATGAGAACTCTCAGAAAAGGTACGTTATTCAAAATATTTTAATTAAGTACATACACACTGTCCTATAGGAATCTGAAACTGAGTTTATGAAGAAATGCATTTAAAATATTCCTACTGCAGATCAAAGATAATACACCTCCCAACAGAAATCAGAACTTACTAACAAGTGTATCCTGTGCAAAATATTTTAAATTAAATATATGCCCTGTTTCTACACTACTGACTACACATAAAAAGAGACTCTTAAATTGCAGGAAAAAATGGGTTTTTGCATCTCCCACCTTCTCTGTTATATCTCTATGATTCATTCTCCAACCAATTGATCCCTGTCTGCCTCCTACAGGAATCTCCACATAGCAGTACAGCAAACAGGCATCAGCCAATTTCTGAGTTCATTTCTCTGAATTCTCGAAAAACATCCCCAGAGCTGTTAGTGCTTCTTAGGGCATCTTAGGATCCAGCCACTTGTTTTTCCTATCACTGGGTAGGAAGAAGGGGAGCAATGCAATTCCAACTTAAAATGAAGTGTCAGTTTGGATGGGGCGATAGCTCCAGACACTTCTGGGAAATGCTCTTTCATTTTGCCCTTCCCGTAGCTTCAATGGAGATTTCTGGGTACGTATAAAGTAGTGCTGAGTGGTTTTGGACCGGCTTAGATAAGCCAAATGTAAATGCCATGACATCTTGCTTTGATACTCATCACTAGGCATGTCCAAAGATAATAGTGGACTTCCAGAAGAAAAATTGAGGTCAAAAGCATTGATTGCACTTTCTAGATACAAAGAAACGTGAGGATGAGCAATATAACTTTTTCACTCCTTTTATACTGATTTTGGTTTTCAGATTGTTTTGGAGACAAAGCTGAGCCTGAGATAGGGCCACTTCCTACTTGCCCTGCATGACTAGCCTCTACTTGGTTACTGTTTTGAAATGGTACCATAACCCTCACATTGCAGACTAGATTCTGGTGACCCTTAGAGTTACCCCATGACTGCAGTTGCTTAAAGTAAAGTTACTGCTCCGTCATAACTGGAACATGTATTTATCCAGCTAATGTGAAAGTAACTGAAGTTTCCAAGTACTGCAGTATACGTTCCTTGAGATAACTTCCTGGTTTAAGTCTCTATCTCAAGAACACCATGAAAGCTTTGGTCAGAAAGATGGGAAGATGTGACAAACTGCTTTTGGGGTGGGTGTTCTGGTATAGTTGTTTTCTTTTTCAGGATTCTTCGAGCTGTTCTTTAATACTTACATCCTTCTTTTATTATCTCCAATATTAATTCAGAAAATCAGCAGTATCTCTGACAATTAATTGAAAGGAGCAATAGAGCAAGAGCTCTGTTCTTTCCTAACTGAACATCTCATTTTTCCCTAATTGTTTTATTATTTATTTATCTGAAATATTTATAACCCACTTTTCTCCTTAAAAAGGCCCCAAGGCTGTGTACAGTATAAAAACAAGCAGTATTAAAAGCTAAGAACAAGAAGACATTAAAAAGAATTAAACAAATTATCAGGAAATGTGTACAGATTTATATATTTTTTGGATCACTAGTTCTGGAAATTTAGCAGGTAGTTTGATTGATTGCTCCCTAACAGTGATATTTCTTAGCTGTAGATTCTGATTTTTTTTAAAAAAATGTTTGCAACCCCCATGAAGGGCATCTTCCAGTTGTGCAGGATTTTTCAAACTAATTAATTGGATTAGTTAGTGCAGGATTTTTCAAACTAACTAACTTGTACACGCATTTTTCAAACTAATTTAGGACTATTAATTCTGTTACTTGGGCAAAAGGGCTTTAGACAGAGAAGACATGACCACTGTGACAGTGTCTTTATAGTCTGCCTCTTGAGACACAACCCATTTCAAAGCTACAAAGCTTCCACTGCCTGGCAGTATTCATCTTAGGCTATGGTCACACCAGGAAAATGTCCTCCTATCGTTATGTGACTTTTAATCACTTTCCTGTCATGCTTTGAAGTCATATGTAGACATGGGGATGAATATAAAAATGAATTGCAATATTCTACGAATATCACTGATTCATCAGATATTCATCACTTCATATTGGTGAGGTCCAGAGACCCTGATGAAATACAAATATAAGCCTTTTATATTCATCCCTTTGTCTATCTCACTCTGCTTACGCCCCCCATGGATCAGTTGTTCCTTGGGGTCATAGGCAGAAAAGGTTTTTCCCTTTGGGTGGCTTGCTCAAGCCTGCCCGAAGGAACTCCCAGTTCCCCTGCTGACAAAGACAGTGGGAGGATCGCTTCGGTTAGGCTTCCCCTGTGTGGCATAGAAAGACAGAGGAAGTCTGACTCAAGGGATCCTCCTCCGTTGTCTTTGCAAAGACAGCAGGGTGGGAGATCGCTTCATTGAGCCTTCCCCAGTTTGTGCAGAGCAGGAGGAGGCAGCAAGACAAGGTAAGCAGCGGTGGGAAGGGAATGGGAGCAGGCTGTGGGGGCGGGAGGCTCAGTTTTTTCCCCCAATGAACTGATGAATTGATTCATATTTGGTTGGTTCCCCAGGTGGAAATCCTTGGTTCTTGGGTCATCAAGGTTGACAACCCATGAACCAAGAAAAACTGCCATTTTGGTGGTTTTTCCCCATCTCTAGTCATGTGGTATTTATTCCAGGATGTATGTCTCGATGTGTTTTGGATTACTAAGTCATTTCCTTCCAATTCAACAGGTGCCTAGATTTTTTTATTGGTTCCAGTTGACAGAAGTGAACCGACACATCGACACAAATGGTGCAATTTTTTTTTTAAATAAAACAGTTTGAAAGGACATGCAAAGTGACAGTAATTCAAAAAAGTTGTGAGGAGAGTCAGGAGCAACGAAACTTTTTTGAAAAGATCTGTAGCAAAAAAAAAAGGGTAAAAGCCTCTGACTGAGCAAGAAATGATCTGCAGTTAGCACACTTGCCAGGTAAATGATTCACTAATGGCTGTGCATCGTGTGACTGCAAATTTATGATATGAACCCAGTGGCAGATAGGAGGGCATCATTTAGCTCGTGTGACTACAGCCTTACCCTGCTGCTCTGCAATGAAACCATGGCAATGTAGCATGCAGGAAGGGGGAGCATTGCCCTATTGCACCCCCAGTAGCGCTTTAGATCTCAGTCAGACAATTTTTGTTCGCGAACATAATGATGAAATAAACATGACCAGGTCTTTCCTTTACAAAGAGCTCTTGGTGGTGGGATTCATATTTGCATGTATTAACATGCTCCACTGAGAATATGCTTGAACAAAAGGCAGGAAAAATGGTTAAAAGTCAGTATGCTAATTTGGTCCAGACATAAGCAATGCCATTGATATGCAAAAAGGCTTTCCGTGGAGTCAAAACATATACACACACACACACACCAGAAGAAATAGGGGTCCTGAACTTGTGTACTTTTGAAGTGAACCATCTAATTGCACATATATGGAAAACAACAATGTCAGACTAGGATTTCCCGTCAAGTGAAGCATTCACAATGTTTTTTAAGCCCCTACCCACCCTGCCCTGCTGCAGTCCTCTGTCCTACAGTATATTTTAAGACAATTTGTAATATATCTCTATAACAAAATATTCCTAATTATCCCTAGAGATTTCCACAGTGTTTTTTATTTGGTGAAACTGGCAATATATTTCAGGCAATGTATTTTGTGTGAGTGCTGCTGTTAACTTTTTAAGTTCACACTGTTTGCTTCAATTCGCCCAAACACATCTAAAAGTTTACTGGCTAATTGGAAGCACTTGAATCTGCCAAATTGGAGTTAGCAGTCCCATCAAAATAGGTCTTTTCATGAGAATTGTGTAAGCCTGGATGGAAAGAAGCGTCAACCATCGTCATCCTTCACTGCATTAAAAAAAAAACTTTACAATTGTCATGGTTGTGATACAAAACAGAGATACAGATGTAATCAAAATTATTCAAACCCCCCCCCCAATAAACCAGGTTTATTGTCAACATTTACAGACTTTCAGCAGTTTGCAATGAACAAAGCAAAGCAAAGCATTTGAAATAGCTCAACACAACAAATACTTCATGTGTTTTCCCCATATTCAACTGAAAATGCAAATTTTAATGAATGTATGCAAAGCATTCTAAACAACCTTGGAAAAAGAAATCAGAAAGGGAAGACAACATTAACATGAAGACTGTGGGGTTGTGTGTTTGTCTCTAAGATTCCCTCTCTTTTGCTTCAGATTGCAAGAAACAGCCAACTAACACTGCTGTTGTGATTGCTGCTATTGGACCATTGGTTCTAATGCTTTATACTTCAAAACTGTTAAACAGTTCAAAACTCTTTGTATTCATCAGCTTAAAACACTAGAGTCTCTCCCCCCCCCCCCAAAAAGAAAATCTTGGAACTAGAGATGGGCACAAGCATCTCTTTAGCAGCTAAGCAGCTAACTAAAGAGCACTTTTCCAGTTGGCAATAACTCGGACATCCGAAATCCAATCTCCACCAAACGTGAAGGGGGTGAGGAGAAGAGTCAGCTGAAGACTTACCATGAGTTTGGCATCTCTAACTCACGTGAGGGCTGTTCTACTGCTCCTAGAAACCCCAAACACTAAAACCACAAAGCATATGAATTGTGAATGTTAATAATAGTTTGCCATTTTGTTCCTTTTTAGGCAGGCATAATCCCCGAAGCACCCCCAAATGAATCACAAAGCAACCTATTCATGGTTTTTTTTGTTTGTGCCATATTTCATAACCATCTCCAGTTGAAACCTTCTAGATTCCTGTGTTACTTTTTAGACACACAAGCACATGGCATGTCTTAGCATTGGGTGACTACTGAGGGCTCCAAATACTAGATTTTCTTGTGATACATCTGTGTACATTTACATGGACATCACCACAAAACATGTTATCACATAGCTGTAGAACAAGTTGGTTCCCTCTCTGTTTCATGTACAGAATATGGCAGCTGAATCTTAATTTGATACTGGCAACAATATAGAAGATGCAATCACATTAAAGAGTATGAGAGTCACTAAGAGGGTGCAAGCCACACTGTGTGACACATTCTTCTGCCCTCCAAAAGAGGATAATGGCAGGAGGCTCAAAAGGAACAGCTGTAGGGCTGCCAACCCTGCCCCCCAACAGCTCTGGCCTGAGGCAGCTGCCTCACATTTTTTGATGTTTGGGCCAGAGCATTCTCTCTCCATCTCTCCCTCTCCCTCTTTCATCTACACATAAAGAAAAGAAAAAATATTGAAACAATGGATCAAACAATACATAATGCAGAGGGTAGCAGTAGACACATCAGATACTCACATATCATTTTATATGTGATAACATTATGGCAACCAATTCTGTTGAGACAATAAATTACAAGAAATGCAGAATTCACTATTCTAAATATATTATACAGTAAAAATGAGGCTATACTTGGTTGATGAATTCTGTTGAAAAATAATTATGTACCAGTGGCTGACCGTGGGAACTGTCAGCAGGATGTTTCAAGACCTTTGTAAAATCAGACAGAAACAGTTTCTAAGGAGTTAGCTGCATTAGGCTATTACAGGAAAAAACAAAACAAAACAAACAAACAAAAAAACACTTACCTATCAACATTTCTACGCAAACACCTCGTTGCTTCTGTTCCTCATCCTTTGGTAGTCTGGAACGCAGAGATAACTGTGCAACCCAACCTTAAAATAACAATAGAACAATTACAAAACGGAAGTTTGCATTTATTTATTTCAGATACTTTATCCTCAAGCTTTAATGCAGCTATTAGTTCAGCTCACTTGTTGTTGTTTAGTTGTTAAGTCATGTCTGACACTTTGTGACCCTATGGACCAGAGCATGCCTGGCCCTCCTGGAGTTTGGTCAAAATCATGTTGGTAGCTTCAATGACACTGTCCAACCATCTCATCCTCTGTCACCCCTTCTCCTTTTGCCTTCAAACTTTCACAACATCAGGGGCTTTTCCAGGGAGTCTTCTCTTCTCATGAGATGGCCAAAGTATTGGGGTCTCAGCTTCAGGATCTGTCCTTCCAGTGAGCACTCAGGATTGACTTCCTTCAAAATGGATAGGTTTGTTCTCCTTCCAGTCCAAGGGACTCTCAAGAGTCTCCTCCAGCACCACAATTCAAAAGCATCAATTCTTCAGCGGCCAGCCTTCTTTATGGTCCAGCTCTCACTTCCATACATTGCTACTGGAAAAACCATAGCTTTGACTATGTGGACCTCTGTCAGCAAGAAGATGTCTCTGCTTTTTAAGATGCTGTCCAGGTTTGTCATTGCTTTCCTTCCAAGAAGCAGGTGTCTTTTAATTTTGTGGCTGCTGTCACCATCTGCAGTGATCATGGAGCCTAAGAAAGGAAAATCTGTCACTGCCTCCATATCTTGCCAGGAGGTGATGGGATCATCTACCAGAAGCAGATTTCTTTTGGCACTCTCTAGCTTTCTCCATAATCCAGCAAATGTCAGCAATTTGGTCTCTAGTTCCTCTACCCCTTCAAAATCCAGCTTGTACTTCTGGGAGTTCTCGGTCCACGCACTGCTGAAGCCTACCTTGTAGGATTTTGAGCATAACTTTCCTACCATGTGAAATAAGTGCAATAGTACAGTAGTTGGAGCATTCTTTGGCACTGCCCTTCTTTGGAACTGGGATGTAGACTGATCTTTTCCAATCCTCTGGCCACTGCTGAGTTTTCCAAAGTCGCTGGCATATTGAGTATAGCACCTTAACAGCATCATCTTTTAAGATTTTAAATACTTCCACTGGAATTCCATCACCTTCACTGGCCTTATTGTTAGCCATGCTTTCTAAGACCCACTCTCCAGAATGTCTCGCTCAAGGTCAGCAACCACACTATCTGGGTTGTCCGGGACAACCAGATCTTTCTGGTATAATGTGTATTCTTGCCACCTCTTCTTGATGTCTTCTGCTTCTGTTAGGTCCCTACCATTTTGTCCTTTATCATGTCCATATTTGTACAAAATGTTCCTTTAATATCTCCAATTTTCTTGAACAGATCTCTAGATTTTCCCTTTCTATTATTTTCCTCTATATCCTTGTTATTCTTTTGAAGTCAGCATTCCATTTTCTGTAATTTTCCCTATCCCCCTTGCATTTTGTTTTCCTTCTCTGCTATTTGTAAGGCCTTGTTGGACAGCCACTTTGCTTTCTTGCATTTCCATTTCTTTGGGATGGTTTTTGCTGCTGTCTCCTGCATAATGTTACAAGCCTCCATCCATAGTTCTTCAGGTGCTCTGTCCACCAAATCTAGGTCCCTAAATCTGTTCTTCACTCCCACTGTGTATTCATAAGGGATTTGGTATAGATTATAACCAACTAGCCCAGTGATTTTTCCTACTCTCTTCAGTTCAAGCTTGAGTTTTGCTATAAGAAGCTGATGGTCAGAGCCACAATCAGCTCCAGGTCTCATTTTTGCTGACTGTATAGAACTTCTCCATCTTTGGCTGCAGAGAATATAATCAGTCTGATTTTGGTATTGTCCATTTGGTGATGTCCATGTGCAGAGTCACCTCGTGTTGTTAGTAAAGAGTGTTTCTGATGACCAGCTTCTTCTCTTGACAAAACTCTATTAGCCTTTGCCCTGCTTTGTTTTGAACTCCAAGGCCAAACATACTTGTTGTTTCTTTTATCTCTTGTCTCCCTACTTTAGCATTCCAGAGAAGACATCTTTCTTTGGTGTCAGTTCTAGAAGGTGTCGTAAGTCTTCATAGAATTGGTCAATTTCAGCTTCTTCAGCACCAGTGGTTGGTGCATAAACTTGGATTACTGTGATGTTGACAGTTGTGCCTTTTTAAGATTTCATTGCCTGGAGGGGAAAAAACCTTCATAATCTGATATAAAGAAAAAGGAAGGGAAAAAGTGAAAGTGAGATGCAATAAAATGGAAACTGAAGGCTTTTCACACCTCTGGTTGTTGTATCACACAAGGTTAGCACAATCACCATTGGCTTTATTGCATATAATTGGACAATACACAAAAAAGGTCCTCCTAGACAAATAGGAACCTCTGAGCAGGTGTCTCATTGTGCTTTGTTATTTGACATATGGCTGAAATGGTTTTAGTTCATTGTAGTTTGAAGGGTTTTTTGTTGTTCTGCCAAACTTTTAGGGATCATCATTTTCTTTACTTAGGTTTTATAAGAATGCACCAAAACTCACAAATTCTTTAATATTGCAATATAAAAAGTTTTGGGTTTTTTTTTTTTTTTAAAGCTTAGTTTAAGTAAAAACAAGACTAGCAGTTGTTCCCAATCCTAAAAAGTTGTAATTCTTTCTGAAACAAGAGTTAATGTTCAATTTCAAATGAAAGCCATTTCCCCCCCTCACCTTCATTTACCACACGTGTCAGATGGCTTAGGGCTTTTAGCCTAACGTCTCAAACTTCATGAGGCTCTCTAGGCATAAGCCACCAAAAATGCATTTCTTTTTTGTTGTATTATTTAAGTCACTGACTCATACCTGACTCAGAGCCATTGATTTCCTCAGTTTTCAATCCCATGTCACTTCATGGAAACTAGGGGGAAAAAGAAAGGAAATCACTTCTGTATTGGCCTTTGAATCAATAGGCTCCAACCCAAGCAATTATGACCTTGAAACACTGTCACCACTGCTTGCCCCATCTTTGGGATATTACACTGTGAAAAGAAGAGGATTCTGCAACTGCTGAATGAAACAGATGACATTGATTTGAAATTCGTTGAGAAAGGAAGTGAAGGGAAAGACTCCCAGTGACAGAAGAGAAGAAATGTCAAGTGCTTTTAGCCTCAGCAGTCCTCATTATATGCAATCACAAAACCATCATGGTCTGCTCTTGCTGGTAACAAAATGGACAGTGTGGGCAGCTAGGTACGTTTTACGGCTGGTCTGTAGTGTGAAGTCTTTTCTTCCAACTTTTATACTTCTGAGTATCCTCTTCTGCCTTCCTATTTTGGTAACAGTTTTCTAAAGAAGGATCCTCTGGGCTTCGTTTCATAACAAGCAGCAAACAGGACAACGCTTAAACATGTAAAGCTATTTCTGAATTATGTGCCTCACCTGGGTTGAAAAGCAGGCTCACCCTGCAGTCAGGTGGTGCAGCAGATTCACAGTGAATCTTGCTTCCAGGAACCACACAGAACCAGAAAGATTGAGAAGATGTTCAGTTCAAAGTGGGCCTCTCTGAAGTGAGAAGCCTGAAGCCTGACTTGCATTTATGCACTGTGTATGATTATACTTTATTTGTTGGGGCTCCATCCTGTTGAATTCTGGGGTTTGTGCTTTGGTGAGGGACAGAAAAACATATGTTAGAGAGCTCTAGTGCATTCCCTGAATTGCAGTGCTGACAGTTCCAACTATTCCTCAAAGTACAAATTCCAAGATTCCACAAGATAGAACCATGGTACAGGACGCACAGTTTTATTTATAAATCACTATTGCATTTGAGTTCTCCCAAAGCTGCGTCAGGGATTTAGAAATTCAAATATATACACACATACCACCTTTCCCTCCCAAGAACTCTAACCTTTTTATATGTCCAGGATTTTAAAGAAGAGAAGAAGAAAAAGGTTGAAAAAAAGAGAAGGGAAAAAAAAGGTGAAAAGACTGGGACAGAAAGCATCATAGTGTACTTGTATCTGATAGGTCCTCAATCTAGAAGGTGAGTTTCAAAGATGGCCATGTTGTTATAAAAAGATGTGAGGTATAGACAAAGTCCACCTTCTAATATTTAACCGATAAGTTAAATATTAAAAGATAAATTAAATAATATATGATTTAAAATACAATTAAAAGATTAAAACATGAAAACATTAAAAAGATTTAAATTATCTGCTAAAATCGGATTCAGGGATTCAGTTATAACTGTTAAAAGTCATTAAAAGCCTGCCTGAAGAGATGGGTCTTTAGCTTTTTTTGGAAGGATAACAGGGAAGGTGCCATCCTGATCTCCCGAGAGAGAGAGAGTTCCATAGCCTGGGAGCTGCCACATAGAAGGCCCTCTCCCACGTCCCCATCAGCTGTGCTTGTGCTGGCAATGGGACCGAGAGGAGGGCCTCCTCTGTTGATCTTAATTGCTGAGAAGGCACATAGAGGGAGATATGGTCCTTCAGGTAGCCTAGACCCAAGCTGTATAGGGCTTTATAGGTAATAACCAGCACTTTGAATTGGGCCTGGAAATGAACGGGTAGCCAGTGCAGTTCTTGTAACAGGTGCATTATATGCTCCCTGTAGCTGGCTCCAGTCAGCAGTCTGGCTGCAGAATTTAGCATCAGCTGAAGTTTCTGAACTGTCTTCAAAGGCAGCCCCACATAAAGCGCCTTAAAGGTAAAGGTAAAGGTTCCCCTTGACATTTAGTCCAGTTGTGTCTAACTCTAGGGTGTGGTGCTCATCCCCATTTCCAAGCTATGGAGACAGCATTTGTCCAAAGACAGTTTCCATGGTCATGTGGCCAGCGTGACTAGACACGGAATGCCGTTACCTTCCCACTGAGGTGGTACCTATTTATGTACTCGCAAATGCACTCCTGGCCACCGCCGAAACCTGGGCATCCAGACTAAGGGATGAATCCAGGAGTACAACCAAGCTGCAGACTTGAGTTTTCAGGGGGAACGTAACCCCATCCGGCACAGGTAGTATCCCTATTCCCTCAACCACCTTCCGACTAACCAGGAGCACCTCTGTCTTGTCTGGATTAAGTTTCAGTTTATTTGCCCTCATCCAGCCCATTACTGATGCCAAGCACTGGTTTAGAGTCAAGACAGCTTCCCTGGAATTAGGTGGAAAGGAGAGATAGAGTTGAGTGTCATGCACATACTGGTGATACTGAAACCCAAAACTCTGGACAACCTCTCCAATTGGTTTCATGTGATGTTTAAAAGCATAGGTGACAAAAGAGAACCCTGAGGAATGCCACAGGCCAATGGCCAGGGTGTTAATCAGGAGTCACCTAGCACCACCTTCTGGGTTCTCCCCTCCAGGAAGGACTGGAGCCACTGTAAAACAGTGCCTCCGAGTCCCATCCCAGTAAGATGCTCCAGAAGGATACCATGGTTGATAGTATCGAAAGCCACTGAGAGGTCCAGCAGAACCAACAGGGACACACTCCCCTTGTCCATCCACCAAGGCAACCAAAGCTGTCTCTGTCCCATAAGCCAGGCCTGAAACCAGATTGTCTATATAATCCGCTTCCTCCAGGAATCCCTGGAGCTGAGAAACCACCACACGCTCCAGTAGCTTGCCCAAAAATGGGATGTTTGAGACTGGCCGGTAGTTATCCAATACGCTGGGATCCAGGGAGGGCTTCTTCAGTAGTGGTCTTAATACTGCCTCCTTTAAGCAGGCAGGGATCCTACCATCTGCAAGGAGGCATTTACCCCTTCCTGTACCCAATCGGCCATTCCTCCTCTGGCTGCTTTTACGAGCCAGGAAGAGCAAGGGTCCAGCACACATGTGGTGGCCTTCACCTCTCCAAGAATCCTGTCCACATCATCAGGCTGCAACAACTGGAAAGTAACTATTAAACAAGGACAAGCTGGGGCCAAAGTTACATCCACTGGGTCTGTATCAATTACAGCATCCAAGTCAGAGCGAATCCAAGTATCTGCAAAGTGTTGTGCAAATTCCTCACAGCAGGTTGTGGAGTGGTCACTGTTTTGTTCTTTTGGTGGGGCATGTACTAAGCCCCTGGCCACGAAGCCACTTACAGAAGCCCCCTGCTGCTTGCTTCCCCAAACCTTTCTAGTCCCCAGAAGACAGATAAGGAGGCAGATAAGGTAAAATCAACCCGAGGTGGCATCTCTTTACTGAACCAGTGCGCAAATCTTAGAACTGGTGGCTGAAAGCCAGGCTGGCAAACAAAATACCGCCACTGCTTCCTCTCTCTTCCCACTTCATCCTGCCAGTTTCAGCCTGTGTCTTCTGTACCCTGGCTGTGTGCATGTATGTTTTGTTTTCACATTTGCGATGTGTGTCAGCTGCCTGTTGCTGCCAGGCTCTCCTGAACCTGCCAGCACTCACATGGCACCACTGTGCATGTGAAGGCTTTTCTAGTGCCAACTTGCTGAGCTGTTTCCAACTGCACTTTCTTCCTCTGGGTGTGCACACACATACATGCCCATCCACCTGCCTCTGCATTCTAGCCTTGGGTTGGAGAAAGAGCATATGTGTCTGGCAAAACATTAAACATTTGTTTTAAGGACATGCAGACTGTGAGTCAAGTGCCATGTGATGCCATATGACTCAGAATTAATTTAAGTTTACACAAACTCATATGCTGAACTATTGCTTTAATGCAAACAAGCCCTATGCTGGTAAAATCACTCGGGCAGAGGGTATAGCCGAGCACATGCTTTTGTCAGGTTTTTTTAAAATTGATTTGGCTAACAGTGAAACATGTCAGAGATACCTGCTGTTGCTTCATGGGAAGCTGTGGATGGCCACTTGCAGAGATGGAAAAGTGACTACTGATGACTTCACAGATGAAAGCTGCTGTCTTCAAAGTATTGAATTCAATTACTGTGAATCTTGTTGATTGTATTTGTTATTCAAAGAGTTGTTATGACTTGCTTTCACATTGCAGTGTTTTTAAGTTAAAGACATGACAACATTCAGTAACAAGTTTTTAACACACACACACACACACACACACACAAACACATTAGATTACCTTTGTGCAAAAATTGTTGCACCTGTCAGAAATTTGGGACAATGATATTTTCACATTTCATCAAATTCTACCAACAAATGTAAATATCATAATCATGTTCCAATAAAGACACACACAGCAAGAAAACACACAGATACATTGTTTAAAGATTATGTGCAAAAAAAGATATTTGCACTTCTTCACATGGTGTCTGTGAATTTCGTTGTATGGGTATACTGTGTATATACTTACAATGACAATAAATAAATTATTATTTATTTGAAATGTAACCAGTTCCATCCATTTTGAGTGGAACACAGCTCAGTGGTTTAGAGATCTGGTTGCAGCACCAGAGGCTGGGAGTTTGATTCCCCACTGTGCCTCCTTGACAGGGGTGGACTTGATGCTCCATAGGGTCCCTTCCGGCTCTACAGTTCTAATATTATTATTATTAATCATCCTGCGAGTAGAGCCAGTCCGTGTGGCCTTGGACAAGTTGCACAGACCCAGGTTGCCCCAGAAGAAGGGAATAATAAACCACTTCTGAATATTCTCTACCTGGAAAACCCTGAAAAGAGTCAACGTAAGTCAGATCTGACTTGATGGCACATCATCATCATCATAAACTCCAGGCACAGTAAAAAATTATAAAAACATTGACTGGTATTATATAACAGATACAAGTTTTAACCAAAACTCTAAGTATCTGCTGAATATCGACGCAGTATGTATGCTGTTCCTAATATTGCCGTTTTTTGTAACTCTGATAGTGTGGTTTCTGAGATCTGCAACTGCTTATAGTACTGCATGAGATTTCTTGGTATTGTTGCCAGAGCCCCAATGACTACAGGGACCACTGAAGTGTGTTTCTTCCAGAGGTGAGATGTTTCAATTGCCAGGTCTCTGTACTTTGTTAGTTTTTCCAATTCTTTATTTTCAACTCTGACATCCCCTGGAATTGCATCCCCTGTCAATGATCCAGACATTTCTTTGTTCCATTACTATGATGTCTGGTGTGTTATGTTCAAGGTGTCTGTCTGTTTGGATTCGGAAATCCAGCAAGATCTTGACTTCTTCATTTTCTGACACCTTCTCTACCTGATGTTCCCATGGGTTTCTGGAGGCCGGCAAGTTATATTTTTCACTTAATGATCAATGCACTAATTTTGCCACTCTATCATGTCTAATTTTGTAATCTGTTTGTGCAGCCTTTGGACATTTGCAGATAAGGTGTGACACGGATTCATCTTATTCTTGGCAGAGTCAACATTTGCTGTTAGCACTAACTCCTTGGATCTTAGCTTTCATCACATTGGTTTGGAGTTCTCGTTGTCGTGCAGCAAAAACCAGTCCTTTGGTTTCTTTCTTAAGGCAGTGGAGGCAGTGACATGCTCCTATTTAGCCATGACCATGTTGAATTATGATCATGCTTTCCCAAACTATTTTTCAGGTGTTGTCCATGTAGTAGTTTCTTTTTCCAGCTGTTTAATTTCTTTTCAAAACTTTGTTTCTTATATTGAGCCCTTGTATCTGTTGTTTTCAAAATATTCTCCATTTTCACTGCTTTCAGTAATTTTTCTCAGCTTACACTGATATAATCATTTAGGCTTCCTTTTTCCTCCTGTACTACCTCCTGTATTTGCAGTAATCCATGACCTCCAATTTTCCATGGTAAATATAATCTGTCCACATCACTTTTTGGATGTAGTGATGATGCATATTCATTAGTTTCTGTGTTTTTTAATCCAATTCTTCTAGTTTGAGTCCAATCTATTATTCCAGTTGGGTATCTAATTACTGGAACGGCCCATCTATTTATGGCTTTGATTGTATTTTCCCCATTTAATTTTGATTTTAAGGTTTTCCTCAGTCTTTTGATAAATTCTTTTTCTGTCAGTTCTTTAACTTTTGTGTGCACAATGTTGTCTGCTTCTAGTATTCCTAGGTATTTAGAATTTTCATCACTGGAGAGTGATTTTATAATATTGCCATTTTAACTCTATTCCATCTAGTTTTTGGATCTTACCATGGTGTGTAGTCACAGCTGCACATTTGGCAATTCCAAATTTTATTAGGATATCTTAACTAAATATTTGCACTGTGTTGTGCAGTGAGTCTATCTCTGTGGAACTTTTTGCATATAGTTTTAGGTCATCCATGTATAAATGATTGATTTTTGAAGCTTGTTGTGAAATATGGTAGTCCAATCTAGTTTTATTTAAAATTGTTGATGTGACGATCACACACGTCACTCAAGCCATTCCTATTCATGAGCTGATTTGCATGAACCTATGAGAGGACTGGTTATTTAACTTATATTCAGAATACATCATGCGAAAGACTAGACTGGAGAAATCCCAAACTGGAATTAAGATTGCCAGAAGAAATATCAACAACCTCCGATATGCATATGATATCACTCTGATGGCAGAAAGTGAGGAGGAATTAAAGACCCTTGTAATGAGGGTGAAAGAAGAGAGTGCAAAAAATGGTCTTAAGGTGAACATAAAAAAAAAAAAAAACTAAGATCATGGCCAATGGTCCTGTCACCTCCTGGCAAATAGAAGGGGAAGATATGGAGGCAGTGACAGATGTGACTTTCTTGGGCTCCATGATGGTGACGGAAGCCACAAAATTAAAAGACACCTGCTTCTTGGAAGGAAAGCAATGAGAAACCTAGACAGGATCTAAAAAGCAGAGACCTCACCTTGCTGACAAAGGTCCGCATAGTCAATGCTATGGTTTTTCCAGTAGCAATGTATGGAAGTGAGAGCTGGACCATAAAGAAGGCTGACAGCCGAAAAATTGATGCTTATGAATTGTGGCACTGGAAGAGACTCTTGAGAGTCCCCTGGACTGCAAAGAGAACAAACCTATCCATTCTGAAGGAAATCAACCCTCAATGCTCACTGGAAGGACAGATCCTGAAGCTTAGGCTCCAATACTTTGGCCATCTCATGAGAAAAGACCCTGATGTTAGGAAAGTGTGAGGGCAAGAGTAGAAGGGGACGACAGAGGATGAGATGGTTGGACAGTGTCACCGAAGCAACCAACATGAATCTGACCCAACTCCAGGAGGCAGTGGAAGATAGGAGGGCCTGGCGTGCTCTGGTCCATGGGGTCACGAACAGTCAGAAATGACTTAACGACGAAACAACAACAACAACATGAGAGGACTGGAGAGGCGGAGCCAGCAGCTACCTGAGGTTTGGTGGGAGAAGGAGGAGTCAGATAGGGCTGGTTTGTCAGAGAGAGAGAGGGAACAGATACTGAGAGATAGAGCTGGTTAGAAAATAGGTAGAGAAGGTGGTAATGATATAGCAAAAGAAAAGAAGTATGTACTGAGAGAACTGTTGAAACGTTATACTTGTGTATAACGTTTATCTGAGAAACCTCTGTTGTTATTCAATCTATTTCACTTCAATAAATAAGTTCTGTTTCTGTTCACAAGTCAAGTGTTCAGAAAAACATCATTTATATTGTGGATTGAGGTAATCCACTGGTGCTAGTGAGAGGAAAAAGTGACGTGACATGATGTGAGGGAAAGACAAGCGGGGCCACAAGGGCGAATGTCACAGTTGACAAGGGGATTGGTGAGATTTTAAACAGTGGTGGTAACAAAGAATTCCCCTGAATTATTCCTCTTTTGGTGTTAAGTTCCCCAATTTCTTCACCATGGGCCAATAAGACCGTTTCCCATTTTCCCATGTTTTTCTTCAGGAACTTCTGAATGTTTTTACTAATCCCAAATATTTTTGGACAGGTTTTAATCCAGCTGTGTGTCAATGAGTCAAATGCCTTTTGATAGTCTATCCAGGCCATGTTAAGGTTTTTTTTTTTTTTTTGTCTTTTTGCATTTTCAAGATCATTTTATCAATAAGCAACTGATCTTTTGTGCCTCTTGAAGTTCAGTTGGATATAGGGAATTTTCTGTTTTTATATATAGATCTTGCAAGTACTCTTGTGAGGAACTTGAACATTGTTGAAAAGCATGTAATTGGTTGATAATTACTGGGTTCATTGTCCTTTTGGTGATCTTTTATTATCAGAAATGTGTGGCCTGTTGACATCCAGTCTTCAGGTGTAAAATTTTGAAGTAAATAGTTAAATTGCCCTGCTATATATTGAAGGAGATTTTAGACGCTTTAACCAAAATCTGGGCAACTCATCTGGACCTGGTGCACTCCAATTTTTCACAACCTTTAAAGGTAAAGGTTCCCCTTGACATTTTCAGTTTAGTCGTGTCCAACTCTAGGGGGCGGTGCTCATCCCATTTTCAAGCCGTAGAGCCAGCGCTTGTCCAAAGACAGTTTCCATTGTCACATTGCCAGTGTGACTAGGGAACACCGTTTTACCTTCCCACCAAGGTGGTACCTATTTATCTACTCAAATTTGCATGCTTTCGAACTGCTAGGTTGGCGAGGAGCTGGGACAAGTGATGGGAGCTCACTCCGTCACGTGGATTCGATCTTACGACTGCTGGTCTTCTGACCCTGCAGCACAGGCTTCTGCCATTTCAATTGTTTTTACAATATCATCCATTTGTTTTCCTTGAGTTTCTTTACAAATCTCTTTAATCCACGAGGCATTTTTTGTTATGTCCACTTGGGCTTTCCCACATTTATTTCCAAAATTTTAGAGCATCATTTTTACATGAGCCTAATTTCTTTTGCTCTGCATTTTGTCTTAGTGACGTATAGAATAATAATTGGTTATTTTGAAATTGCATGTTTTCTCTATATTGTTTCAAGCCTCTCATCATATCTTCCAATTTTCTTTGCTATAGCTGTTACCCGCTGTTTTAATTCTTCCACAGTTTCAACAATCGTTTTCCTTTCTAGGTCATATAATGTCTGTCTTTTCCTTTTTCTTTTTAAAGTTTTAAATCTTTCAAGTGTTTCAAGTTGCTAATGTCTGCATGTAATTTGTTTATTTTTCTTTCTAGCCAAATTTTCCATTTTGGGGTGCCATGAGTTTTCTGGGGTTTGCAGCTTGTAGCCAAGTTCCATGGTTACTATGGTAGCTGTGCTAAACATGAGCTGGTTTGTTTCCTTTAGCATGTTGGTTGGAATTGTTCTGATGATAATATGTGCATCATTCAGTAGATCTTTTGCTGGTTTATTTGTAATTGGTGCAAATTGGAAAGCCTTTGTCTTTCCATGTTCTGGCTAATAGGGGTTACTATTTTTCCCCTCAGTGATGTTTGCCATTCTGTCAACTCATAATTTCTGGGTTGTTCCATATGTTGGTCCCCTATTGATACACTTCCACTGTAGTGTGTATTTCTACCCTCCGTTATCCATATTATGGTCGTTGTCCTGTGCTGATTTTGCTACCTTTTCTAATTCTGAAAACACTTTACTCAAGATGATAAACCTTCTCTGGTCCATTAATCATTGTCCAGCTACATCACTACTTGGGTGTTTCCTTTTCCAAATTTCCATCATTCCTTTTTTTTTTTTTTACCACGGGCTATTGGGTTTGCCTCATAATAACATTTCTCAATTTTTGGTGAGAGTCCAAGTTTTGCATTCACGTTGTTCCAGTAGCTTTGCAGGAGACTGTCCTGGTCCCTCAACAGGGTCTGCTGAGCTCTGTAGCCCATTTGTTACCAGATGCCCAGGGGCTATAGCATCTGACACGGTCCTTGTTGACCCAGGCGACGACTGATCCAGTATGGATTTCTGTTTATTTTCCCTCATCATAATTGATGGTTGGTGGACACAGTTGGTCTGGCTTCTCAGCTGACAGCTGTTTGGCTTGGGAGACCATTTAGCATAGCTCTCAACCTCACTGAAGCACGCAAGACCCCCCGCCTCAACAAGGCCTGTGCCCCTGGAGGGAATGATGATGATGATTACTACTACTACTACTAGTACAATTTTGTACTATATTTACTTTTAAAACTTGATTAAGCTCAGAATTGGATTCCTTCCTTCCAGACCTTTTAGCCCAATACTAAATTGCCTCACATTTATTCCAGTTTTAATTAGAAAGGACATCGTGCATATCTTCATGCAGACAATTCAACCATGTAGCTGTTCTTGACTGATAAAACCCAAGGTCTCTGAGTGACCTGTTAATCAGAGAACAAAAGCCAAATGATAGCACGTATATCCATAAAAGCAGCCTTCTCCTCCAGCAGTACACAAGCTCTCTTAAAGGCCTTTGATGAACAAGTGGATGGGGAATGAGAACATCCATATATCTCCTCAGATATATGAAATTGGCAAAGTTAATGACAGCATTATCATGGAATATGGAAATAAAATACTGTATGAGGGTGCTAAATAACTGACAAGGAAAAGAAAAGTGTTTCCCAGTGAAATTTGTAACAAAAAAGCAGATGCAGACTTCTTCTGAACTCAAGACATGCTATTCTTGGGACCAAAGTATTTTTACAAAAATAAAATAAAATAAAAATTAAATGTCACTGCTCCTGGACAATAGTTTCTTCGTTACCACTGGCCCCATTTGAAGCTCAGTAGAAATGTGAAAACAAGATTCAAGAGGGAAGAAAAGAGAAATTTTAAAACTTTACCTAGAATCCAGGACCACAGTAGAATAGGAATCTCCACGGCTACAGAGCACCCCCTTTTGTTAATTTTCCATCTGTGTCTGTCAGACCTAGGAAGCAAACAAGTTATATTGCTATCTTCCAGATAGGTTTGGACACTTGAAAAAGCCTGTGAGTGGCACCAGTTATTAACTTTCTCCTTCTCTCCTTTTCTCTCTGCCTCACTGAGCCTTCTTTTCAGTAAATAAATTTAGTTTTGGCTGCATTTTGGGATTTATATCCAAAATCTTTTGATGAAAAGAAGAGAAATAGAAGCAGGTTTCTGGGCTGTCACTCTATCTAATCACAGTCCTATTTCCCCAGTATTTCATAGGGCTGATTCACATGTGCCTGTATGCTATTCAATAACATGCTTATGCCCTAGTGACGCATCTCTGCATGTGTAAACTACCTCCATCACAAAGAAATGGGATGGAGATGATGTGAAAGCTCAGCTTTGATTTGAAATCTCATGTTTAATTGCTCTCTGATACACAAGAACCATTGTTTGTTAATATAATAATTCAACACATGTGTGAACTATAAGAAGCGGAACCCAATACATCCATCTCTTATCTCTCTGAGTCATATAATGCTAATACTAGTTCGCCTGAGTGGTATTTATTTAATACCCCGAGTATCACTTGATCATCTTATAATTACTCAGTAGCCATTTAATGTTATGTCCCCATAACGCAGAGGGGACTCCATGGGCACTTAGCCCACTGTTTGGTCCACCGCAGGAATGGGCTGGTTTGCTCCTAAAGATGGCGATCAGAATATGTCTTTGCTGGGGTGAACCAGTCTGCCCCCTGCAGGTCCTACCTGCACCTTTCTGGCCCCTGTCTGTTTCTTCTGCTTTTTCTTTGATGTGGTAAGTATGATTGCTGGAACATATCCAGAGCAAGTCTTCCAGTTTGAATTGCCAATATTGTACAGTGGCTGAAGAAGAGGATATTGGCAAATTAAACATTGCCTCGGCTCTGTGAAGGGGTTGAAGAAGTTGGGGAGGGGGATAAAAATGTATTAGGGCAGCACATATGTGATGTATCACTTTTTAAAAATAGAAAATGTCCTCGCTGAAGTAGGAGGAGATTGGAGAGGGCAAAGAGGGGGCTTTTTGTTTGCTTTGCTCTTAAAAGTCTGGTCAGCCTCTAGCCCCCACCCCAATGCAGTGTAGGGGTAGATTGTTTGGCCTCACGATTTGCATAGCCATCATTAGCCTGATAATAAATGTCTCAGCTAGTGGTATATGCTAAAGGCATCATCAACCTCAGGACTTAGACACATTTGTATGGACTGAGACTCCAATGGTGTTGCACAATCAGGCCCTCTCTGCTGGTTATGTGAAAGTAAAATAGGGTAGGTTGGACAGAGGGACTCCAATGCTCTGGATGTGCACTTATGTCCCAATCGACTTGCAAAACAAGAATGGGAAAAAATTAGCTGCTTAAAGAAACACAATGTAATAAAAACTGACAAGAGTTTCACATCCCTTTTGTGAATTTGACTGAGGCGGCAACTACACTGGCGAACCAAATAGGAGGGATTCGGTCTTGCTGAGGCTTAATTATTCACAGCCTGCTTTATATTTCTGTTTGGACTAGATGATCACACAGAGCCCATGGATTGTTTTGGTGCCAGAGCCCACACTGGCCCCTCTGTCTCATGTGGTTTGATGCATGCCACAACCCACAGCCCCCTATCCTTTGATCGCACCCCCTCCTGATCCCCAGTTCTCCTTTTATGGTCCACTGCAAAGCTGGTGGGCTGTTTAAAGTGCTGCACAACATCAATGAAAAGGGACAGTTTTCCAAATTTCTTCATAATGTACAAACACATACATACATGCTGCAGAAACATGGTAGTCTGCTGTATAGTTTGCTGGAGTTTTTTTTCTATTTCATATTGATTTTATCTTTCTTTTTTGGCTGTGCAAAGGTGATCTAGCACTAAACGAGTGTATCAATGCAGTGATATGGTAATCTAGCACTCAACTTGCTAGTTTGTTTAATTTTTAAAAAGTACTTTGGGATGACTAGGGAGTAAGATTGTGCAGGTCCACTGTCCAAAACATCATATCTAGCTTAATACATAATCAGATCTCCCACAACCATCCTCTCCACATCTTTTTGGAGAATGAAACAACTCGTCACATGGTGAAAAGACCATTCAGATCACTCCTACTTTTAAAAAGTAGAAGCCTTCAGCAGCAGGAAAGAAAAAAAAAAGACACCTCTCTGCATCTGAAGCAAAAGGGGTTGGGCCGATTTGCATTGGCCTCTGCATCATGTGATCAGTTTTAAAAAGTTTGAATTCTGCAGCAAATTCTGTACTATTTGCAAATGTTCTTACAGCCCGAGAAAACTGATCTTGGGTAACAGAAAAGATAAGTAGATAGCTATTTATTTATTGCAGGTATGTTCTTATTGCAGGAAGGAGGACAGAACTTCATTTATATAAATTTTAATACACTTCTCCCTAAACTGTATACAATTTTATACACTATTTGGGGCATTGACTAAAGCATGGTTGCACACATTTTACACATGCTCATTTTTCAGTCATACATATTTTTGAAATGTAGATATGGTTGTCTCTGTGTTACTTGATTCTCCAGAATGAATGATAAGTGTTATTCAGGTATGCATTTTAAAAGAAACTTGCATTGCGTTACATTAATGGTCTGAGGACAAAAAAATGTGGAAGAGGCCATCAGGGTGGCTCCCATGCCCCACCAGAGGGGGAAAAAAAGTATAAATAATCAGTTTGGAGGTTTTCTCTATTCTTTCTCTTCCTCTATATACGTAGTCTGACACACAGGAAAAACAGTGAATCATGAAAACCATCCTTTCACCTCTTTCATATACCTGGGCCTCCTTGATTATCCTTTTACTCAGGGTGACCCTAGCATTACTTGAAAGATGAAGCAGATTATAGAGCACAGGGAGAAGATAATGGGGCAAGGAAATATGAGGAGAACAGAGCCGCATGGCTGAACCTGCACACTGCTAGGTAGGCGGATTCCCTTAGAAACAAAAGAAAATATTGGCCTTTCACCAGAATCAGCTTGGCTTGTAGTCTACTCGGCACAGAATTTGAGGAAAGTCTTTTGTCTTTAAAGCGGCAGGAGTCTTGAGTAGGACTTGCTGTGGTTCCAAAATATGAGCTTATGCTCCGGGAAGAAAAAAAAGATCCTGCATTACCACTCCACTCTATTTCTGGTTATTGTATTTTATGAACACAACACCACTTATAAAATCCACAGGCATCTGCCATGGATTACCCTAACAGGTGTGGATCAGACCTCCTGGTCATGGTTTAAATAGGTTGCTCAGTTTAAAAAGAGAAGAGAAGACCCAGCTGGTATAAACAAACAAACAGACAAAAATCTAATTATTTCCCTCCTTATATTGAGCAGTTGTCTCCGATTAATGGCAGTGTTGTTTGGACACTCAGCCAAAATGACGTGGGTCACCCCATATAACTGTTCTCCCCCCCCCCCGACCATCTAACTAGAACAGCTGAGTCTGATGTAAGTTCTTGGAGCCGGGTTGTAGGTCCTTTTAGGATCCTGATTTTAAATATCCAGCACACTTTTCTACACGACCTCTCTTTACCACATTATAATCGCAAAATTATTCTCCAGTAGAGTTATTCAGGTGACCACACTTTTTAAACTGTAGCATTAAGGAGGAAAGAAAACCTGCACTTGCAACAAATTTAAATGGAAAGGAATTTTTACCTTGGACAAAAGAGTGCACTTAAAAAACCTGTGCTGAGGGAAATGGATTTCAGATTTTAATGGATTTCATTATGTAAGAAATTAATCCCTTTTTTTCTCCATAGATGTAGTGGTGTTTTTCTTTTCTTCAGGCAGACAGTTGCAGTTCTGCTTGTGTGGTCTTTTCTAGCCTCATTTTCCATATTCTAAACAACAGCTTTTAATAAAATGTAATTTATTTTGCATGAAATTAGAGCAATTGTCAAATTAAAATTAACCCAGTACATATGACTTGGCTGCAGTTTACAAGACTCTTGACACCAGATTAGCAAAGGGCTTATCTTGAATTAGGGGAGGACAACAGTGGAACAACCAGACAGAAGAACTGGCCATAAAGGCATTAGAAATGATCATCAAGTGTAAGGATGTGTCACTGGAGAACAAGGCCAAGATCATCCACACTCTTGTATTTCCAATCACCGTGTGAAGACTGACAGGAGAAAAAGAAAGCTGACAGGAGAAAAAAAATGATTCATTTGAATTGTGGTGCTGGAGGATAGTTATGTGGATAACCTGGACTGCCAGAAAAACTAACAAGTGGATTCTAGAACAATTCAAGCTGAACTATCTTCTGCAGGCAAAAATGTTGAAACTTAGGCTGTTCTATTTTGAGCACATCATGAGAAGGCAGGATTCTCTAGAAAAAATAATAATTCTGGGAAAGGTGGAAAACAGCAGGGAAAGAGGAAGGCTGAATATGAGATGAACTAACTCCCTATAAGAATCCACAAGCATGAGTTTACAAGAGCTGAGCAGGGCAGTTGAGGACAGGACATTTTGGAAACTGCTCATTCATAGGGTCTCCATAAGTTAGAGTCAACTTGATGGCGTAAGCCCAGATAATGAAAACAACGAGCCCATGTGTAACTGATACCATCTCTTGGTGGCATCGGGATGCTTTCCAGCATGCGGCTGACAACTGAATGGAACAAATGTGATTATAGATGGTATGTTCCCATTATGAAACAGAATGATTGAGGGTGGTGGGATACAGAAGTTGAGGAAGGATTTGTGATCTGGTTTACACAAAATGTCACTGATGGGAAGCCAAAACCGCCCCACAAATTCTCTGCACCACACTTTTCTGTGGGAAAAAGGCAATAACCTTTGGGGAGATATAACCAGAATTTGGAATATTACTTCTCAGAATTCATTTAGTAGGTAATTCATTAAAAATGTCCCCAGAAGTAATTTGTTATTAGAGATGGGCACAAATCTCAGTTTGGAGGTGCCTGCCGCTTCATATGGGTACTGCAAATTCCTTTCCCCCACCTCTTTTGCCAGTGATCCACTCACCAGCTGGAGTGTGCTCCTCTCTTCCTCCTCTTTGGCTGTTCAGCCAGTCCCTGGCAGGAGCACAGGCTTGCCTGTCCCTGCCTCCTTGTCTGTGTGGGGAATCAGCCAAGGAGGTGGGGCAGGGAAGCCCATGCTCCTGCTGGGGACTGGCTGAACAGCCAAAGAGGAGGAAGAGAGGAGCCCAGGCCAGCTGGGGAGGCAGTGAAAGGCATGGCACCTGCAGTGTCATGCATATGAACCAGCATGAACCTTTGAACCAAGGTTCATGCCCATGTCTTTTTGTTATAACTAATATTGCCAAGAAAAATTACTGAGGCCAGTAATACCCATCTCCCATCCCAATTTCTTCAAATTGCCAACTTCCGCAGTCAAGTTCAGGCATTTTCTAGTGTAGAGAACAAAAATGCAAGTACTGTAGAGGGAATGCACTAATCTCCCATCCACCACCACATGGAAAGTAGGCTCTGCACTGGATTCAGACAAATGGCAAAACATTTGAACTAGGGCTACTTGTGACAACCTTGGGTTTCACACAGGGTGGAGCAAAGAGCCGCGGGCTAGTCACAGTGTAGATTGGCAGCCTCAGAAATTGGTCTGGTAAGATCCAAGATTTGGGAGTTTTAAAAGCATCTTTTAAAAGGATAGATGCTGTGAAAAGCAAGGAAAACAGGAATGCTTTATATGGCAGATGTGGACATTGCTTAAAATGACAACAGTGGGGCAAAAGACAGGCTGATAGATTTGCCCCCTCAATGAAACCCAAAGACCTCTCCGACACACTCTGTTCATCAGGGCACTGGGCACGGTCTCTCAGAAAGGTCATTGGGCTATATATTTCCTTGAGGCCAGTTTTTGCAGTATTTCACCTAGCTGCTATGCGAGGAATCACAGCACCGACAACAGAGTGGTAGGCCTAAACTTAATCCATTGTGTTCTCAGGTTCCTTCTCCTTTTAGAAATGCAGCTAAGAGTGGGTGTGGGTGCAAAACAATTGCTTGCTTTCTTGTAGTGGTTTTGAGTGGTGTGTTTAGAAGAACTGTTTCAGCACATTAGAGTCTGTTATTCTTCTGCTCCCTGCTTTGTTTTCTTGTTTTCTGCACTCCATACTTTAATAGTAATAATTGCAATCAAGTTGACTGTTAATTATAGCAGCTGTTCTCAGGGGCTTCTGAGGATACAGTACTCATGTGGTCTTACCAGTCCCTTCTTATGGTAGCCGTCTGGGGCTGTGCAGCTCTCCCAAGGCTACACAGGAGAGCTCTCCTCCTAAGAGGCATAATAGTGAATTGAACCCCTGACCGCTAGCTTCACAGCCAAACACTGCAACTCACTGAGCAATCCACTCGGCATGCCACCACTATACTATTGAAAAATTTCTGAAATATGACATTGTGGCGATTTCCTCTGAAACCCCTATCCCCTCAGGTCTTCACAAGGTTCTCGCCCTTCTTATTTCTTCGCTGCCACCGGGTATTGCCGCTTCAATACTATTTCATCAAGGAGACATGTGTGCTTTTAAAACTTAAATCATTTATTAGATCAGGGAAGCTAACATATGATTAATAGTCAATAAGTAAATCACAGGTTGCTAATCACTTGTATTTGAATCAGTTCTACATTAACTTTAAAGCTCTATCAACTCTCTATTCCATTCAGCGTTCTTACAGATCTCTAACTCACTCTTAGTTCACTATTAAGTTTCACACTGTCTCTCACTCACAGAACCTCTCCTCATACTCCATACACCAACCTTTATATCCAGCCCCCTCCCCCCTTGGCTCCACCTTCCGTCCTCTCATTGGCTCCTACTCCCCTGTTCTGCTGTGACAGACAGGTGAGGGTGGGGCTGTTCGCTACAGACATACTTCATATTTGAACACAGAAAAAGTAATTTGTAGTTAAAGCAGGAGCTCAACATAGTATTGTCCATCCAATAACCTAACACTCAGTACAAAGGACACTTGTTCTTGAACTGGAGGAATGAAGAGCCAGTAGCATCAGTGTTTTTAAAAACAGAAGGAAGGAAAAAGGAAAGGAATGAGGGGAAAAGAGCAAACGTTTGAGGTGGTCCACTATGTGGTTGAAGTTTGGTATGCTGAACCTTCTGTTTAAGTTCTACCACATCACCAACATCTGTGGTGCTCTGTACCCTCCACCTCATGCTGCATTTCCCCCCTTTCCTTCATTCAAGCAAATTCTTTGCTTTCAGAAAGACAGAAAAAAAGAGAGGCATGATCATGGATATGGATTGGATTGGAGAACCACCTGGACAGCACAGGTAGACCTAGATCCTGATCTGTATGCTCTGCTTTGGATACCAATAGAATCAAGAAGCCAGGGGAGTTTCCATCAACAGATACAGCTCTTCTCTTCACAAAGTGATCTTTTGTGGGAGGAGGTAGTGAATGCATTTCCCTCCTTGGGTATTTATTCTCTGCATTTACAGAACATCTGAACAGGGCTTGCTTATAACATGCTGTCTATTATCAAATATTCATCTCGGGCCACATCCCTGCTAGAGAATCTGACACACATAAGCCATCACTGGAAGGAAAAACTGTAATGACAGACCCATTGACAGTAATCTGTCAAGAAACTTGTAACAGTGGGGGAAAAGAGTTTCCATATTTTTCTATTTTTACACAAAGCATTTCTTTACTTATCCTTCTATTTTACACTAAAACAAATCAGAATGTGCAGTAATAAAAATAGAGGAAGCACAAAAAAAGCAAGCAAGCCTAAGGCAGAAAAGTCTGTCACCAAAAAGAAGGAAAAGCAGACAATCAACAACAGACCATTCAAATATAAAACTATGACTAGAAAAAAAAGGTGGGGCAGAGAAGAGAGGGGTGCTGGATGAAATGGAGGGCTTCAATGGGCTTCGGAAGGGAAGTGAAACTATCATGAGCAATACCATTTTATAACAGTACTTTCCCAAATTTAAATTGTTCAAGACAGTGATTCATCTCTTCTTGGAATGAAGGTAAAACCCACACCCATCCTCCAAAGGGCAATCATGGGTCCCGAAGTGGCTGGCTGGTTAGCTCAGTGAACTGAAGGGCCTGTCTGAGGAGCTACAGGTTCAGAATCCAATATCCCACTGTGCCCCTTGAGAGAAGCATCAGTGTACGTGGCCTTGGACAAATTGCATAGTGCAATGTTTCTCTCCCCCCCCTGCACCCCCAACTCCTACAAGGGATGAAATATGCCATTTAAATGCAATTTTGCCTTAAGGCCTCATTTAATCCAGACTTAGCCTTTTTAAAAAACTGGAAATGACCAGCCTGTCACTTCCTATTTCTGACTAGCCAGGATGCATGTGCTGCATTTAAATGGCAAATTCTTATCCCGAGATTTCTGGGAGACATGAAAAAGTGACTACTGTTTTTAGTAGCAGAATTTCAACTAAGAGAGCACTGTAAATTTTATGGTGAAATTGGCAGGCGACTACACACGGGGGCTTGAGAGACTGAGAGAAGGGCCTCCTGGAAGATTTTAAAAAGCAGATGGAGTTGGGTGTCATCAACACACCGATGGTACCAGACCACAAAATCCTGGACAACCTCCTTCATAGTTTTCATGTATATGCCAAATAGTATGGGAATGATGGAACCCTGAGACACTCCACAGGCTAATGGTCAAGACCACTACCATTCACAAAGAGACACCACACAAGGGAAACTCCCAAAAGCTGACTCACTTTTTTTTAAAAATCAGTTAACCACTTCTCACTCAAACACAAAACAATTCTCAGGGCTGTTTGCCAACAAATGTATTGAGGAGAAGAGGTTATCCTGTTGAGCATCTTGCCATTGGTGTTGTCAACATTCAGGTTGCCCTTTGTTACGTCAACCCTGGCATCCTTTTTCCTGCTGGCAGCGTGGGCATGTACTGTATTGTGCAATAACATTGGGCAAGTTCTTGGCTTTTTGAATCATGTGTACAGAAGCACAATATCTCACTATTCGTATATAAGAGGTTTTTTGAAGAGTTGAATTTCCTGGCATTTTAAAATGGGGATTTATATATATATGCTTCTCACAAATCCAATATATATGGGATATATGCTACCCATATATAGGCTATTCATAAATCCAATCAGAAATTTCTCTCATATAGAATTACACAGTGGTAAAGGACTACAGCCCCTTCACGGATTGCTGCCTTGTCATGGTGAAGGGGCTTGAGTAATTCAGAGAAACAATGAGTTAGGCCGTGCAGGGACACCCAAGATGGACAAGTCATAGTGGAGAGTTGTGACTAAATGCGATCCTCCTGGAGCAGGAACTGGCAAGCCACTCCAGTATCTTTGCCAAGAAAACTCCATGGACAGAAACAAAAGGCTAAACAATGTGACACTGGAAGATGAACCCCTCAGGTCGGAAGGCATCCAAACATCTACTTCTGCTTCATTGACTATGCAAAAGCCTTTGACTGTGTGCAATAAAGCAGCAGCCATGGTAGTTTTGCACTGTTGCAGAATGTGTGCAAAAATTATTTACCATTGTGTGTTTTAAATCTCTTTTCAATTACCTGAGATTTCTGGTTGAATGTGTCTTTATGGGGGTAAAACAGTGTTAGATTTTAAAATTCATAACCCAAAAACCCATTACCCATTGCCCAAACATCCCCAAATTCGGCACAAAGGAAGGGCAGACTGTGTGCTACATCTATGCCAAATTTGATGCTAATCCAAGGACCAGTTGCATAATTTTGTTTTTTGTTTTTGTTTGGGGCACCATTATCTTTTGATTTTGTTTGTAGAATCCTTTTTGCTGTGCTTCTACAAAATAAGAAGTGTCCAGAAATGCACATCCTCTGTTTAGTTTGCTAGCCAATGTGGTGGCGCTGTGGGCTAAACCACAGAAGCCTGTGCTGCAGGGTCAGAAGACCAGCAGTCGTAAGATCGAATCCACGCGACGGAGTGAGCTTGCGTCGCTTGTCCCAGCTCCCACCAATCTAGCGGTTCGAAAGCATGCAAATGCAAGTAGATAAATAGGGACCACCTCAGTGGGAAGGTAACAGCATTCCGTGTCTAAGTCGCACTGGCCATGTGACCACGGAAGATTGTCTTCGGAGTTATGCTGGCTCTACGGCTTGGAAACGGGGATGATCGCGAACACGACTGGACAAAAATTGTCAAGGGGAACCTTTACCTTTACCTTTACCAACTTTTCTGATAGTGTGTCACAGATATTTCCTATCCTGTTGTTGAGAAAGCCTGGTTTAAATTTTTCCATTTGCTGTACTCTGATTAACTACTCAGCTTAGTGCTGGCAAAATACAGAAGGCCTGCCTTGGATGAACCCTCACCATAAGGAATAAAATTCTGTCATACAGTTTGAGTCCCAGATGAATCCCAGTCAGCACCTAACTGAAAAATTGATCATGTCATCCAGTCACCTTGAGAGTTCCATTCTGGTAGCTGCAAGGAACAGGGAGGTTACATTCTTGTGCAAGAGGTCAGAATTCCCACTGATAAACATCAGAGGAGTAGCTCACCGCTGGGGATAATGCACTGACTGTCAAGTTGCTTTAGTGACTTCCCCACAAAAGGGCAGAACCTTTGGGCAGTCTAAGCAGGAATGCATGACAGTTTCTATAATCAGATCTAATCTGACTTCACTATTACATTTCAGGAAATGCAGGAAAACCTATTGTAATTGTAGGCATTTCTTGGGAGGTGAGTTTAAACCCTGATGAATATGTTGCAGGGTTTTTAATTTCTGGATAAATTCCTTTAGCTATGCAGCAACAGTGCATAGATTCACTGAGCAGAATAGCTTTAATTTCCCCAGATTAGTCCACCCATTTTTCTCATTAACTGGCATTTAGTGGCTCAGTAACTCACTCTGAGACATTAGTAGGAGAAAGATTATTAATATTTTCTTTACTTACAGTTGTGAACAGATCAAAAAGCAAACTGACAAACATGACTACTTTCAAAAAATTCAACAGACTCTAGAGAGGGAAAGAGAAACTCTCAGCAGAGAGGTGAGGCTCTCTTTGAATTCAGAGATGGGAGGGGAAAAATTGGTCACTGATGGGTATATTTACAGTCATCCCATCCTAGAGAGGTCCCTCCCAGCCAAACCCACTAAAGGCAGCATGCAAGGCTGCAAAAACTCCAACAGAATATACATTCAATGAATGAAGGTAGTCACTGTTTCATTTAAAATCATAAATTGCTGGCATAACCCTCTCCAAAAACGAACAATTCCTTCCAAATTACCCCTTCAGATAGTTCTGAGAGAAATGAGACACTTCTGCACAGCTGAGGTTTGACGTGCAAGCTTCTTTTCACTTAACTACTGTACAAACTCCCACTGCTATTTGTTTTAAGTGAGGCTTTAGGGTTGCTTACTTTTCAACTAGTTTAGCATTAACATGCACCTGACTGTTCAGGGCAAACCTTTATGCCACTCTTGAAAGCTATTCTAAAGCCTAAATACTAAAATCTAGAAACCTTTTTTTTAAAGCATACTCTAGCTGCGGAAAGGAATGAATGAATGAATGAATGAATGAATGAATGAATGAATGAATGAATGGATGGATGGATGGATGGATGGATGGATGGATGGATGGATGGATGGATGGATGGATGGATGGATGGATGGATAGATAGATAGATAGATAGATAGATAGATAGATAGATAGATAGATAGATAGATAGATAGATAGATAGATAGATAGATAGATAGATAGATAGATAGATAGATAGATAGATAGATAGATAGATAGATAGATAGATAGATAGATAGATAATGTGTAGAAATAAAATGGGTACTTTTGAAGAAGAGTTAAATACTTGGTTATGATTTCAAGTACTATCAATCCTTAGAAGAACAACAGAATGATTTTGCAAAATTCTTGTCAAAAGGACTGGCCAGCTTTTACATCTGACAACAAAGAAGCAGCCAGTCAGCTAGCGCCCTGTTTCAACACACGAAGCGAGAAATCTCCCACCCAACCCCCACTGTTGTCTTTCTCACCAGAAAAGAATACATCTGAGGATAAGGGCTTCTAGTTCACCTCCGACGCCCCTGATTTCCCTTGTTTGCATAAAAGAAGATCTTCTTTCCAGATGTGTCACTTTCTGCTTGAGGAAAGCAACAACAGAAGGAAGCATGGCTGGTTGTCCCCTCATCATGTGTTGAAAAGTATGGGATAAGTAATGGCTGAATGGGGCTTAAATGATAAGCAAATCTGACTGGGAGAATTTCATCAGAATTAAAAGCATTGCAATGAGACCACTTGCCAGACAAATATCCGTAAAAATGAACTGTTGGCTGTTGTGCTAAATAGACATTAGACAAGGTACACATTCTGTCTGTAATGTTTTCATCAGGCAGATGGGTTCCCCTGGTTAAAGAAAAGTCTTTTATTTTTATCTTTCTGAGCAAGACTGTTACATACAGCACTGATGGTACCTGTCTGTCATGGGTTTGGAGGGAAAGTTCCATCCTATGGGGAGTGGAAGGCGGGACATCAGGGGGAGGAGCTGTACTGTATATATATTTGGAGCTGATGTGAAGAGTGAGGAGTTGGAGTCTGTGTGTCAGACTGAGTACAACTGCGTGTCAGTTAGTACCTACCTGATAGGTTCAGGTTTCTTTATAGGTAGCCAGAACTGATAGGTTCAGGGTCTGTGCTTTACTTTAAAGTGTTCTGTGTGAACCAAACTGTTGTATGTATGATTGAGACTAAGCCACGTTACATTATCCTATTTACCTGATCTTTTTATTTACCCTGTTTGTTATTTCAATAAACCTTGTTCTTTTGTTTAGTAAAATCCATTCCTGGTCTGTGTGACTCCTTATAGGGAATGGTTGGTGGCAGCATATTTATAGTGTGGCATACTCCAGTAGGTCTGGGGTTGTCACATTGATTGGTGTCCAGCGTGTGGGATACGACTGGTCCAATAGTCCAGTGGTCCAGCAAAGCCTTGGCAAGTGTGCCCAGAGCAAGGGGGGCCTAGTCAGGGACAATCTGAGGGCGCGTAGGTAATCTTCTAGGCTTACCTCACGGGGAGGTACGCTAGTGGAAGAATGTGCCAACTCAGATTGGGGACTAGATTAGGGAGCTCTGAGGCAACCCGTTTTGGCGGGAAAGGGCTGAGGCAAAGCTGTGTGAAGTAACAGTGATCTAGCCTGTCTGCTGAGAGGCCTAGCAGAGGGGGTGGATTCTGCCTGGCAACAGTTGCAAGTTAGTGCTGAAGGAACAGCAGCAATCTATAGAAGGCTGTTCCTGAGGCAAAAGGAAAAAAGTCCTCGCTTTATTTTGAGGCTTGACTTTTGAAGGCAGCCTGTTCTGGGGGGGGATTATGCCCTTGACTCGAAGCCAAATGGCAGAAATGGGGGAAGTAAGAGACCCACAGGTAGACCAAGGTTCTGAGGAGGAATTTGGCTCAGTGCAGGATGAGAGCACGGGAGAACAGAACCCAGAACTCAGAAAAATGCTCCTAGCCCAACAGCATGAACTGAGGGTGAGGGAGATGGAGCAAAGGGAAAGGGAGAAACAAAGACAATTTGAAATAGAGAGAGAGAAAATTGCTCTGGAAAAAGAAAGGATGGCGTTTGAGCTGAAGAAGCTGGAAATAATGAGTAGAAATAGGAATAACAATAATGGTGAAGGGAAGCCCTCAGACATGAAACCACCAAGACCTCAGATTTTGGAGGGAAAACCAAAACCAGATGAGAAAGACTCCAAGTACAGCAGAAAATGTTATTTCTGTCAGGGAAAGGGCCATCTAATCTCAGAGTGTGAGAAATGGAAGCAGCTAAAGGGAAATTTGCCTCATGATTTGAGTGGAACCAAGCCAAAAGCTGTGTTCTGTGTCCAGAAAGAGCAAAGCTCCTTGCCACTGAGGGAGCCTGTTGCCATGGCTACTCAATCTGGAACAGTTACATCTGCTGATCAGGCTGGGGAAAATGGTCCTCTTGTGGAGGTCAAGCGCTGCTTACTAGTGAGGACAGATTCGCAGTTGTTTGAGACCGCAGGGGTGGACGTAGGAATACTTGACCATCAGTATAGGGGGCTAAGGGATACTTGTTCCCAGGTGACCCTGTGCCATCCAGACATTATTCCTAGGGAGTATATAATCCCAAATGAGAGCCTGAAGGTGGCAGGGATTGAGGGGCAGGTGATCTCACTGCCAGTAGCTGAGGTACCTGTGAGCTTTCAAGGCTGGAGGGGAGTTTGGCGGCTAGCGATTTCATCGACTCTGCCAGCAGCCGTGCTCGTGGGAAATGACCTGGCTGAACATGTGAAACGGGTGCTAGTGATTACACGCTCACAAGCTACCATGGGGACAGTTCAGGGGGGTATTGAAGAGCCCGAGGCTGGAGCAGATGAGGGTAGTTCCGAAGCTGTGGTAGAAACCTTAACCACAGACAGCAAATTTGGCCAAGAGCAAAAGGCAGACGCCACTCTCCAAAAGTGTTTTGAACAGGTGACAGACTGTGGGGAAATCCCCAGGGAACCCTGCTTGGAAGCCAGCCAAGCAGCAGTTGCATGAAAACCAGGGAGAGCTCTGAGAAATGAAGACACTGCAGACTTTATCTTGTTAGTATTCAGGTACCGGTAGAGAAGAAGAAGAAGATGAAGATGGCTACCTTCTTCCCCCCAGACGTTTTTATTAAGCACGCAAAACAAGCAAAATTAGCATAAGATAAGAATTTGGCCATAGAGGCGTCGTGTGGTTATCAGTCTTAAGGCATTCCACGCCTGCGCAGAGAGAGAATCACATAACAATGGGATGATTATAAGGAGAATCACAGGAGAATGCATGATTGTACTAAAATAATGATTATGTTAAACATCACTGATGTATCCCTTAATAGCCACAAGATGGAACTTTAGACTACAAAATCCCCACAACAGACACCCAGCTAACACCTGAAACCCCAGCGAGATTTCGTGAGAAAAAGGGAATTTTATATAGAGAGACCCTAATGAATATCTCAAAAGGGGGAGATGGGATCAGAAGTCAGCTAGTGGTACCTGAAAAGTATCGCCCCATGATCTTACAAAGGGGGCACTCTGACATGTTTGCTGCGCACTTAGGGGTGAACAAAACACAGCAGAGAATCACACAGAATTTTTACTGGCCTGAAATAGGGAAGCAGATCAAGGAGTTCTGTAAACAATGTGATGTGTGTCAGAGGCAGGGGAATAACCGTGACAGGACCAAAGCGAAGTTGTGCCCTTTGCCTGTGATTGACACCCCGGTCAAATGTATAGGAGTGGATATTGTGGGACCTTTGCCCAAGGCCACAAAGAGGGGGAACCGGTTCATTCTCACCATTGTGGACCATGCCACGAGGTACCCCGAAGCCATTCCCTTGACTAACATTGAAACTAACACAGTGGCAGATGCCTTGGTGGGGTATATGTCCAGGATGGGATTTGCCTCAGAAATAATCACAGATTTGGGCACATCGTTTACATCAAAGTTCATGAAACGGTTATGGCAAATCTGTGGAATTAAACACAAGGAAACCACTGCCTATCACCCCGAAAGTAATGGGTTAACGGAGAAGTCCAATGGGACTCTGATGCGCATGATTAGGGCTTACTTGGCAGAGAATCCAAACAACTGGGACCAGAAGCTGCAATCCCTTTTGTTTGCGTATCGATCAGTGCCACAAGCCAGTACCGGGTTCAGTCCGTTTGAACTTTTGTTCGGGAGAAGGGTGAAAGGTCCACCTGATTTAATCAAACAAAATTGGGAGCAGATCACCCAGGATGACCCACAAGATGTTGTGACGTATATAGACACTTTAATGACTGACCTGAAGAGAAACCTAGAGCTAGCAGCAGAAAACCTGCAAGCTCAGAAGGTCAGACAGAAAACCTGGTATAACCAGAAAGCCAGGGAGAGGCACTTTAACCCAGGGGAGGAAGTGCTTTGGCCTAGGCCCTGCAAAGAGAACAAACTGCAGCTGGGTAGCCCAGAAATAAAATACTTGGGTCACATAGTAGGGGGAGGAGTGATCAAACCCCTAGAGGCCAAGATAGAAGCCGTTCGTGATTGGCCCAGACCCAACACCAAGAAAAAAGTCAAATCATTTCTTGGGTTGGTGGGCTACTACAGGAAGTTCATCCCAAGGTTTAGCGAGATAGCGACTCCGCTGACCGATCTGACGCGGAAGAAGACTGATGACCGCATCCCGTGGACCAGCGACTGTGAGGAGGCGTTCCGGAGGTTGAAGGAGGCGCTCATCAATTATCCAGTGCTGCGTGCCCCAGACTTCGACCGGGAGTTCATCATCTACACTGATGCGTCTAACAGCGGGGTAGGGGCAGTTCTTTGCCAGGAGGATGAAAATGGTGACCAGCATCCAGTGTCCTACCTGAGTAGGAAACTCCAGAAAGGTGAGAGACATTTGGCAACCGTGGAAAAGGAGTGCCTGGCCATAGTATACGCGATCCAGAAGGCCAAGCCTTACATCTGGGGAAGACATTTTGTTCTGTGCACTGACCACTCACCACTGCAGTGGTTAAAGACAATGAAAACCCACAATAGTAAACTTATGAGGTGGGCTTTAAACCTGCAAGATTATGACTTTGAAGTGAAGGTGGTCAGAGGGTCAATGAACTGTGTTGCTGACGCCTTGTCAAGAAGACCCGAAGAGTGAAGACGGCGAAGAAACCATGGACTATGTATAGTTTGTTGACCAAAAGTTAATTGTACCTGTTTATTGATCAGTCTTGGTTTGTATTAATAAAGGTAACTTAATGTATTGTAAATATGAATGTTAAAATGCCTAATTGATATGTTTAACCTAGAGTGTAAGTATGGGATTGTGTTATTGTATATCTGTTTTTGTGTTTTGATCCTGGTTGTTTTTTGGAGAAAAGCACTTTAGCTTTTCCTCTGCAAAACAACTTATAAAGAGGGGAGGTGTTACATACAGCACTGATGGTACCGGTCTGTCATGGGTTTGGAGGGAAAGTTCCATCCTATGGGGAGTGGAAGGCGGGACATCAGGGGGAGGAGCTGTACTGTATATATATTTGGAGCTGATGTGAAGAGTGAGGAGTTGGAGTCTGTGTGTCAGACTGAGTACAACTGCGTGTCAGTTAGTACCTACCTGATAGGTTCAGGTTTCTTTATAGGTAGCCAGAACTGATAGGTTCAGGGTCTGTGCTTTACTTTAAAGTGTTCTGTGTGAACCAAACTGTTGTATGTATGATTGAGACTAAGCCACGTTACATTATCCTATTTACCTGATCTTTTTATTTACCCTGTTTGTTATTTCAATAAACCTTGTTCTTTTGTTTAGTAAAATCCATTCCTGGTCTGTGTGACTCCTTATAGGGAATGGTTGGTGGCAGCATATTTATAGTGTGGCATACTCCAGTAGGTCTGGGGTTGTCACATTGATTGGTGTCCAGCGTGTGGGATACGACTGGTCCAGTAGTCCAGTGGTCCAGCAAAGCCTTGGCAAGTGTGCCCAGAGCAAGGGGGGCCTAGTCAGGGACAATCTGAGGGCGCGTAGGTAATCTTCTAGGCTTACCTCACGGGGAGGTACGCTAGTGGAGGAATGTGCCAACTCAGATTGGGGACTAGATTAGGGAGCTCTGAGGCAACCCGTTTTGGCAGGAAAGGGCTGAGGCAAAGCTGTGTGAAGTAACAGTGATCTAGCCTGTCTGCTGAGAGGCCTAGCAGAGGGGGTGGATTCTGCCTGGCAACAGTTGCAAGTTAGTGCTGAAGGAACAGCAGCAATCTATAGAAGGCTGTTCCTGAGGCAAAAGGAAAAAAGTCCTCGCTTTATTTTGAGGCTTGACTTTTGAAGGCAGCCTGTTCTGGGGGGGGATTATGCCCTTGACTCGAAGCCAAATGGCAGAAATGGGGGAAGTAAGAGACCCACAGGTAGACCAAGGTTCTGAGGAGGAATTTGGCTCAGTGCAGGATGAGAGCACGGGAGAACAGAACCCAGAACTCAGAAAAATGCTCCTAGCCCAACAGCATGAACTGAGGGTGAGGGAGATGGAGCAAAGGGAAAGGGAGAAACAAAGACAATTTGAAATAGAGAGAGAGAAAATTGCTCTGGAAAAAGAAAGGATGGCGTTTGAGCTGAAGAAGCTGGAAATAATGAGTAGAAATAGGAATAACAATAATGGTGAAGGGAAGCCCTCAGACATGAAACCACCAAGACCTCAGATTTTGGAGGGAAAACCAAAACCAGATGAGAAAGACTCCAAGTACAGCAGAAAATGTTATTTCTGTCAGGGAAAGGGCCATCTAATCTCAGAGTGTGAGAAATGGAAGCAGCTAAAGGGAAATTTGCCTCATGATTTGAGTGGAACCAAGCCAAAAGCTGTGTTCTGTGTCCAGAAAGAGCAAAGCTCCTTGCCACTGAGGGAGCCTGTTGCCATGGCTACTCAATCTGGAACAGTTACATCTGCTGATCAGGCTGGGGAAAATGGTCCTCTTGTGGAGGTCAAGCGCTGCTTACTAGTGAGGACAGATTCGCAGTTGTTTGAGACCGCAGGGGTGGACGTAGGAATACTTGACCATCAGTATAGGGGGCTAAGGGATACTTGTTCCCAGGTGACCCTGTGCCATCCAGACATTATTCCTAGGGAGTATATAATCCCAAATGAGAGCCTGAAGGTGGCAGGGATTGAGGGGCAGGTGATCTCACTGCCAGTAGCTGAGGTACCTGTGAGCTTTCAAGGCTGGAGGGGAGTTTGGCGGCTAGCGATTTCATCGACTCTGCCAGCAGCCGTGCTCGTGGGAAATGACCTGGCTGAACATGTGAAACGGGTGCTAGTGATTACACGCTCACAAGCTACCATGGGGACAGTTCAGGGGGGTATTGAAGAGCCCGAGGCTGGAGCAGATGAGGGTAGTTCCGAAGCTGTGGTAGAAACCTTAACCACAGACAGCAAATTTGGCCAAGAGCAAAAGGCAGACGCCACTCTCCAAAAGTGTTTTGAACAGGTGACAGACACCCAGCTAACACCTGAAACCCCAGCGAGATTTCGTGAGAAAAAGGGAATTTTATATAGAGAGACCCTAATGAATATCTCAAAAGGGGGAGATGGGATCAGAAGTCAGCTAGTGGTACCTGAAAAGTATCGCCCCATGATCTTACAAAGGGGGCACTCTGACATGTTTGCTGCGCACTTAGGGGTGAACAAAACACAGCAGAGAATCACACAGAATTTTTACTGGCCTGAAATAGGGAAGCAGATCAAGGAGTTCTGTAAACAATGTGATGTGTGTCAGAGGCAGGGGAATAACCGTGACAGGACCAAAGCGAAGTTGTGCCCTTTGCCTGTGATTGACACCCCGGTCAAATGTATAGGAGTGGATATTGTGGGACCTTTGCCCAAGGCCACAAAGAGAGGGAACCGGTTCATTCTCACCATTGTGGACCATGCCACGAGGTACCCCGAAGCCATTCCCTTGACTAACATTGAAACTAACACAGTGGCAGATGCCTTGGTGGGGTATATGTCCAGGATGGGATTTGCCTCAGAAATAATCACAGATTTGGGCACATCGTTTACATCAAAGTTCATGAAACGGTTATGGCAAATCTGTGGAATTAAACACAAGGAAACCACTGCCTATCACCCCGAAAGTAATGGGTTAACGGAGAAGTCCAATGGGACTCTGATGCGCATGATTAGGGCTTACTTGGCAGAGAATCCAAACAATTGGGACCAGAAGCTGCAATCCCTTTTGTTTGCGTATCGATCAGTGCCACAAGCCAGTACCGGGTTCAGTCCGTTTGAACTTTTGTTCGGGAGAAGGGTGAAAGGTCCACCTGATTTAATCAAACAAAATTGGGAGCAGATCACCCAGGATGACCCACAAGATGTTGTGACGTATATAGACACTTTAATGACTGACCTGAAGAGAAACCTAGAGCTAGCAGCAGAAAACCTGCAAGCTCAGAAGGTCAGACAGAAAACCTGGTATAACCAGAAAGCCAGGGAGAGGCACTTTAACCCAGGGGAGGAAGTGCTTTGGCCTAGGCCCTGCAAAGAGAACAAACTGCAGCTGGGTAGCCCAGAAATAAAATACTTGGGTCACATAGTAGGGGGAGGAGTGATCAAACCCCTAGAGGCCAAGATAGAAGCCGTTCGTGATTGGCCCAGACCCAACACCAAGAAAAAAGTCAAATCATTTCTTGGGTTGGTGGGCTACTACAGGAAGTTCATCCCAAGGTTTAGCGAGATAGCGACTCCGCTGACCGATCTGACGCGGAAGAAGACTGATGACCGCATCCCGTGGACCAGCGACTGTGAGGAGGCGTTCCGGAGGTTGAAGGAGGCGCTCATCAATTATCCAGTGCTGCGTGCCCCAGACTTCGACCGGGAGTTCATCATCTACACTGATGCGTCTAACAGCGGGGTAGGGGCAGTTCTTTGCCAGGAGGATGAAAATGGTGACCAGCATCCAGTGTCCTACCTGAGTAGGAAACTCCAGAAAGGTGAGAGACATTTGGCAACCGTGGAAAAGGAGTGCCTGGCCATAGTATACGCGATCCAGAAGGCCAAGCCTTACATCTGGGGAAGACATTTTGTTCTGTGCACTGACCACTCACCACTGCAGTGGTTAAAGACAATGAAAACCCACAATAGTAAACTTATGAGGTGGGCTTTAAACCTGCAAGATTATGACTTTGAAGTGAAGGTGGTCAGAGGGTCAATGAACTGTGTTGCTGACGCCTTGTCAAGAAGACCCGAAGAGTGAAGACGGCGAAGAAACCATGGACTATGTATAGTTTGTTGACCAAAAGTTAATTGTACCTGTTTATTGATCAGTCTTGGTTTGTATTAATAAAGGTAACTTAATGTATTGTAAATATGAATGTTAAAATGCCTAATTGATATGTTTAACCTAGAGTGTAAGTATGGGATTGTGTTATTGTATATCTGTTTTTGTGTTTTGATCCTGGTTGTTTTTTGGAGAAAAGCACTTTAGCTTTTCCTCTGCAAAACAACTTATAAAGAGGGGAGGTGTTACATACAGCACTGATGGTACCTGTCTGTCATGGGTTTGGAGGGAAAGTTCCATCCTATGGGGAGTGGAAGGCGGGACATCAGGGGGAGGAGCTGTACTGTATATATATTTGGAGCTGATGTGAAGAGTGAGGAGTTGGAGTCTGTGTGTCAGACTGAGTACAACTGCGTGTCAGTTAGTACCTACCTGATAGGTTCAGGTTTCTTTATAGGTAGCCAGAACTGATAGGTTCAGGGTCTGTGCTTTACTTTAAAGTGTTCTGTGTGAACCAAACTGTTGTATGTATGATTGAGACTAAGCCACGTTACATTATCCTATTTACCTGATCTTTTTATTTACCCTGTTTGTTATTTCAATAAACCTTGTTCTTTTGTTTAGTAAAATCCATTCCTGGTCTGTGTGACTCCTTATAGGGAATGGTTGGTGGCAGCATATTTATAGTGTGGCATACTCCAGTAGGTCTGGGGTTGTCACAAAGACTATGAAAACAATTTTGCACCAACCTTATAAGCCTTAAGTAATCAAAAGGGAATGATTTTTCCCCTGGCTGTTTCATGGCCTTAATTTCTGGTCGATTGGGTGCAGGTTGGTTGCAATGCACGATAAGCCTGAATACTCTTTTCCAACATCTTCTATCTGATGTTCTGCTCGAGACAAGGATTATTAAATCATGGAACTGTCTGTCTGCTTGGGGTGAACACATCACCTCTTGGCAGAATGAGCAGCATTTAAGAACACAACCAGGAACCTGAATTAACCTGCCCTTTTCCAAGTCTTGTTTTTGTAATCCATGCCTTTTTAGAAAGGCATTTTGATATGCTAATTTAACAGCTGCCTAGAGTGGTCCTGACACGACCAGATAGGTGGGATATAAATGAAATAAATAAATTAAATAAATAAATAAAGTACATCTGTAATTAGGCAGGCCTGATGGCCATTTTGGAAAACTACAATCCACTGAATTGTGGTGGATTCCATGGTCACCACACAGCTTGACTTCAAGGCTTGTCGTTCATCTGTTAACAGATTGTCACTACCATCTGCATATTGCTAATCTCTTGTCTGTTCTACTCAGGGCCAGCCCTGTTATTAGTGTGAGGTAGCCACAACAGGCGGATGATTCAGAGAGAAGGCAAGCAATGATAAGGTGCTGGAGGAAAAAGCCCAAGGTGGAGATGAAGTGGCATTCCCTGTCTCCCCTCAGCTAACCTGGTGCCTTTAAGTGGCTTGGAAGATATCTCATTGCTGATGGATGCTGAACTAACATTCAGCTGTAGTCTTCTGTACATGGAAAAGGGTTGTGTCTTTCACCTCAGGCAGCAAAATATCTCCTGTCAGTCCAGGCATTGCTGTCTTTTTTGTCCTGTAAAGGGCCTTCTCCTCCAGGAGACTGCTAAATGTCAGCTAGTGGCATATGCAATCAGGTGACGCGTATTCAACTGCAGTGATCCTCCTGAGCCATCTCATCACTAATCACCACTTAAAGCATCCCCTTGCCCCACAAAGAGGGAAATGTGAGCATTTCCCTACATTGTTCTCAAAGTACTACTTCTGTTATTACTCTCACAAAATCCAGATCTCACTACTGTTTGCACATCCAGGCTTGTAACTTCTTGTTTTTAGGCTCTACATCCCTTGACCTGTATTGATAACAGTGACCTAGTGGTAGGCAAGCTGACAAACAACAAATATAATTTATTAAACCCAACTGATAATATTGCAATTTATTCTGTTACTTAGAGTTGTTCTTCCTTGGTTTATTTAATATTACCACTCTAAGGCTTCACAACATAAACATACAGTGGTGCCCCACAAGATGGGCACTCTGTTTAACGATGAAACTGCTTGATGTCGAGGTTTTTGCAATCGCAAAAGTGATTGCAAAACAATGTTCCCTATGGGGGAATTTTGCTTTGCGATGATCGGTTCCCTGCTTTGGGAACCGATTCCTGCAAAGTGATGATTTTTTAACAGCTGATCGGTGGTTTAAAAATGGCTGCCAGGTAAACAGAATGGCCGCCCGCTATTTTCTGGGACGGATTCCTCCCAGGCAGCGAAAATGGCCGTTAATATGGATGTTAATAGCACATTCTATACATAGTGTGGTCTCTGGTTCCCACTAGTGGCCAGTTCCAGTAATGATATCATGGAAATATATTTCTCTAGTGACCACTATATGTAGCATGATCTATGGCGCCCTCTAGTGGCTACTTCTGGTAATTTCAGCTTTAGAAATATATATTTCTAAGATTTTTCTTTTAATATTTTTAATATTTTCACACCATGGATAAGTGAATCAGCAGGTACTGATCCCACAGATAAGGTAGTCTTGCTGTACTAAAAGTGTGATATGTGTTGCCTTTTAGTAATTTCCTTTTATGCAGAGACAGGATTTATATACAATGGTGCCTCGCTTAACAGCGATAATCCGTTCCAGGAAAATTGCCGTTAAGCGAAAACATCGTAAAGCAAAAATAAAAAGTCAATTGAAACACATTGAAAACCTTTCAATGCGTTCCAATGGGCTTAAAACTCACCGTCCAGCGAAGATCCTCCATACAGCAGCCATTTTCGCTGCCTGTATAGCGAGGAATCAGTCCCTAAACACAGCAGGGAGGCATTTTATTTACCTGGTGGCCATTTTGAAACCGCCAATCAGCTGTTGAAAAATCATCGTTTTGCAAAGAATCGGTTCCTGAAGCAGGGAACCGATCATCGCAAAGTGAAATTCCCCCATTTAGACCATCGTTTTTGCGATCGCAAAAGCAATCGCAAAAGATCGTCGTAAAGCGGATTGTTGTAAAGTGGATCGTCGTAAAGAGGGGCAATCATAAAGCGAGCCACCACTGTACATAGCACATTTTGATTAACCCCAGAAATTATTCCAGGAAGAAAAATTTAGCATCTTAGTCTTGCACTGGAGCAAAGATCTCTCAATGGGGCTGTAGAATCTTCCAAGGTGCTATATCATTGAAGTGAGACAACCTCGCTCAGAAGTTTAGAAATGGTGAGATTCCTCCACAATTCTGTACTTGTCTCATGTAGACATGATGCAATAGATGAATATCAGTTTCAAGCAAGATGCTGGCCACAGTGAATTTTCAAATTCTATCATCCCCTTGTATGACTTGATTGACAGCTTTTCATTAACTGCAATTTGCTAGGTCGTTCAGACCTGCAATTGATACTAACTATGGTTAGTTTAAACAAGCAAGCTTCAAAACCCACAGTTTGAATGTGGTCTTCCTTAAAGTAAAAATACATAGCATTAAGGACAATATATCACATTTGTAATAAAATAAAAAAGGGGGATTAGGATTATTTGTCAAGGCATTTTTATGAGTCAATCAAACTCTTTCCCTAATGTTTGCAGGGAATGAAGATCACAGAAGTCAGAGGAAATAGGTAGTGATTTAGCAAGGTCACAAAGGAAATGTGACCAAGAGAACTCATTTCTTTTTGTTGACTGAAAAAAGAAAGATTTGCAGGAAGGTAAATGGCATGTTGAAAGCCAATGGGATCCAGAGCCATCCTCACTGAAATATGTACAAGTCTCAGGACTTCAGAAAATATAAATAGATTAGGCTATTTTATTATTAATTGTTGGTATTTGAGATACTCCTTTCTTTAAAAGGTCTATTCATAAGTTCTATATTTCTTTTCTTTTTTACTTTTAATCTTTATTGCATTTAAAAAAGAAATTATAAAAATAAGTAAATAATTATCACAATATTAACATGTAACCAATATCTCTTATAATACCAATAACATAAGATAATACCAATCTGTTATTGGTATTATCTTATGATAATACCAATTATCTCTTTCGCAAAACAGTAAGTCTTTAACATTTTTGCTTCCTTGTTGTCCACCATACATTTATATTCTTCACAATCTTAATAACATCTTTCTTAATTCTTATTTTATATTCATATAAACAATCTGCCTTACTTTGCTTTTACTTCTGTTGAGAGTTCTGCTTGTAATTTAAGCCTAAAAGTCACTTGGTACAGGTTTGAAATCTTCCTTCCATTCTTCCTTAAGATAATTCTTTTATTTCCCCCCATAGAGTTTTATATTTCTAAGTTCACTCTCCTAAATGTGGGCTCTGATTTGGGTGATGGCAGTGAAAAATCCAAATGCAGAGGGAATCTCTACCTTGAAGAGATGTGTCTCAGATCATGGAAATAAAAAAAAATGGAGGGGTCATCAACTTCTGCTTTCCAGGATCAGGGTAGGACATCAGCTCTGACAACATAAAAACCCAGAGTTAATTAAAACTGAAAGTAAAAAATTTATGCTGTTCTTCTGACTGTTTGGGGAAGGAGAGGTCATCTCAAGGTACATTCCCGCTTGCTCCCATCATACCATCCAGGTACATTGTACAAAAAGCAACATCCCCAGCCTCTCGGGCTGAAGAAAATGCTTTGTCCCATGGTTTATTACAGTGTGCTAGTGCAGATTCTGTGTACACACTTTGACATGTCAAGATAAGCAGAAGTGTGGGGAATCCCTGATATAAGTAGGTGTATGCTCTAGGTCAGTATTTCTCAAATGCTGGTCCTCTAAATTTGTTGCACTTCAGTCTCCAGAAGCATCTGCAGGATGGCTAGTGGTCATTGATTGTTGGAAGTGAAATCCTGATGATCTGAAGGGCCAAATGATTAGGATCAGTGTCCCGACAGAGGATGGAACTCAAGTTAGGAGCTTGCTTTTTCTTGCAAGGATCTCAAAGAAAAACTGACTGGTGAATTCAAACGGGAGCACGCCCACTGAATCAATGCTGAATTATAAATCAAACTTGTATGAATGCAATGCATCTGCTATAGATGAGACCAGCAATAGGTTTTAGGCCTTAGCCTGTGAAATGACTGTACAGTAACTATTTTTTTTTCTTATACATACGCAGCAGCTTAATGTGTTCTGCAGGTTTGCTCATCAAAAGGCCTTTTAGAGATTCGGAGCAACGTAATGCATTTCATAATAATATATTTAAAATATAACCAAGTCTAGCTATTATAAAGGCTAATGAAAGTACTTAGCATGTTTAGTCGTTAACTCGTGTCCGACTCATCGTGACCCCATGGACCAGAGCACACCAGGCCCTCCTATCCTCCACTGCCTCCCGGAGTTTGGTCAAATTCATGTTGGTTGCTTCCATGACACTGTTCAACCATCTCATCCTCTGTTGTCCCCTTCTCCTCCTGCCTTCACACTTTCCCAACATCAAGGTCTTTTCCAGGGAGTCTTCTCTTCTCATGAGATGGCCAAAGTATTGGAGCCTCAGCTTCAAGATCTGTCCTTCCAGTGAGCACTCAGGGTTGATTTCCTTCAGAACAGATAGGTTGTACTCCTTGCAGTCTGGGGGGCTCTCAAGAGTCTCCTCCAGCACCACAATTCAAAAGCATCAATTCTTCGGCTGTCAGCCTTCCTTATGGTCCAGCTCTCACTTCCATACATCACCACTGGGAAAACCACAGCTTTGACTATGTGGACGTTTGTTGGCAAGGTGATGTCTCTGCTTTTTAAGATGCTGTCTAGGTTTGTCATTGCTTTCCTCCCAAGAAGCAGGCTTCTTTTAATTTTGTGGCTGCTGTCACCATCTGCAATGATCATGGAGCCCAAGAAAGTCAAATCTGTCACTGCCTTCATATCTTCCCCTTCTATTTGCCAGGAGGTGATGGAAGCAGTGGCCATGATCTTAGTTTTTTTGATGTTGAGTTTCAGACCATTTTTTTGTTTTGAGTCCCCAGACATTGTTGGACTACAACTCCCAGAAATCCTGGCCAACACATGTGATGAAGGCTTTTGAGGATCCAAGGTTGAGAACCACTGAATGAAGAAGAAGAAGAAGAAGAAGAAGAAGAAGAAGTAGTAGTAGTAGTAGTAGTAGTAGTAGTAGTAGTAGTAGTAGTAGTAGTAGTAGTAGTAGTAGTAGTAGTAGTAGTAGTAGTAGTAGTAGTAGTAGTAGTAGTATTCCCACCACCCCAATCATATTTGGGATAGAAAGAGCTTAGGATTTCTTCCTGAATAATTTGTTTATTACTGATTTCTTACATCATTCCTTTCTTGGTCATTTGCTCAATGAATTCAAGGTAGCTCCTATGCCTACTTTATCCTCACAACCATACTGTGAGGTATTTTAGGGTATGAAAGTGTGAGTGGCCTAAGGCAACCCAGTGAGTTTCATAGCTGAATGGGGTTTTGAACCCAGGTCTAGCAAGTTCTAGTCCTACACACTAACTGTTACACCACATTGGTGGAGAGTTGCCACTTTTTTTTCTTCCTAAATTGCTGCTCAGCTTTAGCACCTATATGACAAGTGGGCACAATATGATCTCTCCGTCTGGGCATAACTCTATTTACAAAATAGAGTTTGGTAAATTTGGTCAGTACAAATGGAGGAGCAGAACAAGAACTTTAAATGCAGACAAAGAGAAGTATTGGAGTAGTTTTTGCGAAGAAATAGAAGAGAATAGCTTTTAAAGGGGGGGGGGAACAAACCAAGAAATCTGTTTCATAAGACATAAGAAATCAAGGAGAAATTTCAATCAAGATTAGGTAGACATGAGATGAACGGGAATATATTATATCTTCACCATTTTCTTAGAGGTGGCAGAACAACAGGCTTTAAATCTATAAATATATTATGCAAATCCATAGGCACTCCATGCAAAAGGCACATGGAAACATGAGATAAAATTAAGTTTATTCTTTGGAAAATTAGGAGGGTATGGCAGTGAAGCAAAAGGATGGGTTAAAAACAGATGTATACCTTAGGCTCAGAATAGCTATCAATTACATTAGCATGTTCTGTTGATGCTCCAGAAAATTCAAATCTTCAAAATGAGAGAAGGAATGTAGCATATGCTAGCATAAATCACCATATGCAATACATATTAATCATCGTTCTATCGCTTGTAACTTCTTAGTGCTACATCTTCCGTTCCCCACATTTTTAGTTTATTTTTTTGTGTAGGAACAGCCAATTTCTAACATTCACCCGTGCCCCCATTTTCACTGTACCTTTCACAAACCATCCCAGTATCTCCAGTAAACATTCTACCCAGTTTCATTCATTTATCTGATTTTTATTCTGCTTTTTCTCTCCTAGTGGCAACCCAAAATGGTGTACAAAACTATAATTAATTAAAACAAACATATTTGAAGTTGAAAGTATTGTATACAGATTTTGGAAATACTACTTAAACACTGTAATGAGATATTAATTTCAGTCGTGTACTGACTCCCCTAAAGCCTCTCTGAATAGATAACTTTTCAGTTTCCAGCAGAAGGAAAGGAGGGAAGGGCCCAACCACGTCTCCTGACAAAAGGACATTTGGCACTTCCAGCCAAGTTACTAGGTCTTCTTGGGAGGGTTAAGATAAAGTTCTTGCTGCCTGCTGACCTGGCAGCCCCCCCCCCCATCATTGCAAAATCCCAGGCATATGAATAGCCCTGAGGTCTTGGCCAAATTTTACTTCCTGTCTCCCCCAGTCCATAAACAACATTTTCGCCTCAGTGTCACGCTCTCTGAATCTATGGCCCTGAAGCCTCATATTTCTAAGCTGGCTGCATTTCATTTGATTATTACATTCTGTTTTGCATTTGTGAAAGAAAATGCATACTTTGCTTGGGCTTTTCAATTATACTTCCATGTTCTTTTCAGGAATATGCATGACTTGTTGATTGTGATACGACAAGCGCTACCGATGCCTCCACCCTCATTTTTTTTTGCTTTCATTGACACAGGTTCAAGAAGCAAATAGGAAAAACATAAGCCCCAGGCTTCTGTTCTTGTTAATCTGGCCCTCTGCAACCAATCTAATGCACTCACCCTAACAACTTTCATTAGCTCTGGAAATGACCTTACAAAATTTAATCAGATGTTAGCTGTCACAGACGGTTACAGGGAAAAAAAATCTGTTTTTTTCCTATACAGTATAGCATTTCTCCATTTATAGCCAAGTAATGTTCAGCATGCACACACACATGCATGCATGCGCACGTGCACACACACACACTGCATAATTTCTATCTGCTGGTCTACGCTCTGATTATTCTTTAACATATACAAGCTGCTCAACTCTTGCATGCATAATGCTGAACGGTACCTGGTCAATAGATGTAAAATGTAAATCCCTCAAATCTGAATAAAGGCAAGTATCTGGTTCTCATGAAATAAAACAAAAATGTTTTTTTTTTAATTAAAAAATTACTAGATTTGTGTTCCATGTTTCTCCTCACAGAACTCAGACTGGCAAACATAGCAACTGTATGCTGAGGTTAGGCTAAGAGAGTGCCCACAGCTTGGAAAAGTTGCTTCCTTTGGATGAGAATTCTCTAAATCCTGAATCCAGTAACCCCAACCCCAACCCTGGGCCACCTGGCTCTAACTGGATCAAGAGTCCATATTATGGCTGAAAAGGATTTGAAATTGCCTCCCGTGACCTGAAAATAAAGATGCAGGAGATGGGGTGAAAGGGCCATACTTTTATCAAACAAAATTCTCTAAAGTTCAGAGGAGTCATCCTGTAATATGAATCTTGGATCCGGGAGCAAGGAGTCCTGAATGTCCACCTCTCCCTGCCTTAAAAGATAAGCCCCTCACCCTGGAGCCTTCTGTAACCTACAGCTGAACTCCAGCCAGCCTCAATTGAGGGAGACCTTCCTGGACCGATTTCTGACCCCAGTCTCATGACTTTAAGCCAAGCATGACCTGAGTCAGCCGGAAAGGTGGGTTCCAAACTGGGTGCCTGAATCTCATTATAATATTATTTATTTATTTAACTTACATGCCACCCACACTACCCAAAGGTCTCTGGGCGGCATATATATATATTCTAAAATTGCCATGAGACCCACAGTTGATGTGGGTCAGGAAGGTTTTGACCTGGCACCAAAATGTCATCAGCGTCGGCACCAGACGAATCTCAGTCGGGAGGGCATTCCATAGTCTGGGGGCAGCTGCCAAAATGGCCCTTTGTTTTCAAGCCATCCCTCTTACCTCCTTGAGGGATGGCTCTTTCAAAAGGGCCCCCTGGCTAGATCTTAACTGCCGAGTAGGTTCATACAGAAGGAAGTGGTCCTTCAGGTATCCAGGGGCCAAGCTGTTTAGGACTTTGTATGTCAAAACAAGCACTTTGGGCCTGGGTAGCAACTGGTAGCCAATGTAATTTAAACAGAATCAACTTGATGTGTCCCCTGCTTGCCCCACCACTCACCAGCTGTGCAGCTGGATTCTGGACCAGTCGCAGTCACCGGACCATCTTCAAAGCCAGTGCCACATAGAATGCATTGCAATAATCCATACTAGATGTTACCAGTGCGTGTGTAATTGTCATGAGACTCTGCTTGTCCAAGTAGGGCCGTAGCTGGTATAATTTCCGCAGTTGAAGGAAGGCGCCCCTGGCCACCGAGTCCACCTGGGCTTCCAGTGTTAGACCGGGGTCCAGGAGCACCCCCAAGCTGTGGGCCCTGTCCCTTAGGGGGAGTATAACCCCATTCAAAGCAGGGAAATGGCCCTCCAGCCTGTCTGGCGAAGCACCCACTAACAGCACTTCCATCTTGTCTGGATTGAGTTTCAATTTATTAACCCTCATCCAGTCCATTATCAAGTCCAGACATGAGTTCAGCACAGAAACCGCCTCACCTGGATTGGTGGAAAACAAGAGGTACAGCTGAGTGTTGTCAGCATATTGCTGGCTCCTCAGCCCAAACCTCCTGATGGCCTCTCCCAGCGGTTCCATGTCGATGTTAAACAGTATGGGGGACAGTATCGAGCCCTGAGGAACTCCATGACATAAACACCATGGGATAGAGAAACTGTCATCTGCACCACCCTCTGGACATGGTCAGCTAGGAAGGACCGAAACCCCCAACTCCAAACCCAGTCAGCCTATCCAGAAAGACACCATAGTAGATGGTGTCGAAAGCTGCTGAGAGGTCCAGGAGTATCAACAGGGTCACACTTTCCCTGCCTCTCTCCCGGCAAAGGTCATTGTACAGGGTGACCCAGTCTCCGTACCCAAACCCGGCCTGAAATATGCACCTAAATGAGACCCCCATCATCAAAAGACACCTTGTGGAACTCACCATTATCTGGCTACCATTCTGCACTACCTATTCTAGTCATGAACACCTGGTTATGCTTGACACCACCCCTAGATCTGTCCATGTGTACCATGAACACTCAGAGTGGGATAGGCAAAACATTACTTGGCTGCTTTCATCCAATTCACACCATTCCAGAAACCCAGACCAAGCATTCTTATTCATGCCGAGTTATCTCACTTTGGACCCACAGAATGGGCTGGCTGAGAACAAACAGCAAAACAGGCCAGCAATGTGGCAGGACAGGCATATCTGCCCTTTGATTCACCACGCACAACGCCAGCCATGTCAGATACCATTGGTCTCCATGCAAGCCTTGCTTCTTCCTGGGGTGCAGCAAAGTGCCTCCTTCCCAGCAGCCTCAGCTCTTCAACACTGCCTCAGAGGTGGTGTTACTAATGCGCTCTGCTCATGACACATTTAAAATGGCTTTAATAATAAGCATTTTAAGTATGTTCTTGTGTGGGGTGGGTATGTCTGGAAAGATAGAGAACATGTGTTTTGAAAGCCCTTTCAGTGTTTCAAATGGAGCTCAAAGGGGTTGTGTCAGTTCTTTTTCCAGCTGCCTGCCCTCCTCAATCTCCAAATCCTTTCCAGAGACAAGACTTCAAGGGAAGCTCCATGGCCCCATAGGCACATTCATAATTTGTGTTCAGTGCCCACCAGACTTCCTTAGAGGGAATGTGATCTCAGAAGGAGAGAGACCCCACTCCTACCTTACACTACAGTGGTCGCCAACCCTACCATTAGGCAGATTGAGCAGATTGGATTTTATAAAAGGAGAGAGCACAGAGTGCTGTCCTCTGAAGATACCAGCCACAGAGACTGGCCACAGAGACTGGTGAAACGTTAGGAAGAACAACCTTCAGAACATGGCTAAAGAGCCCGAAAAACCCACAACAACCACTTTATAAAAGGAATTGATACATATACATTTTGTTGATTGTTCTCTTTTCTTATTGTCAAGGAGGAGGAAGAGCTGCTTGTGGGGGCTTTCAAGATACATTGACTAGCCTATCCTATTATGCACCGTGACTTGGGGTGGCAAGGGTGCCATTTGTTAGGGACGCATATCATATGACTTGATTTGTTCTTTTGCACTCAATGAGAAAGTGCAAAAAACAAAAATGTTTTGCACATTTGTCAAACTGATTTGAATGCAGTGACACATTGCCTAAAACAATAACTGCTGTCTTGCTTTTGCAAAGACTTCTAAAAATAAAAAAGCATAAGATAGGTTGCTTGCATCTTTTTGACTGTTTAGCTTGTCTTATTGTGTTTGCAGGTTATGTATTTAGTTTCAGAAAAAGATGCTAGAGATATTTTACACAAATTGTTCAAATCAAAATGGGGGAGGAAAAGAGAGTCTGATGTCTTGGTCTTGTGTTGGAGGCAAAACTTCTAGCAGAAGTTCATGAATCCTTGGCAGTCCATCCTGACTATAAATAAGACACCGGTGAGATTTTTTCACATTCTACTTTCACTTGGTGCTCCACAGTGCCTGAAATCCAGTAATAAGGCACAATTGGGGCAGGCCAATTGAATCATGGGAATTTGGTGAATCAACTCTCCTGTAAGTTCCATTGATTCAATGGGCCTACTCTAAGATGTAATTTATTACTAGATTTCAGCTTACGTATAATTGGGAACAAATTGAGCAATTCAGATTTCTATGTAGTAATTAGGCAGGAAGCCTTTTGGTGGAGATCTTGTCCTGAGGGAAAACTTCATACTATATAATTTACTTGTTAAAAAGTGTTTCGTATTTATTTTGAAAGGCTCAAGAGTAAATATATCCATGTCTATACACAAACTTGTGCTCTGTAACTCAGCCTGAAGTCAGAACAAAATGGATCTAAACTGGTCCCACATCGAAATTTTTGTTAAATCCTGACTCAGAATAAAATTCTGTTGAACTAAAGATCTGAACCAGGGTGACAATAAGTAGGTGCATAGCTGGGTTGTGTTTTCCCCCCTCCTGTATTTTCTAAGTCTATATTCAGATTGTTGAGATTTCAATTCTTTTTTCTGATGTCACTTCTGGCTATTTCTTCTTTCCATCATAGTTAGAGTACAGTATCAGATATGCAAACATGGAAACCAGCTTCAGGGCTTTTCTAACTCAGTTTAGAACCATCAATCCTTCTGCACTAACCTCAAATGGTATTCCTAGTTAATAAATTGTATGCTTGTTTGTTTTCTTTTCCAGTGCTACTATTTTTCAACGTGAACACTTAAATCCAGTAGCCATAAGCTGAGCACTAGGCCATTGTGCTTTTCAAGTAAACCATACCACATAATCCTTACAATGCTCTTCCACCCCAGGTGAGGGGAAACTCTACCTGTTTTGTATTTGAATTTTGCGAATTTTGACCAATTCTGATAAAACAAACTGAAACAAAATTCTCACCCAGTGCTAATCTGGGTAGTCCATTTTCATCCTGGATAAATTGAAACATGTCAATATGTCCAAACATCTTGTCGAAGAAACATACTGCATACTGGCTAGAAACTGTCCAATACTTTAGGGTTCTGAGATAATTTAAAAAAAAGAAAAACAATGCTGTCATTAGAAAAAGGAATAGAAAATAAGACTTTCTGGTCACCCCCCCATGTGTTTTTTAAAGCAAGGATCCAGCTCATGCAGAACAGTTTTCACCACTGCAAGAATCTTATATTGTACACATTCTCAGGTTGTCCAAATTGGAAAGCATTCAATACAACTGGATGTTTCACCAGCTGGACCTGAATTTATGTTGGCATCCAAACAGGCACACATTTCAGCAATTTTGTCCAAGTGTGACACGCATTTGTCGCAACAGACCACTGAGTGGTCTACGTTTCTTCTTGTGGGTTGGAATATAATATGCTGCCTTTGTACTGTGCACAATACAGGATAGGGAAGCCTTTATTTAAATTCTTCCATAGCTTTGAAGCTTCCTAGGCAATTTTGCACCACTCATGGTTTATGTGGTGAACGTATAATTCCAAACATTTCTGTTCTCTGGAAATAGAGAATTGGGGGAGAGGTGTGTGAAGTCTATTTTTGTTTTTCCATAATTTGTTTGTACTTAGAACTAGGGCAGCCTATTGCCAAGAAAATAACATGGAATTATCTGACTGATTAGTTCATTCACAGTCATAATAACTGACAAAAAGAATGGGTGGGAATTAAAACCAAATTGCACTGAATGAAAAATATGGAATAATTCAGAAACAGACAACCTTCAATAAATTACAGTACACAGTCAGGCTAAGACGTAGCATGAATTCTTAAAAATATGAAAAGAAGGATTGTATCCAAGAGTAGTAGCTTTACATTGTAACATAAATTTCATTCATAAAAAGCCCATCATCTGGCACTGCATTGGACCATGAGCCACCGTTAAACTGGTGTGGGATAGGATGCCATTTGATGAGTTGTTTAAGCCTCAGAGCCTTTTTTCACTTCATAGCAAAGGGGTGTGTAAAATTGTCCTGTGTGATTGGCATCCAATGTGAAGTCTCTGACTTGGTTAATAATGATGTCATTGATTCCAATTCATGGTGAACCTTCTCAGGGTTTCCTCAGTAGTCAGAAGGGTTTCCTGTTCCCTTATTCTGGGGGTGCTCTGGGGTCATGGAGCTTGCCCAAGGCTATACAATATGACTCTTCTCCTGGGAGGCCCAATGGGAATTAAACTTTCAGCTCCTGCTCCAGCTCACTGAGTTATCCATCCCAAATATAAATGCTATATCATCATTAAGGCACAACTTTGAAAATTCCCACTAGCACCACTGCAATTATTACAAACATGGAACTGAAACAAAATTCTTGCTCATCCTTAAACTCAAATCACATCACTTAAGGCAAGAGTACAGGGTAACTCTTACTAAACCTGGGCTTCTATACTTTGTTATGCAGTTTGCATGTTAGACACTCCAGTTAGCAACTTTCCAAGCTCTGCCAACAAGGGAAACCGAAAAGGCTGGATAAGAAGTTACAGATAAATTCACCTATTTCTTAAAATCATTTGCTAACTCTTTCTCCATAAATTTAATTAAGAGAGAAAATCCTGTCCTTGTTCATATTATTTTTAATGCATGCTTCTCTAAGCAATGCCATAAATGAACTCAAAAATCTGCTTTCCACTTTTATCTTTCTTACTATATTTATTAAATTATGTACAATACCTACTTTCTTTCTTTTGCATAAATGGACAGATATTGCCTCTCTGAATCAAGAGGGGGAAATATTACAGAGACTGCCTAAGACAGGAAACCAGAAAGAGAGAGAGAGAAGAGAGTGAGGGCACAAGTTCCAAAGAGACATCTTGAACAGACATGTGCTGAATCTAGTATCTGAGGGAAGGACAGTATTAGTTGTTGTGGGTTTTTCGGGCTCTTTGGCCATGTTCTGAAGGTTGTTCTTCCTAAGAGAGACCAAAAAACCCACAACAACCATTAGATCCTGGTCGTGAAAGCCTTCGCGAATACAAAGGACAGTATTCTCTGAGAAGATTCCACTCCTGTTCACCTTTGCCACTAGCAGCCATTTGCTTGATCTGCAGCTACTCCAGTGACATCTTTTGACACCAAAACTGGTTTCTGGAAAGTAACTACTTCCTATCAGAAGTATAAGTGTTCTCTGATAATATAAGGATGCCAACGGAAAGGAAAGGAAACATCTGGATTAGCATCCTCTTGCCCCGTACAGGACACATACAAGGTTCCACTGTACTTGTGAGGTGACCTTTCTGAAGTCAGGCCAGGAAGTTATCCAGCATCTTGGTGTGTAAGCATAAGTCCCATTGAAAACATTAGGTGTGATTTCTGGTTTTGCACAAAGAAAATCCATTTGAATTTAGGTTTCAGGATGTATCATTCTGGAACTATTTATTTCCTATTTAGCTAAAATCAGCAATGGTGCATATATAAAATTTACCCTCAGCAAAACAAATGGCACTGTAGAATGTTAACCTCCCTAAGCAAACTTGTTGAGGACAATATTGATAGCTAACTCAGCATCTTAAAAGAACAGTCTTTCAAATGTTCATGCTCACCACATTAATTATACACACCTTAGACCAGACTTTTCCAGAAAGGTGTTTTCTCTGCATTATTTGTTGTTCTTCCCTTGTCCCTTTCAAGAATCACTCAAAGGGGATGGTTCTATGGTGGGCAGTTTGTGACCTTCCAAATGATGTTGGGACTACAACACGTATCATCTGTTATGACTGGTTTTGATGATGCAGGCATATGCAAACTGAAGCCAACAAGAGGATCACACCCAATTATTCCATGTAGGGTTATTCAGGCAAAGAAGAAAAATGAATTGTTTTAGCGGATTGAGCTGGCATCTGAGTTAATTGGATTCTAACCTCTGACACATGAGAATGACTGGAGAAGCACACTGAAGAGTAATCATGTACAAACTCTTTATAAAGATAAGTAAAAAAGCTAGTATACAAAGCAAAATTTTGAGGGAAAAGATAATAAAAATCTCAGTACTGTTGCACTTAGAGATCCATGGAGTTGTGGCTGCCCTCAGCCTCTGAGGAACAAAAACATGGTTTCTCCAAGAAAGAGGTTGAGAGACAATCTGAGGAGAAGGAGAAAACATCATGAATAACCCTAAGATTTATCAGTCTCAAATGTGAGCAGAACAGCATAGTCTAGGGAACTCACAGTCTCTCTCATTCTCTAATCTAATCTAATCTAATCTAATCTAATCTAATCTAATCTAATCTAATCTAATCTAATCTAATCTAATCTAATCTAATCTAATCTAATCTATGTACTATACATAGATAGCTTGCATCTTTGGGCCAAACTGAGTTTGCTCCCGTCCCCTCCATCATCAAACAAGGCTCCCTGTTACATCTCTGCAAAGTGCAGCACTTTGACTGTACGTGCTTCTAAGTAGGCACGAGGGGTGCAGCTCTGTCACAGAGCATATGTTTGATGTTTGATCAAACCAGTTTCTGTTACTCACATCTCCAAGCAGGGATAGGAAAGTGCCCTGTCTGAAATTCTTATGTGCTGTTATCAGTCCGTGTCAACCATACTGATGGATGTGGACTAAAGATATGCATATGAGACAAACAAATCTTGAATCCAGAACCAAACCAGGTAACTGGGCTGATTCAGATATCTCCACTGAAGCAGGATTCTCCTGAAGCAGACAGAATTTGAAACTGAAAGTCCTGAAGATTCATTATCTATTTAAATTCAAAGAGACCTAGGGAAACAGAGAACGTGTCTTCAGCAGTAGACAAATTACATGCCAAACACTTCATATAAGGAAAACCTTCAGAGAGAGAGGGTGAGGCGAAGTTTTGTGACTGGCACCTGTAGCTTTCAATCACAGTGAGTAATTTTACGGAGGCTCTACAATCCTAGTGCCTTGTGGCTGTCAAAGTAATTAATCACAGGACTGATCCAGTGTTTGGTGCTTTTTGCTAGTTCTACTTCCCCCAAGAACAGGATATTCAGAGGTGTTTGATGGAGACTGCGTGACATGGGGGGTGGCAGGTACAGCACTGGATGCTTGCTTGGGATGTTAAAGTCCTCTGCCTCTGGCACTGGATGCTCTCAATCTATCATCTGCTCCGTCCTATCACAGTACCTGTCACTTTACTGCCAAGTGAAGAGAAAGCATAAAATATCTTCAAAGATTTTTCATTCATCACAATAATCATGCCAATATCCTTCTGAAATTTTGCAGATTTTTCTTTGTCTTGCCTCCGTGAGCTTCTGTAAAACCACATATACATAAAAAGCAGAGTTCCCCACAAAATTCTTAGGGAAATAAATATCTCTCTTTCTCCATCCCCCTCTCCCGCTGTGTCAAAAATTGTAAAGGCTGCTTTTGAAGAATCTTCTTTGCACCTATTATTCTGAATGAACATTGTCAGTTTTACTCCCACAGAAACTGTTACTGCAAATTTCACCCAAAGGTATCCAAAAAATTAAAAAACATTGTTGGAAGTTCACTTTAAAAACAAAACAGCCCTGCACCTACTTGTCTCCTATTTGCCAGGTATAACTGCTTCCTAAAGGGTCACTATACTTGCAGCTTTCACCCCATTCAAACAATACACACATAAAAGTTACAACTTTTCGTTCATTTCCTATAATAGTCATTGGGAACACAAAGATCGTGTTCTTCCAAATTAAGCTTCTGAGTCAGTCTCAAGTTGAACTGGGTAAGATCTGAATCAGTCTAAGCAAAATTGGGCTGTTTCTTGAAGCACTGAATCAGAGTCCCAAACAATGCATTAGGGGGAGAAAAAAGATGGAGAGACAAAAAAAGAGATTCAAAATAAAAGGAAGTGCCAGCTGATGGGCTTAAAAAACCAAAATGTGTGGCCAGTGCATTCCCTCATAAGATGTGAGCCAATGTTCTATCACAGAATAAGGCACTAGAAAGAATCCAGGTAAGATAGTGCTTGAAGACAATGTCAGATGCCTGCTGCTGTCCCAGCTGGATTACTTCTTCACCAGCCACTGGGCCTTCTAATGCAAATTGCCTGATGGGAAGGCACCCTTTTCTTTCAAGGGTTGGTTTTTGGTGTATCCTCATTTAAAAAGTATGTGCTGTGGGGGAAATTTTATTGGGATATAAATCCATTTAATAACTCAAAATGTCTATACAGAAATGTCTGAATGAGAAACATATGCAGAATTGTGTGATGAAGAAAGGCTCCATTGGGGATCTAAGGCCAGAATCTGATCAGACTTTCATAGTACAAACTGAGACAGGCTCAGGGATCTACATAAGCATGTGATATTTATGGGAAGGGCCTCATCCTATCAGCCAGTATAGTCTGGATGTAAGAGCTAAAGCACATGAGATGGGCAGCATCACAAATCAAACGGAGCTGACTTAAGCAGTAAAATACATTATTTTCTAATGTTCTTTGTAGGTTTGCAAGTTTAAGGTTGCTTTTGTTTGGTCATTAGTCATTGGGAAGAATCAAAAGGCTTCATTACCATACTTATTGGAGAATGCTTTGTAGAATGTATCTCGGGAGAGATAATTTTGTATAAATCTTCCTAATTGCCAGCCTCCCCAACTCATATGTTTTAGAACCAAGACTCGTATGTTTAAGCAGTATTAAAAACAACTCTACAACACAATTTTATCAATTCGTAGCTTATTCTGGGGATCATTTTGGTTCTATTTATTGCTGTTACACATGTTTTGCTACAAAGAGCTCAATTTTTAATCTAGTCTATCACCACTCCTAAATTGTTTATGGCTCACCCTAGCATGGCGAAATTTCTTCTGAAAGTGTATCCCAAGCGCTTTGCAACTTATTTATGACACTGCAGGCCACACTGTGACCATTGATTGTTGTGATGGTGGCACTTTGATGATCACTTCCAATTTGTGTTTCAAGGCTCAGTTATTTGCGTTACTGGATGTTGTGCTAGAGCCACCGTTTGCTGAAAATGAATATGGAACCAAGTCTTATTATGATAGATTTTTCAGCCAGGCAGTTGAGGAGCTATTGAAGCAGTGCTCGTGACATTGTAAAGCACTATATTTCCAACAGGACCTTGAATGTTGGAAGGCAACTGACCGTACATCTAACAACGACTTCACAATGACTTTACAAAATAATAGGTATTCATCTGTGGCTAAGCTACTCATTGCTTAGATATAGACACTTCATCAAAGACCTGGCTTATATCCATGGCGACGGATGAAATGTTAAAAGGACACTCCAGGCACTTTTTAACTCTTTTTTTGCAGTAACACTCTTCTGAAAGTTCAGAGTAAATTCTAACTTTTTGTTTCTGTTATTGGAAATATTATATTAACCCGATCAGGATCCCAAAAATGACTACATGTAATATAAAAGTAACTAAAATGTACCTTGACAAAAAATAACATTTTCAAAAATCCCTGTACTACAGTGACAGTCAGAAAGGCTGTGCTGGCCTTAGCTTTAGATAGAATGAGGTAGCTGCCTCAAGTGCAGACACTAGATGTATTGAGATTCAATTCTTCCAAAAAAAAAAAAAAACCTTGTAGTTTATGAATGAGGGGTTTTGTGCTTCTGTATTCACAATTCAAAATGCCAGAAAATGGGCTGATATTTCTGCATAATATCATGTTTGCACTGCCAGCAGGAAAATGGATGGCAAGCTTTATATAGCAAAGAGTAGCCTGAATGTTGGCAACACCAATGGCAACAGTCAAGATGGTCTATAGGATACCCTCTTGCACTTACTACCCTTCACAAAGTAATACCAAACAAGTGAAAATCCCAGTTCAAGAACAAACCCTGCCAGACTAATTTTATCTCATTTTTTGATCGAGTAACCTCCCTGGTAGACAGACAGAATACTGTAGATGTAATGTACTTGACTTTAGTAAAGCCTTTGACAAAGTACCACATGATATTCTGATTAGCAACTTACCTAGATGTTGGCTGGATAGCACAAGTGTAAGGTGGATATACAGTTACGTAAGCATAGTTACAGAGTATGTATCAATGGGTCCTTCTCAAATTAGGAAGAGATAACAAGTGGGGCACCACAAGGCTCAGTCTTGGAGTCAATGCTCTTAAACATTTCAATTAATGACTTAGATAACAGAGTTCAAAGTATAGTTATTAAATTTGCAGATGACAGAAAATTGGGTATAATAGCTAATACTTTGGAAGACAGTGACAAAATTAGAAAATATCATTATTGGCTTGAGCACTGGACTGAAAACAACAGAATGAAGTTTGACAGGGATAAGTGCAAAGTTCTACACTTGGGAGGAAGAAAAAAGCTAAATGAACAGTTTCAACATGGGAGATACCTGGTTCAGTAATGCTACAAGCAAGAAGGACCTTAGAGTTGTTGTAGATGACCAGCTGAATATGAATCAACAGTACAATGTGGTTGCAAAAAAGGCCAATGCTATTTTAAACTGCATTAACAGTATAGATAAATCCTGCAAAGTATTAGTCCCCCTCTATTCAGCACTGGTTAGGCCTCAACTTGAGTGCTGTGTTCAGTTCTGGACACCACACTTTAAAAACAATGCTGACAAAATGGAATAAGTTCAGAGGAGGGTAACAAGGATGATCAGAGGACTGAAAAGCAAGTCCTATGAGAAAAGACTGTAAGAATTGGACTTATTTAGCCTTGAGAAAAGAAAACTGAGGGGAAATATGATAGCACTTTTCAAATACTTGAAAGATTGTCATACAGAGGAGGGGCAGGATATGTTCTCAGTCACCCCAGAGTGCAGGACACATAATAATGGGCTCAGGTTACAGGAGGCAAAATTTCAGCTGAATTTTAGGAAAAACTTCCTAACTCTTAGAGCAGTATGACAATGGAACGAATTACCTCAGGATGTGGTGAGTGCTTCAGTACTGGGGTACTCATAAGAAAATTGGACAGCCATCTGTCAGATCTGCTTTGATTTTGATTCCTGCATTGAGCAAGGTGTTAGACTCAGTGGTTTTATAGTCCCTTCCAACTCAATTATTTGAATTATTTCTATGAAACGGACCCCTTTTTTCATCAGTAAACCAATTCTCATCCAAATGCAAAGTAATTGTCAGGGCTGGTTTTTGATCATTGTGAATGGTAGTCTCTAGAATGTTTGAAATGAAGGTGGTCACATCAGAGACGAGAACCATCTTTGGGCTGGGATGCTGTGGGCTGAGCAAAGGACTGAATGATTATTAGCATTTTAGGGACCTTTCCTTTTTAGAAAAACTCAATTCTGTTTTCATTGAGATACTTTAGTGTTCTAATATTTTTTGTGTTTTAAGATTACAGTGACCTTAATTATGTTTAAATATTTGTAACTTATTATATGTAGTAAGACAGGTTTTAGCAACAATGCCAACTCCTTTAGGTCCCAAATGTGGGAGGAAGGGAGCATATTAAATCAACCATTCAACCAACATGATCTTGTTTCATGCAAGCCTTTTCTGCACCTGGACTAGTATAACATTAACACTAAGACAATGGTAAGGATAGAGTGAAAAATCCCAGTGAAAATATATGTTCCACACTTTCAAAGACCAACTGAGATACAAGATACAACTTGCCTTAGGAGTCTGTGTATTTGTCAGGCGTATGGAGCATTTTGGAGAGATATAGGCTGCACAAACTCTTTTGTACATTAAAGGTGAATAGCTAAACATATACAACTGAAAAATACGCAAAAGATCAGTGAGTAAATTATGCAAAATGCATATATGTTTCCAGCCTTTGTCAGGGGCTTCTACTTTTTGGTGCTGGTAGGATTGCTCAGGTCTATTCTGTTTCCATCACATGTGATCAGTGGGAACAGACCAAAAGGAAACCTTCTTGCTGTCAAGTGTCCTTCCAGTGAGAATTTCTGATATTGTGAAGTGTCTTAATAAGTGAGCCAGTCCAGGATATCAGTAAATTTAACACTTCCTCTGCTACTTGGCAGAGGTCATTGCTGATGGGATGATAGATCATCGCTGATGCACTGCCTCACTTACATTAAAACACACACACCAGAAAACAAAATTCTTTGCCTTGAGTAAAGAGCTGGTTGGAAAACTGCCCACAGCCAATATCCTGAAGTAGCTCGCTTATGAAGCCACTTCAATATATCAGAAATTCCAACCAGAGGGAGCCAGACCAAATAGGATTGTTTGAGCTCCGATATGCCATTTTGATGTGAGAATTGAACTAAAATGGCATATTGTATTTCTGATTCAAAGTGATCATATTTAGCTCACACCAGCTTGCTCCATAAGACCCTGTGTAGACAATCCTTCACTTAAGGTACTAAGAACTGGGAATTGAGTGCTACAAGCCTTTGGCCTATGTGCCACGTACTCTCTTCCCATACAACTAACTTTGGCTTCAACACCCATGCCAGAGCATGAGATATGGGATGAGCCAGCACTTGAGCTTCATGATATTCCTCCCGTATCATTTAGTGAAGTCATATCTAAGAAATAGTGAAAGTAGCTAAAAGATTACAATTTCATCGTGAAGCGAGGGAAGTTATCCTACAATATGTTAGAATTGTAACAGAACGTAGTTGCACCTTAAGTATAAGGGAAAAGAATTAATACAGATAAGTAGATGTAGCAAAATATTTCCAGTCTCTGAAAAGATGGAGTAAGAAAACAGATGGGATTTGGAGAAAAGCATTGAATTCTAGATTGAGAGTTCTTCACATCCATATCTACAGATGACAGTAACCATATTGGTGAAAGGATATGTAAATTCAATTTTTACTTTACTAAATACAGTACAGACTGTAGGTAGATACCTCTACTGCAACATAAAATCTTGATGGTTGTTTTAGGTTTTTTGGGCTCTTTGGCCGTGTTCTGAAGGTTGTTCTTCTTGAGGTAGAGTAGCAAATGCCCAGTGTCTGATGTACAGACAAATAATCAAACATTTGTTCTACATAGAGTGAACTGCAGTGATCAAAGAAAACTATACAGAAAGATAAGCTGGTTTTTTTTTTTTTGCGGGTGGGGGGTTGGTTGGTTAAAAAACAAAGACTCAGACCTCCCATTTTACAGAGATAATCCTAGCCAGGTGAAGGAATAAAGCTGCTCCCACATCTTCAGGAGATAATTTTACTCAGCAGACCTTTAGAAGGGCCACTTGAACTGTGAAACTGTCTCAGGTGAATGCCACAAATTCTTGTCTAGTACCTAATTGCAGACCACTGTGGAAATGGCAAGTTCTGAGGAAAGGAGATGTGTGTAGCAGACAAAAAAAAAAAAAAAAAGCAGACAAGATTTGGACAGTGTGTGTCACACTGCACATTTTTACTTCCCCTAGACTTTGCAAGCTTGGATCAGAGGATCTCAAGCACCTACTCCTTGTTAATTCCATTAACACTCAACAATCTCAACACCATTAATCTTCCTGGAGTGCACCTTTAAACGGTAATCAGAGGAAATTATTAGAATATCCAGTTATCTTTCTTTCTTTTTAAAAGGCAATCCTCTCTGTGCTATTCATTTTACATGCATTCCACTTGGCTCTTAGCCTGGTAAACATGTCAGTTAGAAATGCTTAAAGCTGCTACCAGAAGTAATCCTTGGGCTTTAATTGAGAGCACTGCCTTGTAGAGACAATCCGCTATTGAGACGGCTGTCTTGCAAGCTCCACTCATTTCAGTTCTATGACCCTATGGCATTGAGATTACACAGTAATAGTGCTATGTGGATTGAGCCCTTTGTTTTTTTTTATAAGGCAAGAACAAAACAAAATAGAAAACTGTATAAAGATCATGTCTAAAATTCTTGCAGGGCCATGTACAAGATGACCCATTTTATCTCAAAATTGTAGCTATCCGAATTTGGTGTTGACCATCAATTTCCTGCAAATCACTCCAGCTAGGTTCATTTATATCCTAGCCATCCTGCAAGGAACCCAGTGAGCTGTTCATGGGAATTATCTCATTGTATTCTCACAATAGGATCTGTGAATAGCTTAGGTACAGAGAGAGAGAGAAGAGGTTTTTTGAAGGCCATGTTGTGATGGCTATGACTAAGTATTTGAACCATCTCATCCTCAGTCTAGAGCTGGGTTTTGTCTTAAAAAGGCAATTCTCTACAGTGTAAGGTTACCTTCTGATGGCCGTGCTGGATTAGGTCAAGGTTTATTTAGTCTAGCATTCTGTCACCACCAATAAAGATACCATTACCTCTGGAAATTCACATGTAGGAATTCTGATTATTTTTCCCTCAGTGCATCTCAATATATTTAGAGATACATTGGTCAACATTCTATATGGAGCAGAACAGTAAACATGTAGGTGTTTTCACTGTTCCAGCACATTCTGCATCACATAATATCACAACCAGTGTGAGAGTGGGAATGTAAGGGGGATCCTGAAGAAATGGAAACAATGTTTTGCCCTTCTGCTACACAGTTTCTGAATGAGATACTGGCTTTTGACTTTTAACATGGACACTTCATTGTTTTCTCCAATAGCCAATAGTTCACTGGGGTATTGGTGAGAGGATGAGATTGAAACAGAATGGCTGAAATCCCGTTACGGTGCTATACAAGAAGTATAACGTTTGGAGGCAAATTGACTTAAGCTAAGAAATCTCTGTAAATGATATCTGTTGACTTGGTATGCAACAGATAATGTCTATGGAGATTTCTTAACTTAGGGCAAATCACCTTTGCAAGTTACATCATTTGTGCAGCAATATGACAGGATTTCAACTGATTCATTTCCAAGTTCCAAGGAAGTAGGGAGAAATAGAATCTATGGCATTTTCATTTTCTAGCCATCTCATTACGTTTTAGAGCAATCAAATCCTTTCAGCAACATGGAACTCATTGTGTAATCTTTGGTCAGTCGTTATCTGTCAGTCTTACCTAACTCACAGGGCTGTGAAATATGGAGGAAGCAACCCTTACATGCTGCCTTCAGCTAACTGAGAAAATATGTAATAGAAACATTCTTGTTATGTGCATGAAGGGCATTGGTTAATGTTTGCACCATATGCTTGCGATTTAAACAGAAACTTGAGCCATAGTTGCACTCGTAATCCTGCTTTACTGTTTCCAAAGCCATTATCTTCCACAGTGGCCTTCATGTACAGCTAGTATGCTTTTTGACTGTCCAATGTTACCAACCACATAGTCTTGCTTGATAAATAATGCTGAAGCAGCAATGGGGCTAAAATCATGCTCTTTCTTCTCATCCTTCTTAACACACATTGTCAGAAAGGTGCATCCTTCACATGCAACCTTAGGTATCTAGTGGTTGTTCTGGGTAGGATATTCTTGGTGTTATTTAAAAAAGTCACTTCTCATCTCTGTGCACCCTACCTTCACTTTTCAGTTTTCGGCTTGTCACAAACTAGCATTTTCAGTGTTGAGGGCAAGCAAGCCATAGTTTTTTCTACTGACCAGGACTGGTGACTATGGGTTAACTGTGACTCTAGACTGCACTTCAAATTCTTGTCCATATTATAAGATTTCATACATTCATGTGGTCCATGTGAATATCAGAATATTCGTTTGCACTTGCATTGCAGATATATCTCGCCTTCTTGACTGAGTAGTCTATGTTTGACTCTATTCATCACTAGCTTTCATATAGTACCTAAGGCTATATAATTATGACGAACAATTTAAATAAAACTCAGATCAGCAAACTGGCTGAATGCTTTACTGAAGGCATTTATTGAACATACATATTTTTCTCCTTCAGATCATGAATTATTTTATCATCAGTTTTACTGCACATCAAAATGGAGCTGTAGCCATTCTAAAGCTGAATTTTATGGCAGAACTTAAAGCATTTGTTTACAGCAATAAGTCAAGATTCATTATCTTTCAACCTGACTTTTGAGGGAAAGTGTGTAAAATATGTTTCTGTACAAAATCTGCTCCTTCCTTGTATATTTACGCTAAACAGCAAAGCTTCTGATGCATTAAAGCTAGTGAGAATTGCTGACATTTTAGTTTGAAGTAATACACTAATTTGTTCTTGGGAAGAAACCAATAAAATTTTGCATTTCTTCTAGTGTGTGTGTGTGTGTGTGGATGTTTCCTCCTCCCTTTCTGATGGAGGCATAAAATCTTTGATCCATTTTATTTTGATATCTATTACTAAACACCATTGAAGAGCAGAGTCTGGGCAAGGAGCAAAGGCATCCTCTAGGTGACTGATAACACACATCCTGCTTGTCGAAGCAAGTATGCAGCCCCCTCTCCCACTCAGCAATGGCTGAAAAGAAATAAACAAAAATGGGAGAATTGCCTTAGAAAGCTGCATGGGACACGATTCTCTCATAAAATGGAATACCCTCACCCACCCCATATTTTAGTCCTGAATAGCATTTTCAGAAGGTCATATCCAATTTCACCGGAAACAAGAGCATGGCTTTATGTATTTGCATTGGCATCACAGTTGGGTTTTCAAACTGTTTTATTCTTTCATTTTATCCTTATACCTCACGGACTGCCTAGTGATGCCCCATTGCTTATATAACCCACAAATCAAGGTGGAAGACCTTTGAATACAAGGGACAGGGATATATGGCTCTCCTGGTATTGGTGATCACTTTGCCAGTCAGTGAACTGTAAACATCCAAAAAAGCCAGTTGTGCAAAGATGTTTTAATGAATAGCCATCACTGGGCCTCAACAGAGACCTGATCCAGAGAGGTGCTGTACAAACATCAGCCACAGGGATCATCCAATTGCCATTGTTTTGGGGCTCCCAGCAAGTTGAAGGGGCATAAGGTGCTACACTTTTGCTTATGCTTTCTGTTCTGCTCTCTGTCTTTGCCCACCCAGCCTGGAATAACAAGACGAGATATAATAAAGTGGGTTGAACTAGGGCCACAACTTTATTAACTTATTAATGCTTTAATTTTCCTTATTTTAAGGGGTCCTGCCATAGTGCAAACCAGGTCTGAATCTGTTGCCAATCTTACTTGACCGGTCCAGACCTTTTCCCAGTGGAATCTTGCATCAGAAAGGGCATCTGTTCTCCAGCCCAGCACCCTCTCGGCCATATGCACCAGAGGCTGGCCAAAAGCCTAGCCTCGGGACCCCAATTGAACCGTGTCCTCTGGGGTCCCCTATTTTCCCTTCCCCTCAGCAGAACCTCTCTTACTGCAATTCTGAGAGGAGGGGTGTCTAGCCCCCGCTCGGTGTATCCCCTGTAAATCCCCTGCTCCTATGCTGTTTTGCACTACCCGCCACTGTGACCTATTTAAGAGTGACATTCTATTATTAAAGGACTCCATACGCCCAGTGTAAGAAAGAAGGAGATGGGCAAAAAAACACCTGCACCCAACAGCCAATGCAGGTCAAAAATTCCCATCTGGCCCCAAAGCGACCAGCTAGTCTCATTCTTACCACTTGGATGGGCGGGTGGGAAGCAACCAGGGGCAGGGAAAGAGGGCTGCGCGGGGAAAGGCACCCTTCTTAAATGCTTGCTTTTAGCCCTGCCTGCCGTTCTCCCAAGGTTCCCTGCTGCGTCTCTCCAGACAGGCCAGCAAAGAAGTCCCATCCCAGAAGCTTTGCACTGGTCTTGAGGGACCAATAAAGTTTTATGCCTTTTCCCTCATTGATATGTTAATTCAAAAGAAACTCTTGTCAGCTTTGACAAGACATGTGCCACCCTAACCCTACGTTTTAGGAAGAATAGTGAATGCTGAGTAACATCATTGGGGTTCTTTTGCCAGGTGCGACTGAGCTCTAAGTCTAGGTCCAACCTGATATATTTTCCCTAAATTGTACTAGCTATTGAGTGGATAGCTGAATAGATAGTCCATGAAACAGAAGCCAAAACAATTCCCAAGGCCTGTTATCCTGTCTGCAGAGAAGACATTATCTTCTTTGTTTTAGATCGCATTAGGTCACCCTTTAAGCACACCACATTTCTGGCTAGAGCACTGAATGACTATTGCTATTTATGTTCAAATAGGCTCTGCATCCCTCCGGTTAAATGAGGAAAAGGTCATTGCTTGAGCTGATGCCAAATGACCAGGAGAATAATATAGGTTTGTTCTATTAACAGGTGAATCTTTCAAAGGTATAAAGGTAAAGATTGCCACCTACCCATGGGTGAATGTCACACCTCTGCTAATACCCAGATAGAAAGGATGGTTGGAAAACTGACAACTCATAGTTAAGTTATGTTCCTAAATCATTTTGCAATTCTGTCTAGAATGTATGAAGAACTTTAAACTTTAAAACTCTTTAAACTTAGCTGACAAATCTTGCCTCTATTATAGAAATCATCTCTCTCTCTCTCTCTCTCTCTCTCTCTCTGTGTGTGTGTGTGTGTGTGTGTGTGTTACAAACAAACACAAGTACACATATCAGAGTTTGGAAAAAAATAATTTTAAAAAAACCCTCTAGTATATGAATTGTGCTTCTAAACCCATGATTCAAAAAGCCAGGAAGTGACCCAATCTTTTTTTTAAACATTATTTTATTAATTTTCCAATCTATCTACATTGTTTGTGCTTGTCAAACATCGTGTTACATACTTGCTTGCAATTATTTGTTTTTTACATCTCAGTGTCTTCCCGATTATCCCCCCAAATTCCAAACATCTTTCAAACCATTCATATACAGATTTTAGTATATAATATAACTACTATCATAATATTACTCTCATATTATATAAAGTTCTCAGGATCTTCTAATAACATTCTTATTGAAAGTGGTTCCAGATCCATGACCCAGCTTTATATCTAGTTTAGTTTGCCTAAAATAAAAAATCACCATATTACATCTTTACCCTGGTTCGGGCTCCCTTATTTCAATTTACTTCTCCTTTTAATATATAGAATATACCCTTTTACAGATCCAGATGATAAATATAAACATGTTTCCAATATTAAGGGGCCCTTCCTTGTTTTCCCTTTTTTCATCTTTCTAGGTAATTCCCTCTCTGATTCCTCTTTTTTCATTTCCTGCTATATCTCTAAACATTCTGTCATCTTTCATGTCCTCTGAAACCATTTTGTAGTTCTGATTTATGTCCACTGACTCCTTTTGTACTTGGTCTATCTTCAATGAGTCTTCCAGGCTTTTTTTGGTTAATTTTGCTGTTTTTTTCCTTTTGTCTTCCCCTGGTACTCTCCTCTGGTCCAAGACTGATGTTTCTCTTAGGTTAACTTTCTCAAGCTGCTGCTTGGTTTGGCATACATCATCTGTGATACTCCCATTTCCTTCCTTGTTGTTTCCTGTTGCTTGTGGACTATAGTCCTTCTGATGTTGATTAGATAATTTTGCCTCTTGATAATGAGATTTCACGGGTTAATATTTTTTGAAGCATAGATTTTACTTCATTCCAAAATTGTCCTTGTTGTGCCATTCTGTTTCTGCTGCCTAGATGCTTATAAACAGATATTCCAAATTTCCAGAGTCATTTCAAGAGTTCCACTTTGGCTATGTAAAGTTGAACCAAATTCGACCCAAGGAACAGTTTTTGAAAAATCCACTTTAGGGTTAATTCCAGCCAGAAGCTCACGAGGAAATAAACAGTTTTTCAGACTTAAGCAACAACAGTATATTCAAGGTCACATCTTCTGGGAATCATTCCAAATGCTCTGGATAGTCAAAACAATGTCCGTACTTAATTTGCAGGAAGGTCTCTTAAGCTTATAACGCCAGGTTGTAAATATTCTTAAAGCATAATTTAAAAAAGTTACTTTCTTCAGCTATCCCTCTCACCAGATTTTCTGCCGCTTTAAAAAGTTACTGAGATAAGATAGCAATTCTTTTTTTTCCATATGTAGGGGTACGTAGGCAATTAGTTGCAAAAGAATTCTCACCCAATGGAAAAACAGTGATGCCAGGTGCTGTTCCTTGCTTCTCTCAGATGGCTGCCAGCGACTTGGAAGCTAGCCGAAGCTGCTTATTTCTGCCCATTGGCTGATTAGGGAGTTTCCTGGATCGAACCAGGGTGGCCGCCGCCCCCCGTGATCAACAGGCTTTCTCCCCCAGTTCAGTACGGTGTCCCAAAATGGGTCAGAATTCAGCCCAGGGGACAGAGCTCTGCCCTCCTGCTGCTGTCTCGTTGCGACGTCAAGCCGGAAGTCAGAAGTGACCCAATCTTGTTGCATAATATCATGCCATTGTTACTAGCAGGAAAAGGATGCCATGCTTTAAACAGTAAAGGGCAGCCTGAATGTTGACAACACCAATGGCAGCAGTCAAGATGGTCTGCAGGATACCCTCTTCTGCTTACTATCATTCACACTTGTTGAAAAACAGCTTTGTGTTTGGGTGAGAAATGGAGTCAGCTTTTAGGGTTTTCCCTTGTGTGGTGTCTCTTTGTAAATGGTAGTGATCTTGACCATTAGCCTTTCAAGTGTCTCAGGGTTCCATGATTCCCCATACTATTTGGCATATACATGAAAAACCTGAAAGAGGCTGTCCAGAATTTTCTGTTCTGGTACCAGTGGTGACACCCAACTCCATCTGCTTTTAAAGAACTACCAGCAGGCCCTTGTCTCAGTCTCTTAGGTCCCAGTGTGTGGTCACACTGAGAATTCCAGAAGATGAGCATATGATCTGTACTATGCTTATTGGAGGAACTGCTTGAATGTGGATACAATCCCTCTGTGTCAAAATATTTTGAAGGGCTGTTTTCGACTTAATGAACTGGTGTAGCAAAGGTGTGAGTAGATACAACACATACAATGGAGGAACATACTAGAGATGGGCAAGAACCTCATTGTTCATTGTTTCCTGCCATTTCGTCAGTGTAGCACCATAGATGCCTTGTGTACACTTTCCCCACCCCTGCTGTCTTCCCCACTCACCAGCTGGCATGTGCAGCTTTCCCCCTGCTCTTTGCATGATCATCCAGTTGCAACAGGAGCACAGATTTCACCACTTCATCCAACAGCTGCCTACTCAGATGGGGAGGTAGGGCAGGGATTCCGAGATTGGTGTCCATCTGTAATACACGTCCTCCAACCTCTTGGCTACACGAATGTTGCCATGCCTATTCCTCCAAAGGCAGACTGGAAAGCTATGTTCCGATTTCCTATCCCTTTTGTGAGTTAAACAAGCTGAGGAAGAAAGCTATATTGGACCAGAACCTCTACAGATACGTTATGTATATGTTTCCCAAAATATGTCCCTTTGCATTTTGAGATTTTTTAAAAAGGGAAAAGGTTGGAATTAGCAAAGAATGTCACTGAAAAACAAGATCAAAATCCTGCATACTATGTGAAAGGAAGATAGTAAAGAAAGAGGAGGGGGGGAAAATCAAGTCATTTGAAAGGTGGTTTTGGTAGAGATACTAAAGACAGCCAGAAAACTCAGTGCTCAATCAAGTCAAGCCTGGACTATCACTCAAGCAAAAATGAGTAACTTGAGTCTATCGAACCAGGCACATATAACAGAAATGTGAACATTCTAAATGACTGAACTATTTGCATAGTATAGCATTCTGACCAATCAGAATGTCTCTGGTGTCATGATTTCTGTGGTTTAATATATGAGCACAACTGTGGCCTATGTCTGGACAGTGGTTTGGGGATGATTCTATTTAAAAATCATGTGGATCCAAGAGGATCTGTGCATCAAATCTACGTTTTTGCACCACTGCAAAGCCATGAGGATCCATATTTTGGATCCATGATTTCTATGGTGTAACCTATGGGCAGAACTGGAGCCTATGAGTGGACGCTGGCTTGAGGATGATTCCGCAGGAAAATCAGGTGGATCCATGAGCATCTCTGTCTTACACTGCTGTTTTGTGCCACTGCAAAGCCATGCACTAGGCTCATGTCTTGGGGGGGGGGGAACCCATGATTTCTGTCTTGTAGTCTGAGCAGAGTGGGAGCTCTGATTGGACAGTGGTTTGGCAACGGTCCTGCAGAAGAATCATGTGGATCCATGAGGCTGCATGCATCATCTCCATTTTTTTGCACCACTGCCATGTGCTGAAGGACCTGTGATTTCTGTGATGTAGTTTGTGGGTGCAAATAGGATCTCTGATCTGATATTGGTTTAGGGAGGATAACATCTAAAAACCATATGAAATCATGTGGATCCATAAAATTATGAGCAAGGTGGGTAAAGTTATTCACAAATAAACCATGTAAAATATGCTTTGAGATCATTCAAAGCTGCAAAGGGAAAAAAAACACATTATTTTCACAGCTTAAATGAGTGAGCTGCTGTATATTACTACCTGATTTTTAAAATAGCTTTAAAAATATTTCCACAGGCAGGAGCCAAGAATGTGTGTCCAGGAAGGAGTTGATGCTTTCTTTCACACTGAAGGCCATGACAGAATTAAAAGTAACAGACACCTGCTTTGTGAGCTGACTGCAGACACATTCTGATTGGCCAGAATGCTATGCTATGCAAATAGTTCCTTCACAATTCTCTGAAGTTATATGAAAAAGGAGCGATTTCAGAAGTTTTAGGGGTTAAAAAGCAGTAATAAAGGGTCTGAATTAGAGCCATGTGGGTGATAAAGGAGAGGTTAAAACAGAGGTTTTTCTCCCCGGTTTTGCAAATTTTGTCTTATCTATATTTTATCTCTTTTGAGTTATCTGAAATTACTGGTTGCTTGTGCCTTTATGGGGGTAAAACAGTGTTACCTTTTTTAAAATCACAACTCAAAAATCCTTTACCCAGACACACCCAAATCTGGCACAATACAAAAGCACACTGGCTGCTACTTCTGTGCCATATTTGGTGCTGTTCTGAGGTCTAGTTTCATAGTTATATATTTTTTTTGTTTGGGGCACCGCCTAACTTTTGATTTTGCTTGTAGAATTCTTTTTGCTGTTCTTCTGCAAAATATATGGCACCATATATACTTTTCTAAACCATTGTGGCTGGAGGATTCTGGAATTTATAGTCCAAGAAATATCATCTTTGAACTCTGACATAGCATATATACTATGGCCTATATCCGCAGAAGCTTGTGCTGCAGGGTCAGAAGACCAGCAGTCGTAAGATCGAATCCATGCAACGGAGTGAGCTCCCGTTGCTTTGTCCCAGCTCCTTGCCAACCTAGCAGTTCGAAAGGATGTAAATGCGGGTAGATAAATAGGTACCATCTCGGTGGGAAGGTAAAACAGTGTTCCCTAGTCACGCTGGCCACGTGACAACGGAAACTGTCTTTGGACAGGCGCTGGCTCTATGGCTTGAAAAGCGGGATGAATGCCGCCCCCTAGAGTCGGACACAACTGGACTAAAAATGTCAAGGGGAACCTTTACCTTTACCTATATCCAGCTAGAAGAGACCCATTGAGTCAATGGAGCCATTGTAAGTAACTTAACAAAGTTCCATTCATTCTCTGGATCTGCTCTAGTTGGATCGAGCAATTGGATTTGAACACATGGAATTTGAAATGCAATTGTTGAGACTGTACAGAAGTTTCCTATCAAGACCAGTGCCACCAGCCCTTCTCTTTAGACAGCATGCATTGTGCCTTCTTCTCTGCCTCTTCCATCACCACCCACCCATGAACTGCCAGCAATGGAGGAGGAGGAATTAACACTTCTTAATTTGCATTATAAGCTTCTTATCTTCATATCATTGTTACCTTCTTCCACCATTCACATGTTACATGTACTTTTTCGAACAGTAGAGCCCAAATAGGAGCATTGTTATTTAAAATTATATTCAAGAATCAGATTGAGTCACCAATGGTGGCTCAGATTCAAGGATACTATGAGATACTCAAGAAGAGTTTACTATTTCAATCATGTGCCAGAAACAACATACTGTTGTTATTGTTCAGCCGTTAAGTCATGTCTGACTCTTCGTGACCCCATGGACCAGAGCATACCAGGCCCTCCTGTCTCCTACTGCCTCCCGGAGTTGTGTCAAATTCATGTTGGTAGCTTCGATGACACTGTCCAACCATCTCATCCTCTGTCGTCCCCTTCTCCTCTTGCCTTCACACTTTCCCAACATCAGGGTCTTTTCCAGGGAGTCTTCTCTCCTCATGAGATGACCAAAGTATTGGAGCCTCAGCTTCAAGATCTGTCCTTCCTGTGAGCACTCAGGGTTGATTTTCTTCAAAATGGATAGGTCTGTTCTCCTTGCAGTCCAGGGGACTCTCAAACAACATATACCTGTCCTCAGTTACAGGAATGGGACAATCTTCTATGGTATTTTCTCCTCATATTCATACAAAATCACAGCTCTTTGTGTTGCATCTATGAAGAAATTTATTAAGTTTGACAAATTATTCAAAAGCAAACAAAAAAGAAATGGCCTCCTATTATTTATTATTTTATTTTATTTATTTTATTTGAATATTGCCCATCTAGGCTACTCTGGGTGGCTCACAACATAATTAGACAATAAGAATACTATAGGTAAAATAAAATCAACATAAAACATCATAAAATAAAAACAGTAATTAAACTATTACATAATCAAAAATTAAACACTAGATATTTTAAAAATTAGATATTTTAAAAAGTGGCTGGATTGATCCAGTGGATGAACTTTTCAAAGGGTTTCCATTGATGGAAATGCCTGTCTGAATAGCCAGGTTTTTTAAATGATTTTTTTTTTAATGATATCATTGAGAGAGCCAGTCAGCTGTCCAGAGGTAGCTGATTCCAGAATCTAAGTGTGACTACCAAGAAGGCCCAGTTCTTCATCATCTTCCTTCCAGCATCTCTTTGGGTCCTACTTGTGCTGACTGGTAGGGATTGGATTTTTGTATTTTTCTTGTTAACTATAAGTTAATTATAACTCTGCTGGAATTGCCCCAGCTAGAATTCTAGGGGGTTGTAGCCCTCACAAACCTACCATCACCACTTTGAAACAACTTACAGCTGGTGCATACCTGAGAAAATAAAATATCACTCTGTTTCTGAGTTCCAAGGCAGAGGCGCTGGCTGGGCAGGGCTAAGGTCTGTGGCACTGCAAAGCATTAAGGGTACTATAGTCTGCCTGCTTTTCATGCTCCATAAAGGAAACTTTAAGGAAACTGCAATACCCCTAATTTTCTGCAATGCCATGAAACATACCCTGGCCTCTGAAATTGAGCTTTTTTGTTGTTGTTGTCTATGAAGACTCCTGAGAACCCTGCCCCCAGAACTCCAGCTAGGGAAATTCCAGCAGACTACTCTGTATTGTATTTTTGTGAAAAATGAAAAGCCCATCCTTACTAGCCCAATTCAGTAGTTACATCTATGGAGAGCTCTGTGTGTTTGCCTTTTTCCTCTAGAAGATATATGGAGGGAAACACTCCAAATGACTCGAGGTCTTTAAATATAGACAAGAAGTGCGGAAAAGAATTGCCACCTGTTTTCTTTTATATGTTCTAGTGAGCATCTTCCATAGAACCTTCTTTTCATTTCAATTTAGCAACTCAACAAAATAGACAGGAGATATTCCACACAGTGGTTGCAACGGAACAGCTGCTTAATGGGGCAGATCAACAGTTAACAATACCTTTGGGTATACTGAAATAAACCAGTTACAGGCTGCCCAATGGTAAGATACTTCAACAAAACATTTCAAAGAAGATTATATCTGTCATTAAGTACCAACGTTTTTTCCATAGACGGTGCTCCAGGGATGCTTCTTCCCAGGCCAGTTAACAAAAAGTTCGATCACATATTGAGAAAGATTTGTTCTACACAACTGCAACATACCTGTATTGTTTTTTTTCCTCATCAAGTAGCCATAGCCTTCCTGCTTCCTGCAAAACAATGACAACTTACTGCTGTAAAATACATCATAAAAAAACTAGAATGCTCGTTCATTAATCAAGAAAATCATCTCTTTGGACTGCAACTTCCATCATAAGGACAAAGGTGTGTGTGTGTGGTGGAAGTTTCAACCATTATGATTTTTTACCTCTGAAGTCTGAAATGATATTGTTAAATGTTTACTTCAGTGCAGAAACTTAGTTCTGTGCCTGCACCTTTATCTATAGGGTAAGTGTGACTGCATGGATGCAGAACTCTGCTCATAACACATAGTTTAACAGCTCTGGAGATAAATAGCTACAGGAGCCTGGTAAATCTTCTACCCACATTTCTGACTAAAGATGGGCAGATCTGTGAAGTCTATGGACATTCTTCTTTTGCAAGTCTATTCTACACTAGTTCTGTGAAGAAGCGGGAAGTAGAGAAAAATCCATAACTATTTTGAGACATATTTTTCAAAAGGATGCAAGTGTGGAAACACTTAATTAAAGTGTGTAGGTACATTTTCAAAATTTACAGAGTGGTTTTGGCACATTTTTCTAATATCTTTATAATATTGAATTCTATCTCACCCCTTCCCCCCCCTTCCATGGAACATACTGCAAGCCCAGAAACATTCCTTGTTCAGTCAATCTATTAAATGGATAAACACACCTATATTACAACACAAAGTTCTTATAAATTCCAGCCTGTGATCCATCAGTGATCAAATCACCAGAAACGGAACTTTCCTGCTTCCCTATTACCATCTCAAATGCAGTGCTTTCAGCAGAGGCAGTTCATACATTCCACTGGAGGGCCTGTCATGTTGAGTAAAGCGGGCAGTGGTAGATTTGTTTAGCTATCACACGCATGTACGAAATGGACCACACTGTGCCCCGAACAGTTTTGGGTGACTGGTGTCACCTCTGAAGTCCCCCATGCCCAGTGCATCCAAATAAAAGGAGATGGTAAATAAACGTTGAAAGAAATGAATCTAAGGACACAGTCCAGGAAAGGGGATGACAGTTTATTCTAGCATGGAAAGAACCTTCCATCAGACTTCTCTTCGCCTTTTCCTTTCAGTTTGTTTTTCTGTTCAATTCACTTGGCTTCTGGTTCACTTAGCTCTGACATATGACTGAACAAAACGGCCAAGGGCACATAGTTGATGGATGACACAAATTATGACAGACTTATTTTCATTCCTATTCTAAATTCTTGTAAATAGGACATTTTTCTTTCGACTCTCTAGGCATGGACTGCATGCATTTAAACAAGAAAGGCATTAACTTAACGTAATGCTGGAGCAGGACATTTGGGAGTGCCCCATTCTACATTTTTGAGGGCTTCGACTTTAATGTAACCCAGTGTTTTATGAGGAGTCTCATGTGCAGTTTCATCCTGACTCTACTCGAAAGTAATCCCTGCCAAGTTAAGTAAGCATACATACATAACATTTAGAGCCAAACTGTGCAATTGTTTCACATTTACTGAGAAGTAAGACCCTTTGCTTTCATGGAGACTTACTCCCAGTTTGATGTAAACAGGATTTCCAGCTTTATTTTCACATCAAGCATTACTTCCCGATACTCTATAAATGCTTACTTTTTACAGTAACAAGAAAGTACATTTATGAAGAATTGGGTGCATTTCTGAAGGACTTGCACTTCTGAAGAACTATGGGTCAGACATTGTTCTGAGCAGCAGGGCACTTCCTCCCACCATATAAGGCGAGATCTCTTCCATGCTCAGGTCATGGGCCATCCCTCTTCTAGCCATCACTGCTCCTTTCAGCCATGTACTGTATTTTTCCGTGTATAAGACTATAAGGTAAAGGTAAAGGTTCACCTTGACAATTTTTGTCCAGTCATGTTCGACTCTAGGGGGCGGTGCTCATCCCCGTTTCCAAGCCATAGAGCCAGCGTTTTTGTCCGAAGGCAATCTTCCGTGGTCACATGGCCAGTGCGACTTAGACACGGAACGCTGTTTACCTTCCCACCGAGATGGTCCCTATTTATCTACTTGCATTTGCATGCTTTCGAACCGCTAGGTTGGCGGGAGCTGGGACAAGTGACAGGTGCTCACTCCGTCGCATGGATTCGCTCTTACGACTACTTGGTCTTCTGACCCTGCAGCACAGGCTTCTGCAGTTTAGCCCACACGCCACCACATCCCTGTGGTATAAGATTATACTTTTGTCTAAAATCTTTAGAATAAAAATTGAGGGTTGTCTTATAATTAACTTGTAAACTGCCCAGAGAGTGCTTGAAGTACAATGGGGGTATATAAGCAGCACACTTTGCTTTTTGCTTTGCTTTATTTGATCCCTTTCCCCCTACACTTGCTAAGTCCCACTTAGATTTCTTACTTTTGGGTTAGAAAAGTGTGGGGTGTCTTATACATGGGGCATCTTATATATAGAAAAATACAGTATTTTAAGTTTGCATACCAAATATATTCACCAGTAGAGCTGGCGGTCCCTACCAAACACATTTAGGCATTGCTTTAATGAGAAGCACTTAAGACTTCAAAGATGTCTTTGCAGTTGCTCAAACACATGAACAATGCAAATATTGGTAACATTTGAAAATAACACAATCTCCTTTTTATCTCTAAACCAGAGTAGATACAAAGTTTGCATCCCACATTTCCTTTAGAAAACTGGTGAAAAAAATTACTTAGAGGGGTCAGCTATATGGAGGATATGTTAAAAGTGCACCATATTTGAACAGCCTAAGGCAATGAAGGTAACACCAGTTTGTGTGGAAAATAACAGGTATCTTCCAAATACGGCTTCCATGTTGCCCAAAAAGCACTATTTTATAAAGGCTGAGTGGTAAACTCATAGAATCAGAGATGTACAAGAGATTCACAGCAAAAGCATGCACAAAGACATGTCAGAGACAGGACAATGTTGTTTTTCAAACAGGAAATCCCATACAGATTTGGGACTGGGAGAAGAAATTCTAATAAATTTTCACAGGACTTGCCTTACTTTAGCCTAAAGAAGTGGTTCCCAACCTTGGGTCCCGAGATGTTCTCAGACTAAAACTCCCAGAAGCCTTCACCACTAGCTGTGCTGGCCAGGATTTCTGGGAATTGTACTCCAAGAACATCTGGGGATTGAAGGTTGGGAATCATTGGTAGGGAACATAAATGAATTGGGGGACCCACCTCCAAACCTTCCGTTATATGGATGACATCAGAAGGCATGCCCACATCAGCAGATGTTATTGTTCCTCAGTACAGTGCACTTTTCCCCAGTCAAGAAGCCAGCTCTGAGATCAAAGCTCAAACTGCAGTTACACTTGTACAGCCTTTATCTAAACATAGGAAGTTTTGTCCATACCACACTTTCTTTCTTTGGGGATGATGTTGCAACATTTCTACTCAGATTGATGAACTGGCTTTGGACGATGTGCAGACTGGCTTGGACCTCTGTGCTGAAAGTCTTCCCTTTGTCCAAAGCTAAGAAAAAAATAACTTATTCATGAATATTTCACAAATCTCTTCCTCAAAGCAGTCTAGAATCTTCCCTGTTTTTAAAGAGAACAGGTGACAGAGGTGATTTTAGCTCAGTGAGTAATTTTTCTGGCTTTGGAACCAGAGGTTAGGAGTTCAATTCCCCAGTGTGCCTCCTATGAGTAGAACCAGCCTGTGTGGCCTTGGGCAAGCTGCCCAGGACACCCCTGCTGTATGAAAAAAACCATGAAAAGGGGTTGCATGAGTCAGAATTGACTTGACGGCACACAACTACTGCATTATTATTATTTGGTTCCATTGATGGTAGTTTTGAATACAGGGAACAGCACAACATAGAGGAGCAATTTCTTAAAATCTAATGGAACACAGAGCAACATAAGGAACCCAAGAAATATAAAGCTTACCTGAACTGGGATTCAAGATTGCTTTGAACTGGAATTTAGAATTGTCCTTTCCTCACCTTTTCCTTCTAGCATCTGCACCAAATTTAAAGCATTTCTTCCACAAATTCTTCCTCATAGAGACAGGTAGCATCTGACACCTGGATAATATAGAAGAGTGTGCAGGTAGGAGTCCACAGACATTTCAGTTGGGAGGCTGAACATCAATCTAGCTTTCACGAAAGAGGTTGTAAGATTGGGGTTTCAGTGCTTCTCAGCTGATTCTACCAGAGAAACCAGCAGCTCCCCATCATTCTCCACATTTTTACTTCACTATCATGTATATTGGAGAAGGAGAAAGGACAGGAGTACACAGGATCCTTTCCACCTCAATATGCTTTGTTCTGCACTCAGAGTCAAAAGAAAAGCAGGCAGAAGAGACAGGGGACTCTTTGCCAGTATGAACAATTGATCTGATTTCTTTCCACCTCCAATTTCTGTGTTAAATTCAAAGCACAAAATGCAGAACAGTTAGTACAGAGTGACAAAATGGGTGTGCAGCATTTTGCAACATAGCACAATAAAAAAAAATGTACTTTCCCAGATTTGAAGTCCTTTTCAGCATATCTATGCCAAAATGAAAGTCAGCCTTCGATTATCTTTTCTTAGAAAATCACTGAATTTGAAAAATACTAGTAGGGTTCAAAAACTGAAAAGGTCCTATCTATTTCTACATGGTGTAGATGGCCATGAAGGTTCCTGAAGATAATTAACAGCTTGACAGTCTCCAAAGAGAAAAAGGAAAAGCATACGTAATTTCAAAGTCAGAGAAAGGCTTATTTCTCTCAATTCAATCAATACCACATACTTCTAATTAAAAATCATAGTAATCTACATCCACCACCTTGAAACAGATTAGCCGGAATGGAAACCGATTTACTTTAAAATCAATATTATTTTTTAAAAAAAGGAAAACACACAACTTTTCATCCACCTGCATGTGGCAGGAAAGGCACTTTGATCTCAGGTGTGGTTCATCTTTCAAAGAACCCTTTTCAAACACTGTGGGCCAAAATACAAAAAAAGCAGAGGTCCAACTGTGAAGATAAATGTGAGATTAAAGGTGCATCTCTCTTAAAAAACTATCTTCTATTTTTACATCCAAAGTTGTGTCCTATGGGGAAATAAGTCCCAGTTGGAATAATCAACTCTCTTAAATAGATAGATTCCAAGGTTTGTAGAGCAAACACTTGTAATTTTAAGAAATGGTAGTCAGTGTGATGTGGACAGAATGATGGGTTAGGACCAGGATCTTGCATTCAGACCCCCACTCAGACATGGGGGCACATGGGGTGGTGGTGGTGGAGCTGGTATAACCACTCCTTATATATCTCACTCACCTAGAATGCCCTATTTTGTTGTTGTTTAGTCGTTAAGTTGTGTCTGTCTCTTTGTGACCCCATGGACCAGAGCACACCATGCTCTCCTGTCTTCTACTGCCTTCCAGAGTTTGGTCAAAGCCATGTTGGTAGCTTCAGTGACGCTGTCCAACCATCTCACCCTCTGTCATCCCCTTCTCCTCTTGCCTTCACGCTTTCCCAACATCAGGGTCTTTCCCAGGGAGTCTTCTCTTCTCATGAGAAGGTCAAAGTATTGGAGCCTCAGCTTCAGGATCTGTCCTTCCAGTGAGCACTCAGGGTTGATTTCCTTCAAAATGGATAGGTTTGTTCTCCTTGCAGTCCAGGGGACTCTCAAGATCCTCCTCCAGTACCACAATTCAAAAGCATCAATTCTTCGGCGGTCAGCCTTCTTTATGGTCCAGCTCTCACTTCCATACATTGCTAGTAGAAAAACCATAGCTTTGACTATGCAGACCTTTGTCAGCAAGGCGATGTCTGCTTTTTAAGATGCTGTCTAGGTTTCTCATTGCTTTCCTCCCAAGAAGCAGGGGTCTTTTAATTTTGTTAAAAGATATAATTTTTAATTTTGTTAAAAAATATCTTCCCCTTCTATTTGCTAGGAGGTGATGGGATCAGTGGCCATGATCTTAGTTTTTTTATGTTGAGCTTCAGACTATTTTTTGTGCTCTCCTCTTTCACTCTCATTAAGAGGTTCTTTAATTCCTCCTCACTTTCTGCCATCAGAGCATTTGTTATAAATCAATTCCAAGTTGACAGTTTAGGTAGTTGTAATTTGCTTGATGGGCCTCAAACTGGAAAAAGTCATTGGCTTGAGGATTCTGGGAGCTCCCCCCTTTTAATTAAAACAATAACATTTCCAGGGTCTATAGGGCCTTGGAGATGAGGGACTACATCTCACACAGTAAGGACGACACAGTCTCTGAAGCATTATGGCCAAATCTATTGTTCAATTCCAGAAAAGTTCTTTCCCTTGCCAGTGAAAAGGGCTTCCATTTTAGTGCCAAATTCTCAGAGTGACAAAGAACTTCTTCATAGCTTCTTTTGTTTTTGAGAAGGATGTACATCAGGCTTGTCCAACCTGCGGCCCGAGGGCCGCATGCGGCCCAGGTCAGCTCATAATGTGGCCCAATGCAATTTTTTATTTTTAAAGAAATTCCAAAGTTTCAAGTTATATGCTGGCGCTTGTGGCCGGAATGCAGCTGGGGCACGTCACAACGGTAGGAGGGGAGAGAGGGAAGGAAGGAAGGAGTGGGAGGGGAGGGGACAGGGGGGCTGCGTGACTGCATTGCGCCGTCCCTGTCAATAGGTGGACCCCCTCCCGGCCCCATAAAGCCGCCGGAGTCAAAGCTGGCAGCCTCTGCTGTCTGAGATTGCAGCTGCCGGTAAGCGTGCTTGGAGCGGGCTGCGGAGGACAGCTAGGGCTACCCCCCTATGCGGCCCAAACCAAATGTATGTGCGGCCCAAACCAAATTTTCATCTTGTAATGTGGCCCAGGGAAGGTGAAAGGTTGGACACCCCTGATGTACATCAACTGGGGCTGGATCTGAACTTCTGTGTCTCTCTGATGCAACACAGGATTCCTTCTGAAGGGATCAAAAACAGAAGGTGATCCATTCCAAAGTTTGGTATAAGATCTGGTGCTGCAGAAAGGCAACATATGAGTCTAAAGTAAACTAAACTATAATACACCATGCTACACTACACTATATTACTTTCTCATTTCTGAATATTGAAAAGGACAAGTTGATGAGGGGTAGGGGATTTACATGATGGACTCCACCAGCTTCTAATCACAGGGAAGGACATAATGATGGTTCTCCAGTCACTGAGTGGAGAGATTTGGATCTTACAATCTTTTACTCAAGATTGCTCCCTTATTCACAGGCTGTTTCAGTAAAGGCTGAAGCTGTTTGTGTGGCAGAGACTGGTTGTGGTCAATTTTTGTTTCTCCTTTCTGATTTTTGATCTTCCCAGCTACAGCCCACTCTCTGATAGCCAACTCCCCAGCCTGTTTCCCAAGTCCGTCCCTTTCCCCTTTCCCCCACATTCCGTCCACTGATGTGTTTTCTTTCTTCTCGGTGTGGTGTGTAAGTTTCTCTGCAAAACTAGACTTACACCAGGCTATATGACGTTTCCTACTGCTATCCAAATTTTAAACATTAGTCCAAAAGTGCACATCAGAGAGAGCCCACAACTGGAGCTGAATGGATGTTCATCTTGCAGAAAGGTGAAAGAACGCAGGCTTTCTGTGTTTGTGAAATCAGGCTTCAAAGGTATCCTGTGTTTAAATCCTGAAGGCGAATCACCAGACAAATCAAGTTCATCTGCATATTTGAGAAGATGAAAGAAGCTCATGTTGTGACATTCAAAACATATTTCTTAAAATTTCCCTCTTCTTGGCAAGGGCTATCTCTAACACCTTTTTCTAGCTGAAGTGCTCTCAATTTTATTTCACACCAAGCTTTGCATCTCTTCCCACTCCAGAACTAGACCTGACATTCTCTGCTGGAGTTTTTAGTGCTGTCTATCTACTGTTTTCATACAATTTTTAACCACCCCCAAATTCTAAAGGCTCTTCACATTTGACCAGTTCAGTCCACAAAGGAAGTATACCTCAATTTCTGTCATTTAATTCTATTGAAATATGACATTTACCACTCCTCTCTCTCTCTCTCTCTCTTTAAGAAAAGTTTAGCACACCGTTCCCCACCACCATTCTCCAGAAATTTGGCTACATTTATTTTCTGAGAAGTGTCTAGTCTGCCAGATAATTTAATTTGGCTATATTAAAACAGGGGCATTAGAGCTGTTTGTGAATTTCTCAAAATAAATGAAGCTTTGGTGAATCAAGTGGCCTCTAAGTCAAACTGGTCTCTTTTTTTCAAAGCATTCTGAAGAAAAAAATGTGTTTGGTTCATATTTCTGCTTTTTTACCTTAAATCCTCTAATTTTTTTTCTGTTACACACCTTTGGATGTTCTCAGCTTCCCTCCTTAATTTGGAAAAGTTCACTGTTAAGTTACATTGTGGCATCTTTCACTGAGTTGTACCTGAAAAAAGGGGGAAAGCTTAAGGAGGCTGCTGACCCCTCAAGCAGTCTCCTCTTAACATGGAAGAAAAAACAGTCATTCATGCACACAAATATGTATACTTTGATCACTGTGCAATTCACTTATGTGAATTTCACTCTCTCCCCTCTCCTTTGATTTTTTTGTTTGTTTGTTTTGGGTGGAGAACCCCCAACTCAACACAATGGTTGAAAAAAAATGTAGACGAAATCTCAGTGATTGTGGATTGGCAGTGCAAATGGAGGTTCCCAAGATACAATGGTCCATATGCAAAATACACATAAGAAACTAGTACATCAGAAAGACAATTAGGATCCCATTCTTTTCCCACAGACTAAGTGGGAAGAATTTTTTTACCAGATGGAACATTTCATAATGTAAATATCCTCCTGCAATCTGATGGTACTGCCCAGAGTTAGGGTTATTATGATCTCAGTGAGAATTACCTCATACAAAGTTGTAGTTTTGGAAGAGGTAGCCATGTTAGTTTGTGCAAGCATATCATTTTGTTTCTGTAGGTCTAATAAAATGGACTTGGCTATTAAAGCTCACATTAAAATATAATAGTTAGTCTTTAAGGTGCTGCCATGTTTCTATCTTGTTTTGTTTTGTTTCTTTGGAGTTTACATCATACGAAGTATCAGAGCTCAGAAAGTTACTTTTAGAAGATATTAGGTACAGTTACAAATCCACGTCCAAAAATGTAGCTAAGACACCACCATAATTATGAAGTAGAAAGGTAGTGCTTTACTTTCCTGCTTTTCACAAATAGCTAGTTACTAGTTTTATTTAGTTTTAAAAATAAAGTGCATGTTACAGGCCACTAGCCCATGGTGAAAAGTACACTCTTCTTCTGTACTCGCCATTTCATTACATGTAAACCTATAACAGACCATAAAGCCAGAGTGTGAACCATATGATATTCCTTCTAGCCTAATTTGGCCAGGGTGGGAGGCAAGTCCTCTGACCAGCCTCTTCCTGTAAGTCACCTTAATGACACTCTAGCCTGCCATACAGCATTACCAGAACAACTTACAGGAAGAGGCAGGTCAGAGGACCTCCCTTATGACTATGGCAGGCTACAGTGTTACAATGAAAGTCCCTCTGCATGCTAGACAGTGGTCAGGGAACAGGAGTAAATTACCCCAAATGGGGTAAAAATGAAAATCCTGGGGGTAATGAGGACGGTCACGGCAGGCATTATACCCCCAGACATTTTATTTCCAACGATGCTGTGTGTAGGTGGGCATTCTGTTGTGGGGAGAGCGAGCCCTGGCGAGGAACTGCACAGGGCTCCCGCCTGCCCTCCTTGCCTCCAAAGTGGAGGGGGGGGCGGCGTTCCAGGTCAGCTGGACACTTTGCCCGGCGGAGCCTGGCTGGAGCTCTCCTTCCTGCCCATGCCCACCCACCTGGTGCACTGGTGAGGAGGCCCCCTTCCCACCCCGCCTCACTTGAGCACATGGCCGATGGACATTCTGGTCCTGTGGTGCCCGCCTCCCCTCGCCAAGGATGTGCTTTCCCACTGGTGTGGCAGCTCCAGACCGGCTGCCCGGGCAGCGGTGGCAGGTCCCGGGCAAGTGCAGAGGCGGGGGGGGGTCGGCTGCGGATGGCAAGAGTCAAGGGGGGGTAATGTCGACGTATATACATTTTGGGGGGTAAAAGGTAAAAAAGTTCCCTGACCCTTGTGCTAGAGTGTTCCTCCTGTTTCAGAGGCCCTGCCAACACTGGCCTATCAGCTGACCAGTGCATGTGGGAGGAGAGGCAATGGCCTGGCTCCGGAATGGAAGCTGGGCTTACTACCTTTGAAGGTGGAGGTGGCAGTGGCAACAGGTAGGCTGATGGGGGCAGGGGTGAGGGTGAGTTATGGGCAGCACAAGCCTTTGGTACCAAGTCATGAGTCCCAAGCCTCGGGGAGCGGGGGAAGCGACTTGTGAATCAACTTGTAGCCAAAGATTCTGACTTGGGACTTGGGCACCAAGACTCAGACTTCGACTTGGTACTCGGGTCCCAAGATTTGTCAACATCCCTGATGATGACAATGTAAAAGTGGTACGCTAGCCTCCTGTTTATGGTCCAGGAGGAAACTACAGGAAAAATGTTCCCTTCAAGGTCCGCCTGAAGGTAGTCTCCTGGCACAGTTGATTGGCTCATGAGGCAGACATTCAGTAACAGTGCAGGTGGGAGATGGTCAAAACAGAAAGCTCTCAACTCAGCATAGAAAAGGTTCTTGTTCACCCCAACCCTCAGTAAAATAGGGACCTCCAGTATTGGGTGGCCATATGTCCTTCTTTAGGGAGAATGGTCCTCCATTTGAAGAACAGTTCTCCATTTTTGTGATGCATCTCCTCCTTATTGGTGATGGTCACCCTAAATGGTCACCCTAACCCCAAGCAGTTTCCCTGACTGAGCAAATAAAACAGAGGTTTTAATTGGTCCATATAAGCTAATCAGTCCTTTATCATTTTAAGGTAAAACAGTGATGGTGGGTCATTTTGTAAGAAAAGACACAAATCACTCACACTGTCCTAACTACCAGTGCATGGCAAGAAGGATATGGCCTGACATGTCACTTCTGTATCAGGTTCAAATGAGAGGTCAGTCCTCAGAAGTGACCATTCTGAAAGCTTTCTTCAGACCATTCCTCTGAAACTACCAACTGTTGCCTAACCAGATAGTTCAACAAAACTAAAGTGACCTCTCTTTACTTTCTTTCTATATATATTCATTTTCAATATATTGCAGAAAATTCAATTTTTATTTAACACAATGCCTTATTTTTTTATTTGATATATAACCCATATTTCTTTCTACACTCTGTCTATAGGTGATTACCTCGTCAGTCTTGTGCAATAGGATGACTGGTAGTGTATTTCCACTTACATTATAGTAATAATATTTAAGTGTGATTGTATCTCCATATATTAGTGTATATCAGCATATGTAAATTTAATGAAAAAATTCCTCCTTTTTTGTGAAGGAAGTCATCCCTTTATTGGTATTCCTAGTCCTCCACATCTTCCTTTTTGGAAATTAAGCTGTGGCCACCTCAATCTGGCAACCAAGCCTTTCAGAGAGGATAACACATCAGGAAACCACTTCTAGTCTGCGACAGCATGTCTGTCTTCACAGAATGCCCGGCCACAAAAGTGAAAATTAAGGGAAAGCCAATTTTGTCAAGTTTAAGTTGTGCCTATTCCATAGTATGCAAAACAGCTAATCCATGATAATCACCTCCCAGCTTCGCTCCTTTTACTGGGTAATTGCTTAAAGCGATAAGAGGCATTACTCATCACATGATAACGGATGACAGCTGTTTTACACAATCAGGTCATCAAATTGTAGCAGCTACGGAGCGAACAACATAAGCATGTGAACTCATTAAATGTGTCCCATTCAATTTTGCTCAAAGCGAATTCAAAAGGAAAGGCATTCAAACCTAGAAAAATTCAGATTTTGTATTCACCAAGAGAAACAAAACTTTGCATTTGATACACAAATCTGAAAAGGATTATGTGCCTACAGGTCTAATAACATGTTAATCTCCATGGATTTTCCTAGATGCTACAATTGGTGCCACTGGGAAAAAAAGAATCACTTCCTTTTTACTCTTTTACCTGTATACTTAATAAGGGATAATTATACTTAATAAGGTGGGGGAATAATACATTAGGGTCAGAACTCATGGATTGCAAACACATCCACAACCACCACCCTTTTTACTTGCCTCCCCTCAGAATAATTACCGGAAGATGTGGGGGAGGCGTCCAAGCTCCTGCATTGATGAGAAAAGGGAAAAGTTTTTTGGGGTGAGGGAGGGCAAGATCAAATGTCAGTCCGTCTGATGACAGAGGGAAATCCTATGTCATTCCACCTGTTATCACCCCATAATAATGCACATATTATTTTGAAATAAATAAATAAGAAGAAGACGAGGGGGAGGAGAAGAGGAAGGAGAACAAAGAGATGGGAGAACTTTGTTTTCTACATCTATACCTCATAGTACATACATCTACCCTGTTTCCCTGAAAATAAGACCTAACTTGAAAATAAGCCCTAGTACAAGACACACTAATCACCCATTTCCTGAAAAGGACAAAAAGCTGATCTCACAGCCATAAATACTCAACTCCCAAGCAAACTACACCAGAGCATAAAGTGCTGTCCTCTGAAGATGCCATCCACAGAGACTGGTGAAACATTAGGAAGAACAACTTTCAGAACACGGCCAAAGAGCCCGAAAAATCCACAATAACCGTTAAAAAAAACCCCATCCCCTGAAAATAAACCCTAATTCATTTTTGGAGCAAAACTTAATATAAGACCTTGTCTTATTTTCAGGGAAACACGGTATATGTCAGGCACCTAATTGCATGAAATAAAATCACAACAGTGACATGACAATGAAAATACTCCCCCTCCCAACTAAAGAAGCACTTGGAGATTTATCAGAACAAAAATGCCATGGGAGCTTAACACCTAGAATTCTTTTTAAAATGAAAATATCTTTGTACCTGAAAGATATAAGAGGGCGCTAGCGGTGACTATACTTCTCATGACTGTCTCAAAGCGGGGGTGGTACAACTGAGAAGGCCTTTTACCACCACCACCAATTGTATAGCTTATCAAAAGTATCAGAGCCTTTGAGGCAAGGGACCTAAGATACATTCTAAATATCTTGCTCTGAGGCAGGAAAGTGGGGGTCCTTGTGCCACTTAGTCAGTTCAATGCCGAGAGGAGGTTTTTGCAATGGCTTTGACTACTTTTCTGACTTCGGTTGTCAGTCTTGAACCCCCCATGTCCTCAATAGTTCATCCCGACCTATCCTCCTTTGGAAAGTGAACTCAAAAGATCTAAAATCTACTTCCCAGGCAAGGATATGGAATTTTTTAATGACAAGCTGGAACTTCCAGAGTGTCTCTTTAGTCAGTCGCTATCATCATTTTCACAGCAGCCGCTGCCATCCTTACAGACTTCAAAACTGAAGGCTTTAGCCTTTGGAGAAATCTCTTATATTGTTTCTCAACCAGCCTGAGCAATCAGTTCCTGCAGTTTGGCACAGTTTTATCTTGATTAACCCCTTGTAGAATTCATTGAACACTCTGCACAGAGCAAAGGTGATATCATCTGGCTGCAAGTTAAGACAGATCCAAAGCAGAACAATAACATTATTCTTCGCCTAATTTGGTCACTTCTGTTTTTGAAATAAGGTCTCAGTATGTCTAATAAGGCATGATAATAATCCAAACTGGCCAGTCATGTTTCTAGCATGCACAATTAACCATTAAAAGTCAGCTGTTGGTTAAAAATGAGGGAGTCAAGGGAGATGGGATTGGGTTGGTACAGTAGTTGAGTGTGGCTCTCTGAGATTCCTCATGAGGTGAAAAAAGTCCTAGGCTTTTGAAATATAACTACCCTGCCTTAAACTAATAATATAACAATCTTCCCCAAGCTGGAGACTTCCAGATAGTTTGGCTATTAACTCTCATCAACTTGAGCCAAAATGGCTAATGATCAAAAGGCCAGAGACTTGTAGAATTCATTCAACACTCTAGTCCAGTCGTTCCCAGTCTTGGGTCCCCAGGTGTTCTTGGACTACAACTCCCAGAAAGCCTGGCCAGCACAGCTAGTGGTGAAGGCTTCTGGGAATTTTAGTCCAATAACATTTGGGGAACCAAGGTTGGAAACCACTGCTCTAAACAATCTGAAGGTCCTCAGGTTGGAAGAAATTGACAGAGGAGTATCTTACATATGTGGAGCTGTACATGAAAGAGTGATTGTATCCAACGGAGCCAGCCTTGCCATTAGGATGAGTGAGGTGTCCATCTCAGGTGGCATGGCACAAACAGGAGCAGATGACCCTTTTCTCTTGATCCTGGAGTCTCCATTTCCTAAGTGTCTAAATAAGTAGCCATGTTGGTCTGTCTCAGCATGTTAGCAAAAGTACAAAAGAATGGACAAAAGAAAGAAAGCAAAATATCATGGCATTGTAAAGGCTATATTATTTCAATGTGAGTTTCATGGATCAAAATTCACTTACATAGAATTTGCACTCTAGGATTTGAGTCAGCGGATCCATGAACACACACTGGAATAATATTGCTAGTCTTTACGTATATTTTTATTTTATTTTATCAACCTATCCCCAGTTTCAGTTTGCTGAAGCTATTGCTCTTACCATTTCCATTCCCTTCATCCCTCCCTCACCCTGTACTCATGGCTTGTCAACTAGATACCTTGAGTAGCCTCCCTAAAACTGGCCAGGATACCTTTATACAAAGAGGGCATTTGGTCTAGAGATGTGATAGGCACTTGGGATTCTTCTTTATGGAAAAAGAGGTTGGATAAAGAAGTGGAGAGTCTGATGAGCTGGGGTAAAACAGCCATGAGGGGAGGAGAGAGGCAGTAGGCAGAAAGATGGAATAGAGATGGTAGTCTCACTTCAAAGGTAGGAGTGATGAAGACTCAACTGGTATCCATCCTGTGTAAAGAACAGGAGACACAATTCCCTTATGGATATGTCGATCATACATCCATAGCTGCTACTCAAACACAGAATTATCTTTGATACAGGTTTGAAGACTACGGCACTGCCAAAGTTATACTTGGCACAACAAGCGTTGAGCAAAGTACTGCCATTTAGAAAGGAAAAAAAAGTCTTCTTTGACAAAACTTCATGAACATATGCTATATTCTCTCAGGGACTATTTTATCTTCTCCTCCCATTGATTGAGTGTTTTAATTGGATTTCCATACTCAAGAGACAAGAGTGTTAAATTTGAGAAGTATTTGTTTGTGATATTGGAAGAAATGAATTTTATACATGTAGAGAAGGTGATGAAAGAAGCCAGAAGGATCCTTTCTTCATTACATTTTTCACCTATCATAAATTTATTTAAGCCAATGCTAATGGGTCTTAAAATGTGAGGAACAAGGAGGCATGGATCCTTGCCAAGGGAGGCCTAAGCTCATTAAACTCCTCACATTGGCTCAGACTGAGAAAGCTAAATTCATAGCAAGCCTTTAAGATGTTTGAACTTCTGAAATAAAAAAAAAGTTTTATTTCATCTCCCCAAAAATGGTTCTGCTGGTTTGCCCAGAAAAGAACACAGAAGTTTGTCCAGATATTCAGTGGCAATTATGACAATCAAGGACAACTTCCAAAATAAAAACCATTCAGATTAATAGCCTATACACGTGAAGTGTTATTTTGTTATATGCCAGCAAAATGCTCCTGTATTATGGTGACTCTAACAGGATTTTTAAGGTATATAAGAAGTTCAAGGAGTGGTTCAACAGTCTATCCATTATACCAGAATGGCTCTCATATGGATTTCTCAAACTTTTCCAAGTCACAACCCCTTTTTATAATAGCCAAGTAACCTGTGACCCCCTGCCATGTTTGTATTTAAAAGGGAATTTTAATGGGGTAAAGGAAACACATGAATTTTTTTTTCAGAATATTTATTTGTTTGTTTATTTATTTGACTTTTGTACCATTCATCTGGCTGCAAGGCCACTCTGGGCACTTTGCAATATAATAAAACAATAAAACAATAACACCACACGTACAAAACAAATCAGACATAACATACAAAAATGAAAAGCAAAATCAAAATTGCAATAATTCTAACCTAAGATGTAACATGATGGCTGTACTTGCATCTGGGCAATCATTTTCGAAATTCACGGCTGAGTGTTTTTTAAAACCAACCTCCTTCTCAACATTCAGTCTGGGCTGTTCTTGCCACTGACTCCAACATCACCTCTTCACAACCAGTGAGGGAACAGGCCCAGGGGAGTTTAAATGTAGAGAGAAGAGAAGGCAAAGGACTTCAAAGATGGGCCAGAGTGCAGAAGGACATCGCCGTTCCCAAGGAGGGGACAAAGCCATCACACAGATCCTCCTCAGAAATCGGCACAAAGTGTCCTTTGCACTCACTTTAGAAGAGGGAGTCTATTTATTTTTGTGTCGCCCTCCTGGGGGTTTGGTGTGTGTGTGTGTGTGTGTGTGTGTGTGTGTGTGTGTGTGTGTGTGTGTGTGTGTGTGTGTGTGTGTGTGTGTGTGTGTGTGTGTGTGTGTGTGTGTGTGTGTGTGTGAGAGAGAGAGAGAGAGAGAGAGAGAGAGAGAGAGAGAGAGAGAGAGAGATTTCCTTCTTTTTCCTTTTCCTCCTCTTCTTTAGACTGTCCAGAAGTGAGGTGTCATTGCTAAAATCCCTTTGAGGTGGAAACGGCAGCAATTGTATCTTTACACTGGCATATTTTTTTTTGTAAAAAAACATCCCCAGTCATTCCTACTCAGAAAGTAGAGGCTTCCTTCTCCCTCGGAGGGCCTGTTTTTCATACTGTACATACACAAACACACTAACTTCAATATCTTGCCCCAAAAGGTCAAGGAATAAATTATTTAACTAGGGCTACAACACATATAAGGTTACCCATGACTGCAGAGAAAACACTTTGAGATACCTTTTGAGGGTTGTGACCCCCTGTTTGGAAAACTCGATTCAAGTAGTAGATAGAGTGATTTCTATTTACCTTATTTAAATTAGTATTGTGCAGCAGATACTCCAAATGGATGCTATTTTTATTGGGGAATTCAGTACAGTACATCTGTTAATAACGAAGACCTAATAAGGGATGTAGACAGAAATTGATGGTCCATTTCTCATTTAAAAAGAAGAGACAGTAGACCTGTTTTTTGAACGTACCAGATCAATTTCCAAGGGAGATTTCCATGATAGAATGTTCTCACACACAAACAAGTAACACACACATAGAAATCTAAATGTCAGAGCAACTTATTCCAGAACCCATCTCTTTTGCCCCTTATTTTCTATATAAAGAAAATTCTTGCATTAAGAATTCCACCATCTAAACTGGGGTGAGCAGTTTATGGCCCTCCAGATGACTGGACGTCATCTCCTTTCGTTTGTATCAAGTTGATGCAGGCCAACAGCCTCTAGATGATAACCAGTTCACCACCATGATGTAAATTCTAATCTACAGCTGGAAGTGGTACATTCAAGACAAAGATTTACCACATTTTGCTATGGAACATGTGCCAATATTTTAGCCCTATTTGTGTTTGAATGCCTGGCTGGAACAATTCAAGGTTTGAAGAATCTATACTATGCTACCATATATAATCAGTACTGAAAGTATATGGGCTATTCTGAGAAATGATAAAGAAGGAATGATGACAAATTGGAAAAGGTGCTATCTTTTCATGAATGAAAGATGTGTCTTGAAATGACCTCCAAGTATAATTTGGAAAGGATAAATTATTGATGGAAGTCATCTGAGAGTATTTTCAAAGGGTAAGAAGCTCCCTTGTTGCACAAATATTGTACAGGAAAGGCAAGAAATACTGATGATATAGACGGGGCCTCAAATTCATTCATTGTATTGGGAGATGTCAGATATATAAAGAAATCTCACTGTTGCAAAAATTGAATTCAAATGGTTGTATTGGCATGGTGAGGCAGCTTCTTGTAGATTCTCCAATCCTTTTGAGAGATCATGACTCTAATGCAAGACTGAGAAGACAAATGGTGGCTTTTTAATTGTGGAGTTCACAATTTGTACCAAATATAATTTCTTTAAGTTCTCGTTTCTATGCAAAGCTAGTGTATTGTCTTTTCTTTCTGAAACTAAGCACCTCACAATCAACACAACAGAACAGACTGATTGATTACAAAAACACACAGTTGTTTCAGTGTTGCTATTTATACTGGTTTAGACATTAAATACTTTTTAGAAATTTTAAATGCTCTATAAAACTTGTAGAAATGCTATCTGAGATTGGCCAAAACAAAACCAGCTGTCTTATGGTGGCTTCCATCTGTTGCAGAGTTTTGAATTTTGGTAAAATTCCTTTAGATGTGCAGCAGAATCGCAGGTTTTCACAGAGCAGAATTAGCCTCAGGTTCCCCAGATTAGTCCACCCCTTTTATCATCAACCAGCACTTACAATCTCAGCAACTCACTTTTAGATATTTGTAAGAAGAATAAAAAGTTGCCTTATTTACAGTAGAACAGATCAAACAGCAAAATGACAAATACGACTGCTTCAAGTAACAGGCCTCAACAGACTCACAGATACTATCAACATATAAAATGAGAGTAAGAGAGATACACTGAGCACAGAGATGGGACTTTCTTTAAATTCACAGGGAGGGGAAGAAAAGAACTATTTATTGCTGGATAGATTAACAGAGTAATCACAGCTCAGAAAGGTCCCTCCCAGCCAAACCTACTAGAGGCAGCATGCAAGATTGCAATGCCCCAACACCATCAAGGAGAATATTTCCTGAAGACTTCTTAATCACTGTGTAACAACAAATCTGATCAAGATGTATATATAGAAGTCACATGTCCTTTGAAGCAATGCCCTTGAAACATTTAGTGTTGAACGCCTGTTATGAAAGTGGGGTTCTCACTGTTTTTCACTATTGTTTTACACCTACACTTCTGCAGTGTGGAGTCTTAGTGAGACATTTCACTGAATTTTTTGGCTTCTCTTGAAATTTGTCAGACATTTGACCTGAAAGGGATTATGTGTAGAGATGGGCGTGAACCAGCAAAATGGTTCATTGAAGTCCGTGAATCACAAACTACAAACTTCCTGGACTTTTGGAAAAAACAAACCATGAATTGGTTAATTTTGGTTTGGAAGTTCTGGAGCCCTAGAATGCCACCCCCAGGCTCTTATAGACACCCAAATCACAGAGAAGCTTCCCCTGACTCTCCTCTACACCCTCTCCAAGTTTGGTGAAGTTCAGATTTTGGATTTCCAAGTCAAACATCCTCAAAGCAGGTCCCCCTGGAAAGTGCCCGTTAGCATCCGGCTTGGGGGAAATTCAAGCATGCCAGGGAACCTGACAATAGGGTGTTGCTCATCAGGAAGTGGACTGGGGAGTGCACAACACCTTTCACCCAAACTTTGTGGACAAAGGAAGCAATCTGCGTGACAAAGGAAGCAATGTGTTGCTGGAGATCTGAGTTAACTTGGTTCTGAGGTAGAAGGGCTCCTCTGACTATCAGAAATGGCTTTGAGATGAAAATGGCACTTGTGAATCAGGAAAGCAACTCCCCCAGAGTCCTTTGAGCTGCACATTTGGCTGCCTGGCCTTTCAATCCAGTAGTCTCTAGGTCTCTCCCAGGGTTGGCTGGTGCTTCTGATCAACTGGAGCAGACTGTTGGGGGTGAAGGGGAAGAAAATGGGCCGGCCAACCAACCAAGCAATCAAAAATCACTGAAAGTCTGTTGGTTTGGTTCATTTTGGTTCATCACTTTTGATCAACCTAAATCAAACCAATAAACCAGGGATTTTTTAAAACAAACTTCCTAGTTTGTTTTTTTGGTTTGTGGCCATCTCTAATTATTTGAGTTCACTTTTAAGTTAAATTTCACTGAAAGCAAAAGAATGCCAACCTCATGATTAGAGATGGGGACAAATAAAAATGGTGATTCATTTTGATCCATTATTCATCAAGGTTAGTGGATCAGTGAATACAAATATATGAATATTCTTCAACAAATCGACAAATTGATCTGTTGATTTGTCTGCACCTTAAATGGCTATAACACTGGCCCCCTACCACCTAGAGACACCATATTTGCAGCAGAGCTTCCACAGACGTTTTCCTACACCTCCTGAAAGTTTGGTGAGCATTAGATCACTGACCCCTGAGTTACATAGTCACAAAGAGACCCCCAGGAAAGCTCCCCCAGACACTCAGAGACTCCAGAATCACAACGCAGCTTCCTATGTCTTTCCCAAACACACCTGCCAACTTTGGTGAAGATTGGATATCGGATGTCCACGTTATTCCCCTTTGCAAAGGGGGGCCTTGATTCCCTTAAGACAGGCTAAGGGAATCCAAGCTGCCCTTTGCAAAGATGGCAGCTGCAGCTTCCCTACCCTAAATGAAGCTGCAGCTGCCATCTTTGCAAAAGGCAGCCAGTCTCCATTTTTACATGTGTGGCTCTGAGGCTAGAAGACCTTGGCAGCAGTGATTAAGGTAAGAGGGTGTCGGTGGGGGTGGTATGGGGCCTAAAGTAGGGAAAGGAAGGGGGTGGGGGTAGGCTGTGGTATTGGGTGGCTGTGTGGGGTGGTGGTTGCCTTTCTGCCGCCAATCAGTTGATTGGTGGCCAGTAGGCAGAATGGTGTTTTGTTGTTTTTTAAAAAATACGAAGGACAAATAAAAATGGGTAAATATTCATCCCCTTGTATTCGTGGGTGTCTCTGGAACCCACAAATATGGATCGATGAATATTTAATGAATCGCCTATATTCATTGGAAAACGCAATCTTTTTTTATATTCATCCCCATCTCTACTCATGGCTGGCAAGCCATCGAATGATGGTATTTAAGAACCAATCTATAAGTTATATTAAATGTATTTTTGCCCTTGGGTCTAATTTTGTTAAATTTTGGAATAGCCCTTGGATTCACAGCTAATTATGATTAGTTTGGCAGCATATGAGAGTGGAAGTAACACTTTTCCAGATGCTGGACTTTCAGCAAACCTCCACCCCAATGGTGAGGGGAGCTGAAACTTATTTTACCACATGTGAAATAGGGTAGTAATTCTTTTCCACGTTTTAATTGTAAGTTAAGGGCTGTCTTCCTAGTGTCATCTTTCCTTCTGCTGGACAGTAGATATTTCCTCAAGAGATACAATTAGGTGAACTTCCTCATTTAATCAAAATTAATACAAGGTATTTGAAGAAAAGTTAGCTGGCTACTCCAGCACCCGCTTTTTCCATGGACAAAATAATTTTCCAAAATTATTTGGGGAGAATTTTTTTTTAAAGTTATTGTTACAATTCATGGAGCATTAGGAAAAGATACATCAGCAGCCCAAAGTCAAAGAAACCTTTTGGCTCTTCAGACTTTAGCCGATTTACACAAGTCAGAAGCTGAACAGCATGAAAAAGAGTTGTCATTCATTAATCAATCTTTGTGATTTCTGAAACAATGTACATTTCCACTTCTTGATCGAAATGCAGGGTGCACCATAGCAGTTGTATGCAAGCTGCATATTTGTACTTCAACAAGCAAAGGGGATTTTGACCCTCGGGATAATATATACAGTGGTGCCTTCTGAATGAGTGATTTGTGGCAGTATACACAAGGCAGTATACCACGAGTGAAGCAAAGGTGTGCTGTATTGTACTTGGCAATGATCCGAGTTCACAAAATGCTAAAAATAAAGTTGATGAAATGTGCATTATATCTGTGTACTATGAAAAGGAATTGACAAAAATCATATAGTATAATTCCACCTTAGTTGGTGAAAATACCTGGTTCAAATAAGATACAATAGTTTTCAGTTGCATAGTACAATGGTGGGGAACCTTTTGAACTCCAGATTCCCATCCAACATAGCCAATGGTAAGGAGATAATGGTAACTTATGTTCAAAACGTTTGTAAAGTTTCCCATCCATGACATAGTGAAATATGGAAAATATAGTCACTCTGCAAAATGGAGATTTAATCCTCATCCATGGTGTAGAGGGTTGGGGTTGGAAAGTACACTATCTTTGGAGAAAAATTGCAAAATGGACTGAACCAGGAGCTAATTGTAGCTTTGTGTTGTTGTTGAAAATGTAAATGAGAGTCTGTATAATGAGAATCAATTCCAAGCCCCTCCAGATGCTGAAAACCATGAATATGCAAATACTATATGTAGCATAGGCTGTCGTTCCCTCTAGCTACCAGTTTGGTTAATACACCTTGTAAAGGCGATACCGGGGGGGGGGTAGGATATTTTCAGGCAGCAGGTAACTTAAACTATGGGTACTGAATCTGAACATACGGTGGTCCTACTGTATTTCTGGAAGCTAGGTTACCAAGTGGGAGATGCATGTACACAGCATGTGCATCTGTGGAATTTTTGCCAAGCACTATAGTCACTTTAACATTTAGGGTTCTCTGATAGATATTTCCTTTCCTGGTGCAAAACAGTGTCTTGGAGGCAACTTCAGAGTCACTTTTGTTGCATTTTTAAGAAACCTGTTCTGTTCCCAATTCATGTCAGGTTCTGTGAAACTTCTTTCTTATACAGAGTTCATTTGTGCTGGGTACATTTTTTCCCTTCAAAGTATATACAGTGGTGCCTTGCAAGACGATGTTAATTCGTTCCACGAAAAAGGCTGTCTTGTGAAAACATTGTCTTGCGAAACGCAGTTCGCCATTGGAATGCATTGAAATCTAATTACAGTGGACCCTCTACTTACAGAATTAATCCATATTGGTACGGTGGCTGCAGGTCGAAAAGTCTGTAGGTCAAGTCTCCATTGATCTACAATGCATTGAAAACCGATTAATCCATAACCGGATGTTTTTGTTCTGTTTTTGTTCCATTTTGATTTTTTTCTGGTCTGTAGGTCGATTCTCCGGCTGCAAGTTGAGCCTAAATTTTGCAGCCAGAGAAGTCTGTAACTTGAAAAGTCTGTAAGTCAAGCCATCTGTAAGTCGAGTGTCCACTGTAATGCGTTGCAATGGAAAAAAAATCTTCTTGTGAAAATCGCCCATAGAAAACATCGTCTTGCAAAACACGGTTCCCCATTGGAATGCATTGAAATCTATTTAATGCGTTCCAATAGGGTAAAATCGTCGTCTTGCGAAAATCGTCCATAGAAAACACTGTCTTGCGAAGTGCCACAGCAATCGCAAAAAACAATAATCTTGCAGATTAATCGTCCTGCAAGGCAATCGTCTTGCGAGGCACCACTATATTTTGAAATTCTATTTATTTATTTATTTATTTATTTATTTATTTATTTATTTATTTAATTTAAATGCCGCCCACTCTACCCAAAGGTCTCTGGGCGGCTTACAACAATTAAAATTCAACACAATAAAATATAAAATGATTAAAATATGATTGAAATACAAATTAAAATTTAAATTGCCATCATCAAGACCCACAGTTAATGTTATTTCAATTAAAAGCCTTCTGGAACAGGAAGGGTTTGACCTGGCGCCGAAATATCATCAGTGTCGGCGCCAGGCGAATTTCAGTTGGGAGGGCGTTCCATAGTCTGGAAATTCTATTCCTAATGTACCATAATGCATGTTTACATTTTACCCATTGATTAATGCATTTTGTCCTAATTTATTTTCATGAACTTTTTTTAAATGGTGAAACACATTGCAAGCTTTAGAAATTCAAATTTCACAAGTAAAATGTAAATCATCCCACTGCCAGCTTCATGGAATGTGAAATAGATGTTTTCATAAGAAGATACAAGCCAGAACATATTTCCCCATGTCTAAAGATGATGGAAATCTTCATGCTACAGCTGGTTTAAGTACATTCAGCAGCATAGTTTTGAATCCTGTTGGTGCTCATCTAAAGTTTGCAGAGGTTAACTGATGAGGTGCTGGAGCATGTATCAGGTAACTAAGGGCTTGAGCAGGATTTATCTAGATTCCTTATACTGAGTGAGACCATCTAGCCCAGTACTGTAAATTTTTTTAATGCAAGCTTTTTTATATAACCCAGTTACATAGCCAGCAATATTTTAGCAGTACAAATAATACAATCCATTCTTATAGTCCCTTGATACATTCAGTATTGCGAATTTTGACTGGTGAAAATGGCTCTCTGTGGTTTCAGACAGGAGTCTGTCTTCATTTCATCTGGAGAAACATATTACCTGATGATATCAACCATGACTGACAATGCTTGGCTTTGGAAATTAGACAAGACTGGTTGGGTGTTCTGAGTGATAGGATGGTCTAATATGAGCACTCTAATATGGATTCTAGTGTGCATTCTGGTCTTGAGTGAATCTTCCTAGAGTGGAGAAATGCACCTTTCAAAGCCATTGCAAAAAGTTTCTGATGAATTCCATTTGATGTTCAGTCATTTTTATTTGGAAGGAAAGGTCATCTGCCATCATCCTTTCATTAGAGCTGAGACATATGGATTGCTCTTAGTACATGCCCTGTCTTTTATGGAATCCTGTCTTTTTTGCGTCACTGTTTTTATGGGCAATACTCCTGCCTATAACACCTTCTCTATTATTGTCACAGAGCTTCTCAAAACTGTGGAACAATTCATTTCTGATCTGTCAGGTTCTCTCTTCTGCACCACTCTAGGTCAGAACTTTCTTTGCACAGCAACACCGCCGATCTCGTCGATGAAGCAATGACTTCAAAGATATCATCTCAATTTCCCAGAGCTAGCTCACAAACAAAACAAAACAGTACTGCCTCTGGAGTGTTACGTCTGTATCTGCTGACACAGCAATAGCAAGTTTAGGACATGAGCTCAGCTCTCGCATACATTTCACTGCCTACTTCCATCTAGAAATAAATCCTTAAGACACCCTATCTCAAAAAAAGTGGGATTTATTAAAGTAGATGTGAATTCTACTTCTGCTTTGTTAAAAAGTGTGTGCGAGAGATTAGATTGCACTCACAGTTCAAAGACATCTGCCATCTGAAGCAGTCAGCACAACGAGTTGAACCAACAGAAAATGGATAGAAGCAGTTCTGGGAAAGGGTGGTGCTTAAATTACAGATGAGACATTTCAGCAGAGTGTTACAAAAGAGAAAATCCTTTGAGAAACTAGCGATCCAGGAAAAGGGTTCCTTTTACTGTGAAAGAAATGTACATATATAGAAGAAACTTGATCTAAATCTTCTTCACTTAAAACATCCCCTTGCCCATGCTAACATTCATTTCTTTTTTTTCTTTTCCCAACTGTGTTCACCATTAATCTTATTTCTCTTGCAGCTTTTTGTTTGTTGTACAAATCGCAGATCATTTTAGAATTTTATAAGCTTCTGTTTAAAGAAAAGAGTTGTCCTGGGGAATATGCAGATTGTAGATAATTCAAGGATTTGAAAATGCTTCTGTATAAAGAGGAGAGTTAAGACTCTTACAGATTCACTAAAGCTCTCCAAAGCAAGAAAATGGCAAATAAAGGCTCCCAATTTCATTCATGTTTTTCTCATATTTAAGCAGTAAAGGCAATTTTTGTCTTGCATATTGTGCTAACTCACAACTTCGGCTGAAATGACTTATTATATGAAATACTTAGCGTGCAGCTCCATTTTTATTTTTAATTTTCATTTTATTTAAGACTGGAATGGTGGGGCTGTTCAAGATATTGATTGCAGTACATAGGGAAGGCCAGTTAAACCCTTTATTCTGTGTGCAGTTCTAATGAAGCTAATCCCATACACTTAATAGTGCTAAGGAGGAAGCTCCCATTAGCAGCAAAAGGAGGATAGGACTTTCTCCTAAGTCTGAATTGGTATGCATAGAGCTAACTTTGTTGTTCTTGTGCTTGTGGAGAGAAGGATTAAATAACCTTCTTCCCACATACTTTGATAGCAATCCAGATCCATATTCCTTCCCTCACATTTAAGTATAAAAAGAAGGGGATATGCAGAACTAAATGCTACATATGGAATGGAACGTGTAGTTTGACCCTTAGGCTTAAAGCACCCATACTTTGTCTTTTTGTTCCAGTCCATTTGCTCTGCAGATGGAGATGACTTTGAAGCTAAACATGGACGGTTACAGCACTGACATATCCAGCTACACTTTGTGAGAAGTGTGTGTGTGTGTGGATTAACTGTGAGACATGATATACCCTATGTGTTTGTAGCTAGAACGGCATATTTATGGATTCATTCCAGGACTGTGCAGTTCCTGAATCCCAGAACAAATTCAGCCAATTGTCATTGCTCTCAGCTTGGTCCAAATCATGCCATGCATGTTGATTAGTTCCAGCATTAGTCACAGGGCTCCAAAGTCCATCAATGCTGACTGGAATTAGAGTGAAAAAGAAAGTCAGCCTATGGGTACAGTCAGACAGTGGGAAAGGTGCACATCCAATGAAACCAGAAAGGGCTGTTTTGCAAGGATCAATCTTCCTTAAGGCAGTCCTTCCATCTGTCAGGGAATTGCTCCGGTCTAGCCAGAAGAAGTAACAGCTCTGCAACTGGACTGAAAAGTTCCAGTGTGGGCACCGATTAGGGTCAGGCTGGAGCACATTTCCCTGTGCATTGTGTGATTGCAGAGAAACAGATTACATTAGACAACTCCACAGGTGCGCCCACGTCTCATCTGTTTCCCCATGTGGTCACATCTTGTGTTGTCTCCAGAAGTCTGGAACTTTTGAGTGGAGCTGGACTTTGCAAAGGTGGACTTTGCTAAGCAGACTCCCCACTTCCTAATCCATGCATGGGTCTCACAAGCATAATATTATTGCAGGGTTGCAGGGAGGAGTTGCACAATATCCCTGAATGCACCCCAAATCTGTGCTGAAATTTTTCTTCCAGCTTCTCCCAAATTTTCTTAAGCCACTTTCTCAATGCACTTAAGCATTTCTGTCTTTTGGTGTTATTCATGAACTTATCTCATCATGGAGAGATGGCTGAAGGTGATGTGTTCCTTCCATTTCTCTTACACCTCTGACCACTTCTTGAAGCCTCCTGTAAAGCTCACACTTCCTTCCATGGGAGGCATTTCCCTGGACTTCTGCTGTCGCACATGCAACAAGCTGTAGGCCACCATCGAGAAGATTGTATAACAAATAAAGGAACCCACATAGGTTTTGTCCATCTACTACCCCAATCCACACCACCAGAGTATGTCCAAAATACTGTTTTCTTATCACGATATTTTTAAAACTCTAATTCTTTTCTAACAATCTGAATGTGAATGTTTTTGAGCAAAAGTCAAATTTTGCAGCACAGCCCTATTGCAGATACTTTTGGTTTCATCCAATTTCATTGAAGATGGTTTAACATGTAACTCTTATCACACTAGATTGCTTCTGACACAAACAATAACACAACCATATATGTAGGAACAAATTCTCATTCTGTTCAAAGATGCAGATATTAGACAGTGAGGATTTATAGCTAAGCTTTGGTATCATGAAGGTGCTATTTGCACATACTGAGTGTATTTGTCCCTTATCCTCCTCTGACCTTCTGGGCATGCATGGTTGGGTACATTCCTGCTACTCTTCAGAATATATCTGCATTGTGGATTTGACATTATCTCACATCATTCTTTAGAGAGAGCACAACAAAATCTATGTTTATGTTTGAAGCCCTAAAGGTCTTGTCACTACAAGCTCCAGAGATTCCTATGTTTGTCTGATGCATGAGAGGACAAATAGCATTCTTTAAACGCCAAGCCAACCATTCAACAGATATAAATATAAACAAAACATATATCCACTTGATTTCCACCGATATATTCACATTATTCTCTTCACATGTCCTTAAAATGGAATGGCTACAAGTCTCAAAGACTGACAACTTAAATAAATCACAGGGCACAAATCTAACTGGCCAAAAGGATTGAGAGCTGGCTGAAATGACACTAACTGCCAATGACTGAGATCTACTTCAGCCCGGGCCTAACTTTGTGTCTGCATAGTGACTTTGGATCTGAACTAAAAAGGGTTTGGCTCTGACACGACTCAAGCACCTTACTTGCTCTAATCTTCTTCTCCATCATCTTTCTGGCTCTTCTTCACAGTGCTCTCAGCCAGCATAGCAGTTGTTCAGGCAGCTCTAACTGTGCTGAGATAGGCCAACACAAGAAGCTTCTAACCATTCCAAACACCTTGCAGCCATTGTGTCTTTGTGTTTGCGTTGCACTGTCTGCTAATGAAGGAGATGCATTTTCATTCACGGATTAATCTGCACACAGCGGTTGATGACTCCAGACAATAGTTTTGTAGAAGATGTTCCAACATACTTTGAAAGCATAAAATATACTTTCACAGATGATGTTCTCCTCTAAGAAAAAGCACCCCTTCTAAAGTGGAAAGTCCTTGAAGATTTCAGCATCTGAAATAGGTATGAGTACAACTATTCAATTTAAAAAGAATAATGTTTCAGTGATAATGTTAGCAAAAGAGGAAGGCAGTGGAAAAAGAGGAAGAACAAATATGAAGTAGATAGACCTCATCAAAGAATCCGAGTTCATAAGAGTTGAGGAAAACTGAATGGTAGGACATTTTTGGTTTGGAGATTACTCATCCACAAGGTTGCCATAAATTGGAGAAGACTTGATGGCACATGACAACAACAACAACAACAACAACAACAACAACAACAACAACAACAACAACAACAACAACAACAACAACAACAACAACAACAACAACAGTTCAGCATGGGATAAATGTATCTCCAGTTCATGGTCTCTGAGACAAAACTACATTATCTAGTTCATGATCTGTAAGAAAAATATGTATGTGAATCATTCAGTTTCTTATAACTGGGAAAACTTTAGACATCTGATTTCCCCCCGTACTCTTTTTGGATTAAAGCAAGTGCATGTGCATGACTAAAAGTATGTATGTAAAACTGAATGAATAATATTTCATTGTATGATCTATTTATCTATATGTTGCACGGTGTATATATACATTCACTTTTTACCGATGTAATATATATATACATTGGTACAGTATATATATATGGTCATGCACACACACACACACACACACACACACACACACAAATATAAGACTGAAGGATGCCTACCTACGCTATATATATATATATATATATATATATATAGTGTAGGTAGGCATCCTTCAGTCTTGAGAGACTATGGTATCGTGCCCTGTATGGAGGACTTGGAACAGTGTCTAGGGACAGATTGGGACATATTTCATGTTTACTAATACATATATATATATAAGTTCAGTGGAGAAATACATAGAAAATGTACCAAGATAATGTACAAATTTATGTGTATACAAACAAAAAAAAAAATCTCAATCTGGTATAGAAACTGAATGCATGAGAATCAATAGTATTTTGAGAATTACACACAAACAAAAATAATGAGTTTTTAAAAATAATTATATCTATGTTGAGTCAGACATGAATCTCAATATATCCACTAAGTATTACTTCTGAATAGGTTAAAATTTCAATTGCCATAAGCTAAACTAGTTTTTACAGAATTACTTATCTGTATAACATGGAATACATATTAATCTTTTATAAAAGCAAAAAGAAATATGTTTGATGGCAGTTTCTGTCTAATTTTTAATAATCTTTTGATTACAAAATGGACCAAATTTCATCATGTTTCACTTAAGCATTTAATGGAGACATGAAAATGTGCAATAGTCAGAGCTTGGAAATGATTTTTTAAAGATTATAACTCCAAGCATGCTCTGTCTAACATGGCCATTGGCAGAGGGATCTTGGACATTACAGGGGGTAGGGAATTCACCCCTTACAAACTTCAAAAATGTATACTCTGTCCAACAGAATTTCCATCCCCCCTCAAGACATACTTGTCTAGATCCATCTGTTGATGTTTCTTGAAGGGTTTTTAATAACTTCTGTATTTTCTGTGGATTTAATTGAAAGGGAATTTAAATGGTGTGTGTGCGCGTGCGTACGCGCGCTTGCTTTTTCTTGCTTAAGATGAGTGTCGGAGATCCTGTTTCAGGTTCCAGCCTATTTATTCTCTGCAAGATGCAGGACTTCCTCAAGTATCCACTCAAAGCTTTGGGACACCTTCCTATATGTTACTCACTTGGCTCCATCTCACAAATTTCTGCATCTTGGTAGAACTACTAGTTTCCCAGTTTGCTTTTGAAAATTAGACCTTTCTGTTTTTACTTGTGCTCCTTATGCTGCTTTATTTTGCTTTAAAAACCCTTTCCACTATGGATCGTGATGTTGGTTTCAGCTGTCATAATGTTGTGGTTGGCATGTTGGAAAAGAACTAGGTAGATCCTGAATCAGCTTCACAGCACGTAAATGACTAGGATAGAGGGTCCCCTAACCCAAAATGGTGGAGTGAGGTGCCCCACAACCATAAGCCACTATGGTTCAAATCATCACTCAGCACTCATCAAATGATCTAAAAACTTAAACAACCTGGTGGGATTGTTGAGATGATGAAATGTGGCAGATGGCTGAGCAGAAGCATGTTGACATTAGACTCTTGAATGTGTTGGAGTTTTATTTGCAGTCTCCCATGCTATCTTTGGTTTGAGTTACTGGGAGTGCCCTTTCTGGGCTAGGGTGATATTCTGTCTATCCAGCACTAACCAACCATTCCTCCCAGCTTTTGATTTCAAAGAGAGCATTACCTCTCTGCTGAGTGTTTCCTTCTCTCTCTTTCCTCTGTTGTTTGTTGTTGTTGCCCTGGTTGGTTGGTTGTAAAGTATTTCTGCCATAAAGAAAGCAGTATATGCAAATCTGTAATTCCAAGTAACTGTAAGTAAATATTTTTAATTTTTTAAAGATCAAACCTACATATGACTCAGAGTGATTTAATTGTGTTAATTTATGAGAAATTTATGAAAATTTATGGACTATCTCAGAAAAGTATAGATACTCTCCTCTGTGGATCTCAGTAATAAAAAGGGAATTTTATCAGAAATCCAAAACTCTGCAACAGAAGATGTTAGCTGGCCTGTAAATCTTGACCTTTGGCCTCAGTGCCTGTGATTGATAGGACTTGTAGTCCAAAGCATATAGAAGGCCCCGTTTTGGAATTTGCAGCAAGATCAACTGACCATCAGTATCCATTAGCAAACAATGTAGTAGACAACAATCCATGTAGACAAGTAGACAACTAAGAAGGCAAAAATCTTCTGGGCATTGAAGGTCACAGGAACTCACTTGCTGCTCTGTTTGAACTCCAGCTGCTCATGTCAAGAAATCCCATTTCTCTATAAATAAGACCTAACTTGGATGCTTTTCAGGATACTCCTAATATAAGCCCTACCCACAAAATAAGCCCCAGTTAAGTGAAACCCCGCCCTCCACCATTATGCAGCAACCAGAAGAAGATGACATGACTGTATTTGAATAAATGTACGTTGTTGTACATGGGGAAAAAAAATCCCCTGAAAATGAGCCCTAATGCATTTTTGGAGCAATAATTAATTGAAGACCCGGTCTTATTTTTGGGGAAACATGGTCACAATATGAACAGGAATGCAAAATAGTACTTTCAGCCCACAATGTTTTAAAAATTCTGACTATAGAGATCAGTTCAACTACTTTGATCGGTAGAATTTTCAACATGAAAGAAATCTATGGGTCTTAGAAATGTTTTGGAAAATGGAAAAACTGTAACCTTACTTAGCCCCAGGGCACTATCTGAATAGAAATGCATTTTATAGGCCTTTTTATAGATCAAGTATATTAACCCTCATAGCTGATAAAAATGTATATAGCTGCCAAATTTGAAGGATCAGGAATCTCTTTAAATTTATTTCCATCCACAGAGTAAAAAATTCTCTTTAAGCAGTTGGATCTCAGCCATTTAAGATATTGTTTTTGCTGTTCTAAAGACCCAGATGGTTGATGTTTTATATTTATCTCATAAGTACTTCTGTACAGTTAAATATAATTGCAGAGATCACAAGCAACTGGCCATTTTTCTTAGTTAACGTGATGATAAAACTTTCTGTTTTGTATCAAAGGAGAACCTGATGTCCAGAAATTTTCTGGATTGCATTGAACACAAACAGCAATAGAGTTGAAAGGAAAATACATTAAATATAATATAAATAGTGCAGAAGAATATGCTGGAGGTATGTCATCATCACTATAGTTGGAACTGGTCTAAAAGCAAGAGCAAAGACAAAAACTAGTGATTTCCAGTTTTAGGAAGTAACCAGTTAAAAGGAATGAGTTATTTGTAATTAATGATATATTTCATTTTCCAAGATCAAATTTAATTACTTTATAAGGAATTAATATACTCCTTGTGTGGTATAATATTGAGATATCATTACTGTTACAGTTAGTAAAGTGCATCCTCCACCACAAATGGTGAAGAAGGAATATCTCAGGGTCAAAGTGCTGACAAATACAATTTTGTATTCAGATTTTTAAAAAGGAACCAAAACTTCCCCTAAAGCAAAAGTATTTATCAAAGATTGGAAAATGAAGAGTTAGTATTTGTAAGATAGGGAATTAAATCATTCTAGAGCCTGGTCCAGGAACTGTAACTAACTACTTTTTAAAGGTAAATTTTTGAGCCCTGGGAGGAGTTTCCAAAGTTCTAATAATAATGTAATGATAATATAGTGCTGCACTCAGCGGTCCATCTGCTGTGCTCGGTCCTGGATGATCACACCTGCAGCAGACTTCAAGGGAGCAGATTTCTTCTGTATTGGACTTAAAGCCTGCTTGATACTGTCATACATTCCCTTGATGTTACCTGTGTCCATGCTATCTGTATCTGAGAGCAGAGCTGAAGCCAATAATCGTTAGAATATCTCCTAGCAGCCTGTTGGACTTGGCTACGAGCAGCTCAAAGAGCTTGCAAGTTGGACACGCTAGGACAGGCTTTGTATGCTGCTAGAGCTCCCCTCTTCTCCTTGATGGCTGGCATCAGCTCCTCCAAATGGGCTTCAAACCAGTCGGCCATCTTTTTGATCTTCCTGCCAAATGTGGACAAGGCAGTGTTGTACACAGCGTTCTTGAAATGTTCCCATTGTTCAGGTGCATTTGCATCAGCCAGGCCTGGAATGGTTTCCTCAAGCGCTTGGGCAAATTCCTCCACTTCTCTTTGATCACGAGTCTTGCTGATGTCAATATGTGGTCTTCCTTCCCTTTTCGTGTGATACAATCTTTTGGTCGCAGTTTTACTCTACTACACACCAGGGAGTGATCAGTATCACAATCAGCACTCTGGTAACTGTGTGTGATTGTAATACTAGGAAGGCTAGAACATCTAGTGAGGATCAAATCGAGCTGATGCCGATGCTTGGATCTTGGATGTCTCCAAGAAACTCTGTGTTGAAGCTTCGTGTTAAAGAATGTGTTGCTGACACAAAGACCATAATAACAGCAAAACTCCAGCAAGCGTTGGCCATTTTTGTTCATCTTTCCAATGCCAAAACAGCCTAGACAAGTGGGCCAAGAATTATGATCAGCACCAACTCTAGCGTTAAAGTCTTTGAGAATGATCAGTGGCTCTCTTTCATGGACTTTTTTGATAGTAGCTACCAGATCATAGTAGAATTTCTCTTTCACTTCTGTAGTGGATGACAGTGTTGGTGCATGTGCACTAATGAGGGTTACTGGTCCTGCTGATGAGTGGAGCTGCAGAGACAGGATGCTTTCACTCCCCACAGTAGGTGGAACAATGGATCTCAGAAGAGTATTTCTGACTGCAAAGCCAACACCATATTCCCTGGTCTCATTCAATGGTTTTCCCTGCCAGAAGAATGAGAAGTTTTTTTCTTTGACAGATCCCGAGTCTGGCAATCTCGTCTCTTGCAGGGCAACAATGTCCACCTGCAGTCTACTTGGTTCCATGTCGATGACAGCTGTCTTGCGCACACTGTCTATTTCCTGCAGGTTGTCAGAAAACCCGTAGTCAGAAAAGCCAGGGATCATTGTCCGTACATTCCAGGTGCCCAGCTTTAGGGCAGAAGTTTTCTTACGACTGTTGCATGGTGCACTGTTATCGATCTGCTTGTCGGCTTTCACCTAAACCCCACGCACCCCGTGAGGTTAACACACCGTGGTGAGGTAGCACCTTACTGGCTTGGGGCTGCCCAGCTTAAGGCAGGTAGTGAGGTACAATGACACCTCCCACTGTCAGAAGTAGCCCCTGGCATCATGCTCTACACCAATCGAGCAAAGACTTATAACTGGTAAATGCTACTTCCCATGTTGTTTCAATGCTGTATGTAAAGCTGAAGTGTCCTCTCCAGAGCACGAAACCTGGGTAAAATAATATGGAGGACAGGCTGTTACACAAGCAGCAAATCCCCCCTCTCCACATCACTGAAATAGTCCAGTGGAAAGCCAAGAGCCAATACAACTGGTTCCAGCGACGTCGCAGGAGTTGCCAGAACGACACGAACTGCCTCCAGGCCTTTTATTTGGTTAGCAGTGATGGCCTTTTTAAAATACTTCTGAAGACTGGATGTCCACCTTGACTCCTTAACATTATCAGGCCCTTTCATGAAGGAATGAAAGGCACTGTAGTTTTTGATGGCTCTACATCAGATCCCTTTGACATCTGAAGAGGAGTGAAACAGGACAAAGTTTCAAAAAGAGTAGTCCTAGAACAATCTGAAATTTTTAGCATGTATTCATTAGTGAAACAGTGATGTCTACGTTGGTTCGGGCATGTCGTGAGAATGGCTGATGGTCGGATTCCAAAAGATCTGTATGGAGAATTAGTGCAGGGAAATCGCCCCAGAGGGAGCCCACAGCTGTGATGCAAGGACATCTGCAAGTGGGATCTGAAGGCCTTAGGAATGGACCTCAACAGTTGGGAAACTTTGACATCTGAGCATCCAGCCTGGAGGCAGGCATTGTATCACAGCCTCTCCCAATTTGAAGAGACCCTTGTCCAGCAGGCCAAGGCAAAGAGGCAGTCACGAAAGCAGCAAAATCAGGGAGCTGGACAGGGGACAGATTGGATTTGTCTTGTGTGGAAGGGATTGTCACCCTCGAATTGGCCTTCTCAGCACATTAGATGCTGTTCCAAGACGTCTATTTGGAGCACGTTACCATAGTCTCTCAAGACTAAAGGATGCCTAACTATAAATAATTGTAACAATCCTGCACAATTTGATATTTCTTCCAGAAAAGATGCCATAAAATGTCTGAGAAATCCTATGAAGCATAATATATCTCCCCATCACTGACAGCACAAACACCCTAATAATGGAGTAAATAGCCACAGATTTGCCGCTCTGTTGTGACAACTTGGAATGGCTGCTTCAGGTATCTATTTCACTGTGTCTAAAGGTAGGTGTAGCCCTGTTTTTTATCTCTAAGAAAATGAACATCTGTTTCAGTTGAGCCATGCCTGAAGTGATAGCACAGTGCTCATCTAACTGACGACTACTACAGTCCACCTAACGTTTATGTGAATTCAAAGATGGCCTGTATATGTGATTGTCAGAAACGACTAAGCTAGCAAACAATTCTGTCTTCCTATTGGCCCATTTACCAAGAAAGTTAAGTTTATGTGGAATTTGGGTGGGGAAGGCCAGCCTCAGTGTTATTCAAATCCTAAAAGAATTTAGTCCCTGGTCACACAAGGAAAATGTTCTCTAGTTATCCCCCAGTTAGACTGTTGCTTCTTCCCTGCAAGTCCAGTGGTGTCGAACTGTGGCCCTCCAGATGTTCTTGGCCTTCAACTCCCAGAAATCCTGGCCAGCAGAGGTGGTGGTGAAGGCTTCTGGGAGTTGAAGTCCAAGAACATCTGGAGGGCCACAGTTCGACACCACTGCAAGACTGAAACATTTTCCCAGCCAGCAGTGTAACTTCAGTTTATTTTCCACTCCCTGGGAAGGTTGTGTTATTTTGTACCTCTATTGTATCAGTGCATTCTTTAACAGGTTTGCCTGTGTTCACAACCTGCTCCACTTCATTCATTCATTCATTCATTCATTCATTCATTCATTCATTCATTCATTCATTCATTCATTCATTCATTTGATTTGATTTGTATCCCGCCCATCTGGTCTAGTCCACCACTCTGGGTGGCTTCCAATAAATGTTTAAAATAAAACATAAAAATTACAGACAATCAAAGCACATCCAATAATAAGCAAATAAAAAAAGGAAAGGACAAAGAAAAGAAAAGAAAAAAAGAGAAAAAGTTAAGTATTAACTGGAGGAAAGGCCTGAACATATAACCATGTTTTTAATTGACTCTTGAAAGTGCCCAGCGTAGGGGCCACACGAATCGCCGGAGGAAGGTTATTCCAGAGGCGAGGAGCCACCGGCGAGAAGGCCCGGTTTCGTGTCTTTTCCTTCCAGGCCTCCCTCGGCGTTAGGCTCCTCAGCCTCACCTCCTGGCTCGTGCGGGTGATCCAGGTAGATCTAGGTGGGAGTAGGCGTTCCACCAAGTATCGAGGTCCTAAACCATTTAGGGCCTTATATGTAAGCTTTGAAGTCAGCGCAGAAATGGATGGGCAGCCAGTGCAGCCTGGCCAGAGTAGGAGAGATATGTTGATATTTCCTCACTCCAGTAAGGAGTCTGGCCGCTGCGTTCTGCACCACCTGAGGTTTCCGCATCAGCTTCAAAGGCAGCCCCACGTAGAGCGTGTTGCAGTGGTCTAATCTAGAGATTACAAGCGCATGTACTGAAGTAGCGAGCGCCCCCGAATCTAAGTAAGGTCCGCCAAAGATGGAAAAAGGTGGTACGGACTACCGACGCCACCTGTGTTTCCATGGTGAGCGTCGGGTCCAGATGTACCCCCAGGCTGCAAACCCCACTCTTCGTGGCCAGGGTCACCCCCACTTCTTTTTGGAATTGAATCCAAGAGGGTGTCCATCATTACTGTGGGACACATCATCATCATCATCATCACCACCACCACTACTACTACTACTACTACTACTACTACTGCTACTGCTACTGCTACTGCTACTGCTACTGCTACTGCTACTACTACTACATGGGGTACATTAATAATGTTGGCAAAAGTATGTCACAGAGCAATTTGACCATTTCTGTTGTTGTTGTTTACTCGTTAAGTCGTGTCCGACTCTTTGTGACCCCATGGACCAGAACGCGCCAGGCCCTCCTGTCTTCCACTGCCTCCCGGAGTTGGGTCAAATTCATGTCGGTAGCTTCAGTGACACTGTCCAACCATCTCGTCCTCTTCTCCTCTTGCCCTCACACTTTCCCAACATCAGGGTCTTTTCCAGGGAGTCTTCTCTTCTCATGAGATGGACAAAGTATTGGAGCCTCAGCTTCAGGATCTGTCCTTCCAGTGAGCGCTCAGGGTTGATTTCCCTCAGAATGGGTAGGTTTGTTCTCCTTGCAGTCCAGGGGACTCTCAAGAGCCTCCTCCAGCACCACAATTCAAAAGCATCAATTCTTCGGCAGTCAGCCTTCTTTATGGTCCAGCTCTCACTTCCATACATTGCTACTGGAAAAACCATAACTTTGAATATGCGGACCTTTGTCGGCAAGGTGATGTCTCTGCTTTTAAGATGCTGTCGAGATTTGTATCACTTTCCTCCCAAGAAGCAGGTGTCTTTTAATTTTGTGGCTGTAGTATTGGCATTTTGACACACCACTTTTCCCCAGTCATTGTGAGAAGACAGTTGGGGGGGTGTTGCAGGAGGGAAAAGGAAAGAGCAGATGAAGCTGAAAGGCAGAAAAGATGGTGGGGGAAGTAGACAAAACAATATGATTCTGCAGGAACAGCCAGTGCAACAGAGGCCATATTCCTGAAACCCCAGGGAAAGTATTGGAAGAACCAGAGAACATTTCCCTTGTGGGACCAGGACCTCAGTGTAGATGCCAGATTTCACACTCTGCCTTTCACCGTCCAAGGTATTTTTGGAAATATGGGAGACATGAGAGTAGGTGAGGTATAGAAGGAGAAAATATGCATTACAATGATAAAAAGAATCTTAGCTTTGAAAAGAGAGTGACTCACAGTGCCAATATATGTACAGAGTCATCCATCTGCTCTGAGACTCATCTCCCCTTCCCCAGCTTATTCAGGAATGTATTCCTGGCAGAGATTCTTGGCTTTGGCATATGCACTTACACACAAACACACACACACACACACACACACACACACACACACACACACACACACACACACACACACACACACACACACACACACACACATATACATGGATACAAGGTGTGTGTGTGTGTTTGTGATATAGACATCCCTCCACACACACCCACACTGTATATGAGGGTGTTCTGACTTACATTACATGCTCATAGTGATGGAGAAATCCTGTAAATCCTGACAAGGTTCTGGGCTGAGGGGAAAACCACACCCATTAACCGCTGATGAGAGCAATGCCACCAGTTAAAGGTCAATGGCAATTCTCCCGTAAGACTTTAATGGAGATAGATTGCATCCAATATTTGCTTTCACCTTTCAGGCACATTTTTCCCATGTTTCCAAAGAAAATCTAGGTAGTGCATGCAAGAGTTTCACTATCTATCACACATTTCTGCAGTTTCTTTTAGGGTTATGCTCAGACACATGAAATAATGCAAATAAATTCTTGATGGAATGTATGTCTGTGAATTTTTGTTGTATTTTAGATTGATACCAGGAATTCCTATGTAAAACGATTTTGAGTAAAATATATTTATTATTGCCTTCCTTCCATTTCTCATGTATCCCTATCAAAGTCATTCAGACAGAAAAGGGGGGAAAAGTTAATGGGCAAGCAGAATGTTGCAGATGCTTTGAAAATGCCCTGGGGATTTCAAGCAGTACCAACTTAATTTGGAATCAGAACCCAGGGGCTTGTGTATGGAAATGGGGATACTGATAGCCAACGCTGAAATAAAACATTTTGTGGCCTGAGATGTAGCAACTGGAGATATGGTTTTCTGAACTACAAATACCATAATTTTTCATTCAGTTCTTCCTACTTATAGTTACTTTATATGTTCCTGTATATGAAGCACCTGGGAGAAAAGCCTAAATTAGAAGCCTTTGAGGTGTGGCTAGATTAGGCTCTGCCCAAATGTTCTCTTCCTGACCTGCAGCTTGCTGCAAGCTTTCTTTCTAAGCAGAACACTTAGGTGGAGCTCAGCCTAGCTAAGCCTCAAAGTCTTCCCACTTAGCCCTTTCTCCCAGGAGCATTCCACTGAGATTTTTTGGGGTACCTGGAAGATAAGTAGAAGTCCCAGAATGGAGAACTATGATATTTATAATCAGAAAACTAAAAAAATCCCATCTCTGCTAGCAATAAACAGTGCCTCCCACTCAAGGCAAGGTGTATAGTCAGGCTGGGCTAAGACATCCTTCTCCTCTAAACACCTCATAATCTGTCCTAAACTACTGTTTTCATAGCTTGTATCATAAATCCAGCACTGTGCATAGTTAACCAAAACCAGACAGATCATTTTAGCACATGAGGCAGAAAATCCTTTACATGCCTTTCTCTTTTCCTTACAGTAAAAATACTGTTCACAAAGCTAACAGATGCAGTGTCATGCTCTTTCATGACACTTCAGATCTGTTGGTGGAGGCATCTGCTCCACTTTGCCTCAAGCATGGGATGGCTGTGCTTTAAGGCCTCGTTCAGGCAGGCATATAGATTGCTTGGTGACTCTTGACAGCAAGTTAAAAATGCCTATGTGTCAATGTACCATTGAAAATAAAACTATCATGATGGATGCACATATGATTCAGACTTTTTCTTTCTTCTTTTCTTTGTCCATGTCAGAAGCACTGCAGAACAATTAATAAATATTTCAGATATTTTTTGACCAAAACAGGCAACATGAAGAGCATTTCGTCAGCTAACCAAGTTTTCCATGATACATGTAAAGCAGTGGTCTCCAACCTTGGGCCTCCAGATGTTCTTGGACTGCAACTCCCAGAAGCCTTCAACACCTCTGCTGGCCAGGATTTCTGGGAGTTGAAATCCAATAACATCTGGATGCCCAAGGTTGGGGACCACTGATGTAAAGGGACATAGTATACACTGAAACAGGTGTGAGATTGCCTGTTTTCCATACTCACAAAGAACTGTGTTGGTGCAAGAATGCTCTTTGGTGCCAGTTACACATATTTGCATGCCTCCAGCCTTAGCCTATCACAAAATCTTCTGTCTACAGCCAAGCCCTTTGATACAATTGCAGTTACTCAGATCCACAAGACAGAGATTCCAAATACATGGATCGACAAGGTGCAGGGAAAAAGGACACTCTTTCGTATTGTTCCCAGACTGTGAAATGTACACCTTGAGAGCTGTGGACCACTCTTGCTGTGTTAGCCAGAATGTGAATGGATATCTCTTCAACTTAGTTTTAAAGACTGTCTTGGTGTCTATAAATTACTGATTTTAATGGTTCTATTGTTTGATTTGATTTAATGACAATTTAAATAGTTTTATTGTTTAATTTAATTTTAGAGGTATTGTTAGCCACTTCATTATGTTTAATGGAAAAGAAATATACAATATAAAAGAAAGATAATAAAACATTTTAAAAAACTCTATAGTGTTGAGTATATGATGTCAATAACCCACCATTTCTTTTCTAGTCCTGATCCAAATCATGTTACAGATGTATGGGAGCAGGGACATCGGGAATATCATAGTGGTATAATATTAAGGAAGTTTGTCTAGATACTATTGGGGGATAGGGGTATAAACACTTATTCAAATGTAATACAACTGAAACCATGTAGCAGCCAAGAAATATGGTACATCTGCTCTGTACTATTACTATCCCTTTTCTATGTGCAGAAACAATGTCATTCTGATCTCTAAAGGTTTCATGGAAAATCCAAAAATATGACCACTATCAGTGTGAAACGTATCCCCTTCAGAATCAGTAACATGCATTAATTTCCTTCTTTTGTACATATAACAGATGGTGCAAAATTATGTATCTGAGGAAAAGAACACTTAACTGTAAGGAATTTTAATAATATTTTGAACCAGTATGCTGGTTCACTTGCCTAAATGTTTGAATTCTGAAAACCTGAAGGCTTCTTATGTGCAAAAGGGAGTCCAGAGGATTCTAGGAGGACCTCAAACAGGGGGAAAGGGAGCTTTTAATGAGAGTAAATTAAATGTTACAGGATTTTGTCCAATATGTTTCCTGCTTGAAAGGGTTATTGAAACTATTCTAATTATATAACTTCTGTTGACAACAATTTTCAGTGTAAGCATGTGTTTAATGAGTCTCAACTCAAGTAACCTTACCTTCCATTCAGTGAGGTACAATAGTGTTTTATATTAACCAAAAAGAAAAACTCACCTTCTTGGTTATATCTGTTTATAAGAACATTACATGCCATGAAGATAACCCTGAACAGCCTGGTGTCTACTCATCAGGGAACTGCAGTGAGCCAAAAGGGAAGGGCACTCAATCATGTCTTCCTCACAAGCATGCCAGCGAAAGATACCAAGTTGGAGAGTATGTCTCCTCTTAAATGCTGTAATGTAATTTCAACCACACACTAAAATGGAGGGGAATAAGTAGAGCAAAAATTTAGTCATACACTAATACCCAACTTTGACTTCACTGAATTAAAATATAAAAGGAGGCTAAAACATATTTTAAAAATTGTAAAGAATCTTAACATAACTGAGTTTGAGTTCACAACCTCTCTGGCTTATTAATTTTCTAAATATAGTTCATTTATCATTGCTTGACCTTCCCTCATAAATGTGACAAAGTATTTCTAGGAGAAGATATTAACAGACTTTGACTGACAAATTAATTCTCGAAACTACTTATGGATAGGCCTCATCATACATTAATGCAGAACTGACAGACTAGCGGATATATGTGAATATCTCTTTTATATAAGGTGAAATCTACCCAATCAGTTATTTGTTTGAGATAAGTAGTGCGTAGGAGTCTCCCATATCAGGACCCAACAAATACAAATTTTCTCATTCTGAATTATAATTGGTGGTCTTGTCATATTAAGACTCTCTACCCCCACCCCCAAAAGGATCAACTATTGCAAGATTTTTGGCTTCTGCATAAGAGTGAAAAAGCCAGCATGCTTTTCTTCAGCAACAATAGCATCACAACTTGTGATTTTTGCTCCCCAAAACAGTCTTCCATTTAATGTGTCTAAAAATATGCAGGTTTCTGCACAAAATATGTTTTCATGCAAAAAACAAATTCTGATTTTTATATTGATTGACTGATTTACAAAACAGATGTTAAAATGTGAAATATGCAAAAAAAAATCTTGTAGACTAGTCCAGTGGGTAGAAAACTTCTGAATATTTTTGCTTTCACCTGTGAGAATGAAATAAACAAAAAATTACAGATTTAAAACCCTCCTTGTGGAATGCTCTACATGTGAAGGAGCTTCAGGTCCCTGCCCTCCCAATATTTAGAAAGCATACAAAAGCGTTGCTTTTTGAAGAGACATTGCAGGATATCTTCCCTTCATAACTGCTGTAATTTTTTTTTTAATTCTTATACATTGTTGGTATTTTATCTTTTTGTGTTTTGCATACATTGCCACCATTTTGGGTTCTCTTTACATTATAGTGGTTTGGAAGGGGGATGGTTGCTTTCTTTTTACATTCATTTTACATTCATTTTCTATGTCAGAAACCACTGTAGCAATCACCCTACCTATGCATATGTATGAGTGTATCAGCATGCACCAATAAGAGTTGTTGGGAGGCAGAGCTAGGGGAACATAAAGGGAGGGGTGAAACAGATAGGAGGGGCTTCACTTTGCCCTCTCTGGGAGCGAGTTGTTACTAAAACACTCTTCACATGCTCAGATAGATCCAGTCCTATTAAGCATGGGGCAGGAATTTGGTCGGATATGGCCACTTTCCAAATTCCCGTCCACCCCGTATATTTTATTAGAATTTTTGCCATGGGCAATTTCACTATTTTGATTCCAGTTCCTTTAATAGAAATATTTTCATTCTCTCATATTTTCTTTAGGTACTATGTCTGGGTGACATACTATGACTTGAGAACAAGGGTCTTTTAATGCAAGATACTTATTATCATTCACATAAATAACATCACCGGAGCTGCGAAGAAGCTCTTGGTTACTTTCTATCAAATAGCATTGGACTACCCTCGCTAAAGGAGACTCTTGTACTTGGCTCTCTGCTGCTACTGGGGTTGCTATGGTGACCATTTCAACTGCCTCTGTGTTAGCTTCCTTCTGCTGTACACAATATATCTTCTTTGGCTGATTGGAATTTCCCCCTCCTTTTTGCTGACCAACATCTCTATTCTTGGTGGTCTGGCACTGAGCCCAAAAATGTCCTTTCTCCCCACACCCATAACATGTTTTATTGGCTCTGGGTTCAAAATACGGGGACTTGTCACACTTTCCTTCAAAGCTATTATCTTTCTGGTGACTCAGCTCTGAAGGCTTGCCTTTAAAATGGCTTCCAGTAGCTTGATTATTTCTGAGATAATCCCTAGGTCCTCTCCTCCTGTCGTCCCACACTTTCCCACCAATTTTTACTTCAGAGAATCTGGGCTTCCTTATCTCATTTATAGAATCAGCAGTTTCACTTGCCTCCTGTACATTTTTTAGGCTTTTTGTCTCCCACTAAATATCTTAAATCACCAGGTAGGACAGAATAAAATTGCTTCAGCCCTATTACATTATCATTTGTTCTAGAGACGTGACATTCTCCTGCTCCATCCCTAATTGGGAATAAGATTCAGCAGGCTTTTTGGTCAGGGCATGAAATTTTCTTCGCAGGTGCTCTGTATTGATTCCAAAACTCCAATTAATCCATTTTTCTATAAGCCTCAAAGTCTCTGGCTTGCTCTAGGGGCATTTGTGAATATAAATCAGCTAAATCCCCACTTATTTGAGATCTTAGTACAATCATTCGTTCCTCCTCTTTCACGTTAAAGTCCCAGCAAGCACACTCAAAGGAAATAAGGAATGATTCTGGGCAGTCACCTTTTCTATACTGGGGAAATTTTTTGAGATCTATTTTTACATTCCCCTCATTAGCATTAGTATTATAATTGTTGTTATTATTTTGAACTCTCAATTCTATTTTTTTCATTTCTATCTGAAATTCCATCTACCTTCGTCTTTCAGCTCTAGCTTTTTCTCTGTCCATTTCAAAATCTAATTCCTTTTGTCTTTTTCTAGCTTTTTCTCTCTCCCTTTCAAAATCTAATTCCTTTTGTCTTTTTCTAGCTTTTTCTCTCTCCATTTCTAATTGATTATTCATGGCAAGCTCCTGTAATTTAAATTCTTGTTCCAGCTTCCATCTTTCAAACTCTTGAGAGATTAGAATATTTTCTCTCCCTGAGGCATCCTCATGAGTTTCCTCCTGTTCTACAGATATAGGGACTCCATCATCTTCCTGCGGTAATAAGCCTTGTTGTGCCTCTTCAGGATCAATTAACTCCATCACTGGCTTTTTACTTCTTTTAGGTGGCATTTGTATGAGTATTTACTTAGATAAGAGCTGGTTTATATTGCTGAGAGATAGTCGAGCCTCTGTTTAAATTACTTTTTTCCTTTCTGAGTTACTGTTACCATGTAGCTCCTCCCTTGGCAGCTAGGATGGTTAGACTTGTTCTTTCTGGCACCTCACCAACCACGCTGTTCCTTGGTCTGAGACTTTTTGCCTCCAGACACACTACAACGTCTGATCTTTTTCAAGCCTCTGCTTGTTCTCATTACCTCAGACCTGTTTTGACCCGGGCTACCACTTTTTCTTCACAAGCACTCCCTTAACTCTTGGATCCTTGGATTCTGAGTTAGCCCACTGGGTCTATTCAAATCCAGAGGTAACCTCAACAGAATTTTTCCTCAGAGTTGTTCTCTATCCTTAGTCTCCCCCCAAGATCTGAGTTTAGAAGCCTCGCCACTAAGATTTTCCACAAACACAAGCTCTAGTGAGTTACCCACTTCTTCACTCCTGATCTCTGACTAACAGACCCTCTTGACTCAGGAAAATTCAAATTCAATTTACACTTTCGCTTTACTGGAATCTTTTTCAGATCCTCCCGCTGAACACCACTTGTTACATTCACCCCGTGCCACTGTTTCTTTTTCTCAAACTTCTGTTTTATAAAGTGCAGGGTGTTTTTTTTCCTGGAATGAAGTCATGATAGTTCTCATGGTTAGCCCAACCCTTTGGCAGAGTGTGGCAGTTCCCTTGCTGAGCTGATGCTCAGCCAATGTGATGTATTGTAAATACATCCTACACCCTATTTAGGCACTACCTGTTGTGAATGAAGAAAACGTGCAATGAAGGACTGCTATAACACCGCCCCTCCATTACTGTTTCTGTTGCCCTTTATGTGGCAGGCTACAGAGAAAAACCTTGTATGCCAGTGGAGGCTCTCGATGAAATGTATTACCTTGATTACACAGACTATTGTTGGAACTGGTGACAGAGGGGATGAGGGTAACACAATCCCCTTCTTTTATTTAATCCACACAGGTAGCACCTAAACAGATCTAAATTTGGAGATGGGAAAAGTTAGTTCTGTGTGCTACAGCCCCTAGTCTAACCCAGCCACTAAAGGACACGAAAGAAAGAAAGAAAGAAAGAAAGAAAGAAAGAAAGAAAGAAAGAAAGAAAGAAAGAAAGAAAGAAAGAAAGAAAGAAAGAAAGAAAGAAAGAAAGAAAGAAAGAAAGAAAGAAACTTTACCTATATCTTGCTATAAAAAATTGTCCAAGCTCCACTGCTGACTTGCCCAAGGTTACCAGTGAGGGGGGATTTAGATCTTCCCCATACTCATCCGTCTCCAATTCATCTGCAACACTTAAAACTTATTTGCCCCTTTCTTTTCTAACAGTTTAAAAAAAAGCTACTTTGAAATAAATATACTTTAATACCTAAATACAGTATATTACATGTTTAACTGGGACCAACCCCATTGAAATTCTGTGACACTTACTTCTGAGTAGACATCCACAACACTGTGGTTTTAGGATTGTAACTTTCATGCCTGCTCCTTTCAGACATCACTATATCTTACCTGTCGTTATAGTCAGCAGGGCACCATGACATTTTTTAAAAACAATGTGAGGATAGATCCCTGTCCCAAGGATTTTGCATTCTAGAATATAACAGCTGATAGAAGAAAGAGGGAGGAGAGAGAGAGGGAAACACCAGTGTGCTTATTTCAGTTAGATGTGCTACATGAATCATAAATTCTCAGACTACCTGTCTGGTAATAGCAGAACAGCAGAAGGATTACAGCGGCTTAGCAGTTGTCTCAGGAGAGCAACCATAACCAACATCACTGGGCATAAGCAGAACAATGAACCCCACACTGAATATAACTCAAAATCTAAAATTATTTAGGCTGGAATCCTGTTCCACACTGGTGAAGCATACATCGTTAGCTATTCTTGGCCAATATAGGATTTATCAATAGATAAATAGATTTTCTTTTTTTAAAAAAACAACAACAATTTTTCACTTAACAAAAACCCTGTGCAGCAATCTTTACAGTACAGTATATAGGTACCACATTTTAAAAATAATATAAAATTTGAGTTGAAGGAATGTAGTCCTCAAACTGCCAGCAAATATGAAAAATGACTCTCAATTCTGCTGTGCTCACACATACACTAGAGAGTTAAGGAGTTTATAACATCCAATTAGTTGGGGGGGGGAGCACAATGTTATATTGAAAATACAGGGCTATTTCATTCTTAAGGCAAAGGAATGGGACATGGATAATCACAGAAGAGAGTCAATTGGTGGCAGAATGTGATTTACCCTCTTGCTGGACAATAAACAGTGCCAAATTTACACACAAGCTAAGTAAGGTACTGCCACAGCCTCAGATTATGAAGAGTCTTTTATACACTGACCAAAGTCTTATTAATTATATGTGCCTGTATTGCACATTTGGTATAACTTTTGTTGGTGAACTGATACAAGATGTCAGTCTAGAATTTTGCTGTTGTATGCTGAGCTGCACAACAACAGCAAATACCTAGATTAATTTAATATGTGGCAATTCATTCATGAGATTTATGCCAATTGTCTTACACTGGTGGCAATACTTAATAGGACTTTGGCCAGTGACAATAAAGTATTTTTGCTTGGTAATGCTATGAGGCTTCTGAACCTTAACATAATTTGGGGTCACACCATGTCTGAATCTAGCCCAACCACCATATTTCCCATCTGCAAGTACCTGTCAAAGGTACATTTAAATGTTTTCGCCCTTCACTGAGGTTCCCAAACCAGAAATACCCCCTATCTCTCATTTAATCTTTTCCTGTATGTACCATGGACAACTGTATTTTGTTTTAGCAAATGTGGGCTTGATGACAGCATAGAACATAATGGCTGAAATCCTGTTATGCAGTTATGTGAGTGGCATAACATTTGGAAGTGAACTGCTATAAGTTTAGAAATCTCTGTTGACATGATCTGTTTCATAATGCGCAACAGGAATTCAGCCAATGTGTTGTTTTACACGGTCGCCCTACAGGAAGACCTAAAGTGACATCATCATCAGTACCTGCACAGTACTCATGCTGTTACGGGACAGAAGCTTTTTATGCTTAGACAAACAGCAAGGAAGGACAAATCTGAGGGATGCCATCTCTTTCCTAACAGAACAGGCTTCTGCCCTTTAGTGCAACAATTCCTCTGTGCCAACTTTTCTCTTTCCATAACAGTCCTCTGGCAGCTGAGGGTCAGAACAGAGTCTTAATTTTACCACTTAAATAAACAGTTTGGGTGGAAATGTCTTAAATAAATAAAAGTGCTGCTGGCAAGGGTAATCCTCAGGGCACGCCTCTACCCATTAGCCTTCCAGTGACCTAGTGCTACTGAAATCTTTGCAGATAATTAGGCTCAGAGAGAGACCTAAATTGTTCTAATTGGATGAGAGAATGCTCAGCAGTGCACATTTTAGGATCTCTGTTATTGGAACAAACCCATTGTACTACTCTTCGGAGAAGAATAAAGCGGCTGAAGTGCAAGGAGGTGGTTAAAGGGTCAGAGGTCCAACAAAAGTATGTGGGTGCAACCCTGTCCTGATTGCCAAATGCAGATGAACAGCTCCCACTGGGCCCCATTGTAGCTTTTTCCACTCTACCAGCTACTTCTAGGCTCACTGTTTCAAGGGTATTATACTCAGTATGGCCGTTGCAGTAGCATGGAGGAAGTTGACTTACACCAGGTCAGATCATTGGTCTATCCAGAGCTTGGAAGAAACAGATTACAAGTGACCCGTGACCTCTATTACCTTTTTGAACTGTTAGGAATTACCCCTCCCCGTGTGCCCATAATGAAATCTCAGCCAAAATCTTATCGTGAAATATGACACCAATGGACAACTACACAAGAGAGTGTCACATTTTGCCAGCCGTCAGTCATGCCCCCAGTTATGTTACCTGGGCAACCTAAAAATAACCGGGCATGAAACAGACAGCTGGCCCAGTGCCACTCCCCCATTGATGCAATTGTTCGTAAGCATAGCAGGACTCTGGCCTGCAATTCAGAATTATTGCAACAAATAGCAATGATACTACTTTATAAGTTTTGTTTTCTACTTTCCACTTCAGTGCTTTTTAGAGATATTTTTGAATTGATTTTTCCCACAAATGTGAAGCTGTCCTTTTCTCCATTGTAAGATCTCCCCACTGTCAAATTTCCAGAAAGGTAGCTATGTTAGCCTGTCACTATCAAAACAACCAACAGTTTTGTGGTGTCTTACAGATTAACAGGTTTTATTTGGTCTAAGTTTTTGTGGGCTGCTACCCATTTTTGTCACATACTGGGAGGAAAATAATAAGCAGTGTAATAATGATTAGTAATTCAACAGATTACCTTTCAAACTTTGTAACAAGGAATGGCAACAATTTGCTTTTTGAAAGACTGCAATAGATGATGGGAAAATAATTTTAAAAAAGTAACTTTTTAGGCTCTGGATATTTTTTCATATAAGGAGGAAAAAAATGCAAGAACTTTGAGATGAAACTCAGGGAACCTTAATGAACCCAAGCTTGCTTCAATATCTAAGGGATGGCATGGGGAAGGAAGGAATGTTGGCTGAGTGGGGGATTCAGGGAGCAGCAGTCTGGTAAAATAACTTTTCCAAGGTCTGGAAAAGATTAACTGTTAGGTCCTGGTAGGGATCATGCAGCCAAATAGACAAATGCCGTCTTGGAATGCTTGGAAAAGCAGTAATGCATGAGATATAAACATTAGGATCAAAGTAAGGTCCTTTAGGAGCTCCAGAAAATAATCACTATACCACCCAAAGTTAGATAGGTGATGATTGCAAGGAAGAAATGCTAATTTGAGGAAAACATTTAGTAAACAAAGACCAGAAGGTTTAATATGACAAAAACAACAATCATCATCATCATCTTAGAACTGCAGAGCTGGAAGGGTCGATATGGATCATCGAGTCCAGCCCCTGTCAGAGATACAGTGGGGAATCAAATTTCCAACCTCTACCTCTGCAGGCAGAAACCTAAACTACTGAGCTATATGGCACTTTTCTAAGTGTATTTTTGAGGATGTGGAAATCTGATAGTTTCATTTTTGCCATGTTTTGGAATCTCAGCAGCATTCTCATGTCATTCAAGTTTCAAAATGCACATAGAGACCACAATTAATGTGTATGCATGCATTTGTTACAGATTTCCTGTATTGACCAAAGTATGTTTCTGTCCATGTTTCAAGTATATACATTTTTAGTTGTGTGCTTTTTTTAAAGCTGCATATTCTATTTATTTAAAAATATTTTTTACCTTATCTTTCTCCTTTAAAGGACCCAAAACAGTTTACATCATTAAAAGACAATATTAAAGCTAACAACAGTGAGTATACAAATATTAAAAAGGATCAAAAAAATACCGCACTAAAAAACCATAAGCAACACCAAACACATTCAAAGCAGTAAGTTACAACGGTATATATATAATATATAGATATATTTTTCCATTCATGTCTTGTTCATCCAAATGCATTGTGTGTGTCTTTGAAATACTGTACACAGTTTCTTGAACTTCATCTCATTGCAGTCTTGGGAGGTACAAAATGAGTGTTTTCATTGGGAAATGGCAGTCTGTGAATTTCTTTTCAATCTCTACATCCATTTAGTAAGATTATCCTCCATTTAAAGCAGCTTCTCAAATGTCGTTAATGGCTAAAGTGTCTATTTTGTGGCAGTGATTTCTGCTGCCATATCACTAAATAAACACATATTTACATTTCTGTACATTATTAGTAAATCTGTAGAAAGAAATTGTATTTATATATGCAGAAAGAGAGAGAGATTGGTTACATAACTCCAATCCTTAAAATTAGGCTTTCATCCTTGCTGAAAGATTAGGTGTACCGATAAGCCTGTAAAATGCAAAGACACAGCAGAAAACTGACTAAAGACCTTCCCATAAAGAATTTATCAAGAAAACCTGCTTTCCATTGAGGAAAGATTTAATTTTTTTAAGCTCTAGAAAATTTCTCTTAGCAAAATAATTTAGGAGACAGAATCAATACTTGGTTCTCAATTGCTTTTTTCTTTTTTGAGGAAAAAACTGGTTAAAAAAACCAGCCCAACCTCCCTCCTCTTTCACTTCTTACTCAAATCTAAATTAAATAGCACCAGGTTAAATGGTCTTAACATTCTTCGAAGGAGTTTCATTGCTCAGGGTACTGGCAAAGGACCAGCCTATAAATGACAAGATTCTTCTGTGTGTATAATTTGAAAGCCTCATATACGCAAGTCTCTTAAATGGGACAGTGTGGGATGAATCAGAGAGAATATGAATTTACAGTTTACACAGTACATGGGTTATGGTTTATGCGGTACACCACCAACTTACAGTCCTACCCCACCCGAGTGAGTGCTTAGCAGAATGTTTTTTTCTGAAGAACATATATCCACTCCCTCTCCCTCCAGATTACCTCCTGAGTGAATCGGACACTCCATATAGTCACTGAGCTCTGTGGGATGATGGATTTTCATTTCATTTCATGGCTAAGAACTCACAGAACCACAAAGTGGAATATCCATTTAGACATGGATTTAATTAGACACAAATCTAATTGCTGGTCCCAACAAAGTAGACCGACTGAATTAGAGATGTGTTCTGGTTTTGGACAAATGTGTAAATATGGACAAATCAAGGCTATTGTGCATTTTCAAGTGAAACACAAGGTGGATCAAAGAGCCCAGGGGCACTCAGGGCAGAGCAATATCATTTGTGAGGTTGAAAATGTTATTATTATTATTTTTTAAAGGCATGTGCTTGAAAGGCAACTTGAGAGTATTAGTATGTTGTGACCTCAGCAAAGAGTCCTCCAGTAACGATGAGCATGAGGAACTGGACACTCCAAAGCCTAATGGGGTGGAGGATGTGCCTGAACCTGGATCCTCCTGGAACCAGGAGCTGCAGCCCTCAGAACCCAGACCCTTGATTGAGGGACACTTCTCTCCAAGGTTGCCAGCTGCGTTCCTGTTGTAGTGAGGAGCATACTCTCCTAGCGGCTTCTGAGGGGGTGCAGCTGCCCATTCTTCCTGTTTCTCATGGAGACAGGGAGCATAACTTCAAAGGCTTTCTCCAGACAATCCTAATTGGCATTATGTAACCAGTAGGACATCTTTGTGTAGACTCTTCATTAACTTCTCTCCAAAGTTAATTGCTCTCTTTGTTTGGTGATCACCTAACCATTAGCTTTTCTTTAGTCTAGTGATCCCTACACTTGGTGACTCAGCAGCTAAAACCTACAGATGATGGGGGATCAAGAGCTGTGTACATGAAGGAGGTGGGCAAAGGAGAGCAAAGGAGTCTGAAGGCATGAGTCTGGTTTGAAGCCCCAAGGCAAAGTGCTCAGCTGTGAAGGAGGTCCCCTCAAGACTAAGTGTCTCCTCACAAATGGACTCTTTCTCCCAGGAAGAACGTGGGACCAAATTCTCCAAATGGATTCTTCCCTTGTCACCTGAACACCTGTAGCACAACTGGAAACTGACTTCAATGGGCTTTGCAAGCTGCTGGAAGCAACTTGTCTGAAAACTTCTGCCTTGTTTCCGAGTGCTGGAATCCCTTGCTCTGGACTACCTGGACAATGAGTTTGGTTTGCTCTGCCTTGGGTCTGCTATAGTGAGCTTTATAGTTGCTGTTTCTCCTGCTTCATTGTTTGCTTGGTACAGGACTTTTCTAGCCAGCACAATCACTTGCCTCACTTAGAGTGGGACAGGACACAATAACATATAAAGAAAACATTGAGCTGGTGCCAAAGGAGAAGATGGGTGATTCCTTTTGTGCCAGAGGCTGGAAGTCATAATGGCAATTCTGCTATTGAGGAGGATGTTGGGTTGCATGCAACCCGTCTCTACAGAGTTCTCTTTGCCAGTTTTTTGTGTGTGTCCAGCCATACGTATTTGGGTGTGGAGCAGGAGTTTCTAAGCTTGTGCAAGAGGCACATCAATACCACCTTGCATGAGCATGAGCCCTCCTAGCTGCAACCAGGTGAATCTGGCTCATAGCATGGCAAGCTGGAGAGCTTGTGGATGACTACACTGCAGGGGCACTGCACTGTGCCATTGCAAACAGGAGACTGGCAACAGGTTACTCAGCCCAGAAGCTCTGCTCCTTCCTGCACTTCTTTTCTCATTTATTTTACCTTGAATGATCAGCTATAACAATTGGTATTTTGATTTCTCATTGATTACAGAGCATTCTAGCCTTCTGCATTGTATGTATTGCACAAGTTTTTTGTGTTGATTTATTTCTGGAACTCCAAATAAGGCAAGTGCAGCCATTCTGCCATAGCCCGATCTAGGTGTTTTTCTGCAATGCTGAACACATAAAACTCAAATGTCTTTTGGGCAAGGCATGATGTATGCAACTTCCACCCTAATGTTTCTTAAGTGCAGACATTTGAAAGACCATCACACATTTTTCACTAAGCCTAGCCTGAATAGAATTTGTCTGGCCCGCATAGCATTCCTGTGAGGTATGTTGAAACTGACTAGCCCAAGGTTACCATAGGGTGGGATGGGGGCCAATAGCACTAACAAATATTGGCACTAACATTTTGCCATCAATTAAGTTAGTGATTAACTCAGAACACTTACTAATGTAAGTGGAAACATCTTTGAAAAAGAAAGTTTTGGATTTTGTTTATGAACAATTCTTCAGCATTGCATTCTACAAACATTAGTCAGGGAAGGGAGAGAGCAGGAAAAGAGAGCCTGTTGTCAAGGCAACAAAGATGACAAAAACTGAATTAAGCAATCAATAATAAAAAGCGGGCAGCTACATGAATAAATAAATTAAAATGTTACATGAATAAAGAAACATTCTTAGAGGGAGTCTTGCATGAAAAGTAGAAGTACTGTAATACAGTCAACCCTTGACTTACAAACTTAATCCATTCCGGAAGGATGTCTGTAAGTTGAAAAGTTTGTAAGTCGAATCAGCATTTCCCATAGGATTGCATTGAAAACCAATTGATCCGTTCTGGCTGTTTTTGGTTCTTAGGTCAAGGGGCAGTTTGTGACTCGAATCATTAGTTCCCATAGGAACTAATGCAAAGCCGGTTAATCCATTCCTACCACTAGGGGCAGATTTTTTTTTCCTTTTTTTCCCCTTTTAACCTAAGATGACTTAAGTTTTAAAAAAAGGAAAGAAAAGAGGGAGGGAAGGAGGGAACAGACACTTTTTCAACAGAACACTTTTCAATCAAGACAAGCCAAGACAAGCACCTTTTGGGGGAAAAGGGGGCAGCAAAGGAGGGAGGGAACACTTTTTAAACAAAGCACTGCAAGACCCATCAGAGAACAGAAACATAATCCCCCCTACAGCATGGCACAGAACACAGCAAACAAGACATTTTAAAACAATGCAAGACCCCCCCTCCCCAAGCTGCAAAAAACCCTCTACGGTACATACAGTAAAGTAAAAACATACAGTGTACTCACCCAGAACAGCCAGTCTCTCTGATTAAAAAAAAGAATGTCAAAAATCAAAAATTTTAAGAAAGACAAAAAAATAAAAATACAATCCATACAGCACTGAACCAGGCAGTACCAGGCAATACCAGGCAGTCTGAAGACTGTCTCCAAATCCACTCTCAAAACGCTGGGAAGAGCGAGGAAGCAGACAGGCACTCTCTTCACTGGCCAACATTTAACTGAAAGTTCAAATTTTGTGCTTTCCCCACCTCCCACACATTTTTTTTGGTTTGTAACTTGAATCTAAGTTCGTAGGTCGAGTTCATATTTTCCTATGAGAGCGGTTCGTAAGTTAAAATGTTCATAACTGGGCCATTCATAAGTTGAGGGTGGACTGTAGAAGAGTTAGAGGGTGAAATGGAAAACAAGAAAAAAGTCAAGGAGAGAAGACAGGATTTTTAGAAACTAATTTATTAACGTCCTCCTACTGGAAAACAATTTATTATTATTTCAAGCTGGCTGGAGAGGTGTAAAATATTGTTTCGCTTTCACATTTGGTTCTAGATTGGTAAAAATTTTACTTAACAATAAAAATTAAAATGCTAATTAAAAACTTAAGGTAAACTTAAACATCCCCCTTTCAATTCAAATGTAATTAAATTAAAAGTTTAACTTATTAATTATTGATTTAATGTATGGCATTTAAAATTTAATTTAATTTAATATAATTTCAAATTTAATTTAATGTAATTTGCCATCCTCTGCCCAGTAGGAGAGAGACAGAGAGACTCAAGTCTCCCAAATTCCAGGCCCACATGATACACCATGCCAGCTCTCTCTCTGTGGGTGGGATGAATGGCTACAGTGGGCACACATATGAAATGCAAAATGTGCCACAATTTGGTTATTACCAAAGGTGATGATTTAACAACAGCAACATCAGTTGCTGATTCTTATATCGAGCCTTTATTTCTGCTTTTTAAAAATATTCTCCATTTCTACTGTCTTAAGTAATTTTTCTCTACTTATACTAATATAATCATGTAGGCATCTTTTTTCCTCCTCTACTACCTGCTGTATTTGCAATAATCCACAGCCTCCAGTTTTTCATGGCAAACATAATCTGTCCACATTGTGTTTTTTTTTATTCAAGTCTTCTTATTCATTTTGGGTCCAATCCATTATTCTAATTCATGGAACTGCCCATGTGATTATGGCCTTGATTTTATTTCCACCATTCACTTTTGATTTTAAGATTTTCCACAGAGTTTTGAAGTATTTTTGGTGGAAAAATAAACCACTACATGGACAACACCTAAGAAATATCGATGGAAGGCATGACAATAATTCAGCATGGGTAGGGCTAAAATTGAGGACCATTAAGAAAGAAACTGAAGGCCTGATTTTTGCTGCAGAAGAGCAAGCACTCCAAACTAATCCTTAAAATTCAAGGAATTAGTGCTAACAGCAAATGTCAACTCTGCCAAGAAAAAGATGAAACTGTGTCACATCTCATCTGCAAATGTCCAAATATTGCACAAAGAGATCACAAAATTAGGCATGACAGAGTGACAAAATTGGTGCAATTAGGCAAAAAATATAACTTGCCATCCTCCAAAACCCATGGGAACATCAGATTGAGAAGGTGTCAGAAAATGATGAAGTCAAGATCTTGTGGGATTTCTGCATCCAAATTGATAGATGCCTTCAACATAACAGACCAGACATAGTAGTAATAGAAGGAAGACATGCCTGGATCATTGACATTGCAATTCCAGGAGAAGTATGAGATGAAGATAAAGAATTGGAACAACTAACAAAATATAGAGACCTGGCAATTGAAATACTTTGATTGTGGATGAAACTGACTTCAGTGGTCCCTGTAATCATTAGGGCTTTGGGAACAATATCAAGAAATTTCACACAGTATTATAAGCAGTTGTAGATTATGTTATCATAGTAAGAGCTACAAGAACCAGAAATATTAGAAATGGCATATATAACACATCAATATTTAACAGATACTTAGGTTTTTAAGTAAAACTTGTGTCTCTTACATAATATCAGCCAATGTTTTAATAATTTTGATTGACAGCGCCTGGTATTTTTCAACAACAATAACAAACTTTAAAACTGCAGATCTTAAAGGGATCCTTTGAATTATCAAGTCCAGTCCCTGTCAAGGAGGCCCGGGGAGGAATCAAACTCCCAATCTCTGCCATTGCAGTCAGATACTTAAATCACTGAGCTGTCCAACATTTCTTCATATATACTTCAACAGTACTGAATACAGTGGTGCCTCGCATTACGATGTTAATTTGTTCCAGCGAAATCGCTGTAGAATGAAAATGTTGTAATGCGAAATTTAAAAGCCCATAGAAACGCATTAAAAGCCAATTAATACATTCCTAAGGGCTTGAAACTCAACATCCAGCGAAGATCCTCCATAGCATGGCCATTTTCGCTGCCTGTGCAGTGAGGAATCCGTCCCAGAAAAGAGCTGGTAGCCATGTTTTTTACCCGTCGGCCATTTTGAAACCACCGATCAGCTGGCCGAAAATCATCGCTTTGCGAGAGTCAGTTCCCGAAGCAGGGAACCGATCATTGCAAAGCAAAATTCTCCCATAGGAAACATCGTTTTGCGATCACTTTTGCGATCGCAAAACCTTCAACATAAAGCGATTTCGTTGTAAAATGGAGTGCTCGTAATGTGAGGCACCACTGTATTTCAAATGTTAAAAATACATGGATTACCCCAGTGGTTTTTAACCTTTGTTACTCAGGTGTTTTTGAAATGCAACTCCCAGAAGCCTTCACCATCAGCTCTGCTGGCTGGGGTTTCTGGGAGTTGCAGTTCAAAAACACCTGAGTAACAAAGGTTAAGAACCACTGGATGGGAAATGAGCTGACTATGCCTTCGGCATGGATTTTAGCAGCTCTTCTAGGGCACCAGCTGACATTTGCCTTTACAAAGTTTTGTTAACAAAGAAGCAACTTTGTTTAAAAGAAAACAAAAATCTACTAGCAATGCAGAATTACCTTTCCTTGACCACACAGATGATTTATAGCTCTAATAAGATCAATGCCATTGAGGTACATATTCTTCCAAAGTGATGGATACCAAGACCTAACTCAGGTCAGCTAGAAATCTAACCCACAGCAGAAATAAAGTGATTAGGATATGATTAATCCTCTCTGTTAACAAGATGGCATCTCACCGATGCACAGAGATATCTAAAGAGCATCTTGGTTTTTGCCTTCCATTGTCACTCTTTATTATACTAGTATTTTATTAACAGTAGAAAATGTACTTTCCTCAGATGATGGACATGTTCACTTGTTATGTTTTTGCCCACATTAAGATTGTTCAAAATTTTTCACTATTTCTGTCCAGTCCATGAAGAATTTTGCAAAAGTCGATAGGAGTATATGGAAAGAAGACAAACAGAATTCAAACAAATGCACTGACCTTGGGCCTTCTTAAGGAGAAAAGCAGTGTAAAACATTATTTTAAATAAACAAATAAATAATGGCCATGCTGTGTGTGACGGCCTTCTACCTATTAAAGATGAGGAAAGATGCCCTTAAAAATAAAAAGAGGTGGCAGCCTCACTTAAGCCACGCAAATACCACTGAATAAATACACAGGAATTCAAAGCAAGACTGCAAAAAGCTAAAGGCTGCAGGCCCTCTGTCCAAGTACAGTGGTGCCCCGTATAGCGATGTTAATCCGTTCCAGGATTAACATCGCTATACGGAAACATCGTACAGCGAAATTAAAAAGCCCATTGAAACGCATTAAAACCTGGTTAATGCGTTCCAATGGACTAAAAACTGGCAGGGACAGGGTGGGTGGGGGATCCCGAAGGCTTCCAGGCAAAAGCCTGGAAGCCTTCAGGACCCCTCCACCCTGTCCCCGCCGCCCCGCGCTGCCTTTCCTAGCCGAGATCGGACTCCCAGGAGCCCGATCCAGGCTGGGGAAAGCAGCGAGGGGTGGCTGCCAGCTAAGGGGACAGGGAGGAGGGGGAATCCCGAAGCCTTCAGGACCCCTCCACCCTGTCCCCGCCGCCCCGCGCTGCCTTTCCTAGCCGAGATCGGACTCCCAGGAGCCCGATCCAGGCTGGGGAAAGCAGCGAGGGGTGGCTGCCAGCGAAGGGGACAGGGTGGGGGAGGGATCCCGAAGGCTTCAGGACTCCTCCTCCCTGTCCCCGCCGCCCCGCGCTGCCTTTCCTAGCCCAGATCGGACTCCCAGGAGGCCGATCCAGGCTGGGGAAAGCAGCGAGGGGTGGCTGCCAGCGAAGGGGACAGGGTGGGGGAGGGATCCCGAAGGCTTCCAGGCAAAAGCCTGGAAATCTTCGGGACCCCTCCACCCTGTCCCTGCCGCCCCGCGCTGCCCAGCCCAGGATGCCTGACAGGCATCGGGTCTCCCCACCTTCCCCCCGCGGCTTGGATCCGGCTTGGATCCGACCCGCGGGGCTACCCCGGGCATGGCTGGACTCTTGGGAGTCCAGCCATGGCAGGGCTAGCCCCCGCGGGTCCGATCCAAGGCGGCGGGGGGAGAGTGGGAGAGCGGGGGGATCCGGATGCCTTTCAGGCATCCCGGGCTTGTATCCCACCCGCCGCCGGTTACCCAAGGCTGGGTAACCGGCGGCGGGTGGGATACAAGCCCGGGATGCCTGACAGGCATCGGATCCCCCCGCCCTCCCCCCGCGGTGGCCTCAAAAGGACCCTTCGGAAGGGTCCTTCGAAGGCCACCGCAGGCATTTTCCCCCAGCTGAGTGGCGGGAGCGCTCCTTTGGAGGCTCCCGCCGCCGCTCAGCTGGGGGAAAATAGTGCTTACGGGGAAAACATCGCAAAGCGATTTTTCCCCATAGGCACCTTCGTTATACGATCGCAAAAGCGATGGCATTTTTGCCATCGCTATGCGAATTCGTCGTTAAACGGGGCACTCGTTATACGAGGCACCACTGTATATAGATATGTGTCTGTTTCACTTTATACCACATTCCCAGATTTAAAATCTCAAATTCTTTCCCTTAAATTTATGAACAAATCTGTGAATATTAAAAAGTTTTCATTAAAAAAGAAAGGCCTCTGTCCAAATGAAATGCTTTCCTATCTGTGTTTGCAACACATGTATTTGAAAGGTACAGTTTGAAAGAAAGCTCACTTCAGATGTCACTCTGTAGCAGGACGCAACTTAGCTAGAAGGAAAAATGTGTCATGAAAAATTAGGAGCAGCAACTGCAGGTATGGAAGGCTCAACCATTTCTCCATATTTGTAAACACTGCTTTACAGTTGTTGAAAAAAAGTGGACCTGAAGAGAGTGGCTAGCACGAAAATTAAAGTTACGTGTTTGCATTTGGGCAGGTTTTATCCACTCTGAAAGGGTTCTCACATCTCCCAGTCCCATGCTTTTGTGTGACAAAACAAACGTTGCAACTGCTTTTGCTTCCCAAATCATTTGGTTGCTCATTTACAAATTGATGGCTGATTTGGTTTTCCAATCCATTGGAGATATGAAGATTCACCTTTCCAAACTTGTATTTAAATTCAGGACTCAGATTTAGTTGGATTTGGCCTAAGTGGGCCCCAAAAAAGCCAAGTCAAGGAATTAAGGAAAATCTGCTGCCTTTTAAAAGGGCAGATGTACTTTTAGGCCAACATAGTCACTACTACCGAGGTGAAGTAAAAAAAGGTCAATTTATCCAGGAATCATTTTGGCCTGGCGCTTGTTCTGAAAAAAGTTCTTGACTTCATGACTGTGATGTGAGAATCTCTAATACATTCTCTACTCATATCTGTTTCTGGGCCCAGTCGTAAAACATTTTCCAACTTTCCTTAATATATATTCTTGCAATATCTAATAACTTTTTAAGTAAATCTTCTTTCTTCAGAGTTTCTTGCATTTTTCACCTCTGGGCCCAGATCAGCCTTGTTGCTGTAAATATGCGCAACAACATATATTTAATTTTTTTATCAACAATCTCTGGAATTATATTCAATAAAAACATTTCTGGTTTAAACATTATTTCTTGGTGTGTAATTTCTTGTGCTATATCTTTTATCTGTCTCCAAAACTTTTTTGCTTTACCCCAAGTTCACCACATATGAAAAAAAGTTCCTGGTTGCTGAGAACACTTCCAACATAAATTATTCAGCCCCGATGCCATTTTTGCTAATTTTACAGGTGTATCTATGAAACATCTTCAAAACATTTTAAAAACTTTTCTCTTAAGTTTACTGGTTTGAGCCATCTATAATTCTCATTCCACTTTGAGTCCACTCATCTAGATTTATAGTGTGACCGAAATTTTGCGCCAATTTAATCATCACAGTTTTTACCCTTTCATCTTGTACATTATATCCTAACAAAAAAGTATACATTTTCTGTATGTTTTTTTCACTAGTGTAAATCCATTCATACAGCTATACCTTCCCCTCATACAAACCCACTGCTTTATCTTTTTTAAACCTTGATTCTAATTTTAACATTTTCCACCAGTCTATTTGTATACCCAATTCTTTCAACTCTTGTGTATTTTTTAATTGTTGTTCTTTGGTTAATAATTCTTTGTACATATATCTCCATTCTTCTGTCATTAAGGAGGTAATGACTTCTAGCAGTGCTACCAGTTTGGAATTTTTTTTTATCAGTTTGTTCTTGAAATTTTTGCCACACCTGGTATAATGCTTTCCTTACTATATGATCAGAAAAAAATGGTTTGTTCTTTAGCCTTGTTGTACCATATATATGCATGCCATCCTAGTCTTAAATCATGTCCTTCTAATTTTAAAAGTCTTTGATCCTTCAACATAATCATTCCTTTATCCAACTCAATGCTGAAGCCGTATAGTATAATAAGCCATTTGGTAAACCCATTACTCCTCTTTCTTTTAAGTCCTGTAAAACTTTAAGTTTTATTATTGGTTTCTTAACTTGCCAAATGAACTTATAAATCAACGCATCAACTTCCTTAAAGTATTTATAATTCAGCAATATTGGTAAATTTTGAAATAAGAACAACTTTGGCAGGACATTCATTTTTATAAAAGCAATTCTTCCTAGCAATGAGAGTTGTAATTTTGCCCAAATTTCAAGTTTTTCTTGTACTTCTTTAAGTATTGGGAAGTAATTGTCCTTCATGAAAGTACTTGTTTGTTTGTAATGCATATTCCAGATATTCTTTGTCTTATGTTCGAATCCTGTTTCCATTTCTAATTTCTTTGTCTTTTCTTGTGTCATATTTTTGTCAAGAATTTAGTTTTCTCATAATTTAATTTGAGACCTGTGACTGCCCCAAAGTTTTCAATTGTATCAGTTAATTCACTGATTGATTCCTCCAGGTTTTTTAATAATATTACCAAATTGTCTGCATAAGCTTGTAATTTATATTCTTCTCCTTTTATTCTCAACCCTCTAACTTTGGAGTCATTCCTTATTTGTCTATTTAGTATTTCTAATGTCAGAATAAAAAGTAAAGGTGATAAGGAACATCCTTGTCTTGTACCTTGTTGAATTTGAATCTCTTCCGAGGTTTGCCCATTAATTTTGATTCCTGCTTTTTGTTGTGAATAAATTGATTTGACTGATTGTAAAAAACTTCCTTGGAGTCCCATCATCTTTATTTGACTCAATATAAATTTCCAGTTCATGTTATCAAAGGACTTTTCTGCATCTAAAAAAATTAGCATCATTTGTTTTTCTGGATGCACTTCATAATATTCCAATGTATCTATCACCGTTTTTACATTTGTTCCTAATTTCCTTTTAGGGAGAAAGCCAGTCTGAACTTTATGTATCATCAGCATTAAAGCCTTTTTCTATTAGCTAAAATTGAAGCAATTATCTTATAATCCACATTTAAAAGAGATATTGGTCTACAATTTTTAATTTGATTCCTTTCTGTTCCTGATTTGTGTATTAAAGTTATCTGTGCCTCTTTCCATGATTCTGGAATTTTTCCACCTTTCTCGATAGCTTACATTAGTTTTTTTAAAATGTGGCATCAATTCTTCCTGTAAGGCTTTATAGTATTCTGCCGGCAACCCATCTGGTCCTGGCGTCTTGCTATTTTTCTGTTTTTTTTCCAAGCTTCCATTATTTCATTCATTGCTATAGTATTATTCAGATTTTTTTTAAACTGTTGCTCCTGGAATTTCCAGGGCAGGATTCCTTCTAAATATTTTTCTTGTTGTTGCAAAGCTATATGTTTCACTTTGTATAAGTTTTCATAAAATCTCATTGCTATTTATCTAATTTTTTCCTGATTGAAGGTTTCCTTCCCTTCCTTATCTAAGAGTGAGTTAATCATTGTATATTCAATTTATTTTAAATCCTATATGCCAACCATCTTCCTGATTTATTTGCGTTTTCAAAAAAATTCTGTCTTGCAAATTTTCTTTTCTTTGGCATCTCTTCTTGATCAAGTAACTTAATTTTATGCTGTAATATATTAATTTTGTTTTTAAGTTGTTGTACTGTCAGTTTTTTCTTAAATGCCTCTTCCTCTTCTTTAAATGCTGTAATTAGATTTTGATATCGTTTCTTTCTTTCTTTTTTCTTTTGTGTTATTAGATCAGTTGCTAGACCTCTGAAGTAGGCGTTCTCTGTATCCCAAACATTGGCAATTCCAGTATCTTGAGGCTTATGTATTTTGAAAAAGAATTCCAACTCTTTTAAAATTTTATTTATTTATTTATTTATTCATTTATTCGATTTATTTATTCGATTTATATCCCGCCTATCTAGCTTTCCTCATCTTTCAGTATAGACATGTTTAATCTCCATGTTCCTCTTCTTTGTTGCTGACCCAGAGTCATCCAAATCAGATTATGGTCTGCATATGTATTTGGGAGAATCTCAATATCTTCGACTTGTTGACTTAGGTCTGCAGATATCTAAAAATTGTCTATTCTGGACCAAGATTTGTATCTGTTTAAATAGAAGGTAAGGTCCTTTTTATGGGGAAATCTTGTTCTCCATATATCAATTAATTTTAACTCTTCTACCATTTACTGAAATTCCTTTGGCATTAAGTTTCTTTTTTTCTCCCCTCCCCCCCTCAGTTCTTGAAGTATCTTTTTGTTTATCAATTACTGCATTACAATCTCCAATTATAGAACTTTTTTCTTCCATTCTTGGAATTAACTCCTTTTTGAGTTCTTCATAAAAATTTTCCTTGATTTTCATTTGAGGTATAAATACTGTATCTACCATCAGTATTTTTTTTCTCCAGCTTTTTGTACTCTGTCCATCAAAATTCATCCATCTTTAGATGCATATGTCAGTTTTGGGTCCAAATTCATTTTTATATAAGTAGCTGCTCCTCTTTTCTTTTGTTGATCGGCCCCTATGAAGACGGTACCTAATTTGGAGTTTTCTAACAGGTGTCTGTCTTTGTCTTTAATATGTGTTTCTTGAATGCAAATTATTTCTGCTTTGGTCTTGATCAATTTGCCAAATGTTAAACTTTCTTTTCTGGGGGGAATTTAGTCCATTCACATTTATCGGTAAAATCTTAGTTTGGCTATACATCTTGTGGGTACTGACAACCATCTTTTTTTTTTGTTTACGTCTTGTTGTCATCAGAGGGGTAGGTTTTTCCCCATCTACTTGTCCAGTCTCTTCCTCCTCAGTTTTTTCTTCCTCTACGTCTTTTTCTAAGATTTGTAGTTCTTCATCACTTACCTGGAGTTTATCTTTAATCTCTTTCAGGAATGCTTTAGCCTTCATTGTACTATTTAAAGTACACCTCTTGGTATCCAGATTGATATAAACCCCCTCTGGGGTAAACTAGGTAAAGAGAGTACCTCTTTGTGTCAGTATCTTGGTCAGAAATGCATATTCTTGTCTTTTTTGTCGCATAGCCCAGGACACATGTTTTTGCACTCTGATCAGGTTTGAGTGGTTGTTAGGATAAAAGTGGGATGGCAAAAGCCATAGCTAGTGAGGTTGTTCTGAAGATCACTAGAAAGCCTGTCCTGAAAGCCTTTTCTGGGTTGTTGTAGAATGAAGTGGGGGAGGGAGACAGCTAGCGCTAGTTAGTCAGCTCCTCTTCTGCTCCAGCTTTCTATTCTTCTTGGCATCTGGAATTCCTCCCTTCTCTCAAGACCTGGTGTTTCTGAACCTCCTTCTCATCTACTCACTGCCCATGGTCCTCTCACATCTTCTTGAATTCTTGTTTTTCTGTTAAGAAAGATTTCAAGGAAGACTCAGAGGTGCCACACAGTCAGCTTGGTGTACAATCTCCCCCAATTGCTGTTCCTTCAACAGGCAACCTGTTGCCAAGTCTGCCAATAGTGAAACAGTTAAAAGTGTGTGAAACTAGAGAATAAAAAGTGTGGTGATAGAGCATGCCTCCAAAAGGTTAGTTGGGCAAATGGTGGCAACATAACTTGGCAAAAAGACATAACACCAGGTGGAATATTCTACACACTCACCCATATTAGAGGTATTTCAGGATACTGGAGTATCCCAAGATAGGGAAAGAATGGGGCATGGGCTGGGATTAGAAGGAGTTGATAATGGGGCAAACAAAATAGAAATGAAGGAGATTAAAGCAGGCAAGGATGAAGAGGAATGAGCCAGTTAAAACACATTACTATTATCACATTATCACACTATTTAGACCCCTTTCCCCCTTTTCTGTGTCACGTCTTACAGCAGCCTTCTCAACCCTTTTTGGGGACATGGCCATAAACACGACATGAAAGAAATATAAGCTGCCTCAGGACTGTATACGTCACATAAGGAACCTTAAAAGGTGATGTGTGAAGAATTGTTTCCAGTTTGTGGCCCCCTTCAAATATGCCAGGGTCCTCAGGGAGCCATATGGCCTCAGTTGAGAATGGTTTACAGGACACATTTTCTTTATGCCATAAGGGGGGGGGGGTTGTTCCTTCCTTTGTGATAATACCATTCTTTCTTTCCATCCTGTCACCACATCAGGGAAGACACACAGTGAGTCAATCATATGGCACGAGGGCCTAGAACTATATGTCCCTCGTGATTTTCACAGTCAATATTAAAAGAGAGACTACGAGCACAGTTGAGCTGGAGATGTCCTCATCTTGAGCATAAAATAACAGGATTTAGTTGTGGCACAATGGAGGCAAGGCTATGAAAGCAGAGTGGGAGGAAGAGCTGGGCAGACTGGAAGTTTAAATAAGATTCTACTTGAGGAAAAGGCGTACGCTCCCATAAATGGTGACACTCACCAAGAATATGTGTGAACCATGCCATCACATTGTGAAACTGCAGACAACAGCCAGAGTATTGAGACATAGTGCAAGAGGAAACCAAGTGCCAAAAAAATACACCAAGATAGTTCACCAGGGCACTTGCTGCTTTAAAAGCAAAATAATGTGTTATGGTTCATTACATGACAAAGTAGAACAAGGCATATATCATGTGTTTCCTCAAAAACCAAAAACAGCCCAGAACTCTTTGCATGTCTAATGTAGAATAATCCCCTCCCCTGATTCCTTCTTGTATTCCAGAGCTGTTTATGTTCAACAAAGGCAGGTGGCATTCTGGTACTATAATAGACCAAGTCTGGCACTGCCTGGAATCCAGTAATATGCAGCTAAAATAGGCCAATTTAATCAGTGAAACTAACAGAGAAGATGACTAATGAAATACCCACTGATTCAATGGATCTACTCTAGGTGTGACATATTATTGGATACCAGTCACTATCTGATTCTCCAAAGCAGTCCAGACACAAATGTCTTTGTAATGTGGTCTTAAGAACATGCACCTTCAAGCCCAGAGATAGTCATGTATGTGTCAAGCTGTGAAAGGGAAACATTTTGAACGGCTCTGCTCAACAATTGTGCTTCCCATTTTTCTTTTATCTGCATCTCCTTTCTCTTTACATGCAACTCTTAAAGCAAATCCCAGAATACTATCATCAAGAACTAAAAACAAAAACAAAAAAAGCTGAAACAATCAAAGGAGCAGAATGAAAGGTACATCTGCCATTCCTCCTTGAAGTCTTGTTTTGCAGGGAAACAATATTTGAGGGAGGGATAAGAGATAGTGAGTATGTTTCAGAGCTCTGAATTCTGAGTAAAATTCCATTTGCTACACAGTAGAAGTGCAGAGACTCACAGAGGAGAATAGCTTCAAGTTCCCCAGATAATCCACCCCTTTCTCATTAACTATCACTTAAGCTGTCAACTCAAACACAACATTTCATTGCTTACAGTTGTGAACAGATCAAGAGCAAAATAACAACATGACTGCAACAGACTAAAGGGAAGGAAAGGAACACTCAGTAGAGAGGCAGTACTCTCTTTGAATTCAGAGATCAGAATTGATTGGTTAACGATGAACAGATTGACAGTCATCCCAGCCCAGCCACACCTTCTACTTTCTACCAGCAAAAGCAAAGGTAAGCAAAACGTGCTGCTTATATACTGCCCCATAGTGCTTCAAGCACTCTCTGGGTGGTTTACACATTAATTGTGCAGGCTACACATTCCCCCCCCCACCACCAATCTGGGTACTCATTTTACCAACCTCAAAAGGATAGAAGGCTGAGTCAACCCTGAGCCGGCTACCTGGGATTGAACCCTGGGTCATGAGCACAGTTTTGGCTGCAGGACAGTGGTTTAACCACTGCGCCACAAGGCTCATATTGCAGTATGTAAGGCTGCAATAAAATTCCAGCAGAATATACAGGAGCTAAGTGAGAAACTGGCTCAGAGATAACTCAGGATAAGAAAGGAGATGGGGAAAAAAATTCTCAAATGCTTAGAGAAATGGACACCTGAAAAGAATGATATTCAAATCTAACCAACCATTTATGGCTGTTTTCCTCTAAACCCTATTTCCTCACAATAGCCCTATGAGGTAGGTCATGCTGTCTTCTGTCTAGTCCTCAGAGCTAGCTAACAAGCTACATTAGTTGGCTCTTTCCCCTCCATAAGCTCTTTCTTTCCCCATTTCATTGTAACAGCAACCCAAAGTCTTGCATTATTCCCAGGCTGAAACCACGTCACTCTCCCAAAGTCACTTAGTACATTGGAGAGCAAAGATTTCAAGCCAGCTTCTACAAGACCTCGGTAACACTTTAAACAGTGTTGCACAGTAAATGTGGCCCATTACTCAGCCCACCTTGAAATCCTGTTTCTCCCCTAAAGGTGAGGGGGTACAGCAGGAACTGAAATACGTAGATAAGGAAAGATTAGGGGAGAAAGGAAAATAAAATAAATACAGTAGGACTGCAGTGGATGCCAAAAAAACATAGAAGTATCCAACATTATACATTGCATTGTCTCTGGTTCCTCTAGTGGCCAGGTTTGGTAAATACACCCTAGAAATATGTATAAATATGTATGGAAGGTATTTAGTGTTTTCAGGCAGTGGATAAGTGAATCAGTGGATACTGATCTCATGGATGGGGACTCCTACCGTAAATAAAAGAGGAGCCCATGACAGAGTAAATGTGTGGCTGTGCTTTAATAGATTCAAATGGAGTCAGAGGAATAAGGTCTGTTTTGAATTTGGGCAGTATCAAGGCATTCTATAACAAATGGAGACTTCTGAACAGTATGGAAAGAGCAATAATGCATCAGTAGTGCAGACAAAGCATAATGGATTGATGACAATTGTGCAGAATGTTAACAATAAACCTGCATTTGATTTACTATCACACGGTGATGGATGCAGACTGCAGGGAAACACCATGAGGCTGGACCAGGAACCAAGATAGCAGCAAAAACAAAGTCCATCAGCCTCAGGATGGATAGTGCTGGGTTGCAGGGACAGCAGAACACCAGCACTAGCCCCGGCCTGTCCCACTGGTCAACAGACACATGGATGCCTTCCAACCCGGTGACAGCCAAGCAGGCACTCCTTGATGGAATTTTTTAAAGGAATGGCACCCCTCCTCCCAGACCTTCTGGTCTGCCCTGATGATGGACAGAGTACCCTTTTATTCATTACTGCTCTGATCAAATCTTTAGTACTCCTTGTGTCTACCATCTCTCAGAGTGGTATTTGTTTTTTTCCTTTTTATTATTTGTATACTTATTGTTTTAGCTTCAATATTGTCTTTTAATGATGTAAGCTACCTTGGGTCCTTTTTTAAGAAGAACATTGGGCTAAAATATTTTAAATAAATACATATTAAATTTGAACAGATAACCATCTGAACACTGGACATATAACTTTCTACCATCATCCAGCCTAAACCAATGTTGGACAGCTGGTTATTTATAAAAAGAAGCAAGCCTTTCAACATATGGTAATAGCTACGTGTGATTTCTTGGAGAAGATGCTGCTGCTGTGTAATTATACACTTCAGAATGCAATTTATAAGGCAAACCTAATGCTGGGTCAGATTGCTCCAACATTTCCTAAGGTCTCCTAGGCTCCTGTCAGCTAAATGGAGGTGCAATGATCTTCCTCCTCATCTTTTTCTATTGTCCTTTCCTTGCTGGCAATGGGACAGATGCATTTAACCATGGGTGGTCTACCTATTTCTGTGTCTTGAGAGAGTGGCATTGGCCCAGAATGGCTTTGTATTCAAAGTCTGCCTTGCCTCTTTGACACCACACACACCAATCTTTCCACTTCCCACCTCGTTCCCAATTTCAGAGCTCCAAAAAAACACAAACAAACAAACAAACAAACAAAAAACTGAAGAATTCAGTGGTGCAGAAAAATGTACAGAGGGGGGAACTGGAGGTTAGCTCATCTTCTTGTGTTGGGAGAGAATTTCTAATGTATCCCTTGGTCACTGGGAACTCACCCCCAGAAGCATCTAACTGTAGCCTTTATTAGAGATGTGCACATTTCTGGGTTTGGACGTATGAATGTTGGCTGCCTAGGAAACTCTGGGAGTTGTAGTCCAAAACCAAAAACCTGTACAAATCTGTAGCTTTAATGTATTTAAATCACATTAAATCATGCATTTCAGTGTGTGATACCCCTCTCTATATCTCTATTCCCCAGTCATTTTTCTGAAATAGTATTTCTGCATTTTGCAGAAATACTGTATTTTTCCGTGTATAAGATACCCTGATGTATAAGATGAGCCCCACTTTTCTAACCTCAAATTAGAAAACTTGATTGCTGCTTTCCCCGTCACTTCCTAAGCTTAGCAAAAGGAGAGGAAAGCAGGGGGTCAAAGGGCTGCAGGATCGTTTTGATCCCTTCCCCCCTCCACTTGTTTTTGATCTCTCCTCAGTTTACTTCCGTGTATAAGATGACTCTCAATTTTTAGTCTAAAGATTTTAGACAAAAGTATCATCTTATACTGTATATATTGTCTTCCAGGCTATTTCATATTCTATGGTAATATACAACATGTTAAAATGCCTGGGAAATAAATATGCTGCCACCATATTTCAGTGAAGGCACCAGATATAGTTTTCTGGTGTTCCCCAGCTGAGGTATTCCTCTCTGAAAGCCTCTTCTTTACTAGAGAATGGTATACCTTGAATAAAGGAAGCAGAGCTTTAGTAGGGGTGCAATTATACGGCAATGCAAATCGATTGGCTGTGAAATCACAGCTGGAAAGTTGGGTTTTGCTGAGTTAGTTTACTTCAACCAAACACAGAACAGACAGAGGGCCTGAAATTGGCACTCAAAAGCCTTGTTTGCAGTTTGTTGATCTTCTGAATCCTCTCCTCCCCAAAACCTGCTGCCTGGCTCTGCTTTTCCCCTTCTTCACCTTCTGTTCCTTCCTTCCTTCCTTCTTTCCTTCCTTCCTTCCTTCCTTTTCTTTTCTTTTCCTGCTGCCCTGGCACTAAGACAATGAGGTGACCAAATGGGAGGGAGGAGCCAGGTGTCATCAAACAAAGAGTCTTGTTTCCACTTTGTTAAGGAAACTCTGCTCTAAATATGTCCCCTGCAAATCTGGATGACCACAGCAGAGCTAGCATAAGAAGCAGGAAACAAGGCTGAGTGAAATTTTCCTCATCTTTCTCTGTTGTTTCCTCTCTCTCTCTCTCTCTCTCTTGCCTTTTATTTTTCTCTCCAGTGACCATGAAAAGGAAGGAAGGAAGGAAGGAAGGAAGGAAGGAAGGAAGGAAGGAAGGAAGGAAGGAAGGAAGGAAGGAAGGAAGGAAGGAAGGAAGGAAGGAAGAAGGGAGGGAGGAAACAAGCAGGTCCAGGCAGTCAGTGTGGGATTCAAAAAGGAACCAGTTTTCCTGCTGCCCTGTGTTTTTCACTGCTGCTGTGGCCAGCTGGAATGGGTTCAGAAAAAAATGGTTACAACCCCCTTCACATCAGCTGAAGTGATCATACTACCTGAATGCAAAAGTAGAAGCCCCAGCAGAAGAATTAAAAAAAAAAAAAACCAAAAATACAGATAGAGGAGGGGGACCCCAAACAGATTCACATTGACTTTCATGTTGTTTAGTCAATACAACATGGTGCAAATCTGATTGTTCTGATACTGAACCTCATACTGTATTATTTGTCTATGTAGTCTCTCCCTAAAGGACCCTACAACGCAGGTAGCTTCTGTACGACCACAGTCTAACAGGGTAGTACACTGCATTACCAATGCATGGATGTCTATCGCAAGCCTATTTCTCTTGAAAGATGGCTGCAGATGATGAATCAATAAAAGATGGCAAAAACAATTACATGATTTTGAGCCCACCTGAGCCTCTACTGACTAACAGTGATCACAAACTGTGAACGTACGGTTTCAGATGGATTGCCACCCACTCAGAAATAGCATGGAAACCAATAGCATGAACCTGAAAATCCAGTGTTGTGGTCCTTTCAGGATTCTGTTTATTGACCTTCATCCAAGCTATTACCACACGCAAGAACCTGCTCAGAACCATCATCTGGCTCAGCAGAATAGAAGAAATAGAATTTAGTGCCCTCAGCACACTGATGGAATCTCACTTAAAATTTCTGAATATCCAAATCCAGCAATTTTGTACTGGATTCCTTAAAGGAATAAGCCCTGCAGAACCCTGTAACACAACTGCCACAGGGCTAAACAGAATCTGTTGGTACCAGAAGGAGGCAAAGGAGGAGGACCTTTGTCTCCTTCCGATACCAACCCAGTTTTCTGGTACAAAACTGCCAGGCCATCATCTTAAGTCTATAGAATTTATCTGGAAAGATTCCAGGGCTGGCGATAATTAAACCTGCTAGATACTTCAATAGGACTTCAACAGGATTAAGTCCTATTATCCCACTCTAATGTCCTTCTTGGCTAGATTGTAAAGTGTTGAAGGATCATGTCCTGATCACATGAAATGGTAAATCCTGTTCAAATCTTTGCCTCAACAATAAGGAAGTTTGGAGCCTAGTTTTCAGCCTCCTGGACTCATTGCAGCCCAGTAGGATCCAATTCTCAACAGAAAAATGGGAGTGACTGGAAGTTCTCTTGAGAGAGAGATAAAAAAGCGGGCATTGGGAGGGTGCTTTGGTGAAGAAAGGCCACTTGTGCTTTATAACTGTCTCAATTGTATGGCACATTCTACTTTGCTCAAGCTATCATGAGTAGAATAACTCTTTAGATTTTCCCCCCTTTCACCATTGCAATGTCACAGACTGAGCAAGTGAAGTGACATAGACATGGGGACCCATGTATGGGGACAGTGTTTCAAGCAACCATCTGTTGTTTTTATATGTTGTGCCCTGAACAAACTGCATTTGCAAGTCTGTGTCCAAGTTGGGTCACTACATTTTAAGTAGGGCATTGACAAAATGAGAAAATGTCCAGAAGGGAGAGTAATCAGGATGGGAGACCAGGTCTGGATATGAAGTCCTATGAGTAACTACTGAAAAAGCCGCGTATGTTTAGCACGGGCAAGCTAATTGGAAGGGGTAACATGATGGTGGCTTCCAAATTATTCAAGTATCTAAATGGGGTTTATGCTGAAGATACTTTCTTTTCTTGCAGAGACCAAGACTAAGATCACATTGAGTAGATCACAGGGAAGTAGGTTCCAGCTAAGCATAGGAGGAAACATCGTGTTGCTGAGAGTTGCTTGACAGTGGAGTAGTCTGCCTCAGCAGGCGATGGATCACTGCACATATTAAAATAGATGGTTGTCTATTAGGGATTCTGTAGTTGCAATGTGCTGCATTTGCAGGCCCAACACTGAGTAGGATTATTCCCAAGATCTTTTCCACCTGTATCATCCTATTATTACTTACTGTCTTTCTGTAAAGTTTTACAAACACTACATGTTTTGGGACCTAGGTTTCGAAAACATCTCTTCTCATATGATTTTTCCTAAACCTGGTGATCTTCATCCAAGGTCTTACTTCAGATATCTCCACATGAAGAGGTATGTCATATGGTTACAACAGATTAGTGGCCACTTAGGTGTGGAATGTTCTGCCCAGAGATAACCAACTAGCACCGACTTTAATATTCATTTTGTGTCCTGCAAACATCTTAACATTTCTTAGGCCTCTTCAGATACATTTAGGTTTGTGCTGTTTTAACGCATGGATTTTTTCCTCCACCCATTGGCTGATATGATGTTCCATACCTCACGTCTGTGTAAGGCTGATGATGTCAGCAGCAGATGCAATTTTTCAGAAATTAAATATTTCCTACTTCTGTCCCAAGGCTCCCACAACTTTCATGGAATTTTTTTCATTTCTGGGAAGCCATGGGAATGGCACTACTAAAGAAGGAAGTCTTGAACTACTGAAAATTTCTACCTCTGGTAAATAATAATAATAATAATTTATTGTCATTGTAAGTATATACACATACAACGAAATTCACAGACAAATTAATCTTGGCAGTGATGATTCTGGGTAATTATAGACTCTCTTTTCCAGTCTTGCGGCTCCTACAAATTCCTGCTGATGAAAAGCTTTTCAAAGGACTCATGGGGGGAATTAGGAAATGTTTAATTTTTTAAAAAAATCACCTGTGCTGATGATATCATCAACTTTATTCAGGAGCAAGTTATAGAATGGGATTTTAGCCTTTGATTTGTGGTTGCAGTTCTTTTTTTTTTCCATTCCCCATTTTAATATGTTTTATGATTTTTAAATACTGTACTTGTATTAGCTGAATTTTATTTTTATGTAATTTTGTGTAATTCACCCAAAGAATTTCAGGTATAAACCTTTTGTCTTTCTTTTTAAAAAATTATCCTGATTTAATATATTTCTGTTAAGCTGCCTTGTTCACACATAAACTGCCCAGATTTTGTTTTACTCAAAGGATTATTTACGGTGAAACAGCAGCAGTGTCAGCTCCACAGATGCAAGCAAAGCTAATGAAGCCTTGAAGTCCCGTTTTTATTTGGGTCAATCTGTTTGCCTCTTCCAGGCCTTTTCCTGCTTCCCTGGTGCCCTGATGAATTTGTGAAGAATGCACATGCTAAGTGCACATCTGACAGCTCTTTCCGTGAACTCTGATCGAGCGTCATCTCTATCAAAGAGGAGATGCTTTTATTCCTCTAAGTCCACTGTTGATTTGAGCGCTGTGCTGGGAAGCAGGTGAGGAGCTGTTGTATCTGCCAAGAAAACAAAATGCCTGTTTCTTTACTTTGACTTTCCCCAAAGGATCGTAACCCATCCTCTCTCCCTTTGCCACAGCATTTCTTAATACCTTTCTATGCCGTGTGCACTTTGCCATCTGTTACCTTGATGGCATGGCAGTAGGGAGTGAGTGGTTGGGGTGATGTTTTCTGAACCACAATGAAAATGTGTGCCTGCATTCCCTTTCCTTGCTGTGCCACTTAAATGCTGCCTTCTTCCTGCTGATACATTATGCCCAGTCTTCAATCACTAGGCATGGTATCTTTCAGTCTAGACGCTTGCATTTTAAGTGCTGTGCATCCCCTAGCTGGTTATCCACTTATCTCTTAGTTGTCAGCACTGTTTTTTTTTCTCATCACTGAGAATTTTTCCCCCCAGCTGACTTAGCTAGTAGTTCATTGGCTCATCATCACATCTGCAAAAGAAAATTCTCTTTAAACAAACTGTCAGTCAGTCAGATAGACAGACAGAAATATTAGTTGTACTTTGCTTTTCAAAGTATTTAAAAAACCCTAACACAGGTTGTTATTAAAGCTGATCTGTTGTGAATGTTGTCTGACCTTCACCAGTGATGTCTGTTATTGTACACAGTCCTAGATATCCTTAAAATAAAAAGGAAGGAAGGAAGACTTGCTGTGGAAGAAAATTGTAACAAAAACAATAGAGACAATTTAAAGGAATATGGAGGAAAACATTATTCATAAATTTTAAGAAAAGAGAAACGTTTAAGAAATGTTGTTTGAAATATTCAGTAGGAATCCACGGTAGCCATGCTATTCTGTTTGAAGCTTGATTCAGCTCAATACAATCTGCACTGATTTGGAGAGCACAAAATCAACTCGCATCTGAATACAAATCTTGATTCAGAAATACAGATGATTGGAAAACAATGGCCTGAATCCTCTTTCCTGCCAATGTAGCATAAACAGCATAACCTTGGCACGTAAACTTCCTTGCTTTAAGAAATCATCATAGACTTTGTCAGTTGCATACTGATTTGAGTCACTCGGTGTCCAACTGATAATGTTTGTGGTGATTTCTTAACTTGGGACAATTTGCCTCCAAAAATTATCCCATTTGCAAGGGTTTCTCTCCACTTTATCAAAAATCAGTTGAAAAGTGTCAAGATAGTAGCCCTAAAAGATTTCCCCCCAAATAGCTCAATTTTGCCCCAGATTGTCCAATCTTTGCACACAGTTGTGCAATTTCATGGATTCTGAATTGCCCAAATTGCCTTTAACTAGAGTGACTGCTGTTCTTTTAAAGAATGTGAAACAGTGCATGGGTTGATTGTATCTTATTAAAAAAACACACAGTTCTTCTGTGCTTGCTGTCTCTGTGTGCATTCGCTTCTCAAGGGAACAGGACGTCAGAAACATTCTGCACAAATGACAGAGACCTTCAATGGTAAAAAAAGAATTATTTGTCCTATTTAAGGTTGGAGGCAAGGAGTCTCACAGAGCTTTAAATTTCTTCACAGAGGTATCTCATCATGTCAAAGAACCTAGACTGATAAGAATGAGGAATTTATTGAGCAGTCTTGCCCAGGCAAGAAAAAGACAATGTTTCAAAATGGAAATCAGAAAACAACAACAACTCCAAAACACTTTTTTGCTCGTTTGGGACCCATGTCACAGAAAGTGAAATAAACCAGAGTGCATAATGGATGTGCTACATGTAGTGACAGAGGCAGAAGGATTTGAATATCTAGCATTTTAATGGCAGCACCCATTAATGGCAGCACCCATCCCACAGATGCCACAAAAACATTTGAACATTTCTATTCGCCTTGACTGAACCTCTGGGTCTGTCCTTTGATACATTTATTACTTCAGCATCTTTGTCCATTATAAGCTAGAGCCACCACTTGGAGAACTACATTCATCCTCTCCTTTTCTCTCTCTATACCCATCCCTGAGTTTTGATTGAATGGAGAGCGTGGAAAACCATGTGTCAGTTTTTGAAGACACACCATCTGTATCTCTGTGCCCTTTTGGAATCTGAATTGCTAATGAGTCTCCTGGAGTGTTCTGCTTTGGATTTGGCCTTATTGGAAAGTGTCCCACTTCAATGTAGACATTTCCCTAACCTATTAAAATCAGTCTGGTTCAGTTCAAGATTCAGAATTTATCAAAATCCAACGCATATGAACCCCACTAAGTAACAATATTGCATTTTATGAAGAAGACTGAAATTGGTTTCAATGGAATTATACTAGTTAGATATATGCTGCCCTTGATTGCAGTGTGCAGCTCTCTGCGCACACACACACACACTTATTATTGGAAGCTAAGAGAGTTAAGGCTGATGACAGTTCCTATTAACTAGCTGTACCACCTGTCTAGTTTCTCATGGAAACTCATTCCATCCTGCTGAAATAGTTTCTGCTTAGATCGAAAATTTGTTTCAAAAGTCCTGAGTACATCTCACACCCTACATTAGTGTGGTATCACTTTTCAGATGTTGATCTCACCAATTTGTTTCCATTCAGAGATAGAGGGGATTCATGCATGAATTTCTGAATAAGCTCTTCTCCTTTTCTTTCTCTTTTCTTTCTCTTCTACCTTGCAAGGGTGATAAGACAGAAATAAAAGTCATTTGAAGTTACAGGAGAACTAAGAGATTCTGGCAAGGACAGAAAATTAACTTTGTCAACTTCCTGTCTGAAGAATTGTCCAAAGTAACTATCATGCAAATCAAAAGTAACTATCATGCAAATCAACAAAACCACTCACTCTGTGCCTACAGTCTTTTGGGGTGATAAGAAGAGAGCCTGCAAATTTGACATGGGCAAGAATTTATTTTTCCTGTTTACATTTGATTGGAATTTGCTGACACTTCCCAAGCTTAAATGTAGGAGGAAAATGAAACTGATAGTTTTTTTAAAAAATTAGAACTTCACAACATTTGAATGTGAGATAAAGTGAAAGATTTACCCAAATAACCCTCCCCTATTATCTCAGCAGACCGCCAAAGAATTGATGCCTTTGAATTGTGGTGCTGGAGGAGGCTCTTGAGAATCCCCTGGACTGCAAGGAGAACAAACCTATCAATTCTAAAGGAAATCAACCCTGAGTGCTCACTGGAAGGACAGATCCTAAAGCTGAGGCTCCAGTACTTTGGCCATCTCATGAGAAGAGAAGACTCCTTGGAAAAGACCTTGATGTTAGGAAAGTGCAATGGCAAGAGGAGAAGGGGACGACCGAGGATGAGATGGCTGGACAGTGTCTGCGAAGCAGCCAACATGAATTTGACACAACTCCGGGAGGCAGTGGAAGATAGGAGGGCCTGGCGTGCTCTGGTCCATGGGGTCACGAAGAGTCGGACACGACTAAACGAAACGAAATGATTATCTCAGCTATAATCTAAACCATTTACCTTATGAATACACAGTGGAAGTGAAGAACAGATTTAAGGAATTAGATTTGGTGGACAAAGTGCCTGAAGAACTATGGATGGAGGCTCGTAACATTGTACAGAAGGCAGTAACAAAAACTATCCCAAAGAAAAGGAAACACAAGAAAGCAAAGTGGCTGTCCAACGAGACCTTACAAATAGCAGAAAAGAGGAGGGAAATAAAATGCAAGGGAAATAGGGAAAGTTACAGAAAAATGAATGCAGACATCCAAAGTATAGCAAGGAGAGACAAGAGGGCCTTCTTAAATGAACAGGGTAAAGAAATAGATTAAAATAATAGAAAGGGAAAAACCAGAGATCTGTTCAAGAAAATTAGAGATGTTAAAGGAACCTTTTGTGCAAAGATGGGCATGATAATGGACAAAAATGGGAGAGACTTAACAGAAGCAGAAGACATCAAGAGGAGGCAGGAATACACAGAGGAATTATATCATAAAGATTTGGCTATCCTGGACAATCCAGATAGTGTGGTTGCTGACCCTGATCCAGACATCCTGGAGAGTGAAGTCAAGTGGGCCTTAGAAAGCATGGCTAACAACAAGGCCAGTGGAGGTGATGACATTCCAGTTGAATTACTTAAAATCTTAAAAGATGACACTGTTAAGGTGCTACACTCAGTATGCCAGTGAGTTTGGAAAACTCAACAGTGGCCAGAGGACTGGAAAAGATCAGTTTACATCCCAATCCCTAAGAAGGGCAGTGCCAAAGAATAATCCAACTACCGTACAATTGCACTCATTTCACACGCTAACAAGGTTATGCTCAAAATCCTATAAGGTAGGCTTCAACAGTACAGTATGTGGACCGAGAACTCCCAAAAGTACAAGCTGGATACCGAAGGGGCAGAGGAACTAGAGACCAAATTGCTAACATGCACTGGATTATGGAGAAAGCCAGAGAGTTCCAGAAAAATATCTACTTCTGCTTCATTGACTAAGCAAAAGCCTTTGACTGTGTGGACCACAGCAAACTATGGCAAGTCCTTAATGAAATGGGAGTGCCTGGCCACCTTATCTATCTCCTGAGAAACCTATATGTGGGACAGGAAGCAACAGTTAGAACTGGATATGGAACAACTGATTGATTTAAAATTGGGAAAGGAGTACGACAAGACTGTATATTGTCTCCCTGCTTATATAACTTATATGCAGAATACATCGTGGGAAAGGCCGGACTGGAGGAATCCCAAACTGGAATTAAGATTGCCGGAAGAAATATCAACAACCTCAGATATGCAGATGATACCACTCTGATGGCAGAAAGTGAGGAGGAATTAAAGAACCTTGTAATGAGGGTGAAAGAGGAAAGCTCCAAAAATGGTCTGAAGCTGAACATCAAAAAAAAAAACAACCTAATATCATGGCAAATAGGAGGGGAAAATATGAAGGCAGTGACAGATTTTACTTTCCTTGGCTCCATGATCTCTGCAAATGGTGACAGCAGCCACGAAATTAAAAGACGCCTGTTTCTTGGGAGGAAAGCGATGACAAACTTTGACAGCATCTTAAAAAGCAGAGACATCACCTTGCTGACAAATGTCTGCATAGTCAAAGCTATGGTTTTTCCTATAGTGATGTATAGAAGCGAGAGCTGGACCATAAAGAAAGCTGACTGCCAAAGAATTGATGCTTTTGAATTTTAGTGCTGGAGGAGGCTCTTGAGTCTGCTAGACTGCAAGGAGAACAAACCTATCCATTCTAAAGGAAATCAACCCTGAGTGCTCACTGGAAGGACAGATCCTGAACCTGAAGCTCCAATATTTTGGCCATCTCATGAGAAGAGAAGACTCCTTGGAAAAGACTTTGATGTTGGGAAAGTGTGAAGGCAAGAGGAGAAGGGGACGACCGAGGATGAGATGGTTGGACAGTGTCATCGAAGCAACCAACATGAATTTGACCCAACTCCAGGAGGCAGTGGAAAATAGGAGGGCCTGGCATGCTCTGGTCCATCGGGTCATGAAGAGTCGGACATGACTAAACGACTTACCAAAAAACAACAAAATTGGCTCAGGATCTCAAGTGTCCCATTAGCTGGTGAGTTGACTTCCCTGTGCTCCTCAATGCTTCTGTGCAATTTGAGGGACATGTCACAATTTTAGTCCCCATACGGTCAGACTTGACAGCCAATCAGCACTTTGTGCTATTAGATTAACAATGTGGATCATCCATGATTTGAAACAATTTTATGGTAAGGAGCTGTCAGTAATCCCTCAGTATGTAGGATTCTAAGAACCAACCTATATGTTACCACAGCTTCCCATGGAATTTTATTTTGAAATAAAGTCAAACAACAAAAAAGGAAAAACAAATATAACAATACAGACAAGGATCATGTGATCAAACAGTGATTTTTTTTTTTACTATTAAAGGCTTCCTATGGGCAAAAGGGAGCCCTAGGGAGCCTTGGAACCTGAACAGGGTTGGTAAGGGTAGATATCAGTTCACTTACATCAAATATTTCTGGCACCAGATCCAGTTTACATTAGCATAACTTTACACAGCAGGTCTTTGCCCAATATGTATGAGTGTGGGCTATCTAGCGGTCTCTCAGTCATATCAACAAGTCTGATGACTGCTAGCCATAGATGCTATTGACCACATTAAGAAGCAGTCTTATAATCAGTCCCACTATTGGTTCATCTTATCTGTTATTGTCATCTTTGGCTGGAAGCTTCACTTCAGAGTATTGGGCAAGATGCCTTCTCAGCACTGTCTAGGGATCTCTGGTAGTCCCTGGTGGTTTTCCCTCCAAGTTCTATCTAAAACAGTGCTTCCCAACCAGTGCATCCCCAGATGTTCTTGGACTACAATTCCCAGAAATCCTAGCCAGCCCTGCTAGTGTTGAAGGTTTCTGAGAGTTTTCGTCCAAGAACATCTGGGGACTCAAGGTTGGAAACTATTGATCTACAACCAACCCTCAGCTTCCCAAGATTGCATATGATCGGGAGTGGGCAATTAATTTCTATAGGGGGGGCCACATGAAAAATCTGAACTGTGTTCGGGGGCTGAACCAACTTTATTATAAAATAAAATAAAACAATGATTGTTTTTATTTTAAGCTTGTTAATCTTCACAAATACTAAAGAGGTTTTTTTTGCAGTATGTTAAAGATAAGCAACTGATCAACTTTAGACAAAAAGCTATAAATAGTTTTGATATCAGTGGGCCGGACAGGAGCAGCTCACGGGCCGTATGTGGCCCTCGGGCTGCACTTTGCCCAGATCTGATCTAAGAGGTATGGTGGCTGTTTGAATCTCTGTTCTCATGTGTTTCTGGAAAAGGTACAAGACTCTAAGCATAAGCAGTTGTGAGAACATAATGGGTTAGATCTCTACTTCAGACTATGATATAAACAAACAAGAATGTAATAAGATGGTTATGAGGAAATACTTTTACATAGTCTTCCTCTATATTTTAGATAAGAAAGATGGAAGATTGTCCAAAAGAACCTCAGAATGTAACATTGGAGTGTGGGGAAAAAAACCAGCTACAGTAAACCATGGACTCCAAGTCCAAAAACCATGTCCATACAGAAAATCAGCAGATGAGGAAAAATAGACTTCCAGCTATCAGTGCCAAAGACCAAGTTGGTGGGAAGTTCTTTGCATTCACAGATGTACATGTTCTACCAGCTTCCAGCCTTATAAAGCAAAAACAGACCTGACCACAATTTGTGGTCAGAAATCCATACATTTGGGAGCTTGTGAAGATATTCTTGTATCCACCTGAAAAAATGTGTAGGTCTGAAAACAAAGTGCAGAAGAAAATGCAGGTATTTGAAAAAAATATATGCAGACCTGCTTTTGTCTATGGGAGAAAATTTATATTTTGGAAATATACATGCAAAAATGAATATATTTTGAAGAAAAATATACCCATGTTGAAAAAAAATGTGCAAAAATGTGACTAAATTTCTGCATTTAAAAGGAAAAAACTCATGCGATTTAATATGACCTAAAGACAGAATGAAAGTTGAGGTAGAAAGAGGAGCGTCTTGCCAAATCTAGGTTTTACAAATTTCCACACCACTAGCAAATTTCTACACCACTCACATCCTGCACTATGTGAGGGATCTTGGCTTTGAGCAACCATCTTATTTTTGCATTTTCCATCCCATCTCTTCATGGTTTCTTCTGTCACCATGTGGTGAATAAATAAATAAATAACAAACAAAACCCTCAATTATATGCTTAGGAAAATAAAATGAAAAATTTGGAGTGGGGCAGGGTCAGAAATATTTGCATGTAGATTGCAATTTTTCAACTGCTGACCTAGTATCCTAAACAGATAATTATTTTGTCTTTATACCATTGCCCTGCTCAATGAATGAAATGCTTCGGCTGAGCAGACTCATCAATATTTCAGATTTTCTAAAAGTTTCTTAATGGGCTGTCCCCTGCAGTGTTAGGATGGAGTTAGGCGCTGTAATTTATCATGATAAATTAATTATTGAAACTCCCTGGCATCCTTACTAATGTTATGAATTTTTATGAGAAATGGGTGATGATCTTTCTAAATGTCCCTGGAACATTCTTGGTATTTGTAAGCAATGACAGACAACATCCTTAGGCCCCCATTGAACAGCATAAATGTCAATGGTAGTGTATCTAAATTTGGTTGCCATAGAAATAAGCACTCCCCATGGCTCTAAGTGCTACTGATCACATTCTAAATTTCGCTATCTCATTTCTTTTAGAGAATAATTTGTAGAAGGGTAGAGCAGATTCACTCATATTGTTGGCATGCAGGCTTCAGTCCAACTGCCTCTCCCAGATGGAGTAGACCCATTCTAGTTCCCATCAACCTCAGCCATTCTGTCTGCTGATAATATATGGGATTTGTAGGTTAACATAAGGAGGGGCACAGGTTCCTTACCTTTGCTCTAGGAAGTGCTGATACAAAATGGCACTGACTCTGACAAAATGGATGCACCACCTCCACCATCAGGACCATGAAACATGTGGTAGGAACAGAAAAACAATTGCTCAGCAAATGATTCCATGGAAATTCATTTCACTTTATCAAGCCCATCTTTCAAACGAAAACCAATTATTTCCAAAATTGTTGCTAGTATCCTGCTTCATAATTCAGGTGTGGAGTTTTTGTATTCTGAGATCCCTGATCATACTTGGTTTGATTTACTTACTTATTCAGTTTGACTTTCCCCCACAATCTACTTGGCAAGTGATTATTCTCTGTTTCAGTGGTTCCCAACCTTGGGTCCCCAGATGTTCTTGGACTAAAAAACTCCCAGAAGCCTTCACCACTAGCTGTGGCAGTGAAGTTGTCTTTAGTTAGATATCTGAAAAAGAATACAAAAGAATTGAAAATCAGATTGATTTTGTATTGGAAAGCCAAAAGTACACTAATAGGAAGATCTGGCTTGCTTCAAAGTTTTTTAAAGTGGGTTCTCTGGTAGTTTCCAGTGCTGAAATCAGTGTAGTTGTCTACACTAGAAAATTCCAAACATCACTTTCCAATCAGTTCAGTTTCCACTATGAACACAGCCCCAGTCTAGTAATACCACCCTCTTCCAACTCCCTTTCCACCATCCTTTTTCTAAAAAAACAATATTTTTGATATAGCGCATTGACACACCTGATCTGAGGTGCTGAACCTTAGAAGCAGATTTTTTTAAAAAATTTAAAAATACTTGAAGCAAGGGAGACAAGAGGAACTTAATTGAGGGAAGTAAAAAGGTAAAGGTTCCCCTTGACATTTTTAGTCCAGTCATGTCTGACTCTAGGGGGCGGTGCTCATCCCCTTTTTCAAGCCAGGATTTGTCCGAAGATAGTTTTCGTGGTCACGTGGCCAGCGTGACTAGACATGCAACGCCATTACCTTCCCACGATGGTGCTACCTATTTACCTACTTGCATTTGCATGCTTTTGAACTGCTAGGCTGGCGAGGAGCTGGGACAAAGCAATGGGAGCCCACTCCATCATGTGGATTCGATCTTACGACTGCTGGTCTTCTGACCCTGAAGCACAGGCTTCTGCAGTTTAGCCTGCAGTGCCACCACACCCCTAATTGAGGGAAGTAGTCTTGGTCTAATACTTCACCTCAGTGAAGGCATCAACATTACCATAACCATTAATATTACCAAATATTTTAAATGGCAGTTATCCTCACAATCAATCGGAAGTAATCAAGTCCACACATCACTTCCCATGCATATGCATGCATGAACCAGCCAGCTGATACATGGATCACTCAACATGTCTTCACCCTTATGTAAGACATCTAGAAACCATTCAATCACAACAGAGCTTACCAATATTTAGCATTCTTGCCTACTGTTATTCCTCTTCTCATATATTCATTGAAAAGGGCATGTTTGGTTGAAAATTCAAATGTGTATTTGTATTTCAAATGTGTACTGAGGCTGTGAGGTAGGATTTCCTAAGACACAAAATATGAAGTTCCAAGGGATCTGACACATTACAACTGTTAAAATTCATTACAGACAATCACATTTGCCTGCACTTCTACTTTTGTGGTCATGTAGTCCTACAGACACGTCCCACAAGTTAATTTTTAAGTCAACTCATTCCCACCTGTGTCACAAGCCTGTCTCATACATTCTTCTGATTAATATGGCTGATTTCGTTAATCCTTTGGAAATTTTTCTTTATTGGATACATGCTTAATGAAGGGTTGATTATTTGTATAACCCTTGGAGAAGTTACATGGAAGAATTTTGCCTCTAATTTCAAGGTTGCTATCCTGGAACAGGAGAATTTCAAAGAGAGTTTCCAATGGGAAACTGCTAGAAGTAAGGCATCATCGTTTTTACTGCAACAGACTAATATGGCAATGCCATCAACACTACCATTCAGAAAATGGAAGGTGATTAGGTATCTGTTTTCAGAGCCAGAGGTTGGGAATTTGATTCTCCACTGTTCCTCCTTGAGAAGGTTTAGACTTGATGATTCTCAGGGTCCCTTCCAGCTCTGCAGTTCTAAGATAATGGCAATGATGATGATGATGCTACTGATTATGGCATTTATTTTTAGCTGATGATCTCTTTAAGAAATGGCTATAACTCACAGTGCTTTATGCCTTTTTAAAAAATGATATAGAGTCTTGCAGCCAGAGAACTTACTTTAGCATTTATGATTAAATGAAACTAAAGGTGTAACCAAGACTCAGGGATGTTCTCATCCTTGCAGAAAAATGCATTGACACACCTTATAGAAAAATTAGTTCCCTGAAAATAAGACCTAACCTGAGAACACGCCCTAGTATGATTTTTCAAGATGCTCGTAATAAAAGCCATACCCCCCAAAATAAGCCCCAGTTAAGTGAAACCCTGCCCTCCAATATTGTGTAACATTGTGCAGCAACCAGAAGAAGATGGCATGACTGTATTTGAATAAATGTTGATTGTGGTACATGAAAAAATTATAAAACATCCCCTGAAAATAAGCCCTAATACATTTTTGGAGCAAAAATTAATATAAGACCCTGTCTTATTTTAAGCGAAACACGGTATTCCGCCCAAAAGTGAGGAGTGAATGGAAACTGCATAAATTTCACACTAAGTTGGGAGCTCAGTTAGGTGTTGGTGAGCTCCAGAAGATGATCGAGGAAGTGAGCCCCAATGATTGAGGCCTCTGTGCATCCTCTCCAGCATCAGGGAGTTGTGGGGAGCACTCATTTCATGGTGACAATTTTGGAACTAGTAATCTAAGAGATGAAAATGGCATGCTGTGTATTGATGAACTAGGCAGTTCTCCCTCCGACACAGAGCCCACAGTGATGGGGTCAGGCTGTTGATCAAGTAGGTCGCAGTGTGGAGGGCAGGAGTGTGCACTTTTGCCACTTTGTAAGAATAGGCTTGTCACAATTGGTTTCAGAGAGTTTCCTCTGTTTTTTGGTTTGCAAATCAGTCTTCAATTTAAAAGCTCTTGATTTTGAGGAAGCCTTGGATGTCAAAGGCTGTACACTTGCCTCAGATGAGGGAGGAAGCTGTTTCTCCAACCCTGCCATAGGAGTTTTTGTGAGTGTGTGTGGAACTGAAGGGGGCAGAAGAGCTGAAGGATTACTCCCAAAGGTGGGATCACAGCCTGGATTGCCTGTTCTTTAAGGTCAAATTGGTAAAGCCTCTACAAATTGAGCAGGACTGGATGAGATGCCCTTCGCTTAAACAAAATAAGCACTGGGTCTGGCCCTCAGACTGTGGAATTTTAGAGCTGCAGCCAGAGCAAAAGCTTCATCAAAGCTGAGGAGGCCATAAAAGTGGAGATCACCCTCAGAGAAGGGGGAGGGAAAGGCAAGGGGGGGAGGGGAGAATCAGAAGGAAAGTGTGTGTAAGTGAGAATCTAAGAACACCTCCATTTTTTCTCCCTTTCCCCACTTCTCTAACAACTATCAAACAAAGAAGGAACAACAAGGAGAAAAGAAAACGATTCTACTGTGAAGAAGATTAGAAAGGCTCTGGAGCAAGTTGAGGACATCTTTTTTCATGGTGAACAGACTGAGGTGTAGAGGTGGGGCTAACATTATATATCCTAGGAACACAAAACCAAGTCTCTGGAACATTCTGAAGGATTGTCTGCACAGACACATAGAGGCCATGAAGAAGAATCCTCATACTCTCATGCAGTAGTGGGGAGGGAAATGCCTCTAAAACATTTTGATGTTAACATGCAAAAAAAATGCAAAATATCTTGTGCCCAATTTAAAATAAATCTGATTTTTTTTTTAATCTGCAAGAATGAAATAAGACTTGCATCCCTAATGCAAACCACTGCACACAGTGAACCCATCTTCAATTTCTTTTCCTTTCTTGGTGCTTCTCTATCATGGTTGAGCCATAGGGCTTCAACAGCACCAACAGTAGTCACATGTAGTAGAATTCCCATTCAGGCATAGGCCTTAGACCTAAAAATATTAAGCTCTATGCATTTGTGACCTATAATTCCCACTCTTCATTTTCTTGGTCACTCCCCCTCCATAAACAATAGCAGTTGTGTCTTGGTCCTTTGTGTAGTTTGCCAAAGTTCTTCTTGTCTCCTCCTTTCATGTTTCTTTAGGGTACTGCTTTTCAGAACACTACCTGTTTTATACCATTTCCTCTGCTCACCCTTTCTCTTGACTAGCCTCCTTAGTTTGCCTGTCTCTCCTTCCTTTACACAACACTTCTTCATCTTCAGGTTGCAAAGCTCTTTGAAGACTACTTTTTGATTTGCCTTTTCTTATTTTAATTTCCAGTCTTTCTTCCACTCCCATTCCAAGCATTCAGCTCTCAAGATCACAGCCAACACTTGTATCCTATCTTATTTCAGAGGCCCTGAATTTTCTTTTCACACTCCTCAGCCTTTCTGCTGAAGACATCTTAATCTTGGCTAATATGACAACTTTCTCTTCCTTCACAGGATTGTTTGCATCTTTTTGAGTCACCAGCCTAGGCTTTTATGCTCTCTCTCTCACGCTCTCTCTCTCTCTCCCTAATTTCCTTTATTTAGCTTCCCAAAGAAAAGAGATACTAGAGACATTTTAGGTAAATTACTCCAAGCACAATTTCTAGAAGGTGCTTGATGCCTTCTTCACAGCTGGAGGAGAGACTTTTAGAATCCTCAGCAGGCTGTCTTGCTAGGTTAAAGCAGCTTATTTTACCCTTAATGAGTCTGATGAAATTTATTTCCACCTCTACCAGAGACTTCTCTGTCCTAACAGTATTGTAACATATATGCCAGTGAAACACTATGTTTTAGAAGTAGTTGAAGTGGATAAAATCCACTATTTAAAATCTTAGAAGATGATGCTGTTAAGGTGCTACACTCAATATGCCAGCAAGTTTGGAAAATCACCAGTGGTCAGAGGATTGGAAAAGATCAGTCTACATCCCAATCCAAAGAATGACAGTGCCAAAGAATGCTCCAACTACCGTACAATTGCACTCATTTCACATGTTAGCAAGGTTATGCTCAAAATCCTACAAGGCAGGCTTCAGCAGTATGTGGACCGAGAACTCCCAGAAGTACAAGCTGGATTTCTAAGGGGTAGAGGAACAGAGACCAAATTGCTAACATGGACTGGATTATGGAGAAAGCCAGAGAGTTCCAGAAATACATCCACTTCTGCTTCATTGACTATGCAAAAGCCTTTGACTATGTCGACCACAACAAACTATGGCAAGTTCTTAAAGAAATGGGAGTGCCTGATCACCTTATCTATCTCCTGAGAAATCTATATGTGGGACAGGAAGCAACAATTAGAACTGGATATGGAACAACTGATTTGTTCAAAATTCGGAAAGGAGTGTGACAAGGCTTTATATTGTCTCCCTGCTTATTTAACTTATATGCAGAATACATCATGTGAAAGGCCAAACTGGATGAATCCCAAACCGGAATTAAGATTGCCGGAAGAAATATCAACAATATCAGATATACAGATGATTCCACTCTGATGGCAGGAAGTGAGAAGGAATTAAGGAACCTCTTAATGAGGGTGAAAGAGGAAAGCACAAAAAATGGTCTGAAGCTCAACATCAAAAAAACTAAGATCATGGCCACTGGTCCCATCACCTCCTGGCAAACAGAAGGGGAAGATATGAAGGCAGTGACAGATTTTACTTTCTTGGGCTCCATGATCACTGCAGATGGTGACAGCAGCCACGAAATTAAAAGACTCCTGCTTTTTGGGAGGAAAGTGATGACAAACCTTGACAGCATCTTAAAAAGCAGAGACATCACCTTGCCGACAAAGTCAAAGCTATGGTTTTTCCAGTAGCGATGTATGGAAGTCAGAGCTGGACCATAAAGAAGCCTGACTGCCAAAGAATTGATGCTTTTGAACTGTGGTGCTGGAGGAGACTCTTGAGAGTCCCCTGGACTGCAAAGAGAACAAACGTATCAATTCTGAAGGAAATCAACCCTGAGTGCTCAATGGAAGGACAGATCCTGAAGCTGAGGCTGCAATACTTTGACCATCTCATGAGAAGATTACCTGGAAAAGACCCTGATGTTAGGAAAATGTGAAGGCAAGAGGAGAAGGGGATGACAGAGGATGAGATTGGTGGAAAGTGTCACTGAAGCTACCAACATGAAACTCCGGGAGGCAGTGGAAGATAGGTGGGCCTGGTGTATTCTGGTCCATGAGGTCACGAAGAGTCGGACATGACTTAATGACTAAACAGCAACAAAAGTGGATAAAATAAGGAGAAGTATTAATATATAGCATTTGGGAACATCAGAATGCATTACAGGAATATTACCTCACTCATCTTTACAACGATGGGTGTCTGTGAGGTGGGGCAAGGGGACGTCCTTGCTCTGCCCAACCCAGAATCTTAAACATGGTATTCCTTTCAATGTACATAGATAAAAACAATGGTCAGGTCAGAAATTCTTAATCATAATTAACAAACTTTGCCCTCACCCCTCCCAAATCACTACAGCAGATGCTCTTGTTTATAAGTATTGAAAACAAGAGGTAGACGTTGAGGTTGGAAAACCACAGCTTGCAGATGTAGCACAGAGGACGGTGTAGCCCTCTCATTAATTTGCCCACCTGGATATTCCATCCAACACCACAGTGGACTGGAGGGTCAGAAAGGGGAGTTGCCATTGTTTATAAAAACACCTTAAAGGTTCTTAGGCTTTCTGCCTTGAGCTTCCCAGGGCTTCAGGCCCTTCATGTGTCGTTGGGGACTAGGAATAGATTTGGGATGGTTCTGATTTACTGTGCTCCCTGTGACCCAGCACTTTCCTTTCTGGAGCTGGCGGACTTCATTTCGGCAGTGGCACTGATGTCCCCCAGACTAATTGTCCTGGGTGACTTCAATGTCTGTGCTGAGGTTGGGGCCACAGGACCAGCTATTGAGTTCTGGGAAACGATGGCTTCCTTGGACATGTCCCAGTTTGTCAATGGTCCCGCCAACTTGGTGGGTCACAAGTTAGACCTGGTACTCTCAACATGCCAGGAAGAGAGTTGAACGATTTGATATCAGTCCCCTTGTCATGGTCGGACCACCACCTAAAAAATGTAACCTGTTAGTGGCACTCCCCCCCCCCCTCGGTGGGGAGCAGGGACCCATTAAGATGGTCTGCCCCCACAGGCTATTGGATCCTGTTGGTTTCCAAGATGCATTGTGGGGGATACCAGCTGATCTTGTTGGTACTCCTGTCAATGCTCTGGTGGATGAATGGTACGTGGCAGCCTCCAAGGCGGCTGGCATGATTGCTACCAAATGCCCCCTCCATTCTCGATCCTGGCCAGCTGCCTGGTATAACCAACTGCATGGGGTTGAAGCATAATAGAAAGAGGCTAGAGGGCATTTGGAGATGGGATCTGACAGTAAATAACCTAAATGCCACTAAAATCATCTGAAATATGTCCTTAGCCAAGGTGAAGGCTGTAAGAAAATCTTACTTCGCTCACCAGATAAGCAAAGCTCAGGACCATCAAGCGGAACTGTTCCGCATTGGAATTGGTCACAGTGACAGGCCTCCCAGTAGCATCTCCTCTGACCAATTTGCAGCCTTCTTTAAACAAAAAGTGGAGGCCATCCGCCAGGACCTAGATATCTCCTCTTTATCAGTGGACTGAGACTGATATCTGGCTCATTGCCTTGTCTGGGAATTTTAACAGTTTCAGCCTGTGACGTCAGTTGAGGATGACAGGGTCCTTGATTGCTGTAGGGCCACCACCTCCTCACTAGATCCTTGCCCAGCCTGGTTCTTGAAAGCGGCCAGGCCGTTAACAACTGAGTGGGCAGAGGCTATTATTAATGGGCCTCTTCTTGAGGGCAGGGTTCTCCTCACCCTCAAGGAGACACTCATTAGACCTATCCAGAAAAAAACTAATCTGGTGGCTGATGATATTAACAACAATCATCTAGTTGCCAATATCCCCTTTATTGGCAAGCTGATGGAGAGAGTGGTGGCTGACCAATTTCAGGCTCTCCTGGAGGAGACTGATGCCAATAACCAACGCGGTTCAGGCTGCGTCATGGCACGGAGACAGTATTGGTTACCCTGCAAGATGACCTCCTGAAGGAAGCCAACAGGGCAAAATGCCCTTGTTGGTCCTTCTCAACCTCCCAGCAGCCTTTGATACCGTCTGCCACAGTATTCTCCTAGGGAAGCTCTTGGGATTGGGGATCAATGATCAGGCTTTGGCCTGGCTCTGATTCTTCCTGTAGGCCTGTCCCAAGTTCAACTTGGGGAGATGTTGTGCGCTTCATGGACTCTCAATTGTTTGGTCCCGCAGGGGTCAATCATCTCCCCAATGCTATTTAATAGCTATATGAGGCTGCTGGGGGAGGTCATCAGGAGTTTTGGAGCTCTGTGTTGCCAATATACAGATGACACACAGCTCTATCTCTTCTTCTATCTTTCTGCAGTGGATGCTGTCCCTTCTCTTGAGCGCTGCCTGGATGCGGTGCTGGAATGGATGAGGGAAAACAAACTGAGGCTGAACCTGGACAAGACAGAAATCTTGCAGGTGGGGGCCCCTCGTGTCTGTGATCTGGGTGCCTCCCTGTCTTTCGGGAGGGTTACTCTTTCTACAAAGCATGAGGTGTGTAGCTTGAATGTACTTCTGGACCCAGCACTATCAATGTCATCACAGGTAGTGTCTGTGGTCCATTCTGCATATTTCCACCTAAAGCAGGTCACCCAGTTGTGCTCCTACCTTGACACTGGATCCCTCACCATGCTGGTCCATGCGCTGGTAGTCTCAAGATTAGAGTGCTGTAATGCCCTCTATGTGAGGCTGCGCTTGGGACTGCTACCGAGACTGCAACAGGTCCAGAACACGGTGGCCAGATTACTAAGTGGGACTAGAAACTACCAACACATCTCCCCACCCTGGCCACCTTACACTGGCTTCCTGTTTACTTCTGTACCAGTTTTAAGGTAATGGCACTAGCCTATAAGGCCCTAAATGGTTTGGGACCTTGATATCTGGCCAAGGGCCTACTTCCAGTTAGGTCTGCCCATCCTATAAGATTGTCACAGGCAGGGCAGCTGAGAGTTCTGACTCCGAGAGAGGCCCAGAAAACAGCCACTAGAAATTGGGCCTTCTCAGTGGTAGCTCCACAACTATGGAACTCTCTTCCACCTGAAGTCCTCCTGGCCCCTTTACTGGGCACATTAAAAAAAGCTACTAAAAACCTGGCTATTTAGACAGGCCTTCCCTGAATCAACTACACTCTGATACAATAGTGTCCAATAATGTAACTTCTATCATACTGCCAGGGTCTATGTTTTTTATTTTTCTATGCTTTTAATTGTATTTATTGTATTATATTACCCTCACTTCATTTTATGATTTTTGATTTTCACCCCTCTGTATTAATGTCGCTATCTGCTATTTTTTTACTCTGTTGTTTTTTGTTGTTGTTTTTTGCTGTCCAGAGTGCCCTTGGCTGGCAGATGGGTGGTATATAAACAAATAAACAAACAAATAAATAAATATTGCTGATGAGACATATGAACTGAGGACTTTCTAGTTCTCTCCTCAGTCCCTGACTCACAAGAACTGTTCCAGAAAGTACTGCATGCATCTTAAGCTGGGGCATCAATTTGTACCTAATACGGAAGCAACATATTGTACCAGTATAGAGATCTAACAGCTTGAGAAGCTTCTGGACATTATATTAATATCACCTACTTGATCCCTAACTCTTACATGTTCACAATACATGTTCGTGAGACCCAGAGTCCATGAATGGCCAAACATCCAGCTCCAGCTCCCTCTTCCAACAGACTCTCAAGTGCCAATTTGCAGAACTTTTAAGAGAATGTGGCTTGCAAAAAGCACCTCCATTGCTAATGAATCTTGACCTCCAACTGTTCTAGTGCAATTATGGATTTCCAGAAGCTCTTTGTTAGGCAGGGATGGGGGTTCGAGTCGGGTGACTCGCTGTCGAGTTGCACTTGTCACACCAGTGACTTAACTTGGACTTGATTTGTGTTATTTTGTTAATGACTTGGACTTGACTTGTGACCCAGCCTTTTTTCCAAGTTGTGTTTGGAATCCCTATTCTTTTAGTTTTTAGAAAATCTTGTTTAAGATATCTTTTAAACTGCTCCATTTTCTGGTTGGAATCCTCTTGTTTAACTGGCTGCAAAGGGAAATCGTGCTGCAGAACCTGCTTCTGGCTCGCCCATGACAGCCCCTTCTTTTGCTTAGGTTCCTCTCTCTCTCTCTCTCTCTCTCTCTCTCTCTCTCTCTGTGTGTGTATGTGTGTGTGTGTGTCTGTGTCTGTGTGTTTCTGTGTCTGTGTCTGTGTGTCTGGCAGGAGAGAGGCCCATGAAGAAAATAAGTCACTCGCATATACGTACCTTTTCTCTCTGCAAAATGATCCAAATATTGCAGGGACAGTTCAGATCAGCCAACAAGAGTTCTTAGCATCATCTCTACCCACCTAGTCCCCAAGAAGCAGCCTCCCTCCGTCCATCCCTCAGTTTCTCTCTCTCTCTCTCTCTCTCTCTCTCTCTCTCTCTCTCTCTCTCTCTCACACACACACACACACACACACACACACACACACACACACACACACACACACACACACACACACACACACACACACACACACACACACACAACACACACACACACACACACACAAAGGAGCCTGGACAAAGGGAGGGCAAGTTGCACATGACCCGGGAGAGGCTTCTGTAGTGCAATTTCCCCTCTGTCCCCAGCCTGTTAAAAAAGAGGCTTCCAGTCTGAGAATGGAGTGTTTAAAAGATAAGTGAATCAAGATTTTTTTTTAAAATAAAACGTTTATAACTTTTTTAAAAAGTTGCCATTCTTAACTCGCTAGGTTAGGCTACTGCAGACAGACAGTGGCAGTGCTGGGGGCAAATCATACCAGATTGTATTGAGAAAACTCTTCATCTCATATGCAGTTTTGATATAGGTCAGTAAGAGCAAAGCTTTGTATCAATACATGTCTTGAATTTAGATGCTAATACGCTTTTCAAGCTAAATTAGTGGTGACAATCAGATGCTCAGGAGAAGTACAAAGGGGAACAAAAATGGGTGGTTCACAAGCTTCAGACCTCCCCCACCCCACCCCACCCCCTCCTTTTTTCTGAAAAAAATAAGCTTGTTTTTAATAGGGACTTGCTACCCTGATTCAAGGCTTGGAACTGGGACCCAAAGACCTGGACCTTGACACGAGAATTGGTACCAAAGGCTTAGACTCAGACTTGGGACTTGAACTCCAAGACCTGTCAATAACCTTTCAGTGTTACACTAGTTTTGTGGTTACCAACTTTGGTTAACCCAGGTGTTCTTGGACTGCTATTCCCATAAGCTTTCACCACCAGCTGTGCAGGCCAGGGTTTCTGGGAGTTGCAGTTCAAGAACACCTGGGTTACCCAAGCTTGGGAACCATGGGGCTAGTTCAGGGTTTCATTACTTTTTTCCTCTCACTAGTAAATGATCTGACTTAGTTTGGCCTAGAAAGTCACAGGAAATACCCAAGGGAAAAGTGCTAAGCATTAGGAGAGGTGTTTACGGATATCATGCATCTTGACTTAGGTGGACATGTTGCTCTGCCTGAGGTAGTGAAATGTCTTGGCCCAGCCTTTGGCTCAATTTGGAAAAACTCACACAATGCTGTCTGTTTCTTCTGGGTGTTGCTTCCACTCAACTTTTTAAATTCCAAGATCACAACAAAGGCTGACAACCTTATCTTTACTTTGAGGTGGCATCCTGTGTCACTACCCTGTTTCCCCGAAAATAAGACCTAACCTGAAAATAAGCCCTAGTAGGATTTTTCAGGATGCTCGTAATGTAAACCCTATCCAAAAGATAAGCCGCAGTTAAACGAAACCCCGCCCTCCACCCTTGTGCAGCAACCAGAAGAAGATGACATGACTGTATTTGAATAAATGTAGATTGTTGTACATAAATAAAACATTCCCTGAAAATAAGCCCTAATACATTTTTGGAGCAAAAATTAATATAAGGCCCTGTCTTATTTGGGGGGAAACACGGAAACACGGTATATACTCAGTCTCTTCGGCTTTGCAATAGATGCGAAGCTCAGCCAGAATGCAAATGATGTTCCTGTCCTCACTTAGACTACTTCAACACAGTACAAAGAAGGGGAAAAATGGTAGAGGGTATGGTTGCCATCTTTGCTAAATGGAACAATGACAACAAAGGCTTTTTAAAAGGTAGGCAATGGCAGAGGGATTTCATGGGGAACCTTTCTCCCCACTTCACCTGAGAACTTTCTGCTTAGGCCTAACTACTAGAAATTGGCTATGGGAAAACAAAGAAAAAACAAACAAACAACCTCTCCCCCCTCAGTGTTCAGCACGCTTTTGAACAGCAGCAAATATGAAGAAATGGGCAAACTCCACACAACCACATATGTTCTGGATGTAATGAAAGAGTCACCAGCTGTTATCTGAAGGGTTCTTGAGGCATCTATTTAATTCCTGCACCTCTGGGCTCTTTCTAAATTAATTCAGTTGGCCACCTGCAACCAAAACTCAAAAGCACTGTAGAAGCCACTACACAAATTCCTGTGAGACTCTCCTCAGAATGAATTTTTAAAAAGATTAGTAGTAGTATTTCCCTTGAGGAGGAAAAATAAAAACAAAAGAAAAATGGATGAAGAAGAGAGAGGTTTTGTTCTCCAAGTTCAAAATGGCTACTGTTGCCATTGCTTAAATTAAAGGAGTAGTATCATAAGTAGCTGTAAAGGAAAATAATCTATAGGAAAGAAAAATATGGGAGAGAATTTTATGAGTGGATACTGAAAAGCAAGCTGAAGTTATTGTGAGGAAATAGTTGTCAACTAGGGGTGAGTTGTCAGGTTCATTGTTTAATTGATCTTTCAACTCTTAGCCTCCCAGAACTAAACACAAATCTGAACAGAATCTGAAGTCAGAACTTTGTACATTTCTCAGTCTGCTCACTAATAAGCATTGATAATATGCATGTTTTTTGGGGGAAAATTCACTGAAAACTCTGGGAACTTGAAAAATGAACAACCTATTTTACTCAACAGGGAAATGCATCCTAAATATATCAGTTTGAAAAGTGGGCAAAATAAATGCATCCTTTTTGAACAATGTTATGGAAATAGCTGAACATTTCCATACAGGGAAATAAAGGCTTGTGCTATGATGCAGATCTGCATCAGAACAAGTCTGGTGCTGGAAAAATGAAAATGTCAACCAGATTATTTCTAGTTTCATGGAAATAGCAATTTCTTTTTCTTCTTCCTCTTCCTCCTTCTCTTCCTTTCTGTCTGTCCAAAGGACCCAATGAGGTTATCGGCACATGTGTGTGTGTGTGTGCGCGCGCGCGCATCACATCATTAAACACACATCATTAAAATTAATAATTGGAATTACATTAAGATACTAATAAAATAATGAGAGTCACTTTTTTACACTCTGGTTGTACTATGGCCATACACAATATCAATTCAGACAAAATTATTTTGATACCCCCTCCAACACACCTAAAAGTCAAGATGGTTTGAATCAAAAGCATGAATGAACATAGACATTTCCACCTGACTTGAACACATTTCACTGAAACTAGTCTTCCTGCAAGGGGAAATGTGGAATGGATCTTCATCTGCAGTGCAGCGTGCCTTTGGACCATTTCACAACGCACAACATAAATGCCTCATTTTCACAAGCATTGTAACATGGCTAGGAATGCACATCCTTGACCACTATTTTAAGTTTTGCTTCTTTGTTTGTTTGTTTGTTTGTTATATTTTTATACCCCACCATCTAGTAGCCTTGCCACTATTCTGGATAGTTACCAGCAATAAAATAAACATAAAGAAAACAATCAAATCTTACTCAGTCCGTGAATGAATGAATGAATGAATGAATGAATGAATGAATGAATGAATGAATGAATGAATGAATGAATGAATACATACATACATACATACATACATACATACATACATACATACATACATACATACATACAATAAAAGGAGGGCAGACCTAATATTGAGATTAAAACTTGGTTTTTTATCCTACATCCAATGGGATGAAGTTCCATGTCTTTTGATTTATCCACTTATTAACAAAGCATACATTTTTGAATGAGAAAATAAAAGACTATCTTGACCATTAGATATTAAGTAAGTGGTGCTCAAACCAAATATGGAGCAATTACCAATGAATAAACAGATGTGTACTATTGACTCTGCTTTTAATTGACTGCAGTGTTCCAGTCACCATGTCCCACTGATGTTGCAGAGGGCTTGAGCATTAATAATCTGAAAAAGTAGCTATCCTTTATAATTTGAATTTTATACCTGATATGTGCCTTAACTCAAGCCTTGCTAATAGTGATATCTTAACAGTTGTTTTATTAGGGAACATTGTACAGTCTATGTTATAAAAGCATATGTTGTTTTGCCCAAGTGCTCCCCCTGCCTTTTCAGATAATGTAGACTTCCATTGTTATGAATGTGGCATTCAGTATTCAAATCAGGAATGTCTGCCCCTCACAATAAAAACAGAACGGCATAGATCACAAGTTCCATAAAGCTGGGCATCACCATAAGTAGCACATTGTCAAGAAAGATGGATCAACCTGGATTCCAGTGGCCTTGTTTTTAGCTCCCAAAGCATTACAGAAAATGATAGAAATGAATATGAATCAGAGAAACATAATAGCATCGGAGGCAAAAAGCTCTGTCTTCAGATTTGTAACAGATGGAGAAAACTCAGCACCTCTTGCAGTTTCAAATGTCACACAGTCCCCAAGTCCAGCCATTTAGTTTATTCATAGTGCTGGACTGCTCCCAGCTGCTTAGATAAAGCCAAGTTATGGATTTCAGTGTTCATGAGAAGAACATCAAGAGGTAGGCAAGTAGACTTTATGAATGTAGGACTCAACAGAACTAAATGAACAATTCTTAGCCAACAAGGAAAGTGATGACCTTGCACCATTTTGTCATCACATTCTTTTTCACCACATTGATCATTGCATTTCCCCATGAAAACATGCCTTGTCTCATCCGCTTGGCTTCTAGCCCTTCCTAAGCACACCACAATTTTTCTCATGATTTTGCTGAACCAGCACAATGCCTGTTACGCTACTGTTTTCAGAGTTATGATCAATTTCGTGGTGCAGGATCATGTATGAGAGATTGAGTGGCATTGGCCAAAATCCTGTTGGATATAGGGATTCCAACGTAGTTGTCTGACATCGTTTCTGTAAGTACAACCAGGATGTTGGAGCCATCCATCTCCCTTATAGTGCAGTAATTAGAGCAGGCCCATTGAATCAATGGAAAGGTAGTGAGTGAATTCCTCTGTAAGCTCTATTGATTTAAATCCTGTTCCTGTTCCAGAAGGTTTTCAATTGAAATAATATCAACTGTGGATAATTTTAGAGTACTATGTTTTAATTGTTTTATTTTTTTAATATATTTTTCACCGCATTTAAATAGTTGTAAGCCATTCAGAGACCTTTGGATAGTGTGGATGGCATACAAACAAACAAACAAACAAACAAACAAACAAACAAACAAACAAACAAACAAACAAAAAGTGGTGCCTCGCTTAACGAGCGCACCGTTTAACGATGAATCCGCATAGCGACACATTGGTGGCTAAACATTGCATTGCGATGATCGGTAATCGTTTCGCTTACTGATCTTCGCATTGCAATATTCTAAAAACAGCTGATTGGCAGTTCCAAAATGGCCGCCGGGTGCAGACAATGGCTGCCCACAGCATTTTCGCACCCTGCCCTTGCTTACCGGGCAGTGAAAATGGCAGCCGGATGGAGGATCCCCCCCATAGCGGTGAGTTTTTCCCCAATAGGAATGCATTAAACGGAGTTTAATGCGTTCCTATGGGTTCCCCCCCCCGCATAGCGACGAATCCGGATAGGGATGTTAATCCTGTAAATAAATAAACACATATAAACACTGTAAATAAATAAACACAAATAAATAAATAAATAAATAAATAAATAAATAAATAAATAAATAAATAAATAAATAAATAAATAAATAAATAAATAAATAAATAAATAAATAAATAAATAGGACTACTCTGTGATTTACTATGCTAAAATAATTATTTTGAAACATTTTGCTACTGAGTAGCGAAACGTTTCAACCTAATAAGAAAGAAGTCCAGTTGCCATGACTCAACTTCCAGATAAGCCCATCTGGATGACTGAGACCCTTAACAGATACATGCTAAAGTAAGTTTAAGTTAGAGAAGGCCCACATGAATCAATGGAACTCATGGAGAAGTTAACTCCCTATATCCACAGTGATTCAATGGACCTATTCAAGTGTAATTTGTTATACAAAACAACAGGATTTTGGCTTTTGCAAGCACTTGCACAATGGCTTGTACATTTGCTCAGTCCACTGCAATCATGCTAGCTGGGATTTTGATTTTACATTGTATTAGCTACTATAAGATTTTATTTTACTTTAAACATTTATAGCCCAGCCTATATCACAAGTTCTCTGGGAGGATTATAGAGTCAGATACAGTGGAGTCTCGACTTACGGTCGGCTCCACTTACAAACTTTTCGAGATCCATACTTCTCCAGCCGCAAATTTTTACTTTGACTTGCGGCCGGAGAATCGACCTATGGACCAGAAGAGGGAGGCGAGGAAAGCGCCAAATTCAAATTTGGCGCTTTCCCCGCCACCCCCTTCCAGTCCATAGGCTGCGGATCTGCCTCTGGATGCCTTCCAGGGCTTCTCCGCCACCGTGGGAGGCATCTCTGAGATCTTTAAAATAATTTTAATGGCCTGATTTGCAGTTGTTGTTTTAATACAAGGGCATGCCTCTGCAATTGTGTGTGCAAACCCCACTAAATATGAAGCCATGTGATCTGAGTCCACAAAGATCTTGCATAACCACTCCAAAACTGGTCAGTTTAAACATGCATTACTCACAAAAAATGTCAGCTGTTTGTAATAAAATAATGCATTGCAAACAAGTACGTGGTCATTTCATGAACATACTCAGAAACAAATATCAAATAATTTTTTAAAAATATTCAATGTAGACATGATTGGGATGAGACAATAAATACCTGATGGGACAATTTCCACCTACAATTCTTCATCATCAGATCGAGTGACTGTGAACCATTAGCTGTTCCTTGGTGAGGGAGGGGCTTTTGATTTCATATTATATGGACATCAACAATTGAATAACATGACATTGAAAACGATTGTGATATCACAGCAAGTGGGAGGACGATGACAGAAAAAAAAATCCTTTTGTCTATTTTCCTCATTAAAAAGCAACCAAACAAAAATAAATCAAGATGTTCAGGGTTGCTTGAACCCTTTGGGTGTAAAACACATCCGTCACTACAGACTTAAAGGTGTTGATTGAAAAAATGGAATCTGTAATCTCAAGTAAATGAGTACAACTCTCAGCAATATGGCAATACGGTGTGAGCCTATTGATTGTATTGTATAGATCCCATTAAAATATGGATTTGGGTAGTAAGGACTAAATCGTCAGAAAGAGAACAAGGTAATTGAGCATCCAGGGCAGTAGCAACAAATCCATCCATGCAGATCTAAATGTTTTTTCAACCAGCAATGACACAAAGCACCGAGTACACTCTCTGCCTCGTGATGCAAATGAGCTTCTCAAATGACCGTGCATTCAGCTGTAGCAGTGCATTTGCAAGTGTGGTGAGGAGCATAAACACTAGTCCTAAGACTCTGCAGTTGAACATCATCATCTTTAATGAACTCATGAATGATTGAATAGCAGTTGGTCAAGCTATGTTTTATTCCCCATTCCTAGAAATGATGCTCATTTTGGAAGGAATATACATTAAGCTGCAAAAATGTCTTAACTGTTACATTTAAAACTTTTGCAAGAATAAGAAAAAACTGGGGAAACGCAGCCCAATTATATATATTTTTGTCTTAAAATCAGCCCTCCTCAATAGGTGGGGACAGACACAACTTAACACACATATAATTTATGCAGAAAAAGAGAGGATAATGTAGTCATTTCCAGCTCCAAGAAAGGAAGATTCTCAAGTTCTATTTACATTTCACAGTAGATGTTACAAAAACATAGTCAACATTCTCAGTAAATGTTATGTGTCATATTTTTTCTGACAACAAGATGACATACCAAATCTATTCTGGTTGTTCCAAATCTTATCTTGGTTTATATGTAGTACCACATTCATTTGTATATCATAAGGATGAAATAAAGAGAAATATTTGCATTGGTGATGTGCTTACAATATTATCTGAAAAAAAACACACAATGCTGAACCAAAAGACAGAAAGAGTATCAGCAAGAAGACTTCATGGTGCAGTGGCCTGCACCTGTCATTCACATACATCATCATGGCTTTTAAGAAAGTTGAAAGCATGCTGTGTTGGTCTCCCATCAAAAGAAATCTCAAAGAGAATTTACCATGATCACCTATGTTTGATGAAGGTTGCCATCTAATGCTAAGTTTCCCTTGCAAAGTCAAGGCAAAGACTATGTGGATTGGATGGATAGATGGATGGAGAAATAGACTAACAGGGAGAAGGAGCTTGTGAAGATGGCTTCTCCATCAGAAACATGAATGGGTCCATGTCTTTCCTTCCTGCCTTAGCTCTTCCTGGTTGCCCTGGTTGATCTTGGGTAATGACATCATCTGACATCATAATGTTCTATGGCGGTTATGCTCCCTGCCCCTGCCCCCAGGTTACCATAGGAACAGCCATAAACAATTCTGCATCATCACCATTCCACTGCCTACTCCGTACCGGACGCTTCATCGGTTAGGAGTGTTGGAAGTGGTCTCCTGTGATTAGGAAAATATACTTCCCCAATCAGCTTCTTCACCATGGCAGGTAAGTCATTATGTCATTTCAAGGTTCAAATGGATATTTTCTTTTATTTTCTTTCTAGGTTTTCCGAAGACGCTCCCAGAAAAGCCAACCATGTAGCTATGGATGCTTAGCTGGAAAAAGCAAAGGGCCTTAGGTTACATTAGACTAGGTAGAACACATGAAAGCGGAGATGGAAACAGAGGGGGATGAATAGGCAGGAAGGGAAAGGACTTTACAGCTGCACTAGCACAAGCCAGCCACTTCAGTTACATTGGGACTTCCCAGGCATGCCAATGGGGTTTAGATGGGCCAAACCTAAGGCCTGTTACCTGACCCTCCATGGGACTTGGGTTTGAGCCAGAAGGCCCTGGGCAAGGGTCTGAAAGAAACACTTTTGAAAAGGGGGAGGGGAAGGAGAGGCAGCACTTTCCAGTCAGGCCTGCGTACAGGGAGGTCTACATGCTCTGTGCAGGTACCTGAGCTTCGTTCTGGGAGAGGGAAGGGGACTCAGAGGCCTCTAAAGGTCCTAAGGGGAATCCTGACCCCCTAAAATGGTCTGACCCATGGCTTGGGGCTCCATCAGGCCAGTGCTTGCCTCTGCACCAAACCTTCACTTTGGAGGACTCTTCACCTGGCAGACAATCGACAAGGGCTTATTTTGGTTTGCTTGTTTCGATTGGACTTAGGTGTTGGCTCTTAACGGACACTCAGCCTCCCAGCTCAAGCCAACTGCCCTCCATTCTAGAATCCCTTTTGGACCCAAACACTCTCAGAATTCCGGGGTTCCCGAGGCAACAGCAGCAAGCCTGCTCCTATGCTCCTGGTCCCTAAACATTCCCCATTCCCTGCAGCTTATCTTTAAGCCACCCCCTCAGAACTAGTTCCCCCAAAAAGCAGTGTTTGGCAGTGCACAGACTCAGTAGGCTGATCCGGGACTCAGCAGCTTCAAGAACCATTGAAGGCTAGCCAGGTCTGTTAGTGCTTGAGGGCATGTGATTGCTTTCATAAGCAAACCCCTCCCACACCCCAACCTGGAGGGCTGGAGCTCAATGGGAGAGCTCTGTGGAAAGAAGGTCCCAACTCCAGGGTTTGGCACGTCTTGTTAAAGGGACACACGAGCACAAGGTGATCAGTCTAGGGAGAAGAGCCAGGGGAGCGCGCCGAATGACTGACGGTCAGCAACGGTGGCTTTGGACATAAAGGAGAGAGGCTTCAGCCCCAGGAGAGGCAGTTTCCAAATTACACACAAGAGGGATGCCCTGGGGGACCTTTTTTTCTTTTATGAAAGGCGATGGGACAGAAGGTTATTAAACTTCAGATAACCAGGTCCTACAGAGACTATAGTAATGGAAAATTTAAAAAAAATTTTTAAAAAAACTCCCAAAATGTAGATGCTGCTGCAGGTTGAGGTGGAGAAAGGGAAGAATTCTCCCTTGGGGTCTTTTTCTCTTTTTTTGAGAGAGGTTGCAGAATAATAGGTAAAAAAAGAAGGCAGCAGGAATGCAGAGAGGCTGCAAGAGAGAAACAAAAGAGTATAGCCTGCAAAAGGGCCCTGGCTTACATACATTGGGGGTGCAGGCAGGACTCGGAAATGCATGCTGAGATCCACAGGCATCTCTTCTGGGCATCTCTCGCAGACTGCTTCTGGAGGCTATGCCTGCTCCTCATCCAGCTTCCAGACTTCAAAATGGGACTTCCAGTGGAGAAGGTCCCCCAACATTGGCCCAGGGACCTCCTTCTACCAGAGGGCAGGACCAGGCGAGCTTAGAACACAGGCTCAGGCGTCTTCTCTTCTCTCTTTCAGGAGCAATCTCCTCCTCTCTTGCCAAAGTACTCACCAACCCTCCGGGAGAGCCTGTTGAGACCTACAGCCAGAGCAGCATCTGCTCCCAGTCCTCTTCTGCCTGCCCCTCCTTTTCCTCTGCCAGGGCATCTGCGGAGAATATCAAAACACTCCATGAAGGATCCCCCGGTGAGTGCAGAAGGGAAACAAGCGCACACGGAACCCGTAGAGGCGACTTGGTTTTTGTTCTGTCTTTCCAAGGGGTCCTGGGAGCTGGAAAGTCTTTATTGGACGTGGGCCAATCCACCTTCACTTTCTTGCTTTGCCCGTTCAGCCCAAAAAGGAGAGAGCCAATCACTTACAAACAGCACGTCCTACATTCTTCCCTGGAAATATGAAGGAATAGCATTTCCCAAGTGCCACCAAGGATGGCAAGCAGATGTTCCTGGCAAACCTGAGACCTGGCTAACCCCAGGTTGCAGCAGAGGACAAGTGGTGTACCAGGGTCTCTCTGGAGAAATGCAAGGAAGTGGTTCGAAAGGGAGACTCCTGCTTTTCTGTTTCTGTTAAGCGGGCAAGGGGAGGCAGCTCCACTGGATTGGGGGTGGGGGGTGGGGGAAGGAGTTCCACCCTCAGGGCAGGAACCAGACAGCTGCTCAGGCTTTGTCCTGGCAATCAAGGGAAGGGTCTGTGTCTTCTGATTGAGGGTCCTGGTTTTGTTTCCTCTCTTCCAGGAGGGGATGGTCAAATAAATCCAATGTTGGAGTCCCAGCTGCTGCCTCCTGCCCAAGAGAGAAGTCTCCTTAGGACCTCAAGAGACGATATCCAGCTGCCAGAGAATCTCCTCACTGAGTTCCCAAATTCTGAGGACCTCATCTCTTCCATGGAGCCCCTCCTTCCAGACAGCATCATTCCCTCTCCGGATCAAACAGAGCCCAGAGACTCCGAGCAGGCCCAGAAACTGTTGGCAACCCCTCCTAGGCCCTGTGATGACATCAGAGGCCAGTCTCCGGAGCCCCAGGCCCAGAAAGACGTGCCCATCCCAAGACCCTCCCAAATGAAACCATCTGAGGCACCAGACAAGCCTAAACTCAAGACCAAGGCAAAGAGGAGAAAAAGCCCATCAAGTGAAAGGCAACCAAGCAGGAATGGGAGGAAGACAAGGAAAGGCTCAGATCCCACCACAGCTCCAAGTGCTTCTGGCGAGGGAACGGCTCTGGGGGCACATGAGAAGCCTTGCAGTTCCCTTGTCAGTGGTAAAAAAGGTGGCAGAGGTGCCACCTTTTTTGATGACATCACAAGCCAGGAGCCCCAAGGCAAGAAAGACGTGCCCATCCCAGGAACCTCGCAAGGGAAACCGTCTGAGGCAACCGACAAGCCTAAACTCAGTACCAAGGCAAAGAGGGGAAAAAGCCCAGCAAATGAAGGAGAACCAAGCGGGAAGGTCAGGAAGACAAAGAAAATCTCAGCTCCAACCACAGCTCCAAATGCTTCTGGGGAGGGAACGGCTTTGGGGGCACATGAGAAGCCTTGCAGTTCCCTCACCAGTGGCAAAAAAGGTGGCAGAGGTGCACCAAGAAAGGCAGCAAAGGGCCCTGCAAACCGAGACGTCAGTCTCACAATGCCGAGTGCAGGGTCTGGAAAAGATCTTTCCCTAAGCAAGGCATCGAAAGCCGGGAAAAAGAAGACAACAACCCCAGGGACAGCAGAGTTGGGACCTAAGCAAGTGGCGACCCAGGAGCCCCCGAAGCCAGTTCCTAGGAGCCATCTGGCCATGCAGACGACTGAGTCCCTGAGCGTCCTCAACTCTCAGCTCCCTCTGGCTCCTTCTGCTCAAGAAAAGCTATTCCCATTGACAAGAGCATGGGAAAGACCCCCGCGAAGGATCCCCAAAATTTCAGCGTCCCGCTCAGGCCGTCAGCCACCATCACAGCCACTTGTAGCCTACAGAGCCTGCAATATTATCCCACCCCTGCAAACTGAAGGCCTCCCTATCCCAGCTATGCGAGGCCCATGGGTGGAGATGGCTGGCCAGCACCTCCATGAAGACAAGCGCTCCTTGTACTCATCCCCCCATGTTTGGGTACTGCAGGGTGGGTACCAACACCCAGACACCCTTGGTGCGATGGCTTTGGGGGCACATGAGAAGCCTTGCAGTTCCCTTGTCAGTGGCAAAAAACGTGGCAGAGGTGACACCTTTATGACATCGGAGACCAGTCTCAGGAGCCCCAAGGCAAGAAAGACATGCCCATCCCAAGAACCTCGCAAGGGAAACTGTGCAAGGCACCCGACAAGCCAAAACTCAAGAGCAAGGCGAAGAGGGAAAAAACCCAGCAAGTGAAGGAGACCCAAGCATTTCAAAAGCCAAGAAAAAGAAGACAACATTGATCAGACTTCACCTGGAATACTGTGTCTACTTCTGAGCACCACAGTTTAAGAAGGACAATAACAAGCTGGAATAAATCCAGAAGAGGGCAAATTGGTAAAAGGACTGGAAACCAAGACTCATGAGGAATGGCTGAGGGACCTGGATATGTTTAGCCGAGAGAAGAGAAATCCAAGAGGTGATATGATGGACATCTTCAATTATTTGAAGGCCTGTCATATGGAAGGTGGAGCTATCTTGTTTTCTGTAGCTCCAGAGGATAGGACCTGAAGTAATGAATTCATATTTGGGGGGGGGGGGGAGAATTCACCTGAGCATCAGAAAGAACGTTTTAACAATGAGAGCTTCTTGTGAGAAGACTGCTTTGGAGAGTTGTGGACTCACCTTTCCTGAAAGTTTTTAAATGGCCACTTGTCAAGGATGTTTTAGATGAGGATTTCCAGCTTCAGTAGGAGGTTAGATTCTATGATCCTTCCAGTTCTACAGGTCTTTTGGCCAAATTACACAATTGGCATAACCTTTGGAGGCAAATTGCCCTAGGTTAGGACATCACTATACACATAATTATTTGTAAGTAGAGTCACAGAGCTCAGTAAACAACAGATAATGTCAGCATTTTTTAAAAAGTGTATGGCATTTAATCTTAAAGCATTTGGGCCCATGATTCTGTGACTATATTTTATTCATTCTCCCATTGTTTGGGTTACAATCGATTTACTTATCAGAAGGACTTGATGAATCTATTTTTGCACTGATTGGATACAATGGGTAGACTCCTGATGGTAATTAACACATAAGTGAAATTGTTCACCTCATTGCAGTGTGTGAAGGAGAGCGTGTTAGTGAGCCGTCCTCGACCAAAAATGTGTAGGAGGAAACTTGTGGATGCGTGGAAGGCATACTCATAGAAGAGGAAGGAATAACAGAAAGAAGGACAATAGAAGTATGTTTGTCAGAAGATCGAGGAGAAAGGAGAGGAGCAGGATCTGATAGTATGGGAGGAGATGATAAAAGAGTGTGGAGATACACAATAATTCAGAATTGAAACAGACCAGATAAGGGAAGGGATGAAAGATTGTGCGGTACAGATAGAAAGAGAGGAAGAAGCTTCTACTAAGGTCCGTAACTTGCTGAAGGACTTTCTGAATTTAAAGACTGGTGGAGGGTTGCTACCAGATCTGGAGTTGCCTAGAGTGGAGAAGAAGGGAGTAAAATTCTTAGAATGGACTGTAGTAGTTTACCCTGGCAACCAAGGTCCCACCTCCAGAAAGGTCCCACCTCCAGAAGGGGACTGGGCAAGACATCCTTGCTGTGCACAGTAAGGAGTATTCCTCTGAGAGATGACTGATCACGAGTGCGTTGGTCCAGCCCCGATGTAAGAAGTGATGTATTTATTCCAGGAGCAAAAGTTTTGAGTTATAAGACGTTGCCAGAATTCAGTTGTTTCGATCCATTTAATTTAGTTGATCTTGACATGGAAGTTAATAAAGTTGAACCTGTTGAATTTTTTAAATCGCCTCCATCTCTTATTCCTGCCAAAATGAGGGAAATGTAACCAGCTCAGGAAGAACCTGATCACACAGTGAATTGCTGCTAGCTAATGAATTATTGGTCACACTAGAATGATGCCTGCTGCACAATTGTTAGCAGCAATTCACTATGCTGAATTAGACAATTAATAGACACATAAATGACCAGCAGACACATAAATGACCAGCACATAAATTCTGGCCATTTTAAAGGATAAAAATATTGACAGTGGTGACTATAATTTATTGACAAATGCTGGCAAACCTACCCGCCATTGCTGTTTTTGTTCCATGCTATACCTGGTGGCATGCAACATTCTTGAAATATACAGTGGACTGGTAGTTAGGATCTACTCATTAATTATATTGTGGAATTACATTGTAATGAGAGCTTTCGGGGGGGGGGGGACAGCTCTCACATACTTTGTTAAACAAAGTGTTTGTTAGAATAGCAACAAGAATTGTACCCTCTCTTTTTTGACTTAGAAATCCCGCCTGAATTTAATGATCAAAGAGAAGACAAAGCCTCCAAAATCAAGCTACATCTGCTCTCCTTATTAAAAGGAACTCCATATGTGAAAAGGAAGTCAGATGTACAGGGGGGGTAACTGTGTTTCTCCATCCTTCCTTATTTTTTAAAATCTCTTCTGCAGCCCCTGTTGACTCCTTTTGTATAACAGAAATTGCTCTGAGGAGCCCCACAAGTGTAAGTTAAAACTCTAAATGGGTCTAATAAGGTGCAAACTGTAATTTGCTTTCTCTCTGCCTCTGACAGGCCTATAACCAAACATTTATTCATTGGGCTTCCACTGAGCTTACCAGTCAGATATGGAGCTTGTTTTTCTGGTGTATACTCCAGTAGTCAAACAACAGGCAAAGAGAGTCAGAAATAGCTCTCTGTACAGCCTTAGCAAATAAATTATGCAGTGATACATACCATTAAGTGGCAACATTTGCCATTACAGCCACCTCGGCAAGCTAATCTCCATACCATTTTTAACACCCTGTGCTAAGGCAATGACAGTATGGGGTCCCTGGAGAAATGTTGAATGGCATCCACTTCACAGCATAATAGTTATACATGCACCACATAGAGTAGATTGTGAGCTTTCAACAACAACAGTGACGACAACAACAAGTCACCCTCCTGTAGGTTATAAGGAAGGTGGTTTCTCTTATCTTGAAGAAAGCAATCAGCTGGGCCTATCATGTTTTGGAGGCTGTTAATGGGGGAGCTTATTGGGAGGAAGAAAGAGAATTGGGAGTTGAAAATACTAGGGCTCTTGACATAGTTTGTGGCCCTTCCTCCCACTGCAGGTATATAACGGCAGCTAGCTGCCAGAAACAGACCCTCTGTGTGTGCCTCCGGGTTGCACAAAGTGGAGTGCTAACTGCAAACTTAGCATCACAGCTGGAGTCACAGGAGGAGTTGTTTATCAAGAGATGTGGATGGTGAGCCTCCAGGAGGACCCTTTCTAGAATTTCTTTTGTATTCCTTCTTCCTCAGTATTTAATATATCATAACTCGAGATGGGGACAAAATGCCAAAATGGCGCTTCATCATGGTTGATGAATTGTGGTTTGTGCACCAATTGTGGAAGTAGCCCACTCAGCGCTTCCTTGCCTCCCTGCATGGCTGGCCACTCAACAGTGGAGTGGGGAGATTCGTCATCCTGCTGCCTCAGCACAGTGGCCAGAAGTGTACTCGTAGGGAGGCAGGAAAGCATCAGCTGGGCTACTTCTGTGAATGGTGCATTGAAAACAATACTAGCTATGTGTACTGTGGGCCAAGCGGTAAGTTGACTGGCCAGTTCTGAGGGGAGGATCTGGTTTTGCCAGGTACCTGTGGTGCCAATATTTGTAATTCGTCTGTCATGGGAGAGAAATACAAACATCCCATGTCTAATATATACCCATGTGCTGCATGGCCACAGTTTCCAAACAGAGATACATGGGAGTGTAAAGGGGGGGGGGGGAAGTAGGATTAGCTTTTTAGGCCAAGATGCTGAATTTCAGTTTTGTAGAGAATCCAGCTCTTCCACTGAGTTCAAGTCATGGGATTAAATCACGCCTGCTTTGACTCCAGCTGGGAACTTGATTCTGAATTGTCAAAATAGGTTTTCCTATGCATACCCACAGAATGGTCTCTTGAAGACAGTGTTACCATCTCATCAGGTAATTTTACCCTGTGTTTCCCCGGAATAAATGAAGCTTGAAGCCTCCTCAAAGCCAAATACCACTGAGCCTGTTATTTTAATAAGCTTACTTCCAAAGCAGCTTTCAGAAGAGGAGGGGGTGAGGGAGTGAAAGCTGGCAGCCCTAGCAGAAGCTTTCTGAACTTGTGAAACATCATGGTACACATCACCCCTATGGAACAGAGCATCTGTTTTATGCTCAGATACACTTCAATCTCCTTGCTTGGCACTGTATATTTCCCCCTTGCTGACAAGAAAGGTAGAAAGAATAGTCTTCCACCTTCTTCTAAGTCCCTGATGAACAAAATGTGGCCGTTGAGAATGGCAGAAGAAGAAAGGGGAGATGAATATTCACGCACCTGTGCAATTACATGCAAGCTTTTATTGGTGTGGTGGTGAAGCAGCAATTCCCACAGTCTATGTTTCTGAAGTGCATATTGACTAAAATCTGGACCTATATTTTAATTAGGCACATGCTGCAAAAGCTAATTTCAATATGTGAGTGAGAAAGCAAGGCGTTTTCTCTTTTTCAGTTTTCTGTGCCATAGAATTTGTGCAGTGTAACATTGGTAGGCAAGTTCTGGAGGCCCAGTAGGAGACTTTTCCTAGGAGGGGCTGCTCTGACCCACAAATTGCCTCCAAAAACTAGAAGTAACCAGTGCAGAGGGGCAGTGACCTATGGACCTGTTGAAAAGGTGAACCATTGCACTTGAAGCCCTCTAGGTCTAGCAAGATATACACCATATATACAGGATAGATATATGCCATATATGTACTCCATGCACTGAGTGTAGCAATGTAACTGATACAGGCAAGTATACTTCAGTACAGTCACATATTGATTATTTCTTAAATGACTCTACATTTCTGAATAGCTCCATCTTCTAGAATGACTCGTTATAAACAACCAGAGCCACCACTGTCTTTCGTCTATCAATCTGTCTATCTGTCTGTCTGTCTGCTTTTCTTTTCTTTCTTTTTTGGTCAATTTCTGAAAAATGGTCTAGACAGCACCCGAGAGCTGGGCTACAGACCACAAAGAGTAGGTGCCAAATAAATGTTTATTACTGTTTAAGGTGTTACAAACTCTGTATTGTTGTGTTTTAGAGATAAAATTCCCAGAATTATCCAGGCTCTTTGGCCAATGCTGGACAGAGGATTATGGGAACTATAGCTTTTAAAAAGACCTTTCCCAAGCTCACATCAAGAATTCCCAAAATCCTCTGGAGGTATCATTGGACCTGGGCTTTGGAGAAAATGAAAATGGCTGCCCTCATCCAGTCAATGTTGAGAGTTCTGTTCCAGCTGCCATCACCTGAGCCTTCCAAGACCCACCAAAAGAAGAGAGAACCAAGTAGAGTGTGAGCAGAGGAAGTCATCGTTATACTCTACATTTTGGCTCTGATCAAGCCAAAGATATGTGTGGTGGAACAAGAGATCCTTGATGAAAATGCAAAAATCCTACTGACTAGCAGCTTGGAGAGAAACGGGAGAGATTTTATGCCTCCTCTTCTTCCTGGACATCTAATATGGAGGATGTTGGGTTTTTTAAACTGTGCACACAACCTGATCTGTTGGACCAGGCTGAAGAATCACCTTGCACCTGTTTATGACAGCCCTACCCACCCAGGCTATGTCAATGAAAGATTGGATTTGGATGCCGAAGTTGGCTTTCCCATACAATTTGCCCTCTTAAAGTAATATATTTTTTTCCTACAAATGGAGCAAAATTCATGACATTTCCTATCTTTCCCGTTAAGACTGGGTGTCCTTTCCTGAAATCTTTCCAGCTTGATTATGTCTTTTGAGCAGAAAGGCCAGAATTCCACCTGAGTACATAGAGCTGATACCCAGAAAGGCAATTCCTTCTCTTCCAATCTCTGCAATATAGTGGGGAAAGAAGGAAGAACTAGTTTGACTTCTCAGTGCAAGGACCTAGTAATGTATGCTTTGGCATCATGTGGGTAACCATAAAGGTAAAGCTGCCATTTTGATACTGAGCATGGCTGAAGTTCTTTGACCTGTGTTCATGTTGACCTTGCTGCAAGGTCTAGGAGTAAAAGGTTCAGGAACAGTGCTGTTACTTCATGATCTGCACAGAGCTAAGAGATCAAGCTGCTTTCTATCTGTGCAAATAATAACATAATTTAATACAGTACACCAAAGTTATGCCAGGATTTAAATTTGCCCAACTCGTACTCCTGCCTGTTGCAACCTATCAGAACCTAACAGAAACCTGAAGAGGGAAAAGAGAATATAACTAAAAATTGTTGTAATAAATCACATGAGGCTCAATGACAAGGAAATGCAAAGTAAAAAGCTTCTGTGAGCATCTGGTAGTCCCATCCCTCTGTCCTATTTGGATTTTGACACATCATGAAAGCTTCCAGTTTCCTGTTTCTCAGACTGTATCACAAGATGGACTGCACTTTGGATTTCAACCAAGTGGGCATATAAATATATATTTTAGTTTACACTGCATTGAAGTGGCATCCTTTTTTATGTGTTGTTTTGCTAGATGCAGTGAACAAATGAAAACAGTGCCATCATTAGAAAAGTAACAATGGAAATCACATGAATGAAATATCTGAGGACCATGCTGCTGTACGATGACGATATCCTGAGAATGCCAGAGACAAGAAATTAATTATCATCTCATTAATTTTTTAAATAAAATGTAACAATTGACTTGACATGCTAATTAGTACAACAGCCTCTGTACCAGCTTAGTCTATCCTAATAAAAGTGTAGCCTTTATTTACGTCTCTTCTGGAAATCTCCAACCACATGAAATTGCATCATCCAAATTAAATCAGCTCTTCAGCAGAAGCAGAAACTGCATAAGCTGAACTGTGGGCTAGAAAATACAGCTTGCATATGCTCTCATATAGTTCATGAACCAGTCATAAGAACATGAGGAGAGCCCTGCTGGATCAGAAAAGAAAAGAAAATGGACTTTAATATCCAAACAGTACTCAAAGATAAAACACAACCTTGAGAAAGCCTCCTTGCCCAGCTCAGCCTTCAACCCAAGAGAAAATGTGTGCTACACTTCACTCCTAGGAGAAAAGGCAAAAACACAAGCATTTCTAAGAAAACAAGTTTTTGGAAAACCAAAATCCCCTCCCATTTGGCTTTGGGCTGGCTGCTCCATAAGCAAAGATGCACTCTTCTCAAAATAGATTAAAGCCTAAGTCTGCTGACTGCTCACAGCATAACTATGGACAGCTGGAAAGAGAGAAAGAAATACATTGAACTGCTTTCAAGTTTTGCTGCAGATTTTAACAAGGGGCTCCTTAAAGCATCCCCTCTAGCACCGCCTAATCCTTCAGGTGTTTTTGGGCTCCCCAGCAAAGCTTCTGTATCTTTTTTTTAAAATCTAGATGCACCCCCCCCCAACAATCCTTGGGTTAAAATACTCAGATGATTCAACCACCTCTTAAGAGCTTAATGTTTATACAAGTGATAGTGTGTGAAGGACTGGTTTTAGGAAAGCCCTCATGTCGTGAGACTGTCGTGAGAACATATCATGGGAATGGCTAATGGTCAAATTCCAAAAGATCTCCTGTATGGAGAATTAGTGCAGGGAAAGCCCCCCCCCCCCCCCCCGAAGGGAGACCACAGCTGTGATACAAGGATATCCGCAAGCGGGATCTGAAGGCCTTAGGAATGGACCTCAACAGATGGGAATCCTTGACATCTGAGCATTCAGCCTGGAGGCAGGCAGTGCATCATGGCCTCTCCCATTTTGAACAGACCCTTGTCCAGCAGACCAAGGCAAGGAGGAAGTCCCCAAACCAGCAAAATCAGGGAGCTGGACAGGGGACAGATTGTATTTGTCTTCAATGTGGGAGGGATTGTCACTCTCGAATTGGTCTTCTCAGCTACACTAGACACTGTTCCAGGTCCTCTATTCGGAGCACGTTACCATAGTTTCTCAAGACTGAAGGATGCCTACACATCTAAGAGAAAAAGCACACACATGTCTCTTCTCTCCAGCTAAATTAAATGAGATAGCTGAATCCTACTCAGGACCTGAGATCTGAGATATGTGTATTCCTTGTTAGGTTTGGAATTATATTCTGTCCATAAAGATAACCACAACTCATATCTACATTGTGTTTGTATACAGATGGGAGGTCATGTCAGATGTCACATGTGTGAATGTCTAAGGTAGAGAGACGTCAGAATGTGAATCTCTGTGTATACAGTTCCTAGTTCTTGAAGGGAGCCAGTGCAAAGAAATAGCTGCAACTCTCCTTCAAGATGGGTTGATACACTGAAATGATTGGAGGATTTTTAAAGACCAAACATGACCAAGACCAAGATCATCCACATACTCTTGAATTTCCAATCATCATCTATGGGTGTGAAAGCTGGATGGTTAAGAAAGATGACAGGGTAAAAATGATTTGTTTGGAATATGGTGCTGGAGAAGAACTTTATGGATACCCTGGATTGCCAGAAAGACAAACAAGTGGGTCCTAGATCAAATCAAGCCTGAACTATATCTGGAGAAAAAAAATGTTGAAACTGAGGATGTCCTACTTCGGGCACATCATGAGAATCAGGATTCTCTGGAAAAAAGAAATTGCTGAGAAAGGTGGAAGGAAGCAGTAAAAGAAGATCAAATATGAGATGGACTGATGCCCTAAACTCTTGAGTTTGCAAGAGTTGAGCAGAGTAGCTGAGGACAGGACATTTTTGAGAGTGCTCATTCATCATGCCATGACTTGAAGGCAACTTGACAGCACATAACGACAACAAGAATGGAAACATATACAGTACCTTGGGGTATTTATCTGTGCTAGGCAATTTGCAAAGTTCCCATAAGCACAGAGCAACTCTGTAGTATGATTTCTGCAGAGATCAAAATGCTGGGCAATAAAACAGGCAAATCCAACTAACGGTTTATGTCTTCAAATACCTCACTTGATTTCTCATTACTTGATAGCACTTTGATCACTTAGTCACACATGCAAGTAATTAGATGACGGTGCATGCATTGAATAATGAGCATGTGTGAACCTGGCCATGCATTTAAGTTTCTGCCATCCTCTCATCTGTTTCTCTTATTAAAATGTCCCCAGATAAATCATTCCATTTTACTCAAGTATTTCTGGATTTAGTTGCAGTTAGGAAGGGAACTATGTGATGGATTTGATCTGTTACGCTGATCAGAGGAAATAAGAAACAGGAAAAACAGTGTGCAATGAGATTTGTCTCCTGTGTTCTATTTCAGAATTGCCCAATCTATAGATCTTTCGGCTGAATTTTTACACATACACCCACACCCACACCACACACACTAACACACAAGTGAAGATGAGAGATTACATATTTGATAACAGATCTAAGTATTTATGTCCAAACATCTTTCGACACGGAAGCAAGAACAGTTTGGAGAAATGCTTGCATAAGAATTTGGTCCAAAACAAAATTTGAGGTGAATCTAGAGATTTCCCCTTGGGCAAGACCTGCAAATAATTTCAAAAACAGCTGGGTGCAATAATTCCTTGGGGGGCATTACATGTTTCAACTTGGCCTACACATTTCTTGTCAAGAGAAATTATTTCAAGGCACCTTTGATGGTTTCAGCTCATGCAAAGTTCTTAGAAGCTGAGGTTGGGAGTTTCTCTCCTGCAATGTAAAACTACTTATGACTGCTACTAACCAAGATTCCTATAGATTACCTTGAGTTATAGAGTCATCTATAATTGAACCTAATATGTTGAGCTGTAGTCATGAGGGTGCTGTTGCCGCTCTTGACCAATCACAAAACAGAGCAACCGAATTTGCAAATTGTGTACCTGAAAAAGCTCCTGCTGTGCATTTAGATACTTTATGCAGTTAAGAATTTCTCTCTTCTAATTACAAATTAACTGTCCAGTTGGAGGTTCCTAAAACCAGAACTGGTGTAGGCAAAAGCGGCAGCAAAGATTTCTAGGAAGTCATCATAAAAGATACTCTAAGCTCTCCTACAAAATCTTATTTGTCCTAAGGTATATGTGATGGTTGGATTCAGTTGTACTGTACCTAGAATAGACCCATGCAGTCCAATGGGATTTAAGTTAGTTGCAATTAATGGCAATTAATTTTAATGGCCTATTCTATCAGGATCAGCATTTGATTTAGCTTTATGTTTTAATATTTGTTGTATCCAGAAGAATCTTGGGATGTTTATCTAATTGTTCCACTCTATTTCTGGAGCACATGTGGTCTAGTAGTCATCATCCTCAATTATTCTCTTTTCTAAAAATGCATTCACATAGGTTCCTTTGTGAAGGAGCATTGTGAGCCATTCAAAATTTAAATGTCCTTCACTATCAATTACTCTGCCTGGTGCTCATATGTTTGGTTTTGCTTCTCTTTCCTCCCTCTAATTACTGCTTTTCTATACCGGAATGGCACTGTCTTTTTCTCTCTCTTCATGACTGCTGACATGTTCTGTTCAAAAATTGTGAAATGCTAGGTGAAACAGCAAAGAGTTCCCAAGCACAGATCGAAACTGTAACTTCTTTCTTTTAAACTACCACTGCAAGAGTCTGCTGGACACCATAGTCAGAGGGTGTCCTATGAGCTGTGGTTGAAACTGGTAACCTTCCCAGACTCAAGTCTTATAACTAAAAAATGTTTATTTAGCATAAGCCTTGCAGATTCCAGTCCACTTTGAAAGATTGTCAGGGAAAACTGTATGTTTCAGACATGCCTTTCCTCTGATTTTAAATAAAGACTTAAACAACGGTTAGTAATTCTGAGTTTCATGGATGAGACAGTAAAAATGTTAATGTGACTTAAGGTTTAATAAAACTAAGCTAACCGAATACAGGAGGACAGCATTCCAACTCATCCTTAATAAAGAGAGCGTAGGAATGAAAACAGGGCAGCTGACGCGATGTCTTTGGAGGACTTAAAATAGCAATAACAAGAGCACCTGATGCTCCAGCAATCGGTTTGTCTTTGAGTAAGTAATCAGATGGAAAACTGAATGACCAAATACATGAAAAAGAAGACCCAGTAGGCAGAGACTGAATATTTTGCCAATTCTTTTATTGATTGTTTTCCTACTTGCACTTCATTCTAAATTGTTAGTGCCTTCTCAAGTTCAATTTGAACATAAAGTGATGTGATGTATTCACCCCGTCAGTCTGATGTCAAATATTTAACCAGAATGGCATGGCTGGCCTCTGCATTTAACAGAGCCTTCTCTGCTGCCCTTCTCTGTTACTTCAGTCTGAAATCTCTGCCTACTGTTCCCATTACCGCGATCGCTGGCAAGGCATCGCCTTTGGCCGGCGCAATCGACCCTTGCTATCCACCCGGGATAGAGCGAGACTGCATTTAAGACTCACGAGACATTGTGCGAGAGGTGGGAAAGCCCTGGGTATTTAAGTGACTTTCCCCCTTGCACTGCCCTCTTCCTTTTTCGGGCTCCCAACCGCCCTCCCTTTTTTCTAGTGTGAGTTTTTCTGGTCGCCTTTCCGGGGGCCGGATAGGAGTTTTTGGCCTTCATCCTGGTTGGCTTATGGATGGGGGGATTTTTCACCTATCCCACACTGGATAAGGGTTGTTGGCATTTTGGTGGTTTAATTTTGGTCACACAGGCGGGTCGTGCGGAAATAACAGGTATTTTCAGTGTGTCCCAATTGTAATCTCTGGTAAGCCAACAGTGCGTCCAACTTCCCAGCACTGCGGATCATGCAATTACAGTGTCTGTGGCGGGAGGATGCGCTGGGCCACTTCTGGACCAACAGTCATCAGCAAAAGATGGCTTGAGGTCTGGGGGTGTTTTATTAGCGGCTGGCCGGGTTCCTGCTGTCTGGAAACCGCGGGAACTTGGGGCCGGGGACTTGCCCATTTATTGATCAAGGGGTGTCGGCATACCCCTGCCTTTCACCTGTTTCTGCCCCCTCTTTTGGCAAAGGATTGCAATTATCGTATTTTGATGTTATGAATAAAGTGGCCCATATTTAATCCATATCTTTGTCTCGCGTCATTATTCCGGGGTTGCAAATTCATCTTATCCATTTAAATCAAAGGTTGACAAATTTCTGAGTTCTGGGAACTGCGTGGGCCTCCTTCAGACTGGGGGGCACTGTCCCTTGTATTTGAAACACACACACACACACACACACACACACACACACACACACACACACACACACACACACACACACACACACACACACACACACACACACACACACACACACACACACAGTTTCCTCATTGTCCCTCAAACTTTAAAAAGTCCATTGTGCTCCCTAGTAGTGTATAGGGAAAGGATGTTGGAAAGTCTTTGGGTCTGAGTCCCAAGTCTGAGACTGAGTCTTTGGTACCAAGTGCTGAGTCCCAAGCCACAAGTCTGAGTCCCTATTAAAAACAAGCTTTTTTCCACAGGAAAAAAAAGGGAAGAGTGGATCGGTTCCAAGTTGTAAGTCCCAGTCATTAATCTTGTCAAGTCCAAGTTGATTCTCTGGTGCGACTTACGTCTGACTTGACAGCGAGTCCCACAATTCGAGTTCTCATTCCTGGCTATGTCTACCCTATTTTATCCCCAGGGAAAACCTCCTCTGCCTCATAAAACTGCATACACGTAGAAAACAGAAGGGAGCAGAGCTCACATGTTGCCTTCTCAGTCACTTAAATGGAAATCTGCACCCACCATTCCTGCATTAATCCTGCTAATTCCGCATCAATATTTTCAAATACCTCTAACAATACAGTCCTTTACTTATCTATTTAAAGGTATGAATGGGGGAGAATTTTGTTTCATTCACAAGCTGACGCAAATATACCAAAATCACACTTCCTACAGTTGATAACGTGACTCAGAAGATGAATGTCCTTGGGTAATCACACTTTGAAGAGTTGGCAAGGCAGTTTTTAGGAACCATAAATATGCACAAAAGTATAAGTTATAGACATCCATATAAACCTTATACAAGGGAAAACGACTTGAAAAAAATAAGTGATTATGTAAAAGTGCATGACAGAGTATATATTTGGCAAGAAAGAAAGAAAGAAAGAAAGAAAGAAAGAAAGAAAGAAAGAAAGAAAGAAAGAAAGAAAGAAAGATTGTAAATGGCTGTAGAAATTGGATGGAATGCCAATATGAAATGATGGGTCAAAGAGCTGCAAGGGGATATACAGTGTGTATCTTGATATCAGAATGCACCCTACCTAGTGCTTCAAGGGTTGGACCCAGCAATGACCTTGGCCTTTAAGAGAGGGTGGGTGGGGGTGGGGGTGGGGGAATGTTTCTCTGTCACTTTCTTTTCTTTTGGCACCAGCAGTTCAGTCATTTTCACTTTCCATTTGTTCAGTTCAAATCTCTGGGCACCTTTGGTTAAAAACTTTTTAATGCCATGTATGCTGAATGCAACGTAAAGTATCTGTAGGGTGCATTTCTGCCCTAGGGGCAATCAGCAGCTCTTTGTTACACCTGTAGTTGTCCAAGAATCACACACATACCCTTGGCTTAATCCATTTTTTGCACAGTTCCTGAGCACAGTGTTATACTTCTTCTTGTCATTATGGAGTGAGATATTCTTGGCAAGTAAGGTGTAAGGTTTTCTGAAGAAAAGAAAACAACAGGTGGGTTTATATTCCCAGATACAATTTGGAATTTGCTGTGGAAAAGGTATACCTGTTTCTTTTTTACTTTTTCCTTGGGTCATATGTAGTGCTATGTGGTTACCCATCATCTTCCAGCCCCACCCAAGTCATGTTCTAGAACTTGGATTTCAAAATGACAAAACAATAAGGCAGCGAGAACTGCAGACCTAGGAATATCTCAACAGATGTCTGATTTTACTCCCAGGTAGAGAGGAGCATGAACAGGGAAATAGCAATTTGTGATGCCTCATGGTTCATTGCTATTCACAAACTACAAACCATGATCTTTCATGAACTTTCTGACAAAATGAACAATTTTGTGGTTTGCCTTGTTTAGGATTTGCAGGAGCTGTAGAAACGCCCATGCATGAGGGAGAGAGGCCAAATTTGCCAAGAGCCTTCAGCTGACTCTCCTTCCCATCCCTTGGTGAAGTTTGGATTTGAGATGTCCGAGTTATAGTTCACCATACGAATCACCAATGTCGATAATAGTTCAGCATTTCACTTCATTCTGGGCAGATGTGTTTCCCTGAATCACCCTGAAACTAACCACTAAATGATCTTATTTGTGTGTGTGTGTTTTCTTCTTCCTTTCTTCATGGTTCATTTCATGCCCATCTCTGCTCCCAGGTCAGTGGATATAGTTCCTTGCCCATGAATTGTATTAATGGTATTTAATTTTTAATTAAAGCTATTTATTGTACTTTGCCTCTTTGGAGAGAGACAGGCAATTGTTTTTTACCCTTAGACTTTCTTTCCTTTTATGCAAAAGTGCTGTGATTTTAGTTTCCTAGAAATAAATATGTACTGTATCTCTATTACAACTCTGTCCACCCACATTGAGCTATTGTGTTCTAGACAACTGATAAACAGGCACTTTGTATTTTTCGAGGAGTCATAGAGGCATTCTCAGATGCTATGGGAAGTTGAAGTTCTACTATTATTTAGGTGAAATTGGAGGTTTTGTTGTTTTTAACGGCTGAAAGGAAATGGCTGAGGGCTCCACAGAAACTCTTGGCTTTTCACAGAAGTGACCAGTTGAAATAGAACAGTGTGGGGATAACAGACCTGTATCACAAATGGTTCTGCTCAAGCTGTGGTGTTCTTTGTGGGAAGTCTGTAGCTATACCATACCACAACAAGTTATTTTATATGAGGTAAAGTGAGCCCCTTTAGACAAACTCTTCCATATCCAAGGTAGTGCATGGTGCCCATGGGTTTTCTGTGAAATATCTTCCAATGTTGATTGCCAAGAAGGAACAACTTTTGTTAGGGAACATATTTTCCCCCAAATGAGAGACATAAATTCTTGTTTGCCTCATTATTCAATTCATCCCATGACACAGCAAGGTATTTCATGGAACTTTCAGTACTAGAACATTTTTAAAGTAAGCAAAACTGTATAAATAACATGGCAACACAAACTGCACAAAGCAATGTCATTTTGGTGTTTTTAGAACTACCTGTCCCATAATTCTACATACTGGGAGTTCTGTGTGACACAGTCACACCTACAGACAACTAAATGTGGCTCAGATGGAGAAATGCCCTGGTTGGGAAGGCTTCATAGACCAGCACAGGCCTAGCTCTGCCATAGCTCCTGGCAGCAACAATTTAGCTGTTAAAAAAAACACAAAAAAACAAAGCATTCGCGAAGGCTTTCACGGCCGCGATCTAATGGTTGTTGTGGGTTTTTCGGGCTTCTTGGCCGTGTTCTGAAGGTGGTTTTTCCTAAAGTTTCGCCAGCCTCTGTGGCCGGCATCTTCAGAGAACAGCAGAGGACAGCAGAGACCAGAGCACAGTTTGCTGTCCTCTGAAGATGCCGGCCACAGAGACTGGCGAAACTTTAGGAAAAACCACCTTCAGAACACGGCCAAGAAGCCCGAAAAACCCACAACAACCAAAAAACAAAGCCTCCATCCAAAGGCTCCCAAAGGCTTCCACAAGGCATAAGGGAGCCGTAAGGAGCATCAGAATGAAAAAAAAGGGGGGGGGGAGAGGAAGCTTTTCATTAGTTTGAGCTTAAAGTTATTGCTACCAGACTATGACATCATCAGCTTCCATTGCATAATTTTACAGGAACAGGATTTTGTTCAATGAACGGATTACTACTTAAATAAATGAATTAACATGATGTTAAAAAGAAGTTACACTGCTCAAATTTACAAGACAAAAAGTTACAAGTGAAGAGATAGACTCTGACAAATAAGACAAACAGCTGGCAACCAGCAAAATACAAAATTGCAAAACAGCTTTTGCAATGATCTGTTCCTAACAACTGAAGGAAGGCAAAAGGATGAACAACTGCATGAGAGCCTAAATGTAAAACTTCAGTGATCTCACACGGAATTTCTCCTGGAAAGTACTGTAATTTAAAAGTTCTGGTGTTATATTTAGCTAACATTGCAAACTGGAGATGTCTAGTTCTCTTCCCCTCCTCTCCATCATGGTAGTGTTTTCTTTACATACTGCTGTTACAAATTTTGGAAACACAATATTTGTCTTTTTTATTTTTAAAAAAGTATCCAACTCACTGAATCAGTTTGAAGTGTTTGGAAGTACTCGCGCACTCGATCTCCGCAGCATCCTTTGCTTCTCCGGCCTGGAGGACGTAGGCAACCGGGCCACGTGACCTTTTGACAGGCCGGCACTGATATAAGGAAGCGCCGGCCCATGGTTTAGTTCTCTTTCGCTTTTGGCAGTGCAGCAGTGGGTGGCCTCAACGTAGGAGAATTGCGAGAAGTGGAGTGAAGCTCTGATTCTGGTTTGAAGGAGGGTGGCCCTGCGTTCTCTCCCTGGGTTTTTGGCTTGTATTTAGTCGGGGCAAAAGATTAACTGGCGTTAATTGGGAAATTTAATTTATTAATAGAACGTTTAGAGAGCTGCAAAAGAGTACAGTTGGAGCAGCAGGGCAGGCTCACCCTGCTGCAGCAGGAGACGAACTTCCTGTCTTTTCTGGGGATTTCGGGGGAGAATAATTCTAGGCTAAGGGCATTTAAAGGGATGACAAAAGGGCCCCTCTTCCTTACCTTTCTTTAGCAAGCGAATTTGGCTGGGTTTTTGTAGCGGGCGTCATTTTGTTTGCCCTAATACACCCCATTGGCCATTTTGTTTGCCCTAATACACTCTGTCGGCCATCTTGTTTGCCCTAATACACTCTGTCGGCCATCTTGTTTGCCCTAATACATCCCGTTGGCCATCTTGTTTGCCCTAATACACCCCATCAGCCATTTTGTTTTACTTTCTGCCTTGCTTTTACAGTAATGTTAAATAAGGGGAGAAATAGCATAAAGACGAATAAAAAGTCATATAAAGTTAAGCTGATCATTGTAATTTAAGTAGTGATGCAAAAGAATAATAATAAAGAAATGCAAATAATAACAACACGAATTGCATCACTGCAGGATTTTATTGGAATAATTTGATTTAGCATTGGCATAAAAGGGGATTGTAAATTCATTACTTGGTGCAATTTAATCTGCAAGGAGGGTATAATTTCAATTCATAGGGCTAGAGTGCAGATTGCCTGGAGTTAATTTTGAAGTCACCAGCTTCTGTCTTTCCATTTCTCCTTATTTTCGACCTCAGCTGCTTTTTGGGGGTAATTTGGCACGTTTAACAGCAAGACCCTTATAATTGTTTTCTAATGATAGTAGGTGAATGGGGCTGAGGCTTTGGCCATTTTGTTTTACTTAACAGTACAGTAGGGTCGTTAAAGAGACGTGGTGGCGCAAAGGGACGTGGTGGCACTGTGGGCTAAACCGCAGAAGCCTGTGCTGCAGGGTCAGAAGACCAAGCAGTCGTAAGATCGAATCCACGTGACGGAGTGAGCGCCCATCACTTGTCCCAGCTCCCGCCAACCTAGCAGTTCGAAAGCATGCAAATGCGAGTAGATAAATAGGGACCACCTCGGTGGGAAGGTAAACAGCGTTCTGTGTCTAAGTCGCACTGGCCATGTGACCACTAAAGGTTGTCTTCGGACAAAACGCTGGCTCTATGGCTTGGAAACAGGGATGAGCACCACCCCCTAGAGTCGAACATGACTGGACAAAAATTGTCAAGGGGAACCTTTACCTTTACCTTTAGGGTCGTTAAAAAGGGCTCGGAATAAAGTAAAGTTAAAAAGGGCTCGGAATAATTAATCTACACTTATTGGGGGGGTAGATCCATAATATTAAGATTAACAAATATACATACACATTAATATAATAAATAATTAGGTCATATAATTAAAATTGGACCTGTGAGTTTAAATTAAATTTCATTAAGGCCTTAGGCCTGACAGGTTGTGGTATTTACAACCAAACAATTAAAGTTGATTAGGCCAATTAAGGGCTGGATTTTTGGACTTATATTTTTTAAAAAATTAACCAATAAATTATAAATTTACTTTTAATTAAAGTGGGGTCAGGGCTGTTGGTTAGCTCAGTGGCTCTTCGTGACCCCATGGACCAGAGCACGCCAGGTCCACCTATCTTCCACTGCCTCCTGTAGTTGTGTCAAATTCATGTTGATTGCTTCGCAGACACCATCCAGCCATCTCATCCTCTGTCGTCCCCTTCTACTCTGGCCATCACACTTTCCTAACATCAAGGTCTTTTCCAAGGAGTCTTCTCTTCTCATGAGATGGCCAAAGTACTGGAGCCTCAACTTCAGGATCTGTCCTTTCAGTGAATACCCAGGGTTGAGTTCCTTTAGAATTGATAGGTTTGTTCTCCTTGCAGTCCAGGGGACTCTCAAGAGCCTCCTCCAGCACCACAATTCAAAGTCATAAATTCTTTGGAGGTCTGCTTTCTTTATGGTCCAGGTCTCACTTCCATACATCACAATAGGAAAAACCATAGCTTTGACTATGCAGACTTATGTTGGCAAGGTGATATCTCTGCTTTTAAGATGCTGTCAAGGTTTTTTCATCGCTTTCCTCACCAGAAGCAGGTGTCTTTTAATTTCGTGGCTGCTGTCACCATCTGCAGTGATCATGGAGCCCAAGAAAGTAAAATCTGTCACTGCCTCCATATCTTCCCTTTCTATTTCCCAGGAGGTGATGGGACCAGTGGCCATGATCTTAGTTTTTTTTTTTAATGTTGAGTTTCAGACCATTTTTTGCACTCTCCTCTATCACCCCATTACAAGGTTCTTAATTCCTCCTCACTTTCTGCCATCAGAATGGCATCATCTGCATATCGGAGGTTGTTGATATTTCTTCCGGCAATCTTAATTCTGGCTTGGGATTCCTCCAGTCCTGGAGGGGGGCAGGTAAGGAAAGATAGCTAAATAATATTGAAGTACCCATTTGGGTGCGTTATATCTTTAATTACCGGCAATTTTAAATGACGAAAGTCATTTGGTGTCAGCTGATTATGTAATTCATCATAATGTGTTAGTGGAGGGTAAAGTTGTTTATTATTTCAGTATTGTGTGCTTTGCTGTCAAGTTTATTGGGACTTACAGTGACCCCTGCCAGAGTTTCTTAGATATTAAGTACTCAGAAATGGTTTACGAATCCCTTCTTCCAGAGACACTCTAAGACTCTGCAGTTCCCCAATGCCATATAGGCTGGCTTTTCTCTTACGAGACACAACGGGGAATCAAATACTGGCTCCTGGACTGTAACTCACCACATCATCTGTTTTAAAAACAGTGCTTTTCAATGCAGTGGCAAGTTTCAGTTTCAAGTCATAGGCATGTAGAATAATAAGAGAATGATGCATAAGTGTACCAGCACCCAATTGGCAGCTAAATGTCTCCATGCAGGTTCCTTAAAATAGAGGGGAGGAGAACCATCTTGTCCCCCAAGTAAAGAACTGAAAAGCTTAGGAAGAGGAAAGGTGTTTTTCTCACCCACATTCCCTTCCCCCATACATTGGTCTTCTGCGGCATCAGTTGATAATTTATGATAACAAATGACATAAGACTCTACTGTCTCATGCAAAGAAACAGGGTCCTGGAGGAGGTCAGGAAGAACTTGAGCATCTCTCAGCAGTTCTTTTTGCTGAAGCCTTCTTTCTGGTTAAGAAATCATGCCATAAAGGATTTGGGAGGAGAGAATGCTGATATTCTTTACCCCTCCTTACCATTCTTAGCATGCCATGGAGTTAGTACCTTTATAAATTAAAGGTTGAAAGGCAGAACCCGCCTGCTTTAAAATAACAAAAAATGTTTATTATTATTATTATTATTATTATTATTATTATTATTATTATTATTATTATTATTATTATTATTATTATGGTGGTGGTGGTGGTGGTGGTGGTGGTGGTGGTTGCTATTATTATTAATCATCATCATCATCATCTCGCATAGCCCCTCCTATGGCTTGGTCCAGTGGTTTCTGGTCCACTATAAGCCCTCAATGGTTTGGGTACGGGCATGCCCTATGCAAATCCCACAACAACTGTGACTTCTGGGGAAGGTAAGAGCATAGGAACTAAGCAACACCCTTCGGTACTGATACTGGATACAACACGGTTCCGATCCAAGGAGAGAGGAAGTGGAATATTTGAGATCCAGTTCAAATACGGGTTCCAAATTACCAGCGTTAGGTATTAGAATGGCCTTTATGGCCAAAGATATTGAATAGGTAAAAGGCTTGGAAGTACAGTATTGGAAAAGATCAATAAGGAGGTTGGAGATGGTAGGGTCTTGGGACCAATTAGAGAGCCACCCACAGATAACCTAAGGGTGTCGCATGTGGGGATTGTTAAAAAAAAAGTCCTAGGTGAATATAGGCTAATACATCATTTATCCTTCCCAGAGGGGGTTTGGGTGAATGACGCTATTCTCAGGGAACTCTATACACCTCACTTGACGAGGCAGTTAAAATGATTTGGTATTGTGGAAACGGTGCTGAACTTGCAGGGGCTGATGTTTAATCAGCTTTTGGGATTTTATCTGTTCACTCTTTAGACGTTACCCTGTTGGGCTTTCAATTTCTAAGGCTATATTATATTGATAGGGCCCTACCCGAGGGGGTGGCTCAATTTCATGTTCAGCTTTTGAAAGGTTTAGCACTGTTACTGAATGGCAGATTGGACGGAGAAGTGGCTGTAGTTATACAGCACACTACCTGATTGATTTCCTCTTCTGCGGAAGAGCAAATTCTGGAAGGTGCCAAATGATTGTGGACAAAGTCTGGGAACTGGCTATGAAATTGGGTTTAACAACTATATCAGACCACTAACTAACCTACGGCAGAGGCTGTTTATATCTTTCAGGTGGCAAGACTCGGCAGTGACGATGATACTTTGTGATTGGTGGCACAGTTTCGTCCATTGGGTGGCACATGGTGCTGCCTCTTCCCCATGTGGGAACGATTTGGGGGCTTGGTGCCCAGACATTTATGTCTTGGAATGGCATGCCTGGCATGAATTGGTTACAGCTTGGAAGAATGACATCGTTGGAAAATGGGCCTCCGGGCATTTTGGTGGCACATTTGGTTGGCAATGCTTGGTACAGATCGCCAGAAAAGGCACTGATGTCTTGATTTTTTAAAAAAAGCATGTGTGGCATGCAATGGTTACAATTTGGAAGGATGACCTCTTTTGGAAATATGCCTCCAGACATCTTGGTGGTTGATTTGGGGGGCAATGATTTGCCCAGAGTGCTGAGAAAGGCATTGATATTGGACATATTGAGGGATTTGAACAGACTACATGAATTATATCCCGCCATGCGGATCGTTTGGTCAACGATTATACCGCGCTTAAATTGGCGTGGAGCACAACACATTGATAAGGTAAACAAGGCCTGTTGTCAGGTCAATAAGGAAGTTTGTAGAGGCGTCAGCAAAGGTGACCTCGGATCTGTGATTAATCATCACAGAATCCAAATATCCAGTCTGGAATATTTTCGTGAAGATAGAGTCCACCTGTCTGATGCTGGTTTGGACATTTTCTTGGAGGATATAAGAGGAGGCCTGCTGGTGGAACGTGGTTTGCTTGGTGGGTAATTGGGACATAGCTGATGCTAGTCCTCATGCTTTGGCGGGTAGTGCGGGAATAACTGGTTGTCACGGTGTGTCCCTTTTGTAATTATCATGAAGCCAACAGCGTGTTGGTCCTGATGGATCTGCGGATCGTGCGATTACAGGGCCGAAGGAGGCTGATGCGCTGGACCACTTGCGGACCAAAGGTCATCAAATACGATGGCTAGAGGTCCGGGGTGTTAATTGAGGCCTTATAGGTTCCTCCGGTCGTTAGACAGCTGGAACCTGGGGCCTGGGATTCGCCCATTGACTAATAAGGAATTATTTGGCATTATTTCCCCGCACTTCCGCAGGCCCCCTCAATTTTGGAATTGGTTTATTTGGTGGCATTTGAATTGGTTTAATAAAGTGTGGCCCGTGTTTAAATCCAAAGAATTGTTGTCTTGCGTCCTTATTTTGGGGCTTGGGGGAGCAATAGATTCAGTCTGGCTTCAGGTCCAGTTTGGACAAGTTCAATCCATTTCACATTTGATCCACATTGGTCTGAATTGATCCAAGTTATTTCAGGATTCAGCTGAATTGGTTGCATAGCCCTACTTGGGAATTAGGATGCAAATCTTCATTCACCTTATTCTTGTATGCCAGAATAGGAAACTGAAAAAACTGTCCCCTCCTCAGCAAGAGTCCCTTCTGAGGCCCTGGTGCATGCACTGACTCAAAGGGCACATGCATCCCTGAGAATCCCAGCAAGGACTTGTTAATTATAGTCTAGGAAAAAGTGAATGTTATGCCTTCTGTTACAAAGCCACAAGATTTCAACCACTATGTAGGAGAGGGTGGGGGGAGTTCAATTAACAGGTGAGATAGGATACGTTAGTGAGAATTCCAAGAAAAATTATATTCCAAGTTTCTGTTCTGAGATAGATCTGCAAAACCATCAGCAGATCTCTAGTGAGAGTGTTTTCAATATTTTTGTAACATATTAGCCTACATTTCAATGATTTTAATTAGAGATTAGCATGAATTTTTTAAAAATGGAGATTTATTGAAATTTGTAATTCATCAAAGTTGATGAATCATGAATCTACATTTTTTTCTGATGAATCAACAAATTGATTAATCGATTCATCTTAAATTTAAAACCCTATAAAATGCCCCCCCGGCACCTAGAGACACCAAACTTGCAGAGAAGCTTCCCCAGACTCTCCTCTATAAGCTCTGCATGGTTGGTGAAGTTTTTTGGACATCTGAATTATACACCCACCAAGTGGGCCCCCTAGGAAAGTGCCCTTTAGCAGCTGGTTTGTGGCAGTGTTGGAATTTTCCCCTAGCCAGCTGTTAAAGGGGACGTCCCTCAGGAGACCCACTTTGTGGGTGCATAACCTAGATGTACAAAACCCAATATTCACCAAACTTGCAGGGTATGTAGAAGAGAGTCAGGGAAAGCTTCCCTGAAATGTTTGTGTCTCTAGGTGCCTTGTGGGACAATTTTATATTCCAACAAAATGATGAAGCAAAAATCACTAAAAAATCATTGATTCCTATTTGTCAGGGATGTTGTTTCTGAGAAATATGAATTGATGAATTAGCAATTTTTAATGAAGTTTGCAATTCATCTTTAATCAGTGCCAATCTCTAATTATAATGAAACAAATCAGTGCAAAGAAGGGTATTACAGTACTGCTAGTTAGTTAATTTTTAAGTACAACCCACAGAAAAATGGAATACAGTTGAAATGTTCTTACTAGCAATTACTTACCAACATTGATAATTTGTAGAAAAACTGTATTTTATACATCATTCTAAGATTAAATTATTCATCACTAGGCTGTTTTGCAATTCTGCTCTGGTTCAGTTGGCATATAGCTCTACATCTAATCTGAAACATTATGTATTAGGCATACAGCACAGGCTTTGGCCGAGAAGAAATGAAACAGCCTGATTAAGGAATGATGAACTTCAGTCAACTGAATGTATGAGAGTATAAAACAAGACATTTTATTTTGTAGAGGTGACATTTTCAATGTGCTTTCTTCTCTTCTATATGCATCTACAGATATGTGATGTACCTTCGAAAAATAAAAGGGATCTAGATATGGCATCTAGATCCCTACGACAAAACTCAAGAATGTATTTGTCTTTCATATTCTGGAAAACTGAGAGGATAAAAGCCATATATTATAAATTTTATGAAAGCAATGCATTCACTTCAGTATATGAGCGGAATTGCAGATTTGCTGAAGGGTATTTAAAGGATTTGTGCACATTCCAGACCAAAGTGACTAACTTGCACCTTTGAGGCTACTATCTGGATCAGAATTTTGTTACCCAGTGGATTTTTGGACATTTCTCTATTTTTATTGAGTATGTCAACGAGGAACACCATGGCCCTCTCCTCTGTTGGCAGGAGCTGCGTTGATTGCATCCAATCAGTGCAAACAGGCAATTTTCCCCTAGTTTGTTTTTGCTTTTATAATAAGAATTTATGAAAAGTCATAGTTTTCTTCTCAGGAAGAATGAGAAGAATTAGAAGATTTAAAATGTTCACATGGGAGTGAAAGGGAACCTTATGGATTCATTCATCCCTATAAATGCCTTGTGTTTAAATGACAGGTTTATGAAGTCGAGTGTGACGGAAAATAATTACTATTTCGTAATCATTAAAGACATTAATAGTATGCAATGAATACCTGTTGCCAACAGCTGTAAAATTACATGGGTTTATTTAGCTGTGAGGGGGTGGGAAATGCAGCTTCACCTCAGACATGTAGTTTCATTATTGTGTCACATAGTAGTGTAACAAAGCAATACAAAAGAGATAAAGAAGCAGAATAAAGGCATGATCCAGCTGAAGCACAGGTTTTCTTTTCTTTTTTAAAATTAAGTGCAAGGCCTTCAAGGGAACAACTGTATGTAGAAGAAAACAAAGGCATGCATGTGACTGTGAAATGCACAGAAGCTGATTTTATTCACAGTAAAAGTATATTCAGTAAAAATATTTACAGAGCAAAATATTTACAAAACTGGCAAAAAAAAGCACAGGGAGAAATTCTTCTGAAATATAAAATCTAAGGATACTAATACTAATTGCAAGTGTTGTGGGGTTTAATTTTCTTTGGGATCACCGCAGAGGGAGATTGAGTGTAATGTTTTCCTCCATAACATTCTTTTATAGATTTATTCTATTCTCTGTCCAAATATAAGTGGGATAATTTGTAGGAGTAAATGTAATGGTTCTTTTTCTGTGCCAATCCAGTTGAACCCAAGCACCTCAGCTCAATGCAACATAACACAGTTGAAGGTTCCATATTGGTAAGAGAGGGCAAGAGAAGACACCGGTGAATGAAAAACAGTGACGAATTTGATTTGCACTGCGTGTTGCCCTGTAGGTGCTTAGTGCATTGACTGGGTGCTTAGTGCATCCAATTAGGACGTGTAATTTGGAATGCCTGCAAAATCCAAATGAGGAAATGTCAGGAAGCTGCCACCTTCCAGATACTGCTCCTAGAAAGTATTAACATCCGTCTCCTCTTGAGTATTGGACAGGCTATTTGGCTGATTTGATTGAGTTACTTCCATTAAAATGGTTATGAGGCATGTGGAAGATATCTTATATGGTGTTTGGCTTCTGGGCAGCCTAAGGCCACTTTTGTGGTGATCTGGGATTCCTGATGCTTGACACCATGGACTATACAACCCATGGATTTCACTGATGGGTTGATTGACCCAGGCTCTTGGAGACAGGAGATCAACTGATCACCCTCTCCATAGGCTCCAGTAAATCACGTGTAGGCCTACCTTCCTTTATTATCTCCTCCTGAGCCACCAGGACAGCTTTTGCACTGTGAGACTGAATGGAACCTGCAGGCATCTCCTGCATTCAGTTATGTGTATGAGCAAGTCTAAGGCTGGGCGTAAGTAAGCTCCATAACATCAGTCTTAAGCAAAGGGATGGGGATGGTACGTGTCTGTCACAGACCCAGTGCTCTTCCCTTTCAACCACCAGAGAAATGTATTTCTTCCGCAATCAAATGTGCCTTCATTGTGGCTTTTCCCTCTCAAATACTTTGAATGCTTCTGAATAGCAGGCTTCTGAACTTTTAGCTTGTTGTTTAAAAGAAACAATATATGCAAATTGGTGCATCATTTTCCAAGTAGCGAACCCGTTCAAAGATTTCAGCATTCACAAATGACTATGGATAATTGGGGTGAGGCCTGTACACATGTACCTTGATAGTTTTTTTATCTGAAGACCTCTTGGTTACATTATTTTCCTTTGACTAAAGTTCCCCTTGTTATATTCCATGCTCATTTTCACACAGCATCCTAGACCTTGTAATCTTCCAGCTTGTCTTCATTCTCGCTGCCTTTGTGCATTGACAGAGATAACAGCTGAACAGACATTCTACCCTATCCAGTGATTTCTTACTCCGTTGCTGGGGTAGGGAGAGGGGAGCAATTTAAACAATTACTAGGTCCTTTGCATTTGGGAAGGTTAATGGAACAATTTTTATTCTGCATCCCTCCCCCCCCCTTTTTTTTTTTTTTTTTTTTTTTTTTTTGCATTGTAGCACTGCTGTATAATCTTAGAAGTGCAGAGCTAGAAGGGACCTTACAGGATTCTCTGTGCATGATGTTTTCCCCTAAGAAATCTCACAGGACATCTTAAAGAATTTCACGGGCATTTCATAGCCTTTTTTTTCCCTCCAGAAGAAATGCTGGGTTTCATAGGATTGTTACAATTTCTGCATGGAATACAGGAAATGGCTGAAAATGGGCAGTTTATGGGAACTCACTTCATCCTTCATGGAGGGTGTTTGCTTGCAGTCCAGAATGGGAAACATAATTCAGGGAAATAAGTGAAGACGTTTGGCCTGAATCATTTAGAATGCTTGCATCACAAACACATACATACAGAGTTGACATTTTTAAATAATATATTGTAGCCACAATGAAGGGGGATTTCAAAAATTCTGAGCAGAACAGCCAATGACAAACCTCAGTCAATAGAACTCTTGACAAGAGAATCAATGACTTTTGCACTGTCCCTGGCAGAAATGTCATTCAAAACTGGCAATAAGATTCTCTGACTAAGTAGGCTATTTTAAGGTAGCCTCTCCTGTTCCCTGACTACATCAGACTTGCCATCTTCCGTCTCAGAGGTGTTAAACACTTGAGCTGAAAGCTAGAGGTGCTGCTGATTTTTCTTGGATGCATGAAAATAATTTTAACCTAACAGTTAAGAAATACAGGATACCATGAAGTGGGGAAGTTAATTTTGCACTGTATTATTGCCCTCCCAGCCCAGAAATAACAAGGCAAGACACAGATAGTTGGATTAAAACTTGGACCACAATGTTATTAACTATTTAAATTTTATTCCCCCCCCCAAATACAAGGGGGCCTACCATAGTGTGAGTTCCTTTTATGTCTGAATAATCGTAGATCTCCAGACACTCCCTAGAGCAGGGCGACCTCCTATTACTGAATTGTGCTGCCCTCTGAACAGCCTTCAGTTGCTCTATGAAATGGTACCCCCCAACCAGCTCTTCCCATCAAGCCTCAAGACCCTAAATGGGCAGCTGGCAGGGAGGTCCTTCCATATAAAACATCTCTCACCTGATAGTTGATAGACTCAACCTGCCAGTGAGATGTCCTAATTTTTGGCAACCCTGTGTCAACATAAACTCACCCCTACTTTTATCCTCGCACTACCTGCCATGGCTAGGGGCTATTTATATGCCCCAAGCCCACCACCCAAGCTGAAAATTTCAGCTCTAAGGCCCCCTTGTAGGTCCTTAAGAAGGAGGCCCATGCCCAACTCCAATAGATGAACACCATCGCTCCTAAACTGACTAATAAAGATAGCATGAATCTTTGTGCCAACGACATGCCCATGAAGGATCTCATAATTAGAGATGGGCACAAACTGCCAAAATGGTGGTTCGTCTTAGTTTGTGGGTCACCAAAGATGATGACACATTAACCACAAATTTCCTCTGGTGAACCAACAAACTTTGAATCGATTTGTTGGTTGTCTAGAAAAAAAAAGCTGAGCCCCCCCACCCCCAAAGCCTGCTCTCCACCCCCTTCCCACTGTCGCTTAACTTGGCCTGCTGCCTCCTCCTGCTCTGCTGCCATGTCTTCCAGAACGGAAGCTAGGCTGCCAGAAGAGTGGTTTCCATTCTGGCAGCTTAGCTTCCATTCCATTGCAAACAGCAGCAGGGAGGGCTTCCCTTTGGGTAAGCCTTCCCAACCGGAGCTTCCCCCCCCCCCCCCCCCGTTTGCAAAGACAATGAGGGGGTATCACTTTGGTCAGGCTCCTCCACCTCTCCTGTCAATTTCTTATTTCCTTTTCTCCTTCCCAGTCTACATCAACCCACCTTTCTCCCCCTCCCCCCCTTTTTTTAAAGAACTAGTAAAAGAGGGCACTTTTCTCCATCTCCCTTTCCTGCAAATGAGGGAGCCGCTGAATATTATTTTCTGCTTAAAGTATCTTTTTAAATATTTCCAGAGGAAGGAGCTAAAAATCTGTAGTCAGGAAGGAGTTAAATGCTTTCTTTCACATTGAATGTGCCATGGCAGGGATAGAAGTAACAGACTTCTGATACCTCTCCTGTGTAACTAGCTGCCTGGCTGACTCTGATTGGTCAGAATGCTATGTTATGCAAATAGGGTAGTTTAGAATTTTCAAAGTTTTGAAAACAGTCATGGATTTTTGAGCATTTCAGGCTATAAAAAGCACTAATTAAACGGTTTAATTTAGAGCCAAGTGTGGGTTAATTTGAATGAAGTAACAAAAAGCACACTCCAGGGATATGTTTCTTTCCAGGTATGCTATTTTTCTCAGTGCAACGATCCCGTCTCCCTAAAGAGACAATGATCTGCTCTTATGATTAAAATTATTTTAATGCTGTTTTTAACTTTATATTCTGTTAGCCACCCAGCGTAGATTCCCAAATCTAGGTGGGTGGGGTAAAAATGAAACAAACAAACAAACAAACAAATCATGGTCAGGGAGTCCCTCTGGGTGCAAAACTACCACCTTCATTTCCTGAGATAGGTCCTTTAGGCCTCAGAAGTGCATAGTAAGCCCCATAGACAAGTCTGAACCTTTAAAGTAACTTTGATTGCTTCCAAAGCAATAAAACATAGGCTATGTGTTTCCTTAGAATACACAACAGCCTTGTAAAGTAGGACAGTAGGACCTCTATTTACAGTAGCCACTATTAAACCTTCTTTCATCCGCACCGGATTTAGTTATAGTCCTGCTATATCAAGAGACTAGTCCTCTGTTGATGAATTATATTTGTTTTATTAAGAAAATAAAGTTTCAGGATACAGTTTTAGGATACAGTTGTAACTTTAAAGCTTAAGCATTAGACATTTTCAGACTGTTACAATGTTTAAATAAACTTACAATTTCTAATCAAAATAAAAACAGCTAAGTCTAGGTAATCATCTTGGCTAGAAGCTGGGCTATTCCACCCCCCCTTCTTCTTGAAAAGAAAAACAAACCTCTGTGTCTCACATTCCACAGCATCCAAGAACCATTCTTTTCATATACACAAACCCTCTCATTTAACATCTCTTTAGGACCACCTTCTTCATGACACTTTCAAACTGTCAACCAATTAAATCCAACTAGGCGTAATTCACAATTCTCCAATCACCACCCAAAATTCTCATGATCCAGGCTCCAGGTGTCTTATGTCCTTCAATTTAGCAGTCTGTTGTTTCATCTTCTTTTCCTAGACTGTCCGAACTTGTGAATTAGGCAAATAGCTTTGCACAACAAGCTCCTGAAAAAAAATCTTTTAAATTCATCTTACACACAACCCAAGAGATTCCATTTTAGTATAATTGCAATTCCCTGTTTCCTTCCATTTCCTTACACTCAGTGTATTTGATCTTTTTTTCCAATTGTCTGTAGCTTCAGGTCACTTGTTTCTTTATGAGAGTGAAACAAAAAAAAGTAACTTGTGTCAGAATCACTTCTCCCTAAAGAGATAATCTTGAGCGAGGAGTCACTGTAGGTGCAAAACTACCACTTTTATTTATATATTTACATATATATAAATTGCCATCAGACCCACAGCTAATATTATTTCAATATTATTTCAATTAAAAGCCCTTCTGGAACAGGAAGGTTTTGACCTGGTGCCGAAATGTGCCCGGGTAGGGCCTTTAATCCCCAGAGGTGTGTAGCCCTTGCCCTATGGACAATCTCGACCTGAAAGAGAACTCTTGCTTGCTTACAAGGCAGTAAATCATTGACTGTGTGCTTCCTTAGATAGCACAACAAACTGGCTAGGTAGGACCTCTCTATATTACAGTAGCAATGAATGACCTCAAATCTCCACAGGATTCAGGTGCAATCCTGCTGTTCAAGAGATAAGCCCCTCTGTTTAAGAATAATTGTTTTATTAACAAAATAAAGTAAGTTTCATTAGAATACAGTTGTGGCATAAAGCATTAAGCATATCCAGCAGTTACCATGATTCAAATAAGCTTATTATTCCTAGGTAAAACTATACTAAGTAATCATCTTTGCTCTCTACATGATAGCTCACTAGAGAAGCTGGGCTAACTCTCCCTCCCTTCTCTCATTCAAAAGACATTCCACAACATCTATCATTAATCTATCACTTACATGAACAACCATTTTCTACATGTCTTTGGACCACCTCCTTTATGATGCTTCCAAGTTGTTAACCAATTAAGATCATGGGGGCATAATACAGTCCACTCCCCTATTTCACATGAGATCTTGTGATTGGGACACTTCTTGTCCCAATTAAGAAGTATGTGCTGTTTAGGCTTCCCCTGGTCTCCTTGGCCTTGCTTCTTATCTTGGCGCCAGGCAGAATGAACTCTGAACAACAATCTCATGAGAACATTTCAGTGCTTTTAAATCCAACTTAATTTATTTATTTATTTTATTTATTTTATTCATTTTATTTATATCCCGCCTATCTAGTCGATAGACCACTCTAGGCGGCTTACAACAAGGGATACCACAATAAAAACAAAATTACATAAAAGAAAACTTTCGACAATTGGGTTAAAACATTAGGAAAGAAAAGAGGAGGGGATCAGGAATTAACTAGGAGGGAAGACCTGCCGAAACATCAATGTTTTTAATTGCTTTTTGAAAATACCCAGCGAGGGGGCCGCGCGAATATCAGGGGGAAGGTTGTTCCAGAGGCGAGGAGCCACCGCCGAGAAGGCCCGATTTCTTGTCTTTTCCTTCTGGGCCTCCCTTGGCGTTAGGCTCCTCAGCCTCACCTCCTGGCTCGCGCGAGTGACACAGGTAGATCTTGGTGGTAGAAGGCGTTCCGCCAAGTATCGAGGCCCTAAACCGTTTAGGGCTTTGTACGTAAGCATCAACACTTTGAAGTCGATGCGGAATCTGATGGGCAGCCAATGCAATGCGGCCAGAGTGGGTGAAATGTGTTGGAATTTTTTCACCCCACTGAGGAGTCTGGCCACCGCATTCTGCACCACCTGAAGTTTCCGCAGCAGCCTCAAAGGCAGCCCCACGTAGAGTGCATTACAGTAGTCTAATCTTGAGATTACGAGCGCATGCACCAAAGTGGTGAGCGCCCCAACATCGAGATAGGGCCGCAGCTGGGCTACCTGCCTAAGATGGTAGAAGGCGGTTCGGACCACTGACGCCACCTGGGATTCCATAGTGAGCGCCGGGTCCAGATGGATCCCCAAGCTGCGGACCCCATCCTTAGCAGGAAGGGTCACCCCCCCAAAAGAGAGGGAGTTTCCCAAGCCCCCGACTGTGGGGGCGCCCACCCTTAGTACCTCCGTCTTGTCCGGGTTCAGCCTCAGCCCGTTCTCCTGCATCCACTGCAGTACGGTCCCCAGGCAGCGCTGAAGGGACAGAACGGCATCTCCTGCGGAAGGTGGAAATGAGATGTAGAGCTGAGTATCATCAGCATACTGATGACACCGAGCTCCACACCCCCTGATGACCCCACCCAGCGGCCTCATATAGATGTTAAACAGCATTGGGGAGATGATCGACCCCTGTGGAACCCCGCAATTGAGATTCCATGGGGCCGAGACGCTCTCCCCAAGCTGCACTCTCTGGGGACGCTCCTCCAAGAAGGAGCGGAGCCAGGCCAGTGCAAGGCCCCCAATTCCCAACTCGGAGAGCCTCCCCAGGAGGATACCGTGGTCAATGGTATCAAAGGCCGCTGAGATGTCGAGGAGGACCAGCAGGGACACGTTGCCCCTGTCGGCCTCTCTCAGTAGGTCATCACACAGGGCGACCAATGCCGTTTCTGTGCCGTGGTGTGGCCTGAAGCCCGACTGAAACGGATCCAGGGCATCTGTTTCGTCCAGGTGCACCTGAAGCTGGTCGGCCACCACCCTCTCCACCACCTTACTTAGGAAAGAAACATTGGCGACGGGCCTATAATTGCCAATTTCATCCGCCGCCAAACTTGGTCTCTTCCTGATGGGCCTAATGAGTGTCTCCTTGAGAGCAGATGGAAATCTGCCCTCAAGGAAAGACCCATTAATTATTGCAGTGGCCCATTCCGTTGTTGTAGGCCTGGCTGCTTTGATTAGCCAGGCCGGACAGGGGTCAAGGGAGGAGGTGGTGGCACGACAGCGATCAAGCGCCCTGGCGACAGTATCAGGCGTGACAGGCTGAAATGTGTCAAAAATTACCGGGCAAGACGGAGCGCTGGACATCTCAGCTCGACTCACTGTATTCAAAAAAGGAGACAGGTCCCGGCGGATGGCCTCCACTTTAGATTTAAAAAATGCTGCAAATTGGTCCGGTGTAAGACTAGGGGGAGGCCCATCACCCGGGCCAATTCCGGATAGGTCGCGCACTATACGGAATAATTCCGCCTGCTGGTTGGATGCTTCGCTTATCCGGTTAGCGAAGTATGCTCGACTGGCAGCCTTTACCTTAGCCAGGTAAAGGTTAGTGGCGACCTTAACAGCTATCCAATTGTAATCCGTCGAGTCCTTTCTCCATTTGCGCTCTAGCCGTCTCCTAATCCGCTTCAACGCCCGGAGGTCCTGGTTAAACCATGGCGCCGGGCGAGCTCTGCGTTGGAGAGGGCGTTTAGGTGCGATCATGTCTACAGCCCTGACTGCAGCAGCGAACCAGCTGTCGGTCAGAGCCTCGACAGGAGCGCCAGCCAGGTCTGCCATAGCACCTCTCATGGCATCCTGGAATCTAATCGGATCCAGTAGCCTTCGAGGGCGGACCATAACAATAGGTCCCTGCTCCCTGCGAGGGGGGAGGGCCATGTTGAGGTTACATTTTATTAGGTGATGATCCGACCATGGCAGAGGGACCGACTCAAGGTCAGTCACCATCGGAACACTCTCGCTCCAACTGGAGGAAAAAACCAGGTCGAGTGTATGGCCACCCATGTGGGTGGGGCCGATGACATGTTGGGACATGTTCAAGAAGGCCATGGTCTCCAAGAACTCAAGAGCTGGTCCGGAAGTCTCTGCCTCCGCATGCACATTGAAGTCCCCCCAAAACCAACAGCTTCGGGGAGACCAGTAGTGCCACAGAGACAAAGTCCACCAGCTCCGGTAGGGAAATGGTTGGGTCGTGGGGAGCACGGTAGCCCAACAAGATCCCAATACCGTCCCTGGCCCCAATTGACACGTGGAGGGCCTCCAGACCTGGTTTTACCACCGAGGAGCGCCTAGTAACCTCCAAGATGGATTTGTGAACAATGGCAACTCCCCCCGTCCTTCCAGTCTACCCTGGTGTTGGACAGCATAACCGGGCGGACAGATGAGTGCTAGGGGGGGGACCCCCCTCTCCGCCGATCCATGTTTCGGTTATGCATGCCAGGTCTGCATCCTCCTCCAGGATAAGGTCGTGGATCACCTGGGCCTTATTGGATACAGACCTGGCATTCAACAACACCAGGCGAAGAGTAGAAGGATGACTGAACTGGCTGCTTTGATACTGAGGGTTGGTCCCAGTCTCAGAACAACGGACAGCCTTCAGACATCTGTCCGTCGTTCTTCTTACACGAGTAGGGACCGGGCCAAAGCTGTATCTACCTCTACCCGTGATCACAGAAATATTTTGGGGCCCCTCGCTGGGAGGGCAGGCCTTCCATTCCATCGAAGGGAGGGGGGAGGGAAGGAGGAAAAAGGGGAGGGAAAAGGGGCAGGAAATAGAAAGAGACAGGAGAAGATAATAAGCAAAATTAACTCAATACAAGTGAATCAGATAAACAAGAAGGGAAAAATAATAATAATAAAACACATAAATATTAACCATATACAATAAGCTAGTGCATATAAATAATAAACATAAAATAAACAAGCGTAAATTAAATACAATTGAATAGAATATTGAAGTAAAAAAGAAAAAATAAATAAATAGGTAAAATAAGAAAACCAGACTAACTACCCCCACCCGGCACCCAGAGCAGTCCTTCCCCCCCACGTGGCCTTGTTCTTTCTAGTATAGCTGGCCTGGATGTTAATGGCGGTGCTGGTGTGCAGTGTTCTTTAAGGAGCCAGTAGTCACAGTTTTTACAGTTTTTAGCAAAGGACCCCGGGTCCACGATGTTATAAGTCAACAGCATCCAAAGCACCAGGACCCGAGCTAAGTGGGGCTCAAACCCAGCCATTTCCCTCCCTTGAATTAGGGAGACATCCTTCGCAAATGGAAAGAAGCAAGCGGGGAGAGGGGGGCCTGGGGGAAGATCTTCCAACATGGCGACCGGCGTGCAAACGCTCCGTGGCTCCAGTAACCCCACAGGCTCCCTCCGGGTCCGACGACGACCCTGTAGCTTGTGGCTGCCTCCTGACTCGGCGCTCCAACTCAGATCACCCCTCCGCCGGGATCTAATCACTGTCCGGGTGCCCGCCAGTTGAAACTCTCCGTCGCCGGGCCTCGCCGCCAGGGCCTCCACTGGGATGCCTCCCAGGATCAGGCAGGGGTCCGCTGGGCGATGTTCCAGTGACCCACACGTCCCGAGCTCCGAATCCAGCCTCCTCTGGTGGTCAGAAAGAGCTGCCAGGCCTCCGAGCCCAGCCAGAAGCCGGAGGAGCACCCTCTCGATCTCCTGCTCCCACTCCGGCCCTGGCTTGTGAGCTCCAGCTCTGGCTACGCTGCCCTCCGCGCCTCCGAGCTCTGAACTCCGCTGTTTGCAGGCGGCCCCTGCATCCCGAGCACAGAACCTAACAGGCTGTATGACTACAAGTCCCATTTTCCTTCTATTTCCTCACAACTTGAAAACCTTTTGCCCAAACATCCACAAATTTGGCACAAAACAGCACACTTTCTGCTATATCTGTTCCAAATTTGTTGCTGATCTGAGATCATGTTTCATAGTTATATTTTTTGTTTTGTTTTGGACCTCCTCATTTTTCACTTGGCTTACAGAATGCTGATTCCTGGTGCTAGCACAATATGTCCGTGCCCTCCCAGGCAGCAATAATAAAAAGAGCTCTCATTTTCTGTGGAAGTCAGGAAATCTTGAGAAAGGAAGTCTCAGTGGGGACTTATCACCATGGGAAGACTTGGAAATGACCGAGAATGAAAAATGTTGAGACTACTTGCCACATGCTTTCTGTCAATTAGACTTCATTAAAAAACAAACACATGTTAGTCGAATTTCCTGCTTCAGAATTTCTCTATTATTCTTCTAGTCATGAGTTAAATTAAATCAATGCTCTACATTATCACCTTGTTGGTGTAGAAACAGAAGTTCACCACATGATTTTGAAGCCTGGTTTTTCAGGGATCTGGCTTTAAAGGAGTACTTCAGATTTGCCCATCTTCCTGTGAGGAATGTAACAAGGGAGGGGCAGGCTGAACCCACCCCCATGTCTTGCCTCAGATATCAGTGTAGCCACTTTTTAAACAGGGCTTTCATCTCTCCCTCCTGTCCAGTCAACAAATATGGAAGAATGATGGAAACTGTTTTGGAGTACCTTCGAACCATACATACACAGAATATTGGTGAGGCATTTGTGTGGCTTCATTTAGGCCACAATACTTTTTGAAGCACTGACGTTTTTGTCTGGAAATTATGCCATATGCTGCAAAAATATTATTTCCATCAAGAGGAAAGAATGCTTTATTTTAAACAGTATTCTGAATATTTACACTTGGGTGCAATTGCAGTCGCTTAGATGCAATTTTGTGACCATGCATCTTTATGCAAATGCTATAGATTAAGCTTCCCTGCATAGATAGGCATAGTCTCAACACTGACATTCAGTCTATAATCCATTTGAGGAGCAAAATTTGGTTTAAAATTATGTCTCCATGTATATTTGCATTTCTTCAAGGTTTTTCTATGCTTACTTATTCCAGTGACTGCATGGTAAGCACCTGAGGCGTACCTTACTCATTTTCAGCTCCTCAGAAAAAGATGTGGTTTTCTTTCAATCTGCATTCAACTCCATCTATCAAATGTGTTGGAGTTCTTACAAACTTGCATGCTGCCTCGAAAAATTGTGGCTGGGGGAGATCTTTCTGGGCTGGAGTGACTGTCAATCACTAACAGCACTAACTAATAGTTCCTTCCCTGCCTCTGATCCAAAAAGAGCCCCACCCTTCTGCTTCCTTTTGTCCGTTTAAGCAGTCAATGATCTGTTGAAGTCTGTTGCTGCAAGCAGTTATGTTTGTTCTTAGTTTGCTGTTTGATCTGTTCAACTATAAGTAATCAAATATTTTTATTCTTCTACTAATGACTTGGAGTGAGTTATTAAGGCTGTAAGTGGCAGTTAATGAGCAAAAGGAGGGGGAACTAATCTGGACAACCCTGAAACTGTTCTGCTGTGAATCCCTGCACTTCTGCTATGTAGCTAGAGGAATGTAACCAGAAATTTAAAACTCTGCAACAAAATGTAGTCTTTCCTCACCCCTCCTTATTGGGTGAATAGTCCCTAGAAAGTTACATAATTAGCACAATATGACCTCGCTAGCATGTTGCTTTTGTTGTTTTTCATAATTCTTTAAAAGGGTTAAAGAGAGTTTCTCCCGCCCCAGAATTCTAATGTGATAGATACTCACAGACACTCATTGACTATACTCAATGTGAGTACAGTCAGAAAATGTGCATAGTCATTTGTTTCAAACTGGGCCAGTTTCACCATTAGACAAAGTGAGATGACTGCCTCAGATAGTAGGTGCTGAGGGTGGGAACTGAGGCATGCTTTCCACCAAGCTTGTCCTGTGCCCCATAAATCTAAACCAGCCATTCTCAATCTCTTTTTTGGTCATGGCCATAATAAACAAAATATGAAAGCAATATAGGCCAAATCAGGATTATAAAAAGTATGTAACAAACTTTATAAGGTGGTGTGTGAAGAATTGTTTCCAGTCTGTGGTCCCCTTCAAATGTGCCTGGGTCTCCGGGGGGGGGGCACACATGGCCCCCATCGAGAAAGGCTAATCTAAATCACTGCCGTCTATTGCACTGAATGATGCTATTAGCTTTTGCAAATGGAATAAGCAAAGTGCCATCTTTTTCATTCATTTAGGCAGCAAAACTATATTTAGATATTTAATGTTTTCCAAACCCATTTCAATGTTCAGCCCCCCATCATGATACCAGCTGGTCAATGGGAGCAATAGAGCATCTACTGCTTTCATATTCCTTCTCTCATGAGTCCTACCATCCTTTAAAAAGTAACTTGGTGTAGGTGGCACAACTTTTCAGTGGGGCCTCACTTTTATGTCTCAATTAACTCTTCAGTGCTAATCCCTGGGCATAGCTATCCAAAGAAAATGCAGTTCTTATCTAATTCTTATTTAGGAAAGAACTGTCTTTGGATCCTAGAGGTTAATTCAACAAAACTTTAAAACCAATTTGGTGAACATCTAGTTCTCCAGAAATTGTACGAATGTAACTTCCTCCTTCCTCACCTCTGGTCATCTTGTTAGAATTAATGGGAGTTCCACCCATTTCCCCACCCCTTCTTTCTTCTTCTCTTCTTTGTTTCTATTGAATTTAAGGCAATAAGATCTAGAGCAATAAGAAATGTCAATTTGTGCCATGTTGGATCCAGACATTTATATATGAAAGACACTAGGGAGACAACAAATGATAAGCATGTATGAACCAGACTTCCAGCATCACACACATCAGTGGATTGAGCCAGCCAAACTGTGTGTAGGAGGGGATCTAATAATTGGTTTGCTGAACTTCCGTCCTAAATTGAATTTAGTCGCAATTGTTCTATTATGATGATAAATAAAAAGCTTGGGTTTCAGTGGCTGTTTTCAACTAACTTCAGCAGATTTCAAATTAAACCTCTGTGAAACTCCATACGTCATAAGGAGAGCACACCATACTTATTTGATAGTCGCTGGAAACCTTCCTGTAATGTATAACATGAAATTCCATTTAACGTCGAATTCCAAAACTACCAGCACTCTGTTTCAGAAATCCCCAGATGAGGTTGCTAAGTGACAACACTGTAATTACCTAGCAAGTTATTTACAAAACACAAACACTTAAAAGCAAGGAAATGAATAGTTAAGGGCATCAAATATAACATACACACTGAGGGGCATATTGTGCCATCTGCTTTAAGGACAAAATTTGACTCGGTGGAAAGAGCTGCTTAAAAAACAGATGTTGTGGCTGCGGGCCAATTTTCTTCATCAAGCTGATATAAAAAGCAATGTGATAATCACACCAGAAATACCCCTAACTCTGACCTACAGAGTATACAAATACTAATACTTTAGCATACCTGGATAGGTGAAATTACTGGCCTCATCTCTGTCATACTTTCCTCTTTTGTGTGTTGGATTAAGTAAAAGTTAGTTTTTTCCCCTCTGGAAGTTAACTGATACACAGAGGATATGACTCTACGGGGCATAAGCATGGTGTTTGGGGAGTCCAGTTTCTCATTATAATACATTTTTGTGGCCATAATTTGTTTACCATGCTGAATTACTGGCCTTATAGACAGACAGACAGACAGACAGACAGACAGACAGACAGACAGACAGACAGATAGATAGATAGATAGATAGATAGATAGATAGATAGATAGATAGATAGATAGATAGATAGATAGATAGATAGATAGATAGATAGATAGATAGATAGATAGATAGATAGATAGATAGATAGATAGATAGATAGATAGATAGATAGATAGATCCTGTATCATTTAGAAAACATTCTGGCCTACTCTGTACCTGAGTATATTGTATCATCTCTGTGTTTCTGGATTTCATGTGAATGGATGGGGGAGGCACAAATGGCTACAATTTGCGGAGAAGTAAATACTATGTAGTATCCTAATTGGGTGGTATATTCGCTTGAAAACCACACAACAGTAATTCTTCTACAATTACACACATGCACGCACACGCACACACACATATAGACAGTCCCAATATGGTCATATTTCAGTGAAACTTGGTAAACTAAGTTGAGAATAAAACTAAAAAGAAGACTATTGTAGAATGGGAAAGAGCTTTCTAAACAGTAATGCAAACTAGAGATGGGGCAAATTTAAAAAATTGTGATTTGTTTTGGTCTCTTATTTGTCAAGGTCAAAGGATCAACGAATACGAATATGTGAATATTCTTTGACAAATTGAACTGACAAATTGACAAATTGATCTGTCGATTTGTCTACACTTTAAATAGCTATAACACTGGCCCCCAACCATCTAGAGACACCAAATTTGCAGGGAAGATTCTTCAGATGTTTGGTGAACATTGGATCATGGACCCCTGAGTTATATAGTTACAAAGAGGAACCCCCAGGAAAGCTCCCCCCCCCAGGTACCTAGAGACTCCAGAATCATAACAGAGTTTCCTATGTCTTTCCCCAACACACCTGCAAACTTTGGTGAAGATTGAATATCAGACATCCAAGTTATTCACCCACAAATTGGGTCCCCAAAACAGAGTTGACCACATGGTACAGAAGCCCATTCTGCCTACCAGCTGCCGATCAGCTGATCAGAAGCTAATAGGCAGCTGCCACCCCCTCACAGACAGCCACCCCAACAGCCTACCCCCACACTTTCCCTACCTTAGCCCCCATCCCACTCCCACCAACACCCTCTTACCTTAATAGCTGCTGCCCTGGTTTCCATCAGGCTTTTGCAGCCATAGTGTGTAAAAAGGGTGACTGGCTGCCCTTTGCGGCTGTGGCTTCATTTAGGGTAGGGAAGCTGCAGCTGCCCTCTTTGCAAAGGGCAGCTTGGATTTCCTTAAGGAAGGCTAAGGGAATCTAGGCTGCCCTATGCAAAGGTGGCAGCTGCAGCTTCCCTACCCTAAATGAAGCTGCAGCCACCATCTTTGCAAAGGACAGCCAGTCTCCATTTTTACATGTGTGGCTCCATGGTCAGAAGACTTTAACAGCAGTGATTAAGTTAAGAGGGTGTTGTTGGCAGTAGGGTGGCATGGCATGGGGCCTAAGGTAGGGAAAGGGAAGGGTTTCGGTAGGCTGTGGTATTGGGTGGCTGTGTGGGTTGGTAGCTGCCTTTCTGCTGCTGATCTTTTTTTAAAAATACGAAGGACGAATAAAAACAGGTAGTTATTCATCCCTTCATAATCGTGGGAGTCTCTGGAACCCACAAATATGGATCAATGAATATTTAACGAATTGGCTATACTCGTCGGAAAAAGCAATCCGTTTTTATATTCGTCCCCATCTCTTGTGCAAACCTTTCTCTTCACCCTGCAACTCCCTAAAATGGCTGGTGAAATATATATACAACACAGTGACTTCAGCTTGAGCCCTCCCTATCACTTCAGTGGTTGGAGTTGTCCAACAGAAGTCTTGGGCTTAAGTGGCACTTGTAGTGTCATTTCCCTTCTCTTCAGTTTTCTGCATTATGTTCAATGTCTTCTTTTCACAAATCAAATCCTAGGAATGCTGAATGGGTTGTGCTGCTGTTGCCTCATCACCTGATGTGAACTATGGTTCCTTGCTCTCCCCCATCATTGCTCTGGAAACACACAAAGATCCGTGATTTTGTCCATTTTGTATCTTGTCCAATAATGTGCACATGCTTACCCTCTACTTAGCTATGCAGATATGCCAAAGATGCCATAATCTGACTTTTACTATTTTCTACCAGAAATTTTTTAATCAGCCAGAAATTTTACTCTTCAAGAGCACTCTTCAATGAGGGGAACTGATAGAGTGAAAGTTACTATCCTACATAGTTCAATTATTCTTCAGTGTTACTTCTCATTTCCATTGCATGCTAAAGTAGTGCAGAAGAATATTGCAGAGGTGTAGATAAACAAATTTGGGGGGGGGGGGAGAGAAGAAATGCCAAGCAATGAAGGATGTAACTTTTCCCTATCTACCAATTTACCTTTGAACATATGCTGATCCCTTTTTCTAGAACACAATCATATCACCCCACTAACATTATTAAGATATTTTGTTGCCTATAATAGTAATAACAGATAATTAAAAAAAGCAGAAGAGATGTAAAATAAAACAAAGAACAGATCGGTGAAATGTTTACTAAGTTTTTTTTAAAAAAATTATGATATTTCAAAAAGGAAGTGCCCACCCCGATTTATCTCTGGGACTCATAATAAAAGTGCACATACAATAAGCAATATAATAAAATCAGACATGGCTATGATATAAATGTGCTTAAGACACATTCTAATATTCAATGAAAGCATTTTTGTAAATAAGTAATATTCCTAATTTGATAACTGACAGTCTAGAAGTTCTTTGAATGTGGATACTTTAGACACAGGGAATATCCCTACGTTCCCAGGCTCAAATTTCATTCTAATTTTGAATTATTTTGCTCATCCTGGCCATGTTGAGTCTTTTGATTTGTTTTCATTTTTTTTTTTTTTCATTTCTCCTCAGGCATGAGTTATGCACTGAGCAACTGTGTCTCTCTTCTTGAGAAGAGAAGCCATGCTTCTGGGCGAATCAGTGAAGAGAGATCATTTGAGACACTTGCTTAACGTGATAACCTAATTATGCCACTTTTCTATTACCATTTCTCACATACCATCACAATGCCGAACAAACATCTGTCTCGTGATGGACACCCTGCAGATGTACTTCCATCTGCTCATATGAGTTTCTCTCTTAGTTGCCAAGAAAGCTCACAGAAGCACTGCATTGATGTTACAATACAGAAACAATGTCAAAATGTATATTATGATTGCCATGAGGTAAAACTCAGTGTACTGTTACATGAAAATAATCCATTTCCTTTAAAATGGCAGGATATATTTGCAAATACTGTGGATATTTCTCAGAGGGGGAGTGCCTTTTGCATTCCTTTAGATTTATTTGTTCTAACCATCTTCTCTAAAGAAATCAAGATATAGATACAGAAAACATTGTTATGCTGTACAGAAATATAAACGGCATTTTATACAAGTTACATTGCACATTTTATATAACTCAACATTAAATTGAGTTACATGCCAATTCTCCCCACATCTAATAACAAATTAAATAGGATTTCTTCAACCTTATTTTTTTCCTCCAGCCCTACCTGGAGATCATAGGATCAGACCTGGGAGACTCTGTATGCTTAACATATGTTCTGTGAGTGCACTTGTGCCCCACAAAACTGTAAGTATTGTTTGTGGTTTGGGGTTAGGTCTTTGCTTATACAAAGGCTTGAATGGATGGTTCCCAGGATTTATACAGGAGGATGTAATAATCAATATTCAAAGTAACAGGCTGTTTTAAAGTTCTTTAAAGTTCTCCATTCAAATAAATATTTGAATTTCAAAAGCAAGACAAGGTAGAAATATGTGTAAGTTGACCATGGTCCAAGCCATACATGTTACAACTTGCAGATGTTACAATAGGAAAGACAGGTTACAATTGCATATCCAGAGTTCTAAAACAGATCAATTAGGGAAAGGAGCCTTTATCACACTAGGGACTTGCTCCATTTTAGAAATATGCCCATTTAGGGCACTAGAGGGTTACCTTAAGAAAAGGAGGGAAGATCAGGACTACTTATTTTATCATAGTGACGGCACCCCACTGACAAAATACCAATTTTGGAAGGTAACTGGAGCTGCTTTGGAATGAGCGGGTTTGGTTGGATGGTGCTTTGGAACCCACTACTGCCGCCGTGCCAGGGTATGGCCCAGAGGAGATCAGGAAGGCAGGAGATGGTCCTCCCATAGATACAAACTTTACGTGCAGGGCTTGCCACAGCTGTAGGCTGCTGCTGGGCTGTTTGTCTCTTTCTTTCAGATGCAGAGCGACCCAAACGGCAATTGAGGATCCTGTTGCTGGGTCACAGTTTTGTTTACTGGGCAGCAGATTATTCTGCCAGGGTGGCATGGAGCTGAGATTTGGGACTTCAACCACCAGCAAGCTTGAAATGGCTTGGCCGGAGGGGCATGCTTAGGGCCAATTTTTCTGGCATGGCAGATGCAGCTGCAGCTGATGTACCCTAGATATGTTGTTGGTTCATCAGGGGGGAGGTAATGACTTGGTCAGGAGAAGTGGCAAGTGCTGGACATTCCGGCTGATTTGAGGAGCTGGAAGACAAAGTTCCCATTTTCAATAATAGTTTGGTCCACAATTATTCCTCGGCATAGTTGGAGAGCCGATTACAATGCTAGTTGCATAAATAGAGCACGTAGGAAAGTTAATAAGGAAATTGGCAGAGCAGTGGTTAATGGCTTAGGATCAGTAATAGGACACCCAGAGATCCGATTGGACTGACCGGAGCTTTATAGAGGTGACAGGTTTCATTTATCTGAGGCTGGTTTAGAGATTTTCTTGAGGGATCTTCGTACAGGTCTGTGTGGTGACATTTTTGGCTGGATGGGAGGAACGGAACATAGCAAGCTTGCCCATTCCGTGGTGGGTAGTGCAGAAGGAAAGTGAATCAGCAAGTGCCCATAGAGTTCAAGCAGTACATAGCGGGTCTGAACTTTCTGCATTGCGGATTGTGAGGTTACAGTGCTGGGAGGAAAGACATGCTGGGGCCCTCCCCGGGCTGTGGGCCACCAAAGGCTGGGGGCTTGCATGCCCGGGGGGCATGATATTTTGCCAGCTGGGGTCATGCTGTCTTAGGGACAGCACGACAACAGGGCGTGGGACTTGCCTGTATAGGTTGGTGGTGGTGGGGTTTCCTCTGTGATCTTCAGTACCAAAGCTGATACCGCACTACCGCAGGGCCCTGGTTTCTAAGCCATAAGTTATGGCATGTTGTTTAATAAACTGTGGCCCTATTTATACCCATCACCAGTGTCTTGCCTCATTATTCTGGAGAGGGAGGGCAAAGTATAAGACAAATAATACAAAAGTGGACAATAAAATGAAATAATCAGCATAATATAAACACATGAAAACAATATAAAAAGAATATTAAAATAAAGAAAGCATGGTGGAGCTTGAACATCAGCGAATTCTGGATATTTTAGCATTATTGTATCAAATGTCGTAGAGTCCGGGAAGGCCTGTTTAAATAAAAATATTTTTAATAATCACTTAAACGTTCCCAGTGAAGGAGCTAGGTAAATATTGGGCGGGTGAGCATTCCACAATTGTGGGGCTACTGCTGAGAAGGCCCGATTTGCTGTTTTCCGGGCCTCTCTCTTTGAGGTGAAATGCCCTCCTTCCTGGAAATATTAACTGGAATTTAAAGTGATTGTTCTTGACTTTCCAGGACACAGTCTGTATGATATTAATGTGTGATACTAAAGATACCTTCCTTGAACTGGAACCACACATTGACAGATGATTCTGGACAAAGGACAAGGCTCATGATCAAAGGCCAAGGGGCACCACTAAACTCTAACTGCTGCCTTACATTCTTCCCATCTCCTTGATAAAAGCTTTTTCATCATTTAAGGCCAACACAAATACATTCCAATTTATCATAGATAAATGCCACGGATGTTGTCTGTGTCACAGCAGCGTTTTTACATTAAGCAGATGTGAAGGCACCAAGATCATCAGCATGAACAGATGGAGTCGAGGGCAGAGGTGAGAAAAGAAGAGATAATTATTTACTCACTCTTCTTCACATATTTTTCTGCAAATAAAAACCCAGGTGTGAGCTCTTTCTTTCTCCCCAGAGCTTGAAAGTTCCTTTTGAAAAGGTATGGTTCCAAAGCCCAGAAAGCAGTTACTTAATGTTATATTTATATATTGAAAGCAACACTTTACTTTCCCATTTCTCAAATTTAATAAACTAGTTCCATCTTAGTTTAGTTTTCTAAGTGAACACTATGACACACCAGAGTTGGCTTATGATACAAATATGCTCTGCTTCAACCACACCTTGATTCCTCTACACTAGAGATGGGCACGAAACAAGCTACAAGCTGACAAAAAAAAAGAGGGGGTGGAAGCATTAGGTTCCCCTCCCACCAGGCACAAATTAGAAAAACAAACAGCAAACCAGTTCATTTGTTTAGGGTTCAGGGGTGACTTGTGATTTGTGGGTAGCCATGAACCACAAACCACCCTAATTTGTCATTTTTCGGATGCATGCCCATCTATACTCAACACCCACAATACACCACAAGGAAGCAGCACAAGCATAATAACAGCACTTGAACCATGTGACATTCTTCCACCACAATTCAATGGAACCATGCCTAAATATTATAGTTACACAGCAGAAGGAGTGATGCTATCAGTTACAAAGTAATGGTCAGTATCTGTTCAATATATGCAGCATGCGGAGCTGTAAATGCAGAAGCTGTCAGGGTGATCTGATGATGTACAGTGGTGCCTTGCTAGACAATGATAATCCGTTCCACTGAAATCGCTGTTTAGCGAAATCATTGAAACCTGTTTAATGCGTTCCAATGGGGAAGAATCATCGTTGTCTAGTGAAGATCGGCCATAGGAAAGCTGCTTTGCGAACCGCTGATCAGCTGTTTAAATCACTGTCTTGTGAAGCTTAGGTCCCGAAAACACCTGTTTTGCGAGCGCGGAGGGAGCTGTCAAAATTGTCATCTAGCAAAAATCGATTTGCGAAGCAGGGACCAAACATTGTCCAGCGAAATTCCCCCATAGGAATCACTGTTTTGCAAATCGCTATAGTGATCGCAAAAAGCCACTGTCTAGCAAAAAACTGTCATGCGGGGTAACTGTCTAGCGGGGCACCATTGTATTGTTTTCATGTTAAGAGGCACATGATTGGCAGCTTGTTAGATCAGTGTGGCAGCTTCTGCAGTTGGAATTTCACACAAATAAATCTTGAAACAACATACTAGTCAATGCAATTATACCTTAATTTTTGAAGTAAGAAATTAATGGTAAGGAACTAGTGATCTTTTACAACCAAATTGTAGATTAGACAGTGATAAACTAAATGTTGTACCTGCAAAAGGAGGTATCTTGCAATCAGTGTTGTATTCATATGTCACAATTTACATAGTGACTTGTTTCAGAGGACCTATGCACTGATTTTGCTAAGATGTCACCATCATGAGCGACAGAAAAGAGGGACTGCAGACTGTTATACCACACCTTTTCTAAAGTCTCCAGCACCCTCCCGCCCCTTACATCAAACAGAACCAGCTTCCCAAACTGCCCCATCAAACTAAAACCAGATTATCAGGCCATTTCTCATTTTGATATTTTAGATTTTAAAACCATTTCCAAAAACGTGCTGCTTATATACCACCCTATAGTGCTTCAAGCACTCTCTGGGCGGTTTACAAGTTAAATATGCAGGCTACACATTTCCAGGCCTGGTGTGATCTGTGGCAAGTGCTGAAGGCATCGTTGGCATCTTCTTTGATAGAAAGCTCTATCAGTGACTAGGGATAAAAAGTTGCAGAGCTTATTCAGGTTGTGGAGAAGGAATAATTGAGGAAATGATGACCACTATACTCTGAATAGGCTCCAATGGGGCACCATTCAATTTCTTCAAGAGGTTGGTTGGCTCATTGATTGGAAAATGACTGTAGTGTCTCTCATGTGGAAAAAGAAAGCAAAGTCTTCAGTGTCATTTATATTTCTTCAGTATATGTCATTTATATTTCAAGTTTTAAAAATTGAAGAAAACTTGCAATACAAAATGGGAAGAACTTCCAAGATATAGAGTTTGAGGTGGACAATCCTAGTGATGCCTACGTCACTGGTGAGAGTCAGCGGAGGTTGGTGATTTCATTGTCAGGGTGGCTGTAAACCTGTACTTGGGCTTTTCTCAGAACTTTACAAGAGCTAGCCAGGGTTCCAAGCCCCTCCCCCTGTAGGTCCAACATCTTGAATAACTCATTTAAATTCATGTGCTCTGTGACATCAGGGCATCTGTCCTTCACTGGAAAAAATAAAGTAAACAAGAATTGCTTGTTTCTTTCTCGTTTGCTAGTACTTCCTAAATTAGACCACACGTCTGTTCTAATAAAATGATCGGCCTTACATGTAGCTTGAATACTCGAAGTAGACCAGGCTACATGTAAACTCAGCTTGCTGGAAGTGCAAGTCATGTTAGGTAGATCCAAGTGACAAGTTCCTCACCTACATTGTGTCACCTGTGTGTTACAGAAACAGCATTTTTCTAATGTTAGTCATGCTCCTGTCATAATGTATGGAGCCAGGTCAAAGTTAATTGTGAACCAAAAGCATGAATGCAGACTGCTTCAGAAATAAAAAAGGGGTAAAGAGAAAATGAAGGTATTTGCTTTTTCTTAAAAGCAAAAGCCTTCCATTAATACTTGCACAGAGAACATTTATGCTGAGAACCTCCACAGTTTTTTTTTAATAGTAGCCAGAATAGTTTAAGAAATATATATACAGTATTTTTAAAGCAGATGGTGTGTTACTTAGAGATAAGGGAAAATTTCATTATTTAACAGTATTTGAAAATTTCAACATATTCCAGATGGAAATGACTTTAGATTTAAAAAATTGAAATGTCAGAGAAATTGAAATGTACAGATTTTTCATAACTCTGAACAGTCTGGATAAGAAGCATTGTGTACCCAGCCATGTTTATACAGAGGCAGGGTCACTGTCTCTTCCTGCTGAGAGGTTTTCAATATCAGCACCCATATGGAAGATACAAAGTTATCATTTCCATGGCGAAAAAAGTTGTATCTAATGATATGAGCTGGTGCAATAGATCGCAAATTTCACTTCAGATCATTTTTAAAATATTTACTAGAATTCACAAACTTTGTATTTGAGATGATAAAAATCATGTTTATTTTACATTTTTTAAAAAGATCAAATTGAAAGAAAGCAAATCTAATGAACATCATGAACATCAGAGGCATTGCTTACTGGTGCCATCAGGTACTTAAACAATCCTATTTCTAATGTTACATGATGCATCTGTCCCCCCCCCCCCAATTTCTCCCCTCAACCCTCCTTCTCAAAGGATAAGGATTAAGGATGCAAAATAAAAAGGCATTTTGTTAAGAAGAAATTTATTATATTGAAATTTCAGTGTAGTCAACTCTGTTTTGAGAACAAGTGAAAGATGTATTTGGGAAGATCATCAGGCTACAGCCTTGTGCATACTTAAACTGCCAATGCTTTAGAGACAAGGTATTTCAAATGCAAATCACAATTACGTACACTTGCATGTGTGCTTGTGTCCCTAATCCTAGATGTCAAAGCATTTACAGGTTACTAAAAGGACATCTTATGGGGAGAAACGCTATGACTTGCAGTGCTTCAAAGCAACCAAATCTTCCTTGCTTTAAGATCAATGTAACAAGAGCTGTGTTGTTATCAAGAAAGGAAAAGCAGAATAAAGAGATCCTGGGAAAGGTCTGTTAAGGAATCTAAATTGTAGACATGTTCCCAGTGGCAGCTGGTGACTCCAAGTTTGGCAATGCTGTAAATCTACTCTAGGTTTTAGATCAAACTTTACAGGAGATATTCATAGTGCTGAATCTATTTTGAGCTAGTGTTCAGGAACTTGGATTGCTCATGTAAAGGGCAGATGAAAATCCAGAATGGATTCCATCACCCCCAGAACTGGAATTTCTAGCCAGCACTTACCCATATTTTTCATGTATAAGACGCCCCCCCACTTTTCTAACCCAAAATTAAGAAATCTAAGTGTGGCTTAGCAAGTGTAGGGGAAAGGGATCAAAGCGCTGCAGGATCGTGTTTATCCCTGCTTTCTCCCTTCGTGCTAAGACCCCTTATACAGCCATGGGATTGCATTGATCCTTCCCCCTCCTTTTGTTAAGCCCTATGGGACTTAGCAAGCAGAGGGGGAAGCAGGGATCAAAAAGATCCTGCAGTGCTTTGATCCCTGCTTTCCTTTTGCTAAGGCTTAGCAAGTGGAGGGGAAAGCAGGAATCAAAGCCCTGCAGGAACAATTGGGTCCCTGCTTTCCCCTCCACTTGTTTTTGTATTCTCCTCAGCTTAGTTCCATGACCCTCAATTTTTAGTCTAAAGATTTTAGACAAAAGTATAGTCTTATACATGGAAAAATATGGTAATTTCTTCCCTTTCCATCACCAACAACTAACAAACATAGTGGTCATCTTCTGTCCCAGAAATGCTAAAGAGTCAGAGAAAGGAAATTGTAATGCTTCCAGATGGCAATAGAAAGGCATATTCCAGATTCTAGGGGCTGCCACTCTAACCAAAAATGAGAAGAGATATGACTTATACTTTGATAGCAGTTCAGCAGATTGGATTTGAAAACATGGGTGTGAGCTTGTTTTATACTGACTTTAAGTAGAAGGGTAAAAATAAAATAATTTATAGAAATTTAAATTTTTATGAATCACTGTTCTGGACCTGATTTCACGTGCTGATTTCTGCATCTGGAGTGTAACCATTTATGAAATGTTCTGCATACGTCAGGCCAGGGGAAATGTGTAGTATATGTTGTGTCTTAGTAATAGCACCATTCTAATGTATTGTCGAGTTGCTGCTGAGTTTTGGCAATGCTAGCAGGGTTTCCAATGTTTTATCTGAGATTTTCAAGGCATGAAAAGGAGATATAAACCTCAGTCCCCTGAGTCTTAGGCTAAGACTTGATCTGCTACACCCCACTGGCTCAGAAGTAGTGGAAGTGTTTGCAAATTTTATTGAAAAGCATGGGATGCTGAGGGGCCTTATATTTAATGAGAACTCAGAAGCTCCTAAAGTCTTCTCCAGCCCGTGCTGGAGAGAATCTTCTGTTTTTTTCTGTGTACTGGATCTTACGTGGGAGTTGTTAGGAGTGTAGTGTAGACAGAATGAGAGTAGATGTTTTCCTGCAAAAGAAGTCAGAAAGCACACTGAGAAGAAGGAAACTATATACAGTGGTGCCTCACTTGACGACGTTAATTCATTCCAGCGAAATCGCTGTAGAGCGAAAATGTCATAAAGCAAAATAAAAAAGCCCATTGAAATGCATTGAAAACCATTCAATGAGTTCCAATGGGCTGAAAACTCACCATCCAACGAAGATCCTCCATAGGGGAGGCCATTTTCCATGCCTGTGCAGCGAGGAATCCATCCCTAAGCACCGTGGGGGGCCATTTTCTTCAGCCGACAGCCATTTTGAAACCTGACAATCAGCTGTTTTTGATTGTCATAAAGCAAAAATTGGTTCCCGAAGCAGGGAACTGATCACCGCAAAGCGGAAAAACCCCATTCAAACCATCGTTTTGCGACCGTAGAAGTGATCGCAAAAACATCATCGTGAAGCAGATTCGTCGTTAAACGGGGTAATCGTAAAGCAGGGCATGACTGTATGTTGAGGTTAAGCAGTAGGGAAAGGAGAGGAAAAGTTAGCTGTATCTAAATGGTTTTTTCCCCTCTTCTACTTTTCATGGCTTCTCGGTTATGCTGAGCCACCTTATCCACCCCAACACAAGTAAACATAACTGTTTCCAGTTATGTCCTGTGGCTACAGGATACCACCCTCCCTGCAAGCTAAGCAATACCATAATTGTTTCAATGAAGGCAGATTGGATGCATTTGCCAAGCGGGTTCCCTCAATGTTTTGTTCTTTTGCATTTGTTTTGGAAGGAAAAAAAAACACTTAAAAGTCATAAAAGACATATCCTGAAACAATAGGATGTACCTGCCAAGCCGAATTTTTCAGGGGGGTGGGAAATACTAGAGGCACATGCCCAGGTATCTACCTCTCAGGAAAGAACTCCCACACTGTATAACATGTGATACAAACACACATACTTCCTGTTTGGGGGGGGGGATTACTCTTTGGAGTTTGAGTCCCAAAGCCCTCCAACCAGTAAGGCCGCTAGGCATGCCAAGAGACTCTAGGAGCTGTAGCCCCCAAAAAGGAAGCTTTGAATACACATAATTTTGAACATCCAACATTGTTCAGAATTATAATAGCATCAGTATTAGCGGAGGGGGGAGGAGCAAGCTGTTCTACACCTTTGATCATTTGCTATGTTAACTTTGCTTCATTATTGAGGGTGGAATGAGCTACTCTGGAATACGTATAAAGGTTCCCAGAATTGGCTTGAGCTTACTCACTAAGACGAGTAAAGGTTGAAGACATTCACTGAAGTTTCTAAAGATAGCCAAACCAATCTCTCCTTTACTGAATGAAACATAAAATGATGTAAACTGGCAAAGACTTATAGAAAGGTCGGTCTCATTTCCTGTCTGGTCTGCCTTTTTATTCAGAATAATTCAATTCATGTTAAGTCAAAGTCAGGTTGTCTTCTTTCCATTAAAGGTACCTGCCAACTGCACTTTGTTTTTAAAAAATATTTTTTAAAAAAAAGGAATAACAAGAATAGCTTTGGCTGTGTGAGCCTGGCTGCAACCCAGATTGAAATGGCTGAGTACTGGTGTGGATTGGGACAATGTTTTGACCAGTTTTTTTGTGTTGGGTTTTTCAAGTATTTTAAAATATAGCATCATTTCTAAAGTTATTCTGACCTTCTTTAGGAGAGTTATGTGCTTCCCTTCCCCTGGATGCACAGACTTGTTTTTGTTCTGGTTTTGGGGGAAAGGGAAACCATACTTTCTCCACTCCTCATGAGAAACAGAAGCATTGTGAGGAGCGTACATATCATTAGCACGTCTAAATCACTTAGGTTACCAGTTTGCTCTGAGATGACTTACAGTAGACATATATAACACTCCACAGTATATTTCGTGCTATGTTATTCAGAGGTCTGTGCTACCTTCTATGGTAGATTTTGGTATTTTCCCAGCAGGACACTGTGTTTGACAGGGCAATTCACACATCCCAGTCAGGATCCACATAGAGGTTCATCATGGAGATGTATGTTCTTCTTCACTCGGAGATGGATCTGCTGTGAAGCTAATGAAATGTAAGCTTCAAGAGTCTTAATCCTGGAGTGGTCCCAGAAGCTACTTTAGTCCACTTACTATTATTTTTTAATTGTGGTAATCTGTTGTTGAGACCCATTAAAAAAGATTATTGTGGTTACCCTGAACTTATTGTCCCTATAGAGGCCCCTATAACAGTTCAACCTTCAAGGCCCCCAAAAAGGTACGTCCATCACTGCCTCCACTACATAAACCAGTCAGGCTAATAAAGTTTGTCTAAAAGGAAACACAAAGTCACTGACTTGTGTGGTATTGTGGTCTGCCATGCCTTCCTGATTGACCTTTGTGTTGTTTCTTTCAGAACTGCATCATCCAGTTATACACAGCAATGTTAAACATTTTACTCTGAATATGGTGAAGCCTATCAATGAAGCCACATACAGAGTCACAGAATTCTATATGACTCCTTGCTCCTGCATCTTCCTGCACATCACTTTCAAGTGAGCCTAGATGGATGAACCAGAAGTACATGCAGTGCCCTGTACATAAATGTTGGGCACACAAGATTGATTTGATTCCTGACTCTGGGCAGAGCACAGCTGACAAATAAAGCTCAAGGCAGCCCCAGGGAGCTCACGACTGGAGCTCACAAACAGGAGAACAAACAGGGAGTTTGCTGTGGGAAAGACAGGAAGGAGACAAAAACAGAGAGGTAAGTGGTTTTTCCCTAGAGTAACACCAGGAAAGGGCTTGAAGTGTGTCGTTAACAGGAAGAGCCGTGTGATTGGCCTAACAGAAAGGGGAGTGGCCTGATTACTCCTGAGGGCTATAAGTAGCAGCTGTGATTTCTGGGAGTGCTTTTTGATTCCTGACTCTGGGCAGAGCACAGCTGACAAATAAAGTTCAAGGCAGACCCAGGGAGCTTGCGACCAGGAGAGCAAACAGGGAGTTTGCCACGAGACGCCCCTAACAAAGTATTTTGTTTTGTTCCTTTCCATATATGTGCAACTACATTTAAACTAACAAAACAAGATGGACAGGTATCCTAAACAAACAGTTGAAAGTAAAAAAAAAAAAAGTTAGAAGGGATTATGGAGGGTGGAAACAACTCAGTTGTGGTTACCTGCAAAATGTGTGCTATATTTGTCTATCTTCCTGAGTGGAAAATGCTGTATATGTTTAACGAGTGTAAACTTGTGGCACTGTTAGAAGAGAAAGTCAGAGACCTGGAGCAGCATGTAGCCACACTCAAGGCTATAAGGGAAGATGAAGCCTACATTGATAGAACTTTTGAGCAGCAGCAGCAGCTGTCAAAGGGGGCAGCTGCTGATGGAACAAAACCAAACATTGTAGTGGAGGAAAATGCTGTAGAGGCTACAAACATAGTGGAGGAACCACCATGGAAAAGAATCATAGTTAGGAGCAAAGGAAGGCGAAGACACTCTTTCCTGGTGGAACTACAAAACTGCTATCAGTTACTTGAAGAAGAGACCCCACAGTCGGAGAGACCCCACAGAAGGATGTGAGTAGTGTTGAAGCACAGCAGAATACAGTCACTGAATCTGCAAAAAGAAGAATAGGAGAGTAGTTGTAGTAGGGGACTCCCTGCTACATGGAATTGAGACTGAAATTTGTCGGGAGGATCCTTGGACTCACCAGGTATACTGTTTCCCTGGAGGAGAGATAAGGGATATGATGGAAGGATAGCCATCACTGATAAAACTTACAGATATATATCCCTTTCTTCTTGTCCACGTGGGAACAAATGACACAGCCAAGAGGAGCTACCGAGAAATCACATCTGACTTTGAATCTCTGGGAAGGAAACTCAAGGACTTTGGGTCCCAGATAGTTTTTTCATCCATCCAACTGGTGCTCAGAAGAAGAATTGAAAGGGAAAGGAAGATCCTCTGGGTGAATGACTGGCTACGAAGGTGGTGTCGATGAGAGGCATTTGGTTTTTGGGACCACGGGCTAAGCTTCCTGGAAGAAGGACTGCTAGCAAGAGACGGCTTGCATCTAACAAGGACTGGGAAGACTGTTTGCCCAGAGCATGAAGAACTTCATCGGGAGGGCTTTAACCTGAATTGGAAATGGGAGGGAGATGCAAGTATAGAGTTAAGGGCAGATGAAGCTTTACACACAATAATAAGAATGGACCAAACTGATCAAAAGGGGAACAATAATAACATTAACAATAATAATCACAATAATAATCATAGCAATAATCATAATAATATTCATAAAAATGTGCAAAGACAAACAGGCCACAAATCACACAACCACCACTGTCTGTATACGAATGCGAGGAGTATGAGAAACAAAAAAGAAGAACTGGAAATTTTAATTCAGGAGGGTAACTATGACTTGATAGGAATAATTGAAACTTGGTGGGATAACTCCCATGACTGGAATACAGCAAGTGAAGGATATAAACTGATCAAAAAGAACAGAGAGAACAAAAAGGGAGGTGGAGTGGCAGTATATGTCAAAATTCCTGCACAGAAACACAGGAGGAGGAGAGTGGCTGTCCCATTGAGAGCATCTGAATCAATCTAGTTGGGGCAAAAAGCAAAAGGAACTTTGAAATTGGAGTCTACTACCGCCCACACAATCAAAGAGAGGAAGCGGACAAAACTTTTGAAAAACAAATTCAAGGGTTTTCAAAGAGATACAATGTATTAGTGATGGGAGATTTTAATTATCCAGTTATATATTGGGAGGCAAATTCTGCCAAGTATGTCCCTTCCAAGAAATTCATGGCTTGTGTGGCGGATAATTTTCTCCTACAAAAAGTAGAGAAACTAGAGGATTTGCTCTCCTTGACTTGATTCCGACCAACAGAGTTGACTTGGTGGTTGAAGTGGTAGTAAGGGGAACTCAAGAGAAGAGTGACCATGTCCTTCCAGAATTCTTGATTTCAAAGGAGGTGAAAGCAGAGTGTAGCAGCACACTTCTGCTGGATTTTTAAAAAGCCAATTTAAATACTCTCAGAACAAGGATAAGTAAAGTCCCATGGCAGTACAAGAAAATAAGTACAAAAAGGCTGGGAGCTTCTTTAAAAAGAAATTCTAAAGACACAACTACAAACAATTCCAACAGGAAAAAAGGGGGGAGGAGGCAAAAAAGGCCAGTGTGGCTTCACAAAAAGCTCAGGGAAGACCTAAAAACCAAAAAAAGACATGTACAGGAAGTGGAAAGAAGGACAGGCCACCAAAGATGTGTACAGATAAGTAGCAAAGAAATGCAGGGATGGCATTAAAAGGGCGAAAGTTGAGAATGAGCTGAATTTAGCTAGGGACACTAAAAGCGATAAAGCAGCATTCTTCAGGTATGAGAGTAGCAAAAGACATAGTGGCACAGCTCTGCAATGGAGATGGGGAAATGATAACAGAGGACAAAGAAAAGAGGTGCTTAATTCCTAGTTTACTTCCATCTTTTCCCATAAGACGGTGGGTGGGGGGGACAGGATTGCAGCTGGAGATTGATAAACAAATAGTCAAGGAATACCCTACTACAAAACCCTTGAACTTCAATACCTTATTACCTTGAACAATTTCAAATCTCCAGGGCCGGATGAACTGCATCTGAGAGTACTGAAGGAACTAGCTGAAGAACTCTCAGAACCACTATCCATTATTTTCTTGAACTCATGGGAAACGGGGGAGGTGCCAGAGGATTTGAGGAGGGCTATCTTCAAAAAGGGCCAAAAAAAAAAAAAAAGGAACCTTGGAACTACAGGCCAGTCATCTGACATCTATCCCAGGCAAAATTCTGGAACAGATCGTAAAATGGTCATTGTGCAAGCACCTAGAAAACAATGCAGTAATAACTAGAAGCCAACACGGATTTGTCAAGAACAAATCCTGCCAAACTAATTTGATCATGTTTTTTGATCAGGTCACCTCCCTGATAGACAGAGGGGATGCTGTAGACATAGTATATCAGCAAAGCTTTTGACAAAGTGCCCCGTGATATCCTGATTAGCAAGCTAACTAGGTGTGGGCTGGATAGATCAAGTATCAGGTGGATGCACAATTGGCTACAGAATCGTACTCAGAGGGAGATGATTAATGTCTCCTTCTCTAACTGGGAGGAGGTAACAAGTGGGGTACCCTAAGGCTCAATCCTGGGCCCGGTGCTCTTCAATATTTTTATTAATGACTTGTATGAGGGAGTGCAGGGAATGTTTGTTAGATTTGCAGATGATACCAAATTGGGCAGGATAGCTAATACCCTAGAAGACAGAAACACAATTCAAAATGACCTTGATAGGATGGAGCACTGCACCTCAGAAAAAGAAACCAATTGCACAGTTACAAGATGGGGGATACCTGGCTCAGCAAAACTACGAGCAAGAAGGATCCTGGAATTGTCATAGATCACATGCTAAATATGAGCCAACAGTGTGATGTTGCTACAAAAAAGGCGAATGCTATTTTAGGCTGCATTAATAGAAGTTTAATTTCCAAATCCCATGAGGTGCTGGTCCCCCTCTATTCATCACTGGTTAGGCCTCATCTTGAGTATTGTGTCCCGTTCTGGACACCACACTTCAAGAAGGATGCTAACAAATTGAACAAGTTCAGAGGAGGGCAACAAGGATGATCAGGGGGCTGGAAATCAAGCCTTATGTGGAATGGCTAAAAGAATTGGGCATGTTTAGCCTTGAGAAGAGAAGACTGAGGAGTGATATGACAGCACTTTTCAAATATTTGAAAGACTGTCATATAGAGGAGGGGCAAGATCTGTTCTCGATCATCCCAGAGTGCAGGACATGCAACAATGGGCTCAAGTTAAAGGAAGCCAGATTTCAGGTGAATATCAGGAAAAACTTTGTAACTGTTAGAGCAGTACAACAGTGAAACCAATTACCTTGGGAGCTGGTGAGTGCTCCAACACTGAAGGCATTAAAAAAGCAAAACAAAACAAAAACTTGGACAATCACTTGGCAGATATACTTTGATTGTATTCTTGCACTGAGCAGGAGGTTGGACTTGATGGCCTTGTAGGCCCCTTCCAACCTCACTTTTCTATGATTCTATAAGATAATCCTCACACTTACAGGTAATGAAACCATTCAGAAACAGGGGACAAAATCCTGGTGTGCAACTATATGCACACTACTTGAGGTTGCACCAGCAGCAGCTGCACTAGTGCCAAGGCAGAAGTGTGGTCTTTGAAAGTCATGCTGGGGAGCATGCAACTGGTTGCACAATTCATGTTGTGTGCATAACACCTGCCATATTTCTGCCGGCATAATTTTACACATGTTCATGCCAACGAGCTTGTCATAAAGTTATGCTGGCATGGATTTTGCACATAGTTTGAAAAATCCTTCTGAGCACATTGCTTCGATAGAAACATCAATGTATAGATATATTCAGAACCAGTTGGATTTTACAGTAAATGTGAGAAGCAGAGGTCATTGGTGGAAGTTAAGGTAAGAAGAAGAAGCCATTGTGCAACCCTACATTTTTTATCTCAGAGGAAGGTTCCCATGTGTTTAATAAAGGTGACAGAGACAATATTTTTCTTTCTTCCAAAATTGCATTGGAAACCTGTAGCTCATTGTGTTTATTTCACCAAGTTTTAATTAGAATATATTTCTCATTCTGATCTAATTAGAAATTGAGCACTGACAACATGTGCTGATTAGTCCATTCCCAACAGATAACTGCTTAAGGAATGCAGAATGAGAATGAGAGAAAGAAGTATAAAGTATTGGAAGACGAGAGAGGCCAGATCAAAAGTATCAGTTAAGGTTGCATTTGAGAAGTGAAGTCAAAATGCTCACAGTCAGGATTATAATCCATATATTTTCTTTTCCTCCCTCCAAAACCAGAGGAAAGTGGAGAAACTGAAGTCTGAAGACAAATGGACTGGATCTGAAGCTGGGCTTGTAAATGAAGAGCACACCAGCTCTTCAGGAAACCTTAGAAGAGGCCATCATGGTACTGCTTTGGTTCTTGCTGATATTGATGCTCCACAGAAAAAAGAATATCTAACTTTCGAGACAGCAGCGGAAGACAGCAATAAGGGAGAGAGAAATGAAGCTACTTCTGCAAGAGAAATAGGCAGGCATGAGAACAAAGACCAAAATCCAGTTGATTATGTTGATCCAGTTTATGTTGTCCACAAGGAAAAGGTATCGCCCATGGTGACACAATGGGGTTATTGTTTGGATTATACTGCTGGAGCATTGGCAACTGTTCAGAATGGCAGTAGCCTTCTCCATTTAGAGGGAGACAAGTAAATTTTTTCAAAGCAAAGTCCACAAAAGCAGAAAAATATTGTAGAAGAAAAGCCACCTGCTAACAGTTTTCCTGCATGCTTTTGCCAAACTAAACAGTTCTATGCATTCAACCTACTGGCAACAGTAATGATTCACTGCTCAAATATAACAGTAGCACATCTGTAAAAAGAGAGCCCTTCTGAAACAAATAGGCAAGATTAATAGACAGACTCAAACAGAAGGCAAATATTGTAATTATGGAGTGGAAATGCTGGCTAAAATCCTGCTGTGAAGTTATGCAAACAGCACAACATTTAGAAGCAAATTGCCATGAGTTACAAAATATCCATAGACATTATCTGCATACTGAGTAGGACATCTCAGTGTTCAGTAGATAATGTCTAAATAAATTTCTTAACTTGCAATTATTTGTCTCTGAAAGTTACACTATTTGCATAGCTGTAACAGGATTTCAGCCATTACATCCATCAATGCACTTATATACTGGTGCTAAATTTTGATGGAACGTAGCTTGATCTCATAGAAGGTGATTGCTGAATGAGAAAAAGAAAGCACATAGAGGACAATCCGAAAGCACTATAAACCTAATTAAGACCAAGAGATTCCTTTAGAACACCCACAAGCCCCAGAGCACTGCACGTTTGTATAGTACTCAAATTATTAGGACAATGGATAGAACCAATCGTTGCTTCTGCCAAACTATTCCCCATACACATACTTCAATTCTAGATACTCCATCCTTCAAATCTGTCCCCTGATGCAATCAGGAGTTCAATTCAGGCCTCTGGAATGTATCCTGATTTGGTCTGAAGCAATTTGTACCTCATCTGACCCAATCTGTGCTCTGTATCAGAGTCAAGTTGTAAGCCTCCCATTAACCTTGGGAGAAAGGCAACCAACCAACCAACTAGCCAGCCAGCCAGCGGCCAGCATTGGAAAACTAAGACAGATGTCACTTTTTTTTGCTTTTGCACTGATAGCCCTGATATTTAGTGGCATGATTGACCCTGAGGTAAGGAATAAATCAAACAGATAACTACCTTCAGGGGTTTGTGTACTAAGTACCTTTACACCTCCATTAAAAAAAAAAAAAAGGAAAGGAAAGGAGGCTGAAGTGATTCATTCTCCAGATACAAATTGGTTTGCAAATTCATTTTGCTTCATCCCAGAGCTGAACTGGGGCATTTTACTTCTGTCCAAACCTCATACAAACTGGGCAGAATCAAGCTGGTTTGGTCAGTAACTGGGGATTTGTCCAAACTGAACAGACGTAGTACCCTCTCTTTTTTATTTAACTCATTTGGAGCTTCTATTTTCCTCAGTGGAGAATCTGTGAGGAAAACTGCTCCCAAATGGGAGGGTCCCTCTTATTATAACCCTTGCAAGGCTGCCTTCCCTTCCCCTGAAAAAGACATTATGAATGAAATGATAAATGCCCTGAGGCATCCTGCTGGTGGAGCAGAGCACTTCACAGGTGACAGCTGGACTAGCAATTAGGCTAGACCATATCTAGAGATAGATGAAAATGTCATACCCATTCTCTTTCTTCCCCAATCAAATAAGAATTTGGCAAAATTCTGAATTTCGTCATCAGCAAGACAATAAAAAGGCAGAAAGAAATTCTTCATAGACAGAAAAACAAACAAACAAACAAACAAAACCTACAAATGGAAGGGAAAGACAGACTGGAAGAGTTACATATTTGGAGGGCTTTGCATACTTAGCTCCAAGAAGTCTATGTATCTATTCCTAGGTACTCAATCATGTTTTGTAGTGGTGAATTAGGATTACCAAAACTATTTCAGGAAGTCTCTCCTTAGAGATGGGAGCTTTATTCTTCATGCAAAGCACAAAGCATGGCACTACAAGTGATGCTGGGTTTCATCTCCATCCCTTAGACCAGCCGGTCCACTTACCAAGCTCCACATGCTCCAAAGAAGGAGTCCTTTTTTGTCAATGGCACTCTAATCCAAGCAGGACAGCCTTTTTCCCTCCTCCTCAGGCAGCCAACCACTCTGCTGGGGAGGTGAGATGGGAAGTCTCCCTGCACAGCCAATGAGTGGTTGGCTGCCTGGGGAGGCAGGGAAAGGCTGGCTGGGCTCCTGCCTAGATTGGAGTGCCACTGCCAAAGAAGGACCCCAGCTGCATGTGGAACCCAGTAAGTGGATTGGCTGGCCTGTGGGGAGGAAGATGGAACTCAGCACCACTTGTGGTGCCATGCTTTATATGAAGAACAAAGCTCCTACCTCTACTCTCTATCATTTAACAACTATAAAAGAGGCAGGTAGTATAGTGTCCTCTCTATGCTGTGTGTTCTGAATTTTACCACTGAGAATATTTTGCATGTTTTTTTAAAATAAAGGTTTGTCAGACTTTTCAAATTTCATATGTTCAATAGAAAGGCAAGAAACAGCCCATCCATGCTGTTTGCAAAACCAAAATATAGGACCTAACAGTAGGCATGGGATTTTTGGACTACAAATCACACAAGTCTTCATCCTGGGAGTTCCACCTCACATACTGAATGTGTCTCACTTGGAGGAAAGGCCTAGTTGGGAATGCTTCAGAGGTCTTGCATAGGCCTAGTCCCACCCTAGCTTCCTGTGCAGAAAGAAACCTGCTCCATTGCTAGCTGATAGCATTCTTTCTACACAGTAAGCTAGAGTAGAGCTAGGCCTCTGAAGCCTTTCCAGCTACGACTTTTCTCCAGGTGAGGCACAGGAATCTGTAAGTGTGGCCATGTGATGTGGGACTCTCAGGATGGGGAATTTTGCAATTTGTAGTCCAACAAATCCAAAAATGCTATCCCTGCCTACATGCCTTTTAAAAATCTTGCTTAGTTCTGGCAGTGCAACACTAGACAAGATGATTATATGGAACACCACAATGTACCATCAGCAAGGAGAGCTGGCACTGGTGCTCTTCTTAGTGCAACACTAGCCATAGTTTTGCACTCCATTTGATGGAATCTTTCTCTTTAAAATAAGAATGTCTTTGCCATATATGATGACCTGACATAACTTGCTGCAATATTTCTGGAGCCAGTCTTAAGAACTAATGTTAGGAATGAACTGATGAGTACTGTGGACTCCCTGTTCTGGATTCTTGAGGGTTACATCATCAGGAAATGCATTAGTATTCTAAACAGAGCCAGAACACTAAAAGGTGGCTTCAGGAAATGTCATAATTCAAGAAAACTGCCATCTTCCTTGTCCTGTCAAGACTGAGTAAACACAACCAAGGTGACCCAGGAAAGAATGAGTACTGGTAATTTAATAGGTGGCTTTTGCATCATGGAATTTATCTGGATATGGATGGTGATGGCAACTCAATAATGCAGAACTTGGAGGTCATTTGTTGCAAATAGCAAATTCTTTGTTTGCTTTTTCTCTTGATGGTGATTGGATGTTACTGTGGCTGTTTTGACTCTGGATGTAGCATCCATAAAAAAATAATGTGTTGAATCCAAAGTAGTCGCAGGATCTTCAGTCAGTTCAGTTCTCGTTTTTCACTGGTTTTCCAATTTATTTTTCTTTGAAGAGTTACTTGCAATTAATTCTTTTTTGCAAAAACTGAAATATAAGTAGGATACATCATAATAGTCATAATGTAATGAAATACAAGTTCATTCCTGTTATTATGCAAATGGAACAGTTTCAGTTACTTATATAATATATAGTGAAAGGAAGGATGTGGCCTCATGTGTTAGGTTTGTTTGTTGCTGTACCATGCAAATAAAAAGTAAATAAAAAGCAAGCTTCTTTGTTACATTTTAATAACAAGGAAGTAAATACTTACTTTAAAATGCAACAGTAACGATAGCCAACCACGTCTTTGCAAATATTGCATGTGTAGCAGTACAGTGGTGCCGGATTAACCCTCGCTATGCGGAATCGTCGCTAAACGGGTAGGGAAAACGTATTGAAACGCATTAAACTTAGTTTAATGCGTTCCAATACCTTGCTTACTTACCTGTTCAGCGAGGATTCCCCTTGCCGGCAGCCATTTTCGTGCCCTCGCTAAGCGAGGGCAGGGCGTGAAAACGGCTGCCGGCAGCCATTTCCGGGCTTCCGGCGGCAGGTTCGGCGGCTCCAAAATGGCCGCCGCAATACCCGATCTTCGCAATGCGGGTTTTCCCCATTGCGAAGATCGGGTATGTTTCCGTATAGCGATCCCGAAAAAGGGATCGCTATACGGAAACATCGCTATACGGTGCACTCGTTAAGCGAGGCGCCACTGTAATTTAAGCTCTCAGCAATGGCCATTTCTGGTAGTGGCTACAATTGTAATTTACTATCTATCACAGCAACCCCCAGTGTAACTTTGGAGCATTTCTTCTGAACTGATGAAAACATTTTCACCAAAAACAGAACCAGGATGACATCAAAACACGCTTCTAGGATAGTATCCATAGTGTCTTCGTTGCTGGGAGGTGGACAGCTTATGCCCCTATCAGGTGCACATTGAACTCACCTTCCAACTCATGCCTTCCACCATTGCTGATTGCCATCCTGATTGCTCATGGGGAAATATGAACAGAGAGGAAGGTGAAGGAATCCATTAAAGAAATAAAAAAGGTCACCTACAAAATAATGGTAACATATGTACAACCACGCACATATGCAAGCTCAAAACTTGCTGTAGTTCATCACCCTATACATTTGTAGGCACTGAAGGAATACCAGTGTGGAAGAACTGCTGCTACTGCTGTTGATGCTATTGCTGTTAACACCATCATCATGAGATATCTGGGTTATACCTCACCTCCATACTTCATCCAAAAGAACCTAAGGACAAACCATGGAACAGTAGCTGTAATTTGATCTTTAAAAGGCTGATTGCCCCGTTCTGGAAGTTCTCTTTTGCAGTGCTCATCAGCTTGCCCACCCACCCACCCATGTTGAGAGAGAGATTAGCTGGTCAATTTAGAGCTGGATGAGAATTTTTGGCCTGCTCCTATAATTGGCACTTAAGGGAAGGTGAGTTTTTGCCCATCCTGTTCCTTTATGCTTGTTTTGCTGTTCGGTTGAGTGATGTCGGTTATTGTTGGTCACACTGGTGGGTAGTGGCAGAAGGCATGAGATGGAAGGGGAGTGCAATGGGCACCTGATAGGGATGTAAGCTGTCCCAGCTCCCAGCATTGGACCAGTTTCGGCACTTGGAGGAGAACGAGGCAGGGGTTCTCCAGGAGTAATGTAGACTCTAGACTCCCTGTCTAGAGTCAGGAGTCTCAGGTGTCCTGCATCCTGGGGAGTACCCAGTTATTATGAGAACTCACCCAGTGGGGCAAGTCAGATCATGATTCTCCTCTACTGTAGGCCCCCTTGTGAAAAGGGGATGTTCTGTTTAATGTTAAATAAAGGGTGGCCCCTTATTTCAACCCATCTCCTGTGTCTCACCTCATTATTCCAGGCTGGTTGGGCAAAGTAAATATGTGAAGTCTAATTCCAACAAGAGCCAATAGGGCATGGATTCCCATTAACTCTTTTCCTCCATCTTTTCCGCCATTGGGGAGGCTTATATTAACAAAATGCACTGAGGTAACTGTAATGGAGGAGACACCAGAGTCAAAATTACTTTGATTGAAGAGGAAGGTATCAAAGATGAGGAGGAATGACCATAAATGTAGGTTACATTTCTGCTTATCTCTTTGAGAGCAAATTTTCAGCATATCCCAAAGGACTGAAATGACTAACTGAAACATTCTGTAAAGATACCATATTACTTGTGCTATTGTCCTTTTACTGTAAGAACATGAAATTACTGTGCCCATTTTTCATGGATTCATTTGATACATTAATACACCAACATTTTACATATTTTACATTTCCCCTCCTTTCATTCTAAATCTGCATTGCTACTTTATAGTTTTGGCAGTAGCTCGAATTTAGAAATATGTCTCTTTTCACCAAGGTGTTTTTTTCTTTTATCTGCCTTGATAGAACCTGAAGAAAACTCCATTTTTAACCAGTTGTGTTTTTATTTGTGATATGTAATTCTCCTAAAGTAATATAAACAGGCAGCAGGGAAAACCTATTAACATGCATGAATCTAGACTTTATGTAAATAGAATTTAGAAAACAACATAGACACATATATAGACAAGATTATTATCTTCTTGTTTGTGTAAGAGATAATAAGAAGCAAACCCTTGCTTACTAACAAGATATGTTTATTACTGTACATTATTATTCTGGAAATAAACCATGATTCTGTTCACCAAAACAGAAATGGCAGTGCTTTCTACTACACATGTCAAGAAAGTAGAGTTTAGTATTGATGCACTGCACAATAAATACCAGCATTTGAAATGTGGGGTGTGGTCAGATTGAGATATGGCTCACGTTTTGGACTGCCTGTGGCACCATCTGATGTGAGCTATTTTCCAGTAATCAGCAGATGTATAGAAAATTGCAAACCAGCCTGGCCCTTCTCTGTGCCTAATGTGGACCTTTTTGATCTAGTGGTAGAGCTGCTCTCTTTTGGAGCTGGACTGAAACAATTCCTGCATGCATGGAAGAATCACTTTAGGGGAGATCATTCAAGTGACTCTTTACCGTGTGATGTTACCACCCTCAGTTGGTCCAAGATACCCCCTATCTTTCCCTAAAATTTAAAATGTACCTTCTTCTTCCCTTCAGCTTAAATGGGCTAACATTAATGAAGACAAAACATATTTAGGCCACTTCATAAATACAAGATTTCTTTACTATTTACTGCATAACGGAAGGTACAAGTGAGAAAATCTAATAACTTGATGGATGGTTGATATTTCATCTAGAGGAACATCGTTACACCCCACTAATTTTGTGGGTTATTTGTTCAGCCTGGAGGCAGGCGGTACATCGTGGCTTCTTCCAATTTGAAGAGACACTTGTTCAGCAGGCCGAGGCAAAGAGGCAGTCCCGAAACCAGCAAAATCAGGGAGCTGGACAGGGGACAGATTGTATTTGTCTTCAGTGTGGAAGGGATTGTCACTCTCGAATTGGCCTTCTCAGCCACACTAGACATTGTTCCAAGACCTCTATTCAGAGCCTGTTACCATAGTCTCTTGAGACTGAAGAATGCCTACATACAGACTAGAACATTGTGGGCAAAATTGAACACTTTCAATGCAAGGTGCCACCATGTAACTGAAACCAGGGCAGGATTGGAAAGTTATAGAAGCCTGGCTCTGCCCTGCCCTGCCCTGCCACCAGCCTCTTGGTTTTCTTTTAGCCCTGCCCAGCCACTCTGCAGGTACGGTTCATGTCTAACTAGTCACCTAAGGATCGGATTGGATTTTCTGGCCTGGCTGATCTGATTGGTGAACAAAAGATGACCAAGACATTTTTGCCTGTTTGATGCTGACTGCTCATGGGGCAGCATGAACAAATTGAAGGGCAATTTGTTTATTAAATAGGTGGTCATGACAGGTGGGTTAGAACTGGATATGGAATAACTGATTGGTTAAAAATTGGGAAAGGAGTACGACAAGGCTGTATATTGTCCCTCTGCTTCACTCCTGGCACACTTCCATTTCCAGACACTAAATAGTTCATACAGCTGACTTCTAAATCATGTTTGGGCTAGATTGTTGCTCCCTTTGTATTGTCCAGATGGACTTGGTGTAGTCAGCACTTTGTGGTTGTGATGATGCCTATACTGGGGAGCACTGAAAACAATAGGACAGATCCTGAGAAAGGATGGATAGTTATGTATGGGCTATAAAAATAATGTGCAAATTCTAGACAAGATTATTTGCTGCATGTATGTATGAGAATAAACCCAGCCACCTACAATGAGCAAAGAAATTGTTCAAAAGAAGTAATCATGATGTGCTGCATGATCAGATTATCATATATTAAAAATAAACGGTTATTTAGCTCTATGGAAGCAGCACTAATTGGCATCTTTTGCATACAAGCCCTATGTTTCAGTAAGCATACAGAGATATGATTGTTTGTTTGGATGAAATAATACCAATTACATTTTGCACTGAAGCAGATAAATTAAGAACACAATGAACACAGGCTGAAAACCATTCAGAAAGCAAATGGTGCCATGGATGTAATTGCACCATTCTTTACCAGCAGTATATGTGCATGTATTCCTGTAACCTATTTGAATGGATACGGTTCAAGTCAATGAACTATATACTATATTCTGAACGATATACCTTGTAGGATACCTTTGCTTACAGCAGGAGAATCAAGAGCAAAAAAATGCTCTTGTGAGAGATATTATTGGAGCTCAAATCCTTTCCCTCTATTTTCATTAAAGGCTTATCGGTCCACATAATCTCCTTTACTGCTTCTTAGGCTGTTTTCAGTACTGTTTTTCCACCCCCAAATAAGATTTTTATTTCTTTAACAAAGGATTGTAAGAAGGATGGATGAATTGTGAGAAGCTTTCATTAATGGAATGGCTACTTGAGTCTTTGTTTCCAGAAAACACTCTTAGAAATAAGTTTACTTATTATTTGAAAGTGCTGTAATTGATAACTGGAGCTATTCTTTTTAAACTGTTTGTAGTTAAAAACATGAACACTTCTTATTATTTCACTGTAGGACCATGTGAGGAGAAAGCATAGTGATAATCATTTGACAGAATATGGAAAATTTGAAGGAACTGGCTGTGATTACCTTGGGGAAAGTCAGATGAAATTAGAGCATTACGGCACTCATCATCATCATAGGCATCCTTCAGTCTCGAGAGACTATGGTATCGTGCTCTGTATGAAGGACTTGGAACAGCGTCTAGTGTGGCTGAGGAGGCCAATTCGAGAGTGACAATCCCTTCCACACTTAGGACAAATACAATCTGTACCCCGTCTAGCTCCCTGATTTTGCTGCTTTCGTGACTGCCTCTTTGCCTCAGCCTGCTGGGCAAGGGTCTCTTCAAATTGGGAGAGGCCGTGATGCACCGCATGCCGCCAGGCTGAACGCTCCGATGTCAGGGTTTCCCATCTGTTGAGATCCATTTCCAAGGCCTTCAAATCCCGTTTGCAGATATCCTTGTATCGCAGCTGTGGTCTCCCTCTGGGGCGATTTCCCTGCACTAGTTCTCCATACAGGAGATCCTTTGGAATCTGACCATCAGCCATTCTCACAACATGCCCGAGCCAGCGTAGGCGTCGCTGTTTCAGTAGTGTATACATGCTAGAAATTCCAGCTCGATCTAGGACTACTCTATTTGGAACTTTGTCCTGCCAGGTGATACCAAAAATACGTCGGAGGCAGCGCATATGGAACGTGTTCAGCTTTCTCTCCTGCTGTGCATGAAGGGTCCAGGACTCACTGCAGTACAGGATTGTGCTTGGGACACATGCTCTATAGACCTGGATCTTGATATATGTCATCAGCTTCTTATTGAGCCATACTCTCTTTGTGAGTCTAGAGAACACGGTAGCTGGAAGTTTACCAGATATGATCTTTTCACCTCAAGAACTGCTACTTCAACAACTAAACATTTTCACTGCATCACTAAAAGTTAAATAACCCTTTTGTGAGGTAAATTGTCACTGCTTTTGAATATCTTTCTTCCTCACAACATCTGGAAAACATATTGTCTATAAACATGTGACAGGCACTATTTCTCAGGTGTGTGACTTGACCTCATACTTGAATGCAGCAGGATAGAGTCATATGTGAAGAATCAAATCCAACTCTGTGTCTCCTTACTACTGCTATTGGTTTTCTTGCAATCAAGAAGTCACAGCAATGATGTTAATTATGCCATCACCAATACACATGAGCATCATGCTGCAAGCATACTAAAGCATACAGCACCGCCACAAGGCTGTTGAATGGTTGTGTACCACTGGATTCTATTAATTTGGTTTGATTTATTGTAGTCTTCTTAGACAGGATGCATAAAACGTCTGAATTCACTCTGAGATTTGATGGGATTGTTTTGGTCTGCAATTCTTGAATTGTTCAAGGGGACAACACACTTGATGATAGTTGGTTGTGGATGCCACTGGGGGGGGGGACACATTTTTAAAAAGGGAAGCTGCTTGCCCATGTTGTGCTGAACAGGCTCCAGGTGCTCGCAGACAGAGTCTATCCAGAATCACAGTGTGGATTTCGAGCTAATAGATCCACCACTGACATGGTATTCTCCCTCAGACAGTTGCAGGAGAAATGCAGGGAACAACAACAGCCACTCTTAGTGGCCTTCATAGACCTTACAAAAGCATTTGACTTGGTTAGCAGGGATGGCCTTTTTAAAATACTTACTAAGATTGGATGCCCTCCTCGACTCCTTAGCATCATCAGGTCCTTTCATGAGGGAATGAAGGGCACTGCAGTTTTTGATGGCTCAACATCAGATCCCTTTGACATCCGAAGTGGAGTGAAACAGGGCTGTGTCCTTGCGCCGACCCTGTTTGGGATTTTCTTTGCTGTCATGCTGAAGCATGCCTTCGGAACTGCAACAGAAGGTGTCTATCTCCGGACTAGATCAGATGGAAAGCTCTTTAATCTCTCTAGACTGAGAGCAAAGACCAAAGTTCAGCTGAAATGCATGCGGGACTTCCTCTTCGCCGATGATGCAGCCATTGTTGCCCACTCTGCCGAAGACCTCCAACAACTCATGAATCGTTTTAGCAAGGCCTGCCAAGACTTTGGACTAACTATCAGCCTGAAGAAAACACAAGTCATGGGCCAGGGTGTGGACTCACCTCCCTCTATTACCATCTCCATGCAAGAATTGGAGGTTGTCCATGAATTTGTGTACCTTGGCTCAACCATCTCTGACACTCTTTCCCTAGACGTCGAGCTGGATAGACGCATTGGCAAAGCAGCTACCATGTTCTCAAGACTCACAAAAAGAGTATGGCTCAATAAGAACCTGACAGCATACACCAAGATCCAGGTCTATAGAGCCTGTGTCCTGAGCATACGGCACTACTGAATTGTTTTAATATCTGAACTATTCTTATGCAGAAAAAGACAAAATATGGTGTTCTGCTACTCCGATGAGCAGAATCCCTTTTGGTAATTTTGCTAGTGCAACAGACCATTATTTCAGTGGAGTGACATTTATGGAGCTTGCACAAGAAGTATCTAATATCAACTTGTACAAGCAGAAGTCCCATGATCAGGAACTGGTATGCAGATCAGGCAGGGCTGCAACTGGCAGAAATGTTCGTCTGGTAGTGGTCAACAGTGTATTTCCCCACTGGAATGTAGATTTCTGTTGAATATTAAAGGACTCTTCTTGATGAGGGCGACAATTTGACAGTGGAATCAGTTGCATCCAGGGTGCAAGGTGAGCTTCCTTTCATTGGACATCTTAAACAGAGATCAAACAGCTCTTTCCTGAGATGCACTAGTTCTAGATGCCATACACCGAGCAGGAGGTGGAACTAGAAAGCTTATTTGACCCCTCTGACTCTTGGTTTTCTCCCTTGTAGCTGTGTTTTCTGTCTTTTTTATAAGTTTGTTTCTGTGCGCTTGACTGGCAACTGTTTCCTAATTTGTAACAACCCCTCAACAGTATGTTTGAAAGATAGATTGCAAACCTGAAAGTCAAAATAAGGAGTACTTACTAGTGCTATACTTTCAGTCAGTTTTTTTTTTTTTTTTTTTTTTTTTGTATTTGGAATAATGCTTTTGACATATTTACACTCCGACTACCAAAAGTTTATTCTTCTTGACAGCTTGAGCATTCACTGCGATGTGAAACAAAACCAACGGGTATGTTTATATCTACCAGCTGGCTTCTTTTATAGCAGAACCACATGACTAGATCAGTGTTTTTGGGATCAAACATATTTGTTCTTCTAGGAACAAAAAGAAAGAAAGAAGAAGAAATCTGAGTTTTCACTCTAATTGTAGAATAAGTATACTGAAATTAACACCTGCTGAATAAATATAGTGGAAAGCTTTTTGTTGTTGTTGTTAAAATGACAATGTAAGAAAGCCCCCTTCCTCACTTATGATGATCTTTAATTTTTTTTTTTTTTAAAAAAGTCCAGCAGAGATTGTTCTCAGCACAAGAATACTGGCCTATGGAGAGTGAGGTCAACTGATGGATGTTGTGAGTCAGCTTAACGGTCCCTAGAGTTGTCACGTGCAGCCAAATTTGATTGATGGCATAGTACCATGATGCTGTCTCATTTACTATTTGAGTTCTGACTGGCAGGAAGATAACATTGTGATTTGAAGGAAAGAATGCTACCAAAACAGCTACAAACATGACAAGGGCAATGGAACGGAAAGCATGCTTTTAAAATTTAGCATGAATGATCTTCTTGGGAAATATGTATTCCTCTGCCCCCATCCCACAAAGCATTTGGTCTGAACATTGAAAAGAGAAGTGCAAATTGTGTGGAGACCTTTAAATGGAAGTCAGAATAATGTAAATTAAATAATGTAGCACGTAGACAGTTCATAGATCAACCATATCCATGTCTATCCAGAAGTCATCATCATCTTAGAACTGCAGAACTGGAAAGGATCTTTTGAATCATTGTGCCCTAGTCTTGTCGGGGAGGCACAGTGGGGAATCAGTCTCCCAAGCTCTGGCTCCACAAATAGATACCTAAACCATTGAGCTATCCAGCAGTTCTTAGTAAACCTTAATGAATGCTGTGGTACTTATTCCTATTGTAAGGGATTAAAAGGAGAGAGGGTTTCGAACCTCTTCACAGAAGTTCTTTAGAGGAAGGGTGAAATTCTCTAATCTCTGAAATTCTCAAAATTTGAAATTTTCCATGAACACAATTTTGCCCCTCCACCTAGCATTGTTTTGGGGCATTATGGGAGCTGCTGCACCTAAAATGGTGCAGCAGTGTTGGACATAATTCTGTAAAGGGGGGCTTCTATTTCCAGGACAGTAAGAAAACAATAAGAACAAAAACAGATAGACAGAATCTCAGGACGTTTAACGGGGAAAAAAACACCCTTTGACGGAATTTTGGCTCCTTTATCCAGTTCTTCAAAATGCTGCATTTTGAAGGAGGTTATTTTGTAGATATGTTTTAGGTATCTACAAAACGCTTCCTGGCTTTAACCAAAATGTGGGGAGCTGGGATGAAGAGCAGTGGGGCCATCGATTACCACAGGACTTAGTGTAAAGTGCAAGACAAAATATGCACAGAGGTGTCTCACACACCTAATAAGGAATGCAACCCCCAAGAATCCCAAACCTGACCCTTATGGATTACTCTCATATTTCTCCTTTTCAGAACAATTTCTGCCCTATCAAGTTGGTTGAGAATGGTTCAGATTCTCATGAGAGAAAATTTTATCTGAACAGCCACACTGTTCTATTTAGGAGACTTTGTTTCCCTTTCTGTGTGTTTTAAAGAGTCCTTCTCAGTTTCCCATCAGCAGTATTGTTAATTCTAATCTTCCTAAAGCTGCTTACAGGAAGCACAGCTACCTCCCTGAACACATTCTCCTTTATCGGCTCTGAATGTTAGCCCTGCTTAAAGGGAAGAAAATGTGTCTGTTGCTCTCTTAAGTGATATTGTTTTCCTATCTCGGTAAAGTCTGATGCTGAGCTTGTTTGGGGGATTGTTGGAGGATGACATTAAGAAATTAACATGGCATTAAGTGATGGGTGTGGCTGTAATTCAGCATGACAGCCTGCCCAGGTCAATACTGCAGAGTTGTCCATGGGGTTGAGTACATTTGCATCTGGCATTATTGTCAGTGCTATTTCCTGTGCAGTCATTTGCAAGTCCATTCAGAAGCAAGCCTCATTTGGCTCACTGGGACTTATTCCCAGAGAAGTCTGTATAGCACTGCGGCCTCATCATATGAAAAAGCATAGTAAGAACTTTTTGTTGGGGACCAGGCCAAATGGCAGACTCCAGCTACCACCAAGGAAGCTATCAAAGCTAATAATGTGTGCCCTATTTAAGAAGCAGAGAAATCTAATAAATAAACTATAATACATTCCCTTCCTCTGCAAGCTAACACAGCTATTTTCTACTGTGGGAGAGAATTAGAGGACACGGCTGCAATGTCTGACAGTATATAGAGAAGATATCAATTACAATGTTCAGTGGAGTGTTGAGAAGGCTTTTAAATTAAGATTTAGAGGCAAGTGAACTTCTAAAGGGAAGATGTTTGGCTAAGCACCTTGGATATACCTTGATAGGAGAAAGACTCACTTTTGTGTGTGAGGTAGTTTTATCTCACATGGTACAGTGGACCATGGTCCCTGCAAATGGGTTTGAGGAAGAAAGCTGTCATCCAAGGAACTGACACTCACACCCACACTTTTTGCTACACGTTTTCTGAAGTGTTGGGCTGTTTGAAGTAATGTGTGCACCAAAAACCTTGTCAAATCATCCATCTTATTTGTGGGCAGGAAAAAAGACAGGAATGCGGACTTACTGGTTCCTGTGTTGTTGCTGGTGCAGAGACCAACCCCCCTCCGAGTTTATAGGCAACATAATGGTGGCAGCTGCATGGCTGGGGCCAGCAGGAAGTCATCCAGCCCTTGCACCCCCCAACAGGAAGGGTGCCAGGGAGGGCTGGGACTGGCTGGCAGACCAGAAGAGGAATGTCCTCTGTACCAGTCTGCCAACAGGATTCAAAAGGAGGAGCTGGGGCCCTGCTGAGGCCCAGTTCCTTCTGAGTAGCTTCTTCTAAGGATTGCTGGTTCCCCCCTGGGACCTGTACCCTCCATACACCCCTCAATAAACCCCCCAGCTAGTGGCAGCAATGTCCTCCATGACGAGTGGGCGGTCTGCCCAACCTGCTACTGCAGGTCCTGCTGCCCCATACAATAAAAAATCTGGATGTTTGGCCACAGCATCATCCATTGAGCACAACAGTATGCAACTTCCTCAAAATGGGGACAGGATCTCGGATTTGGCACTGCTCTGGATGCCACCTGGCTCGGAAAGAAGGGACATGTGATGGGATGAGTTTGTACCAACTCTTTGGTGCTGAATGAAAGAGGGAAATTGCCCCCAGCCCATCAATTGTATTGATTGTGGGTTTAATCTGGAACAATTCAAATGAAACATTCAATATGTCCTCTTTTTTGTCTGTCTATGCCCTCCTTTTGGTACCCATGTATCTGGCAACCCTACCCCAGCCTCACTGCTGATCCGGCAAGGTGAAAATGACTTCACCACCCATAGGGTTTAGGCCTCACCTTATCCATGAGAGTGGGCCTCCAACTGCTACATGACTCCAACTACTCCAATCTGACATCCATATTATGTGGTCTGATCTCCCTGAGAGATGGACATGGAAAAGGGCTAGAGATCCCAGGACGATGGATGTTGCTTGGCAAAAGGTGATGAGGGCAGTAGGCCAATTGGTGTCAGCTTGGGGAGGAAGCTGGATCAAACACTCAGTCATCTCACATAAATTGGGCACTTTATTGTATCTGGATGGGGTGCATTTATTGAATCAGGGTCACAAAGTGTGGTTGCACAATGTCACAAAGGCCTTAAGGAGTTAGATGGATCATAATGGTCATGGGACAGCAGGCAGAGGCCTGCAGGTTATGGACAGTATGGAATCCCTAAACGGGAACAGGGGGGTAAGCTGTCTTGGCTCGGGTGGGACAGTTCCCCCTGCCCCAGGTTGGTGAAGAGCCATGGAGTGTGGGCTCCATGAAAACTGCCATTGCAAGTGGTCTCACAGGAAGGGTTCTGTGGAGGGTAACATCGAGTGGCATTCACCCCCCCCCCCCCCGATGAGCAGGATCCAACCCAATGTTTGCCAGCTTAACTGTTGTCATAATTAATAGAGTTTTGGCCATTTTTACTCCAGTTATGGTGTGTGTGTCTGTTGTTTTGGGGAGGGCCTCCTTAGCATTAGGCCAACAATAGGAGAGAACACATTTCACCAACTATCTCCAAGGGAATGAATGGTTTCTCCTTTGAATCTGAGCTTGGCAGGTCAACATGCTTTTGTTTTGTGATTGGTCAATGGGGGAAGACAACAATGCTTCATTCATAAGCCTTAGGTCTCCAGTGCCTAGCATTGAAAGATGTGTGCCAAGGGCAGACCTGGGCAAAGTGCGGCCTGAGGGCCACATACGGCCCGCAAGCCACTCCTGTCTGGCCCGTGTACAGTTTGGAACATCAAAACCATTTATAGCTTTTTTGTCTAAAGTTGACCAGTTGCTTATCTTTAACATACTGCAAAAAACCTCTTTAGTATTTGTGAAGATTAACAAGTTTAAAATAAAAACAATCATAACATCACTGTTTCATTTATTTTTAATAAAGTTGGTTCAGCCCCTGAACACAGTTCAGAGTTTTCATGTGGCCCCCCTATAGAAATTAATTGCCCACTCCTGGCCTAGGGAGATGATGTTGGAAGAGGAGATAATGAGTATTTGATCTTAACATAAGATCTGGGCCTTATTCTGCTACTGATGTTAAGGATCCTATCACAATATCTTTGTGATAAAAGTGCCTCTTGAATTGTCATTGGTAATATTACATAGTGACATAAAACTAGATAGCTTTAAAAACTAAGATAAGCCATCCCCAAAAGTAAAACAAAGCCAAAAAAAGTACAAATAAAATTTTCTTTTTAGACCAAGCAGTTTCCAGTCTAAATTCTGGAACAGTGGGGAAAAGACAGCAGAGGAGATAAGAGTAAAAGAGGCATTAGCATCAAAGAGAAGGGAGTTTTTTGGGGGTGGGGGGAAGCCACAGTTTTCAATTAAGAAGATGGATCTGAGCTGATACTGACCTTTGTGGTCCACAATTGTAGAAAGAACTGCACAGTGTCTTACTTTGAGTCACGAGGCTAAGAGAGGCATAAAATGTAGGAGCATGTGGATGAGAGAGAGAGAGGATCTCATGCTTCCTCTTTCATTTTTCTCACCATAATGTTTACAGAACTCTCTCTCCAAGCGACCTTTTTTTGTTCAGCCTCTCAATAGATGGGAGGTTTAAGATAGTGGTGCTGGTGGCACAGAACATGCCCATCTTCCGCTTTAATGTTGCAAGGAAGCACAAGAATGGGGACATTTGAGGCAGCTGCATTTTGCAGTCCTCCTGGAACTCCTGTCTGATGGAAAACATTGAAAATGAAATGGATCTTCTGTAGTCTGCTGTCCCAAAGAACCTTACAGTTAAGCATGATCACTGAGAGTTCCTCAGGTCCGTCTTTGAAGAAGGACAATTCTTCCAATGTGCCTCCAATTCAGTAGGTCCCCAGCAATAATAAGGGGCCTCTGGAAAAGAGACTACTATCCAAGTCTTACTTGAAATTTTCATTTTCAATTTCTAACTGGGAGATAATTTTTGGGGCAAATACCAGGAAGGTTTCAAAGAATCCCCCATTTGGAGGAATAAACAGAAGAAGAAGAAGAAGAAGAAAAGAAAAAAAAACTCAGTAATAGCATGAATCGTGGGCAGCAGTTCCTTTCTTTACTTTTTCCCTGCCACTCTTTTCTTCCTTTTGTGCTGTCAAATTGGAGCTAGAGATGGGCATGGACCTTGGTTTGGAGGTTTGTGCCAGTTCGTAAGCATAGCATCACAGGTATCACATGTTCCTTTCCCTGCCTCCCCAGAGGCTGTCCCACTCACCAGCTGAAGTGCGCCCCTCTCTTTCTCTCTTTGGCTGTTCAGCCAGTCCCTGGCAGAAGCACAGGCTTGCCTGTCCTGCCTTCTTATCTGAGTGTGGAATCAGCCCAAGAGGTGGGGCAGGGAAGCCTGTGCTCCTGCTGGGGACTGGCTGAACAGCTGAAGAGGAGGAAGAGAGGAGCCTGCTCTGGATGATGAGTGGGGAAAATCCAGCCAAGAAGATGGGGGGAAGGTTTGTGTCCATCTCTAGTTGGAGCCAACTTATAGTGAACCTATTATGGCTTTCAAGGTGAGATTTTTAAGAAGTGGTTTTACCAGTTCCACTCCCCCAGTGAGTTTCCCTGGCTGATTGGGGATTTGAATCCTGGTCTCCAGAGTCCAACTCGGGGACTCTATCCTCTACAGCAGCCATCCTCAACCTTTTTTTTTTTTTTTTTTTTTTGGTCCATGGTCATAAAGCAAAGGAAAGCAATGTGTGCTGCTTATATATTGCCCCATAGTGCTTACAGCACTCTCTGCACAGTTTACAATTTAACTATGCAGACTATACACTGTCCCCGTGCCCGCCCAGCAAGCCAGGCACTCAGTTTATTGACCTTGGAAGGATGGAAAGCTGAGTCTGCCTTGAGCCATCTACCTGAGCCCACTGGAATCAAACTCAGATTGTGAGCAGAATATTGGCTGCAGTACTGCAGTTTAACCACTGCACCATGAGAGTCTCCACAATAGGAAAGAAATATAAGCCAAATCAGGATTCTATAAGTCACATAATGAACCTCATAAGGTGGTGTGTGAAGACTTGTTTCCAGTCTGTGACCCCCTTCAAACGTGCCAGGACCCCTCTGGGGCTGTATGATCCTTGTTTGTGAATGGCTGCACTACACTACACTGGGTATCCCAGGAAATGTAGCAGACAGGGATAGCTAAATTCTTCCACAAATGCAAGATTTGAAAAGGCTACATCATGCCACAGTGCCATTTTAGATTCACTGTAACAAAAACGAAAACATAACAAACAAACAAACAAACCAACCACAAACTGGTATTTTGGACTACAACTACTGTCATCCTTAACCATTGGCCCAACTGAGCAGGGCTAATGGGAATTGTAACCCAAGATATATGTTGGGCACCAAGTTTGGGGCAAGCTAGCCCTCCCTTGCCTGTGTAATGGGTATAGAAACCCAGCTTGGCATTAGCCTTTGCAGTTTCTAGCTACTTGGTACCTTTGGAAAATGCTTGTCTTTTCTCTCTCCCTGTTTTTAATTTTAATCATACCTTGACTGATACAATCACCTCATATATTTCTGTCAGCAATATTTCTGGCACATCTGTATCCTTCTTCAGCTTCTGAACTGTTCCCCTTTTCACATCCCTCCTCCGAAACATCAATTAAATTGATTAATTAACTATTGTGCCCAATGGAGGAGGGTGATATTATTCTTCCAGGACCACTGCCTACCTGCGCTTGCCTATCTCATGCCAGACAGAAACAAACAAGAAAGTCTCGGATATAAAAAGCACAATGAGCAGCATTGATTTGAACAAAGCATATTGTTTGTAAGTTAATATCAAAGGATTCCTTTCATGCTTTAGTTGACTATTTCCCATCATGAAAGAGTGGCATTTCCATATGAAATGCAGCATAGTTCAAAGGAAATCAACATATATTGAGAAGTTATATACATATAGGCCTCCCACTTGGCAGAAACAAACAAATGCAAAGGCTTCTGATTGAGGACTTAGATTGTGTCTGAATGTGGTAGACTGATGTCAGCCTCGCTGCAAATCTGCATGATGCAATTTCAGAAAATCAGAAGTAAAAATAGTTCTGTCTCTGCATCTTATCGCTTCTCATCTTTTAAGAGGAAAAAAAATTAAGATGAACCAGCCTGTTAACACAATTTCCCAAAAATTGTGCTCGAGATCGCTTTACACATGAGTTACAGTTACAGCATAAAGGCTGCCAATATTGTTGTGATCTTTTAAAAGCAATTGCTTAAAGGTAACAAAAATAGTTACTTTCCATTACATTTTAACATTTGGAACAATATAAGTTGCTGGCTTGCCATACAGAGTGTGCTGTACTTCTGTCTACTTCATTGTTGCTTCAACACCTACTACAGAGCACAAGGTGGGACCAAAATCCAGAACACAACCAATGTGATGTTCCCCCCTCCACTTTTTATGGAGGCATTATATAGTCTATAATTACAAAAGTAAGTAGGAATCCATCAGAGGGAATTTTTTTCTTACATAGTTGCAGTCATAAATAGGATTGAGTATCCATGTTGGCGCTGCAGGTTAAACTGCAAAGCCTCTGGGCTGCAAGGTCGAAAGACAAGAAGTTCAAATCCACACGGCAGAGTCAGCTCCCGTCGCTTGTCTCAGCTCCTGCCAACCTAGCAGTTCGAAAGCATGTAAAAATGTGAGTAGATAAATAGGTACCACCATGGTGGGAAAATAACAGCATTCTGTGTCTAGTTGTGCTGGTCATGTGACCACGGAAACTGTCTATGGATAAACACTGGCTCTATGACTTGTAAACTGAGATGAGGACCGCCCCCTAGAGTCGGACACGACTGGACATTTGTTAAGGGAGACTTTTACCTTTACCTATCCTGTTCAAAGATATAAATATGAACCAGATGAGGGCAACTTATACATCTCCCAAATGTTAAAATTAAAAAGACACTGTGTGATTAACTTGGGGAAGAGGGAATTAAAAATATCGATACCTTATAAGGAAGATGCTGACCTGATGCCTGGTAGAGATTTTTGTGTGTTCTGACCAATTATCCTCAATTAGCTAAATTAAGTACAGAGTCAAAAAACAAAGCAAAACATGGAGTTAACTTGTAATAACTTAGAAAAGGTTTATTAACGACAGACTTTAGTATTTCAGTAGCAAATGTCAAAATATAGCATTTGAGTGAAAAAGAAAGAAGGCATTTGTCTTACATATTCCAGGTAAGTTTCTTTAGCTTTGAAGACTGCGTCTAAACTGGATAAACCACCCCCTGAAGCTGGATGGCATGGATGGAGAGAGCAATCATAGCATGTGCTCAGGCAATCTCCATCTTGGAAAAGGCCCTGTTCAAGGAAGAAGGCACACAAGAGAGAGGAGGGGCAGGAAGTGAACAATGCACAACAGTGCCCCAATAGCAGGGTAGAATTGAATGATTGGCAGAATCACCCACTGCATACTGGGACACAATTGATCTGCATACTCCAACACCCCTTCTCCGATCACTATGTTCCTGAATCAATCAGATTCAATTTCCCCCGCAGATGTTGGAATCTATTCCTAGGCAACGGCTTACTTAGGATATCTGCGGTCATGTCCTTAGTGGGACAATACTCCAATTGTAACAATCCCTCTGTTTGCATCTCTCTTATGATGTGGTGCTTAACATCAATGTGTTTCATGTGCCCACCTGCCTTTTCTGACAAGGAAAGTCTGAGGCAACTTTGATTGTCTTCAAACGCCTTAATTGGAGTAGGTTCATCTACTTGTCTGCAAACTTTTGCAAACAAGAGTTTGAGCCATACAGTTTCATCACAAGCTGCTGCAGTGGAGATGTACTCTGCCTCTGTAGAAGAGTGAGCTATGCTACCTTGCTTGCAGCTAATCCAACTCATTGGACCATTCCCATAGAAAAATACATACCCACTAGTGGATTTATGATCGACTATATCTTCTGCCCAATCGGCATCAGTAAACCTCATTAGTATAGGATTTTCTGTAGATGGTAATTTAATCTTTAAATGTGCAGTACCCTTTAGATATCTCACCACCCCCTTAAATGGAGTCCAGTCTCTTTGGGTAGGAGAGCTGGTCCTACAGCAAAGAATGCCACTGCTGCCACAGTATCTGGTCTTGTTGTGGCAAGATACAACATCTTTCCTATGGCTGCTATGTAGCTGTGGCTGTTGGAAAAGAGTTCACGGCACTCTCTGTTTATGAAAGCCAGTTTTCATGGGAGTGGATACAGGACTGGCATCCTGCAGTCCAAGGCTTTCCACCAAGTGAAGAATCTTTTGCCTTTGGCTCAGAAGAAAACTTTCGTTGTCTTCTCTATCAGTTTGTATCCCCAAGTAATAGCTGGCTTGCCCAGGTTGCTTTACTTCCACTTCTTTGTTGAGGTTGCATACAATCTCTTTGACATCTCGTTGATCTACACAACAAGGCATCAGGTCATCCACATATGTAGCGATGTACACAACACTGCCATCTGTGTTTCATGTGAAGAGACAGGGGCCTGCTTTTCTCTTGATGAAGCCTTGGCTTAACAGCATATTGTTCAGCTTATCACTCCATGTTTTTATTGTGTGCTTTAAGCCATAGATCCTCTTCTGAAACTTACACACCAGATCTTTGTTCTTGGGATATGTGAAGCCAGGAGGCTGTTGCATGTATAGTTCCTCTCCAGTTTCTCCATGCAAAAATGCAGTTTTCACATCCAGATGTTCAACATGCATTTTTCTGGAAGCAGCTAGGCTTAGAAGCACCCTAATGGTGGTGTGCTTGACAACTGGAGCAAAAGTCTTATCAAAGTCCTCTCCATTTATTTGAGAGTAGCCATTTGCAACAAGCCTAGCTTTGTACCTTTGTACACGTTCTCTTTCATCTTGCTTGGCCTTAATGACCCATTTGCAACTTATGGTCCTCTTGCCGATTGGCAATTTTTCAAGAGTCTATGTCTTGTTCTTTTGTACTGCATCAAATTCCTCTTGTGCTGCTGTTTTCCACTTGTTTGCTTCCGCTGTGGGCAGCTGTTGCACTTTATTTCATAATGCAGGCTCTTTTGATAGTGAAACCTCTGTGAGGTAAGACAGTCACTTCACTAGAACTCCCTTGTTCTGTCTCAATGAATGTCTCTGGACTGGTTCTGGACTTGACATTGACTCTGGAACATCTCCCAGCATTTCAGCCTTGTCTGGTGCACCAGCCTCTTCATCATCTGACTCTGGTGGAGTTATGACTTGCACACCTCCTCTCTCTGGGTTTCTGTTTCAACTGCATCTTGGAATACAGGATAATGGAACTCAGGTTGGTCTCCCTCATCTTCATTCTCTCCGTGGCAGTTGTCAGGACTCTGGTCATTGGGATCTCTTTCATCAAAATACACCACTTTGCAAATGTCAAATTTAACCATTTTTGGGTACAGGATCTCGTATCCTTGCATCCCAGTTCATAGCCAAGTAGAATTCCCTCTTTGGCTCTGGAGTCAAGTTTGGACCTCTTCTCTTTAGGTATGTGTGCAAACGCTTTGCACCCAAACAATGGTTTTGATGCCAAAGTTCAAATGGTGTTTTGTTCACTGTTTTCGTCTGCCATCTGTTCTGAGGATAGACTGCTGTTAATGCTGCATCTGCCCAGTAGTTATTGGGTAGTTTTACTTCAATGAGCATGCACCTGACCATGTCCATGATTGACTGATTTTTTTTCTCTCTGCCACACCATTCTGTTCAGGAGTATAGGACACTGTGTGTTAATGTTGAATTCCTTGCACTTTGAAGTAAGTTTGCATATGTTGTGAGATATACTCGCCCCCACTGTCTGATCTCACAATCTGAAGCTTCCTGTTGAACTTGTTTTTAACCTTCTCCACATATGCCTTCATCATGTAGAAGGTCTCAGACTTTTATTTGAGTAGGTGGATCATACAGTATCTTGAATGGTCATCAATGAAAGTCAGAATGTACTTGCGCTCTCCTGCTGAGGATTGAAGGGATCCACACAAATCTGTATGGATCAGTTGTAATGGCTTTGTACTTTGTGTTCCACTTTTCTTGGGAAAAGATGGCCTGGTCACCTTTCCTTTCACACAAACTACACATCTGGAATCACAGCCAGTATTCTATGTAAGCAAGCTGATCGTTCTGCAACTTCAGAATTGCATCCAGTTGCCTATGCACAAAATCCCCTATGCCACACAGCAGCACTGTTGTCTTCCTTTCTTTTGTGAGCCATAAAGACTCCATGTGGTTTCTCACAGTTTAACTCAAACAATCCATTTTTCTGGACTTCATTTCCTAATGAAACAGTGCAGCCTTCTTTATCAAATTTCACTTCAAAGTTCTTATTCACCATTGTGGATGCACTTGTTAGATTTGCTGTAAGCTGTGGAACATACAGTACTTTTTCTGCAGCAAGATTTTTAAAGCCATTTTTATTTTTGCATCTGAGCAAAACATTCCCTTCACCAAGTGCTGCCAACTGCTGGCCGTTTGCACACATTATATGTTTCACTGGACTTTGATTCAGTTCAGTGAACAAATCAGCATTTCTAATTAGATGCAGATTAGCTCCTGTATCAAGATAGAAGCGCGAAGTCTGGTGACTTGTGTTAAGACTGCACACATGCATTGCTGTCTTCTTTTCATTATTATCATTTTGGTTAGGCTTTCCTTTTCTTGCTTTGCTTTTGCACTCTCTAGCAAAATGTCCTTTTCTTTTGCAGAGATAGCAAATCAACTGTTTCTTTTTGTGATTGCTATCAGCTTCCTTTCTCTCCTTCTGGTTGGGATTTTTTTTTTTTGACTGTTTGAAGAAGCTATCAACTGTAAAAGGAGCAGAAACAGTTTGATAACTTGAGCTCTGTTGTCTGATATGCTCTTCTTGCAAGCAAGGGACCAGACTATCCAGCCCTTCCTCATGCTTCTTATATGATCCAACAAAAAAACTGAATTCCAGAGGCATTGAATTAAGAATCAGAATAACTTGCATCCTTTCACTAAAGTTTCACCTGCCACAGCCAATTTTTCAAATATTGCTTGCATTCTCAGAATATATTGATCCAATGATTCTGATTTCTCATGTCATTTTGACTGTATTGTTTTAGTAAATTTGCAATACTCTGTTCTTGATCACCTTGGTATAGTGATTTTAACTTGGCAAGCATAGTCTTGGCTATTTGCCTGATTTGAACCAATGTCTCTTCTGTTAAAGACTGAATTATGAGACCCTTTGCTTTCACATTCTTCAGTTTCCAATCTGCATACTGGTTATGTGTTACATCTGTGTTACATCAAGTTTGTCCTCTGTTAAAACCTCAAGTACTCCCTGGATTTCACAGATTTTCCAGGCAAAATAATCAGTTTTGGAAATTAGCAGGCTGGAACATTGGTATGGAATATTTTATCTCAGCCATTTTTACTCAAATTTAGAATACCCAAAAACCTTTCTTTTGAGTCTAAGTCCTCTCTGTGACCATAGCAGCACTCTCCTCTAACTGTTTAGCATTCAAGTTTAATGACTCTTAATAGCTCAGCAATGGAAGAGGTTGATGGATCAAAACCATCCTGTTAGAGATTGTTGTGTGTTGTGTGTTCTGATCTTCAATGAGCTAAATTAAGTACAGAGCCAAGAAAAACCCATGGAGTTAACTAGTAATAACTTAGAAAAGGTTTATTAACTACAGACTTCAGTACTTCAGCAGCAAAGATTAAAATAACGCATTTGAGTGAAAAAGAAATAAGACATTTGTCTTGCATATTCCAAGTAAGTTTCTTTAGCTTTGAAGATTGCTTCTAAACTGGATAAACCACCCCGTAAAGCTGGATGGCATGGATGCAAGTGTGGATGGAGAGAGAGCAGTCAGATAGCATGTGCTCAGGCAATCTCCATCTTGGAAAAGGCCCTGTTCAAGGAAGAAGGCACAGAAAAGAGAGGAGGGGCAGGAAGTGATCAGTGCACAACAGTGCCCCAATAGCAGGGTAGAACTGAATGATTGGTGGAATCATCCATTGAATACGGGGACCAATTAATCCGCATACTCCAGCAGTGCCAAAGGAGGAGATGGAATGTTTCACCCTCCAGTGAAGGAGGTGAACACCTCCACACTCCAATCACTGAGAGTCTCTAGGTTAGGTCACCAGGCTGTAGCAAACACTCTCTGCATTTTTTAAAAAGCTGCAGTGCAATCTGAGGGGCTTTCATCTGTGTAGCATACTGCCTGACCTTTGCATTGATGGATTTCTTCACCCTCCCCACTTCATTTGAAAAATTTAGTGAGTTACCCTACTAGGATTTAGTATGTGTGAGTATCAAACAAACACCTTGGGTCTACAAACTTACACCTTGGATCTGCATACTCACACATGCATACTCACCTCCTTGGGTCATTTTGGGAAGAAAAGTGGGATAGAAATATTTTAAATAAAATAAACACCTGCATTCCCATATGAATTCTGAGTGGTTTGGCTTGGGATATAGTCTGTCTTTCTCCTCTCCCCGTTTTGGTTTCTGTGTTCTTGTGAGTTACTGCCAAAGTTCATAATAGCGACCTCCTCTTTCTATTTTCTTGTGTCCTCTGTGCTGGAGATGGGTCAATAAGTCTGCCAGAAATAATTCTGATGGTATTGTGCAATTCTCTGCCCTAAATCATAGCCCTTTCTATTTCCCTATTTGTAGGGATGGCTCCATCTCCTAGAAATCCAGAAACAAATACCAGCATGAATTGGGACAAGGTTCAAGTTGAAGAATGCAGAAGATCACAGGGCAGGATGGGCACCAATCAGTGTGCCTTTGTTCAGACACAGACCAGGTTGGGGAGGGTATAACACATCCCTGGTTGTAAACAAATACAGTTTTACTTGTTATTGGAGAAAAGAATTATAGGTAACTTGATATCTGTAAATTCTAAGCTTTGGAATATTCATTCCCTATGGTCTGCCATACAGTGGTGATTTCAATGCAGGAATGACTTATGTTGGGGTCAATGCCAACAAAAGATTTCCTGGGTGTGTGATTAATTCAGGTATCTATCATACAGTTACTGAGTACTCAAGGGTTGAGAGGCCAAGTGATGAATAGGCATCTGTAAACAAGCTTTACATTAAATCTAATATGAATGAATTGAAACATATACAGTGTGGGTGGTATTGTACAATAAGCGAGGTGCATTGTTTTTCACAAATACTGGTCTCTGATCCATGGGCAACTATAGGAATACCAAGCTTCCCTTTCCTTTCTTTTCCTTTCCTTTCCTCCCGTAGAAGCTCATGAAAAACTCTTGCGGAGCAAAAAACCAAAATATTTAAATAATATAAAATAGTTTTATTATCTTGAAGGACTAAATAGCAGCAAAAAAATTTAGAAACTGCTAAAGAAAAATGAGGATTTCTGTCTTCTAACAGTGTAGGGACAAGGTCTTCAGAGAATGGTATTTCCAATATATCAAATAAAGTTTTAATAGAAAGTTCTCTTACAGTTGTGTAAAAAGGACAAGACAGAATATGTGAAAAGAATCCTGCCTAGTGCTGTCACATGGACAAACTCTTTCAGAGCAGGATTGTCCTGGCAATCTTCCTTGCACACGCAAAGCCATCAACTTAGACTTTATACACAGAAGTGATACGAAGGTTACATGTTCTGAGTGCTCCAGACCTCAAGTATGCTACAGGTAGGCCACCCATGATGGGTTTCATGGCACTGTGGCATGTGTTTCCTTCCTTTCGGCAATTCTATGAGATGGGCAAAACACACTGTGATGACATCAAAGCATGTGTCGTCTATATGTTGCTGTAGAGGCAGGAAACATCCTAGGACTAGGAGGCCCAGTTCTTGCTCCAGACTGCACCATGCCTGGGAAAGGCTACCAAAAAATAAAATAAAATAAAATAAAATAGAGGGAGCTTTTTATTGAGATACTCTAGATATTTTAGAATGGCCTTGGGACTTCCCTTTGGCCACATTTTGTCCACATGATGTTACTGATATATGAAAAGAAACAATGATCAAAAGCTCAACATGTTTCCTTGCAATGTTTAGTTCTACTATTCAGAAAATGGGGTAGACTATCAGTGATTTCCCTAATGAGTTAGTTCAGAGATTAATTCAATTTTTAATATGGAAAACTTTTTTATTGCATTTTTATTGCATTTTTATTGATTTATTGCATATTTTGCAATACAAGTGCAATATAGGTGCAGCAAGTCTTGGTTGCCCACAGTCCCATGCCGGTGTTACCAAGTGGTAAGTGGCATATGAAGCCCTTTTGATATCAATATGGCTCGGAAGCAAGAGTTCTGTAGCAGAGCACAGGTTAACACGTGAAGTGGCCTAGCAAAGCAGGAAAAAGGTGAATGATAAAGAATAACATGTTTTCCCAAGTAGGAGAAGGTTTGCTAGATGTTTCCTAGTGAATAGTTGAATCAAAAATAAGAAATGTTATTACTTAAAACACAAAGTGTTGAAATTGAAACTGACTTCAAACTTTTCACAGATCATTAGAACATGATTCTATTATTGATTCAATGGGGGAGGGGACCTGAAAGCTTCAAAAGTTTCAAGTCTGTTTTCTTTTGGGGGGGGTGCAAGGTTGAAGCAGAACACTGAAAAAGTAAAGCATCTGTCATTAGGCACAAAAAAAAGTAAGCCAAAATACGATCGTTCTGCACTGTTTTGCTGGCATTGACTCAGTTTGACGCACTGAGCATTTTATAAGAAGCTAGAAAGTAGATTGAGAAAGTATTTGTACAAAATGAGATTGTCATTCCTCAAGAAGAAGAAGAAAAAAATATTTCAGTGGGTGATTAACAGAAAAGAACAAGTTCTTTTAGTACAATAGCTTGAGAGTGATGGGCTGGTAGTTAGTGACTGCAAATACATTAGAGATGCACTTCACAAATAGAGCAGCATGTTCTCTCAGTGAACATTATATTGCTGAAAAGGATTTGTTGCACATGTAGACAAGCAGACAAACTAAAATGTTCTTGACAGGTAACAAATAACACCTTGGCTAAACTCTTGGCAAAAAGGATTTGTGTTGTGACTTCTGTAACACCCTGATGTTGCTCCTTCAACCATATTGCCCTGTAGCATTTTTTTCAGTATATCTTATTAGACAATTACAAATAAATAAATTTAGTCTTCATCAAATAACACATGACCATATGGGTCAATGAGCAACTGTGTTAAAAGTAGCTCTCATGAACACTCTTTTTGTATTAAGCATCCTGTGGAACATTTCTTGAAGATCAGCATAACAGTTTGGCCCTATGCCCTACCACAGTGCCACAAAAACAAAAGGAGGAAGAAAAAAAAAGAAAGTGGTATGGTATCTTTAAGGCTAACACATTTATTTCAAGGTGAGCTGTCATGGATTATAATCCACATCTTCAGGCACATTTTTTTTCTTTTTCTGTTTTTGTGTTTATTGGACAAAATCTGATTGGTGTTTGCAAAGTCTGTGTGTAAGTTGCCAAGGCTAATTGACAATGTGACATGGAACATCTTGGTTCCACAGTAGAGTGCATGACTGGGCATGATGCACTCTGACAGCTCATTAATTAGCCACAATTTGCTAAACCAAGATACACAAATCTTACATGAATGCCAGAATGATTCTGGCTATTATTGATGTAACAGACTAACACAGTCATCTCTTTGAAGACATACTGCTTGTTCTGGCTTGTGTACAGTAATTAGGAATATATTATTTCTTTTTGTTTTTGTTTTTTGGACTCTAGCTCCCAGAAATCTTAAAGATTTGCCCAGGCAAAATTCATCGAGTTCCAGCCCACAGTGAGAATCTGTATTTCACTCACCTGGACTGAAGCCTACATCAGTCCTAGCTTCCTGTGTTGATTCCTGTTCAAAACAAGAAATTGCCTAGTGCTTCCTGGGATACCTAGGTCTTTGTGGGAGATGCAGTTCTTTGGGAGGAGCCACCTATAAAGCCTAATGGGTATGAGACTACACTTTCCACAAAGACCTATGCCTCCTAAGAAGCAGTGGATCAGTTTCATTTTTGAGCAGGAAGCAAGGCCTAGTCCAGGTGAGTGAAATGTCTGTCTGTAGAGTTGAATTCCTGAATTATACCTGAAAAATTCCTAGAATTTGGAGAGCTGGAGTAAAAAACAAGCAAGCAAACAAACAAAAACAATCAATGACTAGTAAAACCCCTACCAGTAATTCTTCATTATAATGGGCAAGCTATCTAATCCAAACATGTAAATAAAGAAATATTTTGGCAACTAGAATTCTTCTTGATAAAGATATTTGCAGTGTTGCTTCAATAATCTATGGAACAAAGAAGAGGAGGAAGAACAATAAGATGAATTGTCAGAAGATGTAAGAGAAGAGATAAAGTGACCAGCTTTCTGAAAATATCCAACCTGTGGATCTAATCTGGCCCATCAAGGGTCCAGAGGACAACCTTTCCTGAAGATCCTCTTCCCCCTCCCAGTTTCAATCCCATGTACATTTCATCTTTCAGTCAAGAAAGGAAGCTACAGGCAGGAAAATTCTGTTCTTCTCAATCAGAAATTAGAGATTACAGGGGGATTCATCAAGCTACCTCATTTGCATTCCTGATACATTAGTAGGGAAGGGAAATTTTTTATTATTGTCCTCTCAGTATAAAATCTATACTAAGGTGAGGAACCCTTCCCTGCTGTTTGTGAAAAAACTAAGAAAACATAGAAAAAACCAAGTCTTGTGTTGATCTTACTAAAGAGTGAGGGATTGATTCTTCTGACAATAAAAACCACTGCTGTATCATGTCATGTTTTTCAAAAAATTGTATAGCATAAGGTGCCCCCATGATGTAAATGGAAGCATGGATTATTTTGCCAGGGAAGCAAAATAATCCATGATTGGAAAGCAATACAAAATACTCTTCTACCAGAGTGTTTATTTTAGCATGCATGTGAAACCTGATTTGTTTCAATTGTTTCTGCACACATAAACCCCTCTGTCACTGCAAATTGCACTTTTAGGCAGAGTTGGCATAGAGAGAGAGAGAGAGCTACTCAGGACTAGAAGGAGCTCTTTGCTCTTCTGATTGTCCAACCCAGGCTTTCCCATTTGCCTCCCTCAAGACTGGACAGGCTCACATAGGCTGCTTCTCTCTGCCTGTCAGGAAACAGCAGGAGCATTCTGAAAGGGAGAGAAGCAGCCAAGCTTTCTAAAGGGACCAACAATGTTGCCAGCAGATCCTTCCTCTCCCTCTCCCTCTGTCTCGGTACAGCAGCAAGGGCAAGTGGACAGTTTGAGGGCAAGGTGGGCTGGCACAGGACAGAGCCTCAAACACATCAATTCTAAAAGACAGTGTAGGCCCCTCATCTGAGATACAACACAGTTGGAAAATGGGTTGAAAGTTTTTCCCAAGACGACTCACATACTGACTGGAACAACATGGGATGACCTCGTGATTTCTAAATAGATTCCATTTAGAATGGAGCTTATTGCAAGGTAAATGAAAATATAAACGAGCCCTGAGTCATTTTCTTCTTTCTCCCCAGCTAGGTGGGGTTGCTGCTGTGTATGCATACTTTGAAATAACTCTGCTAATTTTACAAAAACCCCACATCGTTAACAAGAGGGCATTACCCTATCTTCTCTAAGGGGCCCATCATGCCTGAAATCTACTGAGGATTGGTTTATTGCTGCACTGTGCATCTCTTCACATTGGTGGTATAGTTGAGCTATGGTTTACAGGAGCAAAGTCCTAGGACTCTCTGAGTAGCAGGGACTATTACATCATCCATATTACCCCCCTCCATCTCCCTGCTTCCTCTGATTTTATCCACAAATCCTTCCATTATATAGGAGAGGAATGGATTTTCCAAGGAACTGCATATTGTTGCAACATATTGTTATTGTAATGCAAAGCATTTGGTGTCCAATGAACAAATTAGAATAATTAGGTAAAGGTTCCCCTTGACAATTTTTGTCCAGTCGTGTTCGACTCTAGGAGGCGGTGCTCATCCCTGTATCCAAGCCATAGAGCCAGCGTTTTGTCCAAAGACAATCTTCCGTGGTCACATGGCCAGTGCGACTTAGACACGGAACGCTGTTACCTTCCCACCGAGGCGGTCCCTATTTATCTACTTGCATTTGCATGCTTTCGAACCGCTAATTAGCTTTAAAAAAAGATCTGCTCCTCATTCATTGATATGGATCAAACTAGCTGATTGCATGTATAGACTCTCCTGAGAAGTAGGGTGTCTGTGTGTCAGGACTGCTGCAGTGGACACATGCATTTCTATATGTACTACATCACCGCTTCACACTTTGTACTTGTTTACTTGAAGCTCATTTCCTATTTTTTATTGCTTAGCTGTGTGGTTTTGAGAGATCCTTGGACATATTCACAATGAATGTACTAATTTTCATGATTTTGCATGAATATGTTGTAACCAGATTATTGTCGGTGAAATGCATGCTGAATGAACAAAGGCTGAGCAAAAGTGAGACATTGAAGGATGGGAAAAAGCTGACTGCACTTAAAAGCAAACAAACTTGAACCACCAGCTGATCTTCTTTAGCTGGAAGAAGTAACAAGGAAATGTGTAAATTCTTTTAACAGATCGCCCTTTGTTGTTTACACTGCACCATTGTTTTTCTGCATGAATGTTTTCTGCAGGCAGCCTCCCGGTATTTAGCTGTTGGATGTCAGTAAAAGAAAACAAGGTGGCAGGGAGAGATTTCAAAACCACACTGGTAGAGAGCAGCCGAGTCAGAACAGGAGGTCTTTGAGAGACATCCAATTTTTTTTCTAGTCTATATGCTTAGATCTGTTGAAGCTCCAACTCAGTACACTGCCATGTAGCTTCTTCTTCTCTTCTTCTTTAGGATGGGCATCATCACAACTTTGTTGACTTTGGATGCAGTCCTAAACAGTGTTGTATTCCATCCAAACCAGTCATTGATTACTTCTCTTCCTGGTAAGCCTTTTCCCATTGATTTGCCTTGAAAGATCAGTTCTAGCATTCAGTACTTGTTTACCATTATATAGCCAACTGTGCCTTTTGCTTTTTCCATATCTATCTATCTATCTATCTATCTATCTATCTATCTATCTATCTATCTATCTATCTATCTATCTATCTATCTATCTATCTATCTATCTATCTATGTATGTATGTATGTATGTATGTATGTATGTATGTATGTATGTATGTATGTATGTATGTATGTATGTCTTTTTACCTCACCCGTCTAGTGGCATGCCACTACTCTGGGTGGCTTATAGAGACAAAAGCATGAAAACATCCAACCAACAACTAACATCAAAAGAAAATAACTCAGAATACTCCACAGCAGTGATAGCAATCAGAAACAAATTAAAAACAGACAACATAATAGGCCACCATACAGTTGTTAGTGTCTGTCCCCCCCCTTCTATTGTGCACCACTTCACACCAGTGGTGTAGTGGAGCCAGAGTGGCAACAAAACTACTTCAAATATATTTCACTGTTTCAGATTAGGTTAGAAGTCCACAATTCCATGCCATGCAGTAGAACTAAATAATCAATACTACCGACTGATGGATCTGTCAGTTTTCCTTTTCCCTACATTAGAATGGTTCCCCCCCCCCATCACCTTCTCTTATGTGGGAGAAAGCAAAATGGGCAGGTTCATCCATGTTTAATCATGTTATAAGCCCATCACTCAGCTGAAGAGGTTTCTGTGTAGTCATAAGGAGAACACATTGAAAGAGACAACAAAGAAGCCACAATAAATATTCCCCAACCCTTTTTTCCTCAGCTAGGGGGAAATCACTATCATTGAATCACTGGTGGGGGAGAGATGGAGAGTGGAAAGAAAGTTGAGGACCCTCCCAACTCAGTCACAAGGCTGCATTTTGATATACTGTATTTGTTTTGATGTGTGTATTTAATTGGTCCTTGATCCTTTTTTTTTTTGCATCAAGGTTTGGTGGAAATAAACATGACACTTGAGAGGAGTGTGGATGGAAAGAAAAATCCAAGGTGAAGGTCTGAGTGGATAATAGAAGAATTAATGGAGGCCACAAATGAATAGATCTGGTGCGACTGTGGGTGTGTGCATTCACATGCACATATGTATATAGGATATGTAGATAAATGGCTCCATATGAATTAGTGGACATGTTTCAGTGGGGGATCTCCTACCTCAAACACTGATAGAGTAAGGCATATGAGAGATTATCCCTGAGCAAATGTGACTCTTGACATTAAAAAAAGCAGCAGACCATCTCTAGTATTAACATACAATTTGACTTCTAGTACCGTATTTTTCGCTCCATAAGACGCACTTTTTCTCTCCAAAAAGGTGGGAGGGAAAGTACATGCATCTTATGGAGTGAATGCAGTAACCCAGGGTTCAGCCACCACCACCCAAAAGCCTCCCACTGCCATGCTGGGAGGCCTCTGGACTGGCAGCAGAGACTGCTTTCTGTTTGGACCTCACCATTCTGCACTGCTAGCTTTCTAGGATCTGCCTCTTGCAGCCCACCTGGAAAACCAGCAAGGCAAACAGGCCTATGGCAGCAAGCAGTGAAAATAGCAAAGGACGGTTCTAGAAAGACCAAGGGAAACCACAAATACAATCTCCCACTTAGGCAGTTGATTTTCCCACATTTGGGGAAATCACAGGGGTCAGCTCATCTGAAGTGCAATAGATGAGCCTTACCCTGGGAAAACCACTTTTACAGCAATGATATCTCCCCTGCCAGGTCTGAGTTTAAATGGCCCCTAAGCCTCCTGGCCCTTTGTGTGCACTATCCCCCAAAGGCATGGTGACCGCCGGCTATACCTCCTGATCAGAACAGTGCTGCACAGCCCCAGTCCTGAAAGAGGCCAGGAGAGCTACTCAGTGTTTTGGGGTGCCCCACAGGACCCCCATCAGGGGCTAGATGTTCCTCCCACAATCCTCCAGTGCACAGATATTAGCATATCTGCCTGCTTGCATCACCCAGTAGGCTTCTCTATTGGAGAAGCAAAGCAGGAAGGAGGAGTCTCTTTCCCTTCACCTTCTGCAGAGAAGTTAGACCATGTGACTAGCCAGACATTTTGAGAAGCAGAGAGAGAGAGAGAGGGAGAGGGAGAGAGGACAGAAACAAAAGCTTCTAAAATTGGCAGTAACTTAAACAGGCCTGAGAATGGTGAGGGGAAGATAAAGTTACTACTGAGAGCCTGCTAGAATAGCTCTCTGTAGTTCAGAGCTTTGCAGGAAGCTGCATCACTTCACCATAAATTAGGCCTAAATAGAAGTAATTTTGCAGATATTTAAAACATTAAGGGGGGGGAGGCTAATGTGTATTGTTAGCTAAATTTCATTCTGAAGCACAGAATGATTAAAAAGGCACTGAGCACATGCAGAATAAAGTTCAAAAGGGAAACCAAAAAGGGACCTAACACTCCTTTCCTTAATATATTACCACTAGGGCTACAGGTTTTATTTGGTGTATTAGCTTGCCACATTAGCTGAGTCCAGTTTTTATGGAGCAAGGCAATTTGAATTGCAGAGGGCAGATCTGAATCACAGATCTGAATATGTTCAAGTAAGGCTTTGAAATCTTGAAAATTGGTTTAAGAACCCAACATTTCATAAATAGCATTTCACATGTACACACACACAACTGGAAATAGAAATTTTAGTAGTATTTTTGTGTTAACAAAAGCTGCATGGTGTCGCTCCCCCTGTTTTTATTGGTTTTTCTTAATAATTGTTGTTCTACAATATTGCTGGTAGATTTTATCTTTTCATTGTGATTCCCAGCTACTGTATTTTATCCTATTGTAGTCTCTAAAATTGGACAACCATCTGTCAGATCTGCTCTGATTTGGATTCCTGCATTGAACCAGGGGTTGGAATTGATGACCTTATAGGCTCCTTCCAACTCCATTATTATATGATTCTGTGTTGCTTTGAGATTATATTTGTAAAAGGAAGCAGGCAGTATATGTGGTGATGAATAAGGGGCACATTTTTCTTGCAGAGTATGGGAACTCATTCTACCAGTGCAAAACAGAAAAGGCTAGCATATAGCATTCCTTTTAAACTAGAGGTAGTAAAATATGCTAAGGAGTATGGAAACAGTGAACAGTGCAGAGACATTTTGGGCCTCCTCATCTGAAAAAATGATTAGAGATTGGAGGAAACAGGAGGATCAGCTGCAAAAAGCTGATAAAAGTAAGCACACTTTCTGTGGACATGCTGCATGCTGCAAAGTAAAGAACTGAATGATGGAGAGAGAAAAAACTTTATTGCTGTAAGGAAGGAAGGGAGGAAGGGAGGGAGTGGAAGTGAGGCATGCTTTGCTGTTTGCTTACACCTGTGCTGGTGGTGATTTCTTCATCATAGCTCATATTGACTACCCAGCAACAATCTGTTTATTCATCTCTTTCAGTGCAATAACAATTCATTATAAGTGTTAAAACTTGAGATGGTACTGTAATTCCCACTCATTGTGTGTCATCCTGCTGTAGAAGTCTGCTTCATGATTCTCCACTTCTGGTACATGTATGACTTGTGAAATGACATGCTTGAGAATACACCAGTCCCAAAACTGTACTGTTAGTAGCAAGAAAGACATGGATTTTGTTCCTCCTTGGTGGTTGATATAAAGCATTGTAGTGTTGTTGTCTGTGGCTATTGGAATAACTTTGCCAACTACAAATTGTTCAAAAGCTCTCACTGTATTGTACACTGCAAGAAGTTTGAGGTAATTGATGTGACAACATCTGTCTATTGCTACTGCCTTATGAAATTGCCAGAATATTTTTTTTCCGGTTTTCCTCTCCTAAAAATGAGGTGCATCTTATTTGGAGGTGCGTCTTATGGAGTGAAAAATACGGTATTTTCACATTCAGTCATTTTCACACTGTGTTGTGTTTGCTGATATCTGACTTGAAAGCACATCCACAAAGCAACTTTTGAGCACCCATTGCCATGAAGATATTATTATGAGTTGTTTAGCTGCGCAAGCATGCAAACTCGTGTCTTTCTAATATCTGCTGGTGGTCGACTTTCATGCGGTTTCTGTGAAAAATTAGGTTCTGCCTGCAAATGTAAACAGAGGCTGTAGGGTGCTGGATCATGAAAAAGTGCTAGTAAGCTAAGATGATTGATGAAAGTGAGGTAGCCTGTCTATTCTGTGAGATACATAGCTCTGTGAGATCAGAAGTTATGGCAGGAGAGCTGAACACCCCTTTTATGTGGCATCATTTGCCATTTTGAGAGTGGCTTTTTAAGATTATTGTTTCTGCTTCTGATGTCTGTAAAGTAAAGCTGAAACAAAGTATGGAATAGAATTAAGGATGGAATACCCAATGTAATAACACTGTTCTTAGTCATGTGTAAAGAACATTGTTTAGCTTTCTGGAAGATTCTTTTGTCAGAGGATGGAAAACACATGGCCCTTCAGATATTAATGAACTAATTCTACCATTCCTGGCAGAGATCACTGAGAATTAAAATCCAAGAATAGCTGGAGACTCATAGATTCTCCAGCTCTGCTCTAGCTAGCCTTTTGGAACTCGTGCAGTTTTTTGGGATGTTTTGCCTCACAAATAAGAAACTCTAGATCCTCCAAGGTGGAACATTCCTCTTTTAGATTGCTAACCGAGTCCTGACTTTCCTTCAAGTCCCACACTGGCCCTTTGGGTTTGCAAGCAACAAGACTTGTGGATTACAATTATCCAGCTCATCTTACTATTGGCAGGAACCTCTCTAAATTTTGTTGTGCCCTGTGTTCTTCCCAATCCCAAAGAAGGGCAGTATCAAAGAATGCTCCAACTACCGTACAATTGCTCTCATTTCACATCTATCTATCTATCTATCTATCTATCTATCTATCTATCTATCTATCTATCTATCTATCTATCTATCTATCTATCTATCTATCTATCTATCTATCTATCTATCTATCTATCTATCTATCTATCTATCTATCTATCTATCTATCTATCTATCTATCTATCTATCTGTCTGTCTGTCTGTCTGTCTGTCTGTCTGTCTGTCTGTCTGTCTGTCTATCTATCTATCTATCGCGTCATTTCACACGCTAGCAATGTTATGCTCAAAATCATGGCCACTGGTCCCATCACCTCCTGGGAAATAGAAGGGGAAGATATGGAGGCACTGACAGATTTTACTTTCTTGGGTCCATGATGACTGCAGTTGGAGACAGCAGCCATGAAATTAAAAGACGCCTGCTTCTTGGGAGGAAAACGATGACAAACCTTGACAGCATCTTAAAAAGCAGAGACATCACCTTGCCAACAAAAGTCTGAACAGTCAAAGCTATGGTTTTTCCTCTAGTGATGTATGGAAGTGAGAGCTGGACCATAAAGAAAGTTGACCACTGAAGAATTGATGCCTTTGAATTGTGGTGCTGGAGGAGGCTCTTGAGAGTCCCCTGAACTGCAAGGAGAACAAAGCTATCAATTCTAAAGGATATTAAACTTGAGTGCTCACTGGAAGGAGAGATCCTGAAGCTGAGGCTCCAATACTTTGGCCATCTCATGAGAAGAGAAGACTCCTTGGAAAAGACCTTGATGTTGGGAAAGTGTGAAGGCAAGAGGAGAAGGGGACGACAGAGGATGAGATGGTTGAACAGTGTCATCGAAGCAACCAACATGAATTTGACACAACTCCGGGAGACAGTGGAAGATAGGAGGGCCTGGTGTGCTCTGGTCCATGGGGTCACGAAGAGTCGGACACAACTAAACAGCTAAATGATGACGATGTGTTCTTCCTGAGATGTGATAACAACTATGTTTATGCCACTAAGTGATGCAATGTATACATAACTGAAACAAATCAAAGCAAAACAAAACCCTAGTATACAGTCCGAACAGAAAATAGTTAAAACTCTGAGCAAATTAAAAAGGTCTTAATCTAATACCTAACACTGTAATTATATGCATGTTTCATCATCATCATCATCTTAGAACTGCAGAAATGGAAGGGACCATTGAGGCCAGCCCCTTTCAAAGAGGCAAAGTTGGGAAATGTTCTGAACCGCAATTCCTAATGCCAAGTTCCTAATGTAAGAAACTCATAATGCTGTTTGGAGTTGGTATTCCACAGATGGCATGCAACAGTTGAAAAGCTTCTCTTTTTGATCATGATCTGCCCCTCCTTTCATAACTGGGGTAGCTTAATATCAATCTTTTCAGCCCTGGCCACCTAGAGAAGGCCTTAATGCCTGGGCATACTCATATGGAGAAAGCAGTGCTAAGATACCATGGGACCAAGTCATTTAGGGCTTTAGTGGAAGTCGGTACAGAATCATGAGATAGGTTATTGCATCCCAATGAACAATATAGGAGTTTTATTTTGAATCTATTATTAGTTCCTTCCAGTCAAAAATTTATCCCCTTTGGTATAAAGCAAGTGAATTTTCCAAACAGGATTTAAAACATGTTACAGTAATCTAAGCTAGATGTTTCCAGAGCCTGGATGATTACAGTTCATCTGTCATTGTCCAGAGAGAAATGCAGGCCATGTCCAAGTTGAGGTCGAGAGACGGTAGCTCATGTGGCAAGTGCTAGATGTGAATTCTGAGTAATGCCCAGAGCTTTCTTCAGTTGCAGACCTGCTTCTTAAGGGGGCAGTGCAATATAATTTTGATGAAAATGAATATCACCTCTAAAGCTACTGAATTAGTTTCCAATACTTCCATCTTGTTCTGGACTGAGCTTCACTTTATTAGTCCTCCTCCAGCTTTAACTTCATATCCCTGTTCAGCATTTCCATGGCACCACTGGGCAGTGAATCAGTACAGGGATGTGGCTAATAAGATAAATGAGGGAAATCAGCTTTCGACAACTTGGAAATTTTGCACAGTCGGAATGCCTGTGAGCAAACGACAGATTATGAAACCTCCAAGTGAGGAAGGCAGTCTAATGGAATTTCCTGAGAAAATTGCAGCCTGCTGAAAGCAGTCTGACAAAAGAGAACAAAAAGAGAGGGGGGAAATGGGTCTGGATAATTTTTTTAAAAAAACAATGAGTTATTCAGAAATATATACTTTATAAAACCTACCTACTAGATCTGGAAATATATAAGACAAAGGAAAAGAGCAGCCCAGAGCAAAACAATATCCAAGGATGGTGGCCATCAACCTATCCTGAGCCAAGGACAAGGAAGCGGAAAGCCTGGAAAGAAGGCACTACAAAAGCTTAATTGCTTTTTGCATTGTTGGAAGTAATATTTACAACGCTGAAACAAATGAAATACATAGCATTTCCTGTCAAAAACTGCAAATCTTTCAGGGCAGATTTAAAAAAAAAATCAGTGTATTGCAATTCAGTTCCCACACCATCCGCCTTCTTTCTTTCCCTATAGGTCTTCCCAGACTTTCCACAGTGTTCAGCCATGCAAGGAATTCCAAGTCTTCTAGTGATAAATGGTCCCGATATAAAATGATTATAATACTTTCTGCTAAGCAATCTATGGTTGCCTCAAATGAGTCTGAGTGGAGCTGGGAACCTGGAGCTTTGCCCTTGGGCATGAAGATTTAGAAGGCACCAAATTTAGAGGCAGGTTGCCTGGACACTGTCAGGACAATAAATGACACCACCTCCCAGTGCTATTCATTGTCAGAATTACTCTACACTGGTTAAAGCCAGGAGGAAATTGCCAGCCCTCCAACATTGTTCCACTGGACCATTCCCTTAAAAGGACATTGGTACTGTATTTTCAAACAAAGAAAATAAGTTATTTTGACACCATGTCTATCCTCTGTCCTACCAGCCAATGAGAAGGACATGAGCAGCTTTGGTGCACATACTCTGTATCACATGCTGAAGGAACAGAAGACTGTGGCAATGGCAGCCATTGTTCCTCAAGAAACAGGAGGAGGAACATCAGGGCTGAGTAGGCAGGAGGTGATTCTGCCTGTCCTGAATGGAAAATGGCTAGTTGTAGCTTTGGATTTGAGTTAACATTTGGTTACTTTAAAAATAAGAGGATTTTACATAAGGTGATGGTGGGGATACAATTCTATAATTAGGACATTCCCAGATAAGCAGTTTAGTCTCTTTACCTCAGAGGGAGGACAGGTGGCTTCAAAGCATTTTATACGTTCCCTCAGCGGTTTTGAGTAGTAAACACATGGCTCCTAACAAGGGGTTGTGAGTTACTGAAAGGAGAGCTACCCCATTAGCTTATTCACATCTTGAGGGGTAATATGAGTCAATCAATGACTTTGCACTGAGACATGTTATTTCTAAATCAAAGAGCACACATCCCTTTTCCACTGGTGCCAACAGTGTCACCCTTAATTTCCCTTTCCCTATTTGTAACTGTTACATACAGCACTGATGTTACCTGTCTGTCATGGGTTTGGAGGGAAAGTTCCATCCTATGGGGAGTGGAAGGCGGGACATCAGGAGGAGGGGCTGTACTGTATAAATATGTGAAGCCTGTGTGGTGAAGTTCAGAAAGGAGAAGAAGCAGCAGCTGGGAAGAAGAAGCTGGTGTGGGAGTCTGTGTGTCAGACAGGGTACTACTGTGTGTCAGTCAGTACCAACCTGATAGGTTCAGGTGTCTGATGGTTAGCCAGAACTGATAGGTTCAGGGTCTGTGCTTCAAGTTAAGTGTTCTGTGTGAACCAAACTGTGTGCATGTATGAATGAGACTAAGCCACGTTACTATATCTTATTCACCTGATCATTTTATTTTCCCTGTGTGTTGTTTTAAATAAACCTTATTCTTTTATTTGTTGAAAATCCATCCCTGGTCTGTGTGACTTCTTATAGGGAATGGTTGGTGGCAGCTTAGTTAACGTGTGGCAGATCCCAGTAGGTCTGGGTTTGTCACAGTAACCATATTTTATATATAACCTTTCAATCCCATGGATGCCAAATTTAACAGAAAGGATCAGTGGAATTTCTACCCTGCTCTATCAATGCCACAGGACTCTTTTTCTCTAGCCTGTCGTAACTGCAGAAATGTACAAATACCATCAATTCAGTCCATATTTACCATATTTTTGCTCCATAAGATGCACTTCCCCCCCAAAAAAAGTGGGGGGGGGGGAAGTATGTGCGTCTTATGGAGCAAATACAGTAAAAAAGGGTTCAGCCACCACCACCCAGAAGCCTCCCACTGCCATGCTGGGAGGCCTCTGAACTGGCACCAGAGACTGCTTGCACCTCACCATTCTGTACTGCTGACTTTCCAGGATCTGCTTCTTGCAGCCCACCTGGAAAACCAGCAAGGCTAACAGGCCTATGGCAGCAGGCAATGAAAACAGCCAAGAACCAAAGGGGAAAGATTAATTCTAGAAAGACCAGGGGAAACCACACAGTCCCCCACTTAGGCAGTTGATTTTCCCACATTTGGGGAAATCACAGGGGTCAGCATATCCAGAGTGCAATAGATGAGCCTTACCCTTTTACAATAATGGTATCTCCCCTGCCAGGTATGAGTTGGAATGGCTCCTGAAAATTCTTCCCCTTTCTGTGCTCTATCCCCCAAAGGCATGGTGACCCCCCCCCCCGGCTGCACCTCCTGATCAGAGAAGGGCTGCACAGCCCCAGTCCTGAAAGAGGCCAAGAGACCTACTCAGTGTTTTGGGATGCCCTGCAGGACCCCCATCAGGATCTGGAATGTTCCTCCTACAATCCTCCAGTGCACAGATATTAGCATACCTAATATGTGAGGAAGGCAGGGAAAGCAGGGAAATTCAAACTTTCAGTTAGTGAAGAGGCTGCTTGTCTGCTTTCTTGCTAGTCCAAGCAGTTAGATTGCTGGGAGAGAGACCTGGGGCTGCCTGGTATTGTCGTTTTAAAATGTAAAATGTAGTTTAAAAGCTGCTTGTTTTGGGTTAAACTGTGCTTGGGTGAAAAGGTGCTCCGTTTGAGCTGAAACCTGCTTGTGTAGAAACGTGCATAGGGGTACTTGCTTTAAAAGCTGCCTGCAAAGCCTTTCAGACCAGCGCCAATCAGCTGTTAGGTGGGGAGAGGGGAGGGGAAGGAGCAGGAGCAGGAGCAGAGAAGAGCACAAAATGGCTGCTGTCTGCCGGGTGCCTGCTGGCTTTCAGCTGTTTGGGGCTCTTTTTTTTGGCTGTTCTGGGGTCTACCAAGGCACTGTGAAAAGCAAGCTCAGTCTACAGTACCTGGTAAATGACTTTCTTTTAAGTTTTTTAAAGTTTCTGACCTTCCCCCCCCCATAAAAATACATTAATTTTCAATGGATGTCTATGGGAAATTTGGATTCAACTTGCAAACTTTTTAACTAGTTCTGGGCATCTAATATTTATTTATTTATTTATTTATTTATTTATTTATTTATTTATTTATTTATTTATTTATTTATTTATTTAATATCCTGCCTATCTGGTCGGTTAAGACCACTCTAGGCGGCTAATGTAGAGAATGTATTTCCAAAGGGTGTTGCAGCAAGGAAACTAACTGTGCCTCGTGACTTCTAATTGGATTACAGTACCTGCTTCCTGATTTCAGCTACTATAGTTTGTATTCAGTTTTTTTGGCTCATCAAGAACATTGTTCATGGCTTTGTGTGGCCTAACCTGTTGTGCCTTGCATGCTATAAACATTCAATTATGTCAGAAAATGGAGATTTGGTCTTATGCTGAGCATGTGCTACTGCTGGTGAATGGGATTGTGTTGCTGTTTTTTTGCATAACCTAAAGTAAATGAGGAAAACCAGCTGTTAAATACGGTAGTTTAATTCCACTATTTATCCTCCACACAACTAAAAGGGACCTCTCAATGCAGTGCCAAATCAGACAAACCATTTCTAACTTAATATAGGCTTGAGCTGTAGCTGGGCAGAGTTGCACAACAATCTCATCTGTCATTGAGACATTTCTATAAGCATGGGGAGGAGGTGGATGAAAGGAAATGTTAAATATAGGTAGAGTGGTATAGGTCTTATCACTGGCTGATAATGGTCTATATTAATGCCACTGTTGACTGCTGTTCACTTTACATGGTTCAAATGTTATTCTGTTATAGTTTATTAAATATTTTATTACACTATTTGGTTCAGAATATATTTTCCCTGTGTTCCACCTCTAAAAATAAAGTGTGTCTTAAGGTCCGGTGCATCTTATGGAGCAAAAATATGGTACACATGAAAGTAGTACCCACTTTGAAAGAGGAGTAGGAGATATAGGAGGAGTTGCAAAAGCCTGATTTGGTTCAGATTGTTTGGAGGTGAACTTGTGCCTGCATAGAAACATCACTCCAGGAAGCAAGTGAAAGACCTGTTTGCAGCTTTACAACTAGAAAAGGGGGAAGATGAGGCCATTTTTGTCATAGTGGTGGTGGCTTTCCCCACCAGGGTTGACCCCATCTACACAGGAAACAGTAAGTAGAATAATCAGGCTCAGGCAAGACCTGAGTCTGTGTCTGTAGCATAAAAACACTTCAGACATCTGGTTTACTTCATATTTTCCTCATCTCTGTATTCCAAGGATTTTGGGTATTCTGACTTTCACAGGAAGGGGAAGAACGCAGCAAGAAAGGAAAACCTCAATTATTCTTTTTCCTCCTGTCAAATCTATATTGAGATAATTTGTTTTCTGGGATTAACATTAATGTATGGGCATGAATGGAAAGTTTTATTTATTTTATTTATTTATTAAATTTATACCCCGCCCCTCTAGACCATGTCTACTCGGGGTGGCTTACAACATAAAATAGGACAATATAAAATATAAATAATCATAAAATACAATTAATATATTAATAGAATTGGATTAAAAGTTAGCAAAATGGAATAAGAAGAGAGAAAGAAAAAATAAAAGACTTAGCTGACTGGAGGGAAGGCCTGCTTAAATAGCCAAGTTTCTAACTGTTTTTTAAAAACACCCAGCGAGGGTGCCAGCCGAATTTCTGCTGAATACAGACATGAAACTGTACTTTATTTTCAAATGCCCAGTGAGTTTTGAAACTAGAAAAAAGTAATTAATTAGGAAACCCATTGTTAAACCCAAAAAGTAATAAATTACCATGAAATTATATTAGATACATGACTACATTAAAATATTATGTATGTATATATGGTTAAATTATTTATCTAATTATTACTTTCAGATTGTACTCTTTGGAGGGAAAAAACCATAGCAGTGATAAAAAAATGTCATACAATTTTATGTATCTGGCTGCAGAACCAGAAGGTGGGAGTTCAATTTTCCACTGTGTCTTCTTGATAAGTGTCTGGACTTAATGATTCATTGGGTCCCTCCCAGCTCTGCAGTTCTAAGATGGTGGTGATGGGGATGATGCTTACTTTCACAGAGAGATGAGGTTGGTTGGAGTGCAGAGCCAGAGCAGTTTCAGCAGGAACTTTGTAGCCTTCAGTGCTCTTCTTGGGTCTTCCTTCAATGTGACTATGTAACCACTATATTTTCTGACTTAATGTGGAACCAGTGTCTAATTATTTCTAATGGCTAATGAACAGTACAAGTTTATTTAAAATGAGATCTTTTTGTTACCCTCAAAATGAACTCTGTTGAGTAGCTCAGTTTATTTTTAGTTGTTGTTCTCTGCTGGAATCTCTTTTGAGCTATGCTGAGGGGGTAAAATCTCTTCCCTTGTACATACACAAAGTGAGGTGATAGAATGGTTGCAAACATGCTTTTTCTTTTCTTTTCTTTTGTGATGGACAGGTTTATGGGCCAGTATCCTCCTGATGACCAATTAACCACTAATATCATGGAAAAGCAATAGCCAAACAGGTGGGAGACAAAGACTTACAGTCTAAAGTCTAACTATTTGGCTGGACATCTTGGTAAGCAAAGCAGCCAGATCAGCATGAGTTAAGAAAGAAGCCAGGGAGAGCTTGGATGTACAGTATTTAAAGCCTCACACACATGACTTGAGAAGCAGCAAATTACACTTTACCTGGAGGAGGTTTGCTCAGCCAGTGTTGACTTCCATATTTTCCTTAGGCGGAGGGAAAGGTCTTAGAAGGGACTAGAAGTTATTTTGAGTATGTGAATAGTCAAAGCAAATAGACTTCCTAGAAGGGACTGAATTAGTAGCGAGCAGTTTGGTTGTTGAACTCCTGTGTGACATTTGTATAGATTTATGGGCCAGTATCTGTTTCAGTATTTACGTACATGCAGAGCTCCAGCTGTGGAAGCGGCCATATCCAATCTGACAAGGTGCCAGTTATGCACAACCAAGCACATGATGGACATATTGTCAGATCTCTACAACAGCTTCCACAGTTGGAGTTCTGCATTTGTAAATTTTGAAAAGGCTACTGGTCACTGAATCAGCAAACCTCTTACCATATACCGACTGTGCCTTTAATAGGATACCAACCAAGCTTTGTGTAGCAACCCCAGACCTACTGGAGTATCCCACCCTGTAGTTATGCTGCCACCAACCATTCGCTCTACCAAGTCACCCAGACCAGGAATGGATTTTAATAAACAAGAGAACAAGGTTTATTGAAAAAACAAACAGGGTAAATAAAAGGATCAGGTAAATAGGATACTGGAACTTGGTATAGTCCCAATCATACACATACAACAGATTGGTTCCCACGGAACACTTTAAGGTAACGCACAGACCCTGAACCTATCCGTTCTGGCTACCTAGATAGAAACCTGAACCTATCAGGTATGTACTATCTGACGAACAGTTGTACCCAGTCTGACCCACAGACTCCAACTCCACTTCTCCACGTCAGCTCCCTTACGAAGGACTTCCCCCAAATATATACAGTACAGCTCCTCCCCCCTGATGTCCCGCCTTCCACTCCCCATAGGATGGAACTTTCCCTCCAAACCCATGACAGACAGGTACCATCAGTGCTGTATGTGACACTTTGCCTCTCACTGGGCATTTGAAAATAAAGTACAGTTTCATGTCTGTATTCTGCCTCTGGATGCATTCATATTTAGTTCACGAGCTAAGTGATGTAAAGGAATTCCGAACGTAATAAATGTCAACACTAATTCAGGTTTTGCACTGTCCACAATATAAAATATTATTTAACTCTCAAGCCACAGAGAATGTAAAAGTTTGGATCACCCTGGATCACATGTGCCATCCTCTAATCTTCACTGAAGGAGTTATTATCAGTTATTATTTTTTATATATTAAAAAAATGGAACTGAAATGGAATTAAGTTACACTAGTGGGCAGACTGGTTCCCTAAGGCAGCCGCAGGGAAGAGACTGAGTGAGGGACTTTGCAAGGTCGATGGGCTTAGTCCTCTTGGATTCCTTCTGCAAAGAGCCATGGAGGGAGCCTGCTCTTCCTTCACAACACCTGGAAGTCCATCCTATCTTCTCTCTTTCTCAGCCAACCCATTCAGTCTTCCTCCCATCCATCAGCATGGCATGTAGGTTTATTTCTATTGGAAAAGAAAAGTGGAAGAAATTGGTCAGTCCTGCTGTAGATTTTTCTGGCCTTTCTCTCTCCACCCTTTCCTTCCTCTTTCCCAGATCTGAGATCAAGGGTGCTGTAGTGCAGTGGTTCTTAACCTTTGTTACTCAGGTGTTTTTGAACTGCAACTCCCAGAAACCCCAGCCAGCAGAGCTGATGGTGAAGGCTTCTGGGAGTTGCAGTCCAAAAACATCTGAGTAACAAAGGTTAAGAACCAGTGCTGTAGTGGACCCAAAGCTCTGCTGAAGCTCTATATCAGCTTACGGCACTGGATGCTGGATGTCTCCAGAAGCAAGTCTCTAAACAATATCAAAATATATGATTCAATCAGTGACTCTGCAGTGAGAGGTGTCATTTCTAAGTCAAAGAGCATACTGTCCTTCTCCACTGGTGCTAACTCAGTGCCATCCTTAGTTTCTCTTTCCCTATTTGTAACTATACTTTGCATTTTATTTTTAACCTTTTAACCGCATGAATGCCAAATTTAACAGAAAGGGTCGGTGGGGTTTCTATTCTGTTCTGTGAGGAAGAGGAGTTTGGTAATTCATGCAAAAGCCTAGTTTGTCTCAGACTGCTTGGAGGTGAATTTCTGCCTGCAGTAACACCTCACATCAGGAAGCAAGGGTGTCTCCCTCAAGTCAATGAAAGGCTTGTTTGCAGCTTTACAACTAGAAATGGGGGAAGATGAGGCCATCTTTGTCATGATTCAGCTTCATG